>NC_090722.1:6083571-6725357 GCF_040954835.1 Lepisosteus oculatus | reverse complement strand
GAAACACCCTGGGATTTTTAATGACCACAGAGAGTCAGGACCTTGGTTTTATGTCTCAGCTGGAGGACGGTGTCTTTTTTACAATATAGTGTCTATATTGGGGCATTGGGACCCACACAGTGAGAGCCCCCTACTGGCCCCACTAACACCTCTTCCAGCAGCAACCTTAGCTTTCCCAGGAGGTCTCCCCTCCAGGTACTGGCCAGGCTCACACTGCTGGGCTTCAGTGGGCTGCCAGCTGGGAACTGCAGGGTGATGAAGCTGCTGGCTATACTTGACACACAATGGACTTTGAGGAAGTCGGGTAGCTGGCTGAGCTCTTGGGCAGGGAGCTGGAAATGGTCGCAGTTGTCACTTCGCAGACACTGCAATGAGACTGAAGTCGAGCTGCGGGGAAAGACGGCAGTTCTCAGAATAGACCACTAGGTGTCGCCCTTGCTTTACACGAGGGAGAGGGGGGGAGGAGTCGAGCCCGTGGGGCTGCTCGTGTATAGTACTTGGCGCTTTGCTTCTTCAGTTCGTTTTTTCTCTTGTTATTGCATACTCTTGCCTTGCAGGCTTAACATCTTTACACAAAGAGTGGTGGGAGTCTGGAACAAGCTTCCCAGACATGCTGTTGGAGACAATACTCTAAACTAGTATCTGGATGAGATCCTGGGATCAATCAGCAACTGCACAACCAAACCAAACACAAATCAAACCAAACAGCTCCTCTATCCTGTAACTTTTCTCATGTTTCTGTGATCCGCTCTAGGTTTTCCTGTACCGTGCACAGCAGTCTGATCCACTCCAGGTTTTACAGCACTGTCAGTCAGACTCCCAGTGCACAGCAGTCTGATCCACTCCAGGTTTTACAGAGCTGTCAGTCAGACTCCCAGTGCACAGCAGTCTGATCCACTCCAGGTTTTACAGTGCTGGCAGTCAGACTCCCAGTGCACAGCAGTCTGATCCACTGCAGGTGTTACACTGGTGTCAGTCAGACTCCCAGTGCACAGCAGCCTGATCCACTCCAGGTTTTACAGTGCTGTCAGTCAGACTCCCAGTGCACAGCAGTCTGATCCACTCCAGGTTTTACAGTGCTGTCAGTCAGACTCCCAGTGCACAGCAGTCTGATCCACTGCAGGTGTTACACTGGTGTCAGTCAGACTCCCAGTGCACAGCAGCCTGATCCACTCCAGGTTTTACAGTGCTGTCAGTCAGACTCCCAGTGCACAGCAGTCTGATCCACTCCAGGTTTTACAGTGCTGTCAGTCAGACTCCCAGTGCACAGCAGTCTGATCCACTGCAGGTGTTACACTGGTGTCAGTCAGACTCCCAGTGCACAGCAGCCTGATCCACTCCAGGTTTTACAGTGCTGTCAGTCAGACTCCCAGTGCACAGCAGTCTGATCCACTGCAGGTGTTACACTGGTGTCAGTCAGACTCCCAGTGCACAGCAGCCTGATCCACTCCAGGTTTTACAGTGCTGTCAGTCAGACTCCCAGTGCACAGCAGTCTGATCCACTCCAGGTTGTACTACTGTTAAAAAGAACTGGAAATCCTTCACGCACTGGCCGGCGTGGGTGGTACAGGAGAACTCTTGTTAGACCTGCCAGCACTGCAGTGTCCTGCACCAGCTGTCCAGCACTCTCACCCCTCTGCTCTGACCCCCTGACCTGAACTCTCTCCGGCGGGACACCTGCTGTCCACCACTCTCACCCCTCCGCTCTGACCCCCCTGGCCTGAACTCTCTCTGGTGGGACACCTGCTGGCCCCCGACCTCAGCGCAGGTCAGGGGTGGCGTGCTGACGCGTGAGCTGTCGTCTGCGCAGGGTGAAAACAGCCCTGTGGAATCTTCCTGTAGGGCCTGGAGTCCAGCCTGGACAGCGTGTGGTCGTCCCGCTGGAGCCTCTGGACAGCTGCGTTTTCCAGGACTTACGGAGAACTGGGTGAACTGGGTGAACTGGTCCAGTGAAGTCGATAATGAGCTGTTTCTCGCCGGAAGAGCTCAGCTGGACCAGGACTGCTTCACGAACCCCTGTAGCGCTCATGTCTCCCCAACACGCCGGTAGTGTGTGCGTCTCTGTGTGTGAACACATCGGTGTGTGTGTGTGAGAGAGCACATCATTGTGTCTGTGCATATCTATGTGTGAGCACATCATTGTGTGTATCTGTGTGTGTGCGTGCCTGTTTGTGTGTGTGGTGCCCCTCAGAGTGTGTGTGTGCCTGTTTGTGTGGTGCCCCTCAGAGTGTCTGTGTGTGTGTGCCCCTCAGAGTGTGTGTGTGTGTGCCTGTTTGTGTGGTGCCCCTCAGAGTGTGTGTGTGTGCGCCTGTTTGTGTGGTGCCCCTCAGAGTGTGTGTGCCCATTAAGCTTTTCTTCTGTCTCCGACCCCGTCTCTCTGCCCGTGTCGGTCTGGCAGGGCAGTTAATCTGCGAGCAGCAGGCCGGGGAATGTGCTGAGCTGACAAGGTGCTCAGGGTCACTGGTGGAAGCCAGGAGCAGGTGCGCTCTGGGCCCTGAACATCAAGAGACTTCACACAGGCTCTCACAGGAGGAGGGGGCCAGCGGGACACCTGGGCGAGAGAGGGAGGGAGTGAGGGGGCGAGTGGGAGAGAGGGCGACAGGCGGGTGGAGGGCAGCTCTCTCCTGGGGGGGCCGGGGTAGAGGGGGGGTTAACGACCCTGTTGCGAGTGCACAGCTGCTCGCTGGCTCTCAGGAAGTCGGGATATTTTGCAGGAAGTTGACAAACAGAAGCAGGAGAGCACGGAAGAGCCTGTTTTTGTTTTGCTTTTTCGGGGGGAGAGAAGGTTCCCAGAGCCCCTCTGCAGCTCCAGGGGTGCTGGGGGTGGTGTTGGG
Source organism: Lepisosteus oculatus (assembly GCF_040954835.1). Classification (NCBI taxonomy): domain Eukaryota; kingdom Metazoa; phylum Chordata; class Actinopteri; order Semionotiformes; family Lepisosteidae; genus Lepisosteus; species Lepisosteus oculatus. The sequence continues at coordinate 6,722,523 of NC_090722.1, read as the reverse complement.
GTGACCGGCCAGCCGGCAGACAGGGCAGAAGGGTGTGTCCAGCAGAAGTATACAAGAGCGTTGTGCCCAGTGTACATTGTGCTCAGTGTGTGTTGTGCTTAATGTGTGTGTTCTGCCCAGTGTATATTGTGCTCAGTGTGTGCTGTGTTAGTGCTCAGTGTATATCGTACTTAGTGTGTGTTGTGCCCAATGTGTCAGAGGGGCAGGGCTATTTCAGATTTTGTGTGATTGTTGTGCCCAGTGTATATTGTGCTCACGGTGTGTTGTTCCCAGTGCGTGCTGTGTTCAGTGTGTGTTTAGTGTGTCAGTGGGGCAGGGCTGTCTCGGACTCAGAGTGTGTGTTGTCTCCAGTGTGTGTTGTGTTCAGTGTGTGTGTTCAGCGTGTCAGACTCAGTGTGTCTGTCTGTGTGTGTTCAGCATGTCAGAGGGGCATGGCTGTCTTGGACTGTGTGTGTGTGTTCAGCATGTCAGAGGGGCAGGGCTGTCTCAGACTGAGTGTGTGTGTTGTGCCCAGTGTGTCAGAAAGCTGTCTCAGGGACAGGGACACAGTGCAGGAAACAGAGGTATCCTGTTTGGACTCACAGTCCTATTGTTCCTCTGATTAAACAGAGTTGGGGGGTGAAGGGGGGAGTGGGAGTAGGTGACAGAGGGGGGCCTAAAGAGACTTAGGAATTGTGGGGGGGCAGAGGAAGTGAGGAAAATGGGCAACACAGAGGCACGATGGAGAGCCTGTCATTGTGGAAAGTGTTTCAGTGTTGGTGTCTCGTGGGTCAGACTGGCAGAGAGAGAGAAGGCCTGGGTGGTCGACTGGTACTCACAACGGTACCCACTGCACTTCCTGCACTCTGACACGCCCCCTATACAGACATGCCCAGGCTTTCTGTGGAAAAACACGCCTCTCCCTGAGAACTGTGGATCTGTGTCATCAGGTCCTGGTTAGTGAGATCTGGGTAAAAGCACAGTACAGTGCACTAAAGCCCAGTGAGATCAGGGTAAAAGCACAGTACAGTGCACTAAAGCCCAGTGAGATCAGGGTAAAAGCACAGTACAGTGCACTAAAGCCCAGTGAGATCAAGGTAAAAGCACAGTACAGTGCAGTCAAGCCCATTGAGATCTGGGTAAAAGCACAGTACAGTGTGGTGAAGCCCAGTGAGATCAGGGTAAGAGCACAGTACAGTACAGTAAAGCCAAGTGAGATCAGGGTAAAAGCACGGTACAGTGCAGTAGAGCTAAGTGAGATCCAGGTAAAAGCACAGTACAGCCCAGTGAGATCAGGATAAAAGCACAGTATAGTGCAGTAAAGCCCAGTGAGAGCAGGATAAAAGCACAGCACAGCGCAGTGAGATCAGGGTAGAAGTGTAGTAAAGTGCAGCACAGTCCTCATCAGTATTATGTGAAAACTTTCCCTGGCACAGCACAGGGCCCATGGTGACTGTGGGAAAGATACAAACAAGTCTGCACAGACATCACATCTCCTTTTGTTCAGAGCAGCAAGAGGCCGTGCGTCTGCGTGTTTCCTGATAAACACCGGCTTCCCCTCCTGTCTGGGGACGGCACTGCTACTGAGACACAAACACAGAGACTGTTAGTCTGCAGGGGCACAGATCCACACCGTCACTCCCCACATGCCAGTCTGTATATCTACCTGTATTCCTCTCTGTCTCACACTATATCTGTCCGAGTATTGTTTTGCCTATCACCTTTTAAAATCATCCCAAAACACAGAAAGCACCACACTTCACACACCTCCAGATGGCCCTGCTCAGTGATCGATCACTTAAAAAAACAAAAGGCCTGGCTGGCACACTGCAGACTGGCACTCACAGTACCAGCAGAAGTGCTTTGTCAGATTGTAATGCTATCTGGCGGAGGCAGGGTATGCGTCTCGGAACATACAAAAAAAACTACAAGTCCCATCAACTGTCGCGCACTGATGACGTATGATCCGGCGCTGAGTATTAAACTGGTGAGTTGTCGCTGGCGAGGTAGGCGTAAACAGCGTTACTGCTTATATTAAAATTAATATAATAGGTAATATTATACGTTTATTTTTCGAACTGTGGCAATTGTCCGTGAGTAACTACACAGTATGTATTCGGTTTGCTGTGCTTAACAGTACGTGTGTTGTGAAATCTTCAAAGCCATTAAAACGACGTCTTCATTCAATAATACCTACCGGTACTCTTAAAAGTATATCTCAGATTTGTCTTTGACTTCGTAACCCCCCAGTATCCGTTAGTTTATAAGTGTTTATCACGGCTGTTTTTCTTTTTGCTGGGCTTAAAATGAATTTTGATATTCATTAAAGTAGAAGTAACGTGACGTACAACAGTCCAGTTACAGACTGGACGAAATAAAACGAAATTAGAGGCTGGGGTACTTTAATAATTATCATCATCATCCCCCAGGTTTCGTTTTCCTGCTTGGTGAGACTCACCTCCAGTATCCCACATTCCAACATGACCAAGCTCGCCGAGTGGCTCTTCGGTATCTCTGTGGTCGGGGCCCTGTGGGGGGTGGTGACCTTTGACCTGCTGGGCCTGAGGCTGCCGGCAGCCTGGCAGGAGGTGGCCTGGCCGATGCCCGTTTACCTGCTGGTGGCGTTCGGCTGCTACTCGCTGGCCACCGTCGGTTACCGAGTCGCCACTTTCAATGACTGCGAGGAGGCTGCCCGGGAGCTGCAGGAGCAGATCCAGGAGGCCAGGGTGGACCTTCGGAGGAAGGGACTGAGGTTCTGAGCCGAACACACGGGCCGTGCTCTGGATTGCTATTTCGGCTCAAGGCACTGGAGCCGGAGAACCACTGGACTGACGGTGTCCTTGTTCGAATCCTGAACCTGCTGCGGGATCTGTACCCTACAGACTTACTGCTGTTTGTTTTGTCATCTGTTCACTCTCACCCCCACCTGCCTCTTGGCTCTCTCATCTATCCTCTTCCCCCAGCCTCTGTAGTGTGCCTCCTATCCTTGACTCCTCTTTCTCTCACCTGCTCTAACTCCTGTCTTACCTCTCCCACCTCCCTCTCTCCTCTTCTCTCCCACTCCTCTTTCTCTATTCTCCTGTCTCCTCCCCTTCACTCCTGTCCTTCTTCTCCTCCTTTCTCCTGTCCTTTTCCTCCTCTTCCTCTTCTTCACTTCTCTCCCACTCCTCTTTCTCTGTTCTCCTCCTTTCTCCTCTCTTTCACTCCTGTCCCTCCCCTGCTCCTCTCCTGTCCTCCTCCTCCTCTTGCTCTGTTTCCTCTCCTTCACTCCTCCTCCTCTCCTTCACTCCTGTCCCCCCGTGCGAGGAGAGAGAACGGAGCTGGGTGCTGCTCTGTTGACACTGGGAAGCAGGGGGTCGGGGCTGTGTCTCCTGTCAGTCCTCAGCCTATGGTGGTGCACTGGACAGCGCCACAGTGCAGGTGACTGCAATAAAGCCCATTCTCCTCCTCCCTGTGCGTCTCCCAGTGCATTTCAGAGAGAGTGGGGACTGAACGCCCAGTGCTGTGTCGGGGGGGGGTGTTTGTGGGGGTGTCAGAGAAAGGGGATCACTGTGTCGGGGGGGGGCTTGTTTTTGGGGGGTGTCAGAGAAAGCGATCACTGTCTTGCAGAGCAGATGGATGAGATGGGACAGAGCAACAGATTGAGAGAGAGGAGAGCGACAGACACAGTTTGACACACAGTCTCTGGGAACAGAAGGCGCTTTATGGAGCTCCTAGTTGTGCAGCATCTTCTGAGAGAGCTGTTTGTCGCTCCCTGTGTTTCTCTTCTCCCCGAGTCCGGGCACTGGGTTGTGGATTATGCGTTCATATCCCAGTTCAGCGATCGCATGCGAGATGCCGCACTTGCTCCGCCCACACGTGAAGCTCTCATCGAGCAGGACACAGTCCCCTCTGCTGTGGGGGGTCACTCTCACAACATTCCCTCCCTCTCTCCCACCACACCCCCCAGATAATCACTCTCACATCATAATTCTGACCAAGTCGCCAGGTACAAATTTCAAACACAAAACATTCAAAGGCAGCTGTGATGTAGGGTGCCGATCAAGGGGCTCAAACAGCAACATTAACTATTGTGGTGAGATCACTGGTCCAGCCTGGTCCAGGTCACACTGTAACCCTACTGTCCAGTCTGGGTCACACTGTAACCCTACAGTCCAGAGATCACTGATCCAGTCTGGTCCAGGTCACACTTTAACCCTACAGTCCAGAGATCGGCGGTCCAATCTGGGCTGGGTCACACTGTAACCCTACAGTCCAGAGATCACTGATCCAGTCTGGTCCAGGTCACACTTTAACCCTACAGTCCAGAGATCGGTGGTCCAATCTGGGCTGGGTCACACTGTAACCGTACAGTCCAGTCTGGGTCACACTGTAACCCTACAGTCCAGAGATCACTGGTTCAGTCTGGGCTGGGTCATACTGTACCCCTACAGTCTGGAGATTGCTGGTCCAGTCTGTCCTGGGTCAGACTGTAACCCTACAGTCCAGAGATCACTGGTCCAGTCTGGGTCACACTGTAACCCTACAGTCCAGAGATCGGTGGTCCAATCTGGGCTGGGTCACACTGTAACCCTACAGTCCAGTCTGGGTCACACTGTAACCCTACAGTCCAGAGATCACTGGTTCAGTCTGGGCTGGGTCATACTGTACCCCTACAGTCTGGAGATTGCTGGTCCAGCCTGTCCTGGGTCAAACTGTAACCCTGCAGTCTGGAGATTGCTGGTCCAGTCTGTCCTGGGTCAGACTGTAACCCTGCAGTCTGGAGATTGCTGGTCCAGTCTGTCCTGGGTCAGACTGTAACCCTACAGTCCAGAGATCACTGGTCCAGTCTGGGTCACACTGTAACCCTACAGTCCAGAGATCACTGGTCCAGTCTAGATAGTGGTCTAGGGGTTTCATGTTTACAGTTGCTGTTTTCTGTGATAAAGCATTGCCAGGGATCAGAATGCCTTTATCAAGTATCTTCACACCTGGCATCCAGGGCACAGTGAGGATGAAAACAGGTTTTTCCACAGTAACATCCCAGACTGTAAAATGGTTTATGGCCAGAAAAGAAATTTAATAACCAGTTTCTCAAAGGCTGAAAAGGATTTACTAGTCTAAAAAGTTGATACATATCAAATGAATGAAAACCCCCAAACCTGAGCCCTGTTGTTTTCAGTATAAAAATATATTTAAAAATTTAATCTGTTCAGAATAATGAATCTTTGGAACACACAGACAGATGGTGGGTTAAAAACACGTTTTTAAAAACATGCCAGACGGCTTGCAGGCACAAGAGCAGCAGACTGGAAGTCCCCAGGCAGACAGTAAAAAAATATTTGCATTTTTCTGATACAGAAGGGTGTGTGTCAGAGAGTGTATCCCCTTATCTCCACTCCTGACACTTCAAAAATTAGTTTTGAAAACTACATGACAACCTATGTTTTTAAACGTGGTCTGAGGAGAGGAGGAAAAACCAGCACCTCTCTGTGTCTGTCCAGGGCTCCTGCAGCATGTGTGTGTGCTGTCAGTGAGAGCTGCACCAGTCCTCCCTCTGCTGTGGGGCTGCAGTGTGGAAGAGGAGTTCCTGTCCTGACAGTGCAGGTGTCAGAGGAGGAGAACAGCGCCCCCGGTGTCTGTCCAGGACTCCTGCAGCGTGTGTGTGCTGTCAGTGAGAGCTGCACCAGTCCTCCCTCTGGTGCCTCAGCTCTGCTGTGGGGCTGCAGTGTGGAAGAGGAGTTGTTGTCCTGACAGTGTGGGTGTCAGAGGAGGAGAACAGCGCCCCCTGTGTCTGTCCAGGGCTCCTGCAGTCTGTGTGTGTGTGCTGTCAGTGGGAGTTGTCAGTCCTCAGCTCTGCTGTGGGGCTGCAGTGTGGAAGAGGAGTTCCTGTCCTGACAGTGTGGGTGTCAGAGGAGGAGAACAGCGCCCCCTGTGTCTGTCCAGGGCTCCTGCAGTCTGTGTGTGTGCTGTCAGTGAGAGTTGTCAGTCCTCAGCTCTGCTGTGGGGCTGCAGTGTGGAAGAAGAGTTGTTGTCCTGACAGTGTGGGTGTCAGAGGAGGAGAACAGCGCCCCCTGTGTTTGTCCAGGGCTCCTGCAGTCTGTGTGTGTGCTGTCAGTGAGAGCTGCGCCAGTCCTCAGCTCTGCTGTGGGGCTGCAGTGTGGAAGAGGAGCTGTTGTCCTGACAGTGCAGGTGTCAGAGGAGGAGAACAGCGCCCCCTGTGTCTGTGTGTGCAGTCAGTGAGAGCTGCACCAGTCCTCCCTCTGGTGCCTCAGCTCTGCTGTGGGGCTGTAGTGTGGATCAGGAGGAGAACAGCGCCCCCTCTGTCTGTGTGTGCTGTCAGTGAGAGCCGTGCCAGTCCTCCCTCTGGTGGGCCGAGTGTGTTCCCGATCAGTCATGCAATCTCTTTGGTAGCTTTCTGGGCTTTCTCATTCCCAACACCTTGTCGCCACGGCAATCAGCTCGGCAGTTCCGGCGGGTCAGCCCGTGTCCATGGTGACAGTGTCATGATGAGGCTGGGCCCCGCCCCCTCAGATCTGCAGCAGCCTATAGGACGGCTCCTCCTGGGGCATGGGGAACCTCCAGAACAGCCAGAAGCGCACCAGGCTGGTGATGATGCCAGGCGTGTTGGGCACCTGGCAGGGCAGAGACAAGGGAACAATATTACGGGAGCTCTTCTAGATTCCAAGTGCTGATGCAACGTCATTCCATACTGACTCCCTTTTCACCCTCCCAGTGCTCCTTTCTCCCCTCCCTGTCCTCCTACTTCTCCTCTCTCTCCTCCTCCCTGTCCACCTCTTTCTTCTCTCTGTCTCCTCTTCCTCCTCTCTCTCTCTCTCCTCTCCTCTGTCTCCTCTCACCATGATGTAGAGGTCCTGGAGCTGCAGGCCATACAGGGTCCAGGAGGTGGACGTAAGGAAGGTGGCCACCGTCAGAGGGAAGGACAGACACCGGACAGAGCCACTGCGGACAATGTTGACCTGATGAGAGAAGGGGTGGGGGAGAGTTGCCAGAATCACAACAATTCCCAGTCATACTGGGAGGGAACTCAATAGAGCTGCAGCCCAGTGTGTGATCTCCTGACCCAGCCTCAGGAACAGACAGTGAGCCTGTCTCTCAATAATAATAATACAGTGTGTGATCTCCTGTCCCAGCCTGAGGAACAGACAGTGAGCCTGTCTCTCAATAATAATAATCCAGTGTGTGATCTCCTGTCCCAGCCTGAGGAACAGACAGTGAGCCTGTCTCTCAATAATAATAATCCAGTGTGTGATCTCCTGTCCCAGCCTGAGGAACAGACAGTGAGCCTGTCTCTCAATAATAATAATACAGTGTGTGATCTCCTGTCCCAGCCTGAGGAACAGACAGTGAGCCTGTCTCTCAATAATAATAATACAGTGTGTGATCTCCTGTCCCAGCATGAGGAACAGACAGTGAGCCTGTCTCTCAATAATAATAATACAGTGTGTGATCTCCTGTCCCAGCCCGAGGAACAGACAGTGAGCCTGTCTCTCAATAATGCTCCATATGTTTATATGTAAATATCCTATGATGTGTCTGTATTGTAAATGTCTGTAGATTTTTGTTTTATGTTAATCATATTTCTTTTTCTTTGGTAACACTGATTTTACTCATTGGCCATGCCAATAAAGCACCTTGAGTTGAACTGAATTGATAAACAGGAAGAGAGGGGTTATTACCAGGTCCGTCAGGGGGGACAAGTACATGCTGACAGTGACCGTGCTGCAGATCAGTCCCAGCTGGTTCAGTCTGCTGTGCTCATCCCCGACCAGCACAGAGAAGTACAGATACCCACCACACAGCACCCCGCCAGCGGACAGCGTGAGCATCAGTACCTTCCTCTGAAACACAGTCAACAGACAGCTTCAGCACCTTCCTCTGATACACAGCAGCACGCTGACACACACAGAGACGCAGTGACACTACAGCAGCAAGGGTGCCCTGCTCACCCTGTGGGTGGTGTAGTAGTAGTAGGACAGGATGTAGAGGGTCTGCAGCACAGCCCCAATGGCGTTCACAACTATCAGCGTCCCATCCTTCTTCAGAGTCCCGTAGTACAGCCACCCCAGGTTACTACACAAAGAGAGAGACTCCGCTGGTCAGACTGCACACACAGAGAGAGAGAGACTCCACTGGTCAGACTGCGCACACAGAGAGAGCGAAAGAGACTCCGCTGGTCAGACTGCACACACAGAGAGAGAGAGAGACTCCGCTGGTCAGACTGCAGACACACAGAGAGAGAGAGAGACTCCGCTGGTCAGACTGCAGACACACAGAGAGAGAAAGAGACTCCGCTGGTCAGACTGCACGCACGCACGCACGCACGCACGCACACACACACACACACACACACACACACACACACACACACACAGAGAGAGAGAGACTCCGCTGGTCAGACTGCACACAGAGAGAGAGAGAAAGAGACTCCGCTGGTCAGACTGCAGACACACAGAGAGAGAGAGACTCCGCTGGTCAGACTGTGCACACACACAGAGAGAGAGAGACTCCGCTGGTCAGACTGTGCACACACAGAGAGAGAGAGACTCCGCTGGTCAGACTGCACACAGAGAGAGAGAGAGAGACTCTGCTGGTCAGACTGCAGACACAGAGAGAGAGAGAGACTCCGCTGGTCAGACTGCACACACAGAGAGAGAGACTCCGCTGGTCAGACTGCACAGAGACTCTCTCTTCTGTTCACAATGCATTCAACATTCCACCGATCCCACAGGAGACTACTAACTGATCAGCATGGCCTTCAGCTGATGACGTCACTCAGGCCAGGGCAAACACCAGCAGGGCAGAGCTGTGGGGTGAACGCAATACAATCGCTCCTAGGAAACCAAAGCAGCACATGTGGGAAAAACCTCAACTGTTCCCGGCTTCCTTGTGTCTCATCAGTCATTCCTGATCCCTGTTCCTGCATCTGCACAGCACCCCACCCTGTCAGAGCCGAGAAGAGCGCTCACTCCCTCTGCAGCTCTGAGCGTGCAGGCTGCCAGACTCTCCCAGATCGCCCTGCAGGCGGCACCGGCAGCAGCGCTTACTTGAGGCAGGTGGTGAGGAAGGGGAGGAACTGGACATTCTCCGCGCTCCGGGAGGACACCATCTTCCTCAGGTCTGTCCTGATGAAGGGAGAAAGGAGAGAGAGAAAGTTCTCTTTACAGCAGCAGTGTAGCTGCACAGGCAGACAGACAGAAGAAACGAAACACAGGGAACAAGAGTAGACACACACACTTACACAGAAGGTCAAGTGTTAAGTAAGGATATGGCAACAGGTCTGAATGAGAACTTGAATCTGTCGGTTTGGGCGTCGGGGAGTCAGTTTCTGCGTTCTGATGGGAGTAGCTAGACGTTCACGAGGAATGACCACACCCAAGATGAAAGAGTCATGGAGCGAAGTTGTGGCTCAGCCCGCCTGACTGAGGCCTGACCTCCCAGCCAGAGGACAAGGCGACCAGGACCCCCCTGCAGGCTGACCGAGGGGCAGCTGTAGAGGAAGAGGGATGCAAGAGAGAGAGATGGGGATCCCGTAGGTATTTATAGCGTGTGGGAGAGGACTGGATGTCAGGGGCGGTTGCTAATCACTGACAGCTGAGTCGGATTGAGCTTGGTTGTTGTCATCCCTCCCGAACTGTTGTTATAACCTCCATTTATTAAACAGGGGCGTGAAGGATCAGCGCAGATGGGTTTTGTTTTACGCAGAACACGTGGGCGACAGATGGCGGAGAGGGCTGGGAGGTCAGCACCAGATTTACACAGGGCTGCCCGGTTCGCTCTTGCCTCTCCGATCCAGGCGGCCAAACCAGCAGATCAGGGTAAAAGGGAGAACGGATTCACGGATGGACCGGTAGAACGAAATCAACAATGAATCATCGACCTTAAAACACTTCAGCTTCCTTACGAAAAAAAAGACGCTGTTGGCCTTCTCCGAGTGTCGGCTTCGAAGTTGAGCTTGGAGTCCACGACAGTCCCCAAGGACTTGTACTGTTCTACCAGCTCCCCTGAACCTGCCCCGGTGTAGGTGAGGGTGGGAGTGTGGGGGGCTGTCCTGAAGTCAGTTATCAGGTCTTTGGTCTTGGACACAGAGAGAGAGAGGAGAGAGGGGAGATGAAAGGTGGAGAGAGAGGGAGACAGGAGGATAAGGGACAGAAATGGAGAGAGAGTGTATTGAGGTAAAGGAAAGAAGAGAGGGAGGAGGGAACTCAGTTGAACTGGCAGCCCAGTATGTGATCTCCTGTCACAGCCCGAGGAACAGTGAGCCTGTCTCCCAGTAGTGCTCCATATGTTTACAGTATATGAAAATATTTTACGATATGTCTTTGTTGTAAATGTCTGTAGATTTTTGTTTTGTTTCATGTTAATTTCATTTGCGTTGGCAACACCGATTGTACTCATCGGTCACGCCAATAAAGCCCCCTGAGCTGCACCGAAACCCGGGCGCTCGCCTGCAGTCGGGTGCTGTTCGCCCCGCGGGACGGGAGCCGGGAGACGGTTTCTAGGCGGCGTCAGCACTCCGACCGCCGCAGTTTCCCCGCACCTGTCCGACAGGAATCGACAGCGAACATCCGCCCCCGGGTTCCCAACCGCTCCCACTCACTACACTACCGTGTCGTTCTCGATATTCGCGCACACGACTCGCACAGCTGCCCTGCTGCGGCTATTGCAACGGGCACAACAATGAAGAAGCGCGCTCGGAGCGTCTGGACTCCGCATAACACGGGCAGAGAGTTGTTACACAGGCGAGGCGAAGCTGGATGCTTGTTGCGAATCGACTTTATAGGCTCTATATACTGTATTGTAATATACTCACACTCCGGTCGAAAACATGCATATTGTAAACACGATGCAAGCCCATGACAGCAGCTGAAGAAAATCCATAGAACGCAACAAATGGATCTATATATATATATAAAATAAATAGCGAAATGACCACAATACAGGAAGAACGATAATATTTTTCACCGAGCCCAAAAGTACAAGCTGCGTGTCTCAGTAAACAAGACCTCAGGTACCATTTCCGTGTTTGTAATCAATCGGCCCAACGCGGAGAGCCCATTGGTCAGACCCGGTGGGCGTGATCCCTAACTTTGATCCAATCGAACACAAGGAGTGGTGACGTAGTCGCGTTTGTAGTCCGGAAATGCCCCTTGTTTTGTTTCTGTTAAAGCGACCGCACGCTCTAAATCAACTTACTTGTATAGGTTTTTAGGAAAACAAAATATACGGATGTCAATATGGGATATCGATTAAGGTCTTATGGATTCTCATCATGACTGACTGTGATGCACTCTAGTAACTGAGACTCCTGTTGGCGTAAGGGACATAGAGTGGGATCTCCAGATAACAACGTTTTGTAATGTCTGATCATGATGTTTATCTGTTGTAAATGTCTGGCTAGTTGGTATTGCTTTGGCATTTGTCACGTGTCTGTCTGTAAATGTTTAGCTAGTTGGTATTGCTTTGGCATCACTGTCAATTGTGGCTAATGATCTGTGCCTGTGGCTGGAAGGTTGCTGGTTCGACTCCTGCGGCCGGCAGAGGAATCCTACTCCGCTGGGCCCCTGAGCAAGGCCCTTCACCCCAGCTGCTCCAGGGGCACCGTATAAAAAAGCCATAGCCAGCAGCCATATCACCCTGCAACTCACAACTGGCAGCCCCCTGAAGCCCAGCAGTGTGAGACTGGCCAGTACCTGGAGCGGAGACTCCTGGGAAAGCTGAGGCTGCTGCTGGAAGAGGCGTTAGTGGGGCCAATAAAGTCATCTTATCTTATCTTAATTATCTATAAAGCTGTTTGACTTTAACCCTGGGCGACAAGGTGGCACAAAGGTTAGTGCTGCTGCCTCACGGAGCTGGGGCCCCGGGGTGCTATATGTGTGAAGTTTGCATGTTCTCCCATGTTCACTTGGTTTTCCTCCTACAGTCCGAAGACAAACTGTGAGATTGACTGGCTTCTGTGACCCAGTACCGGATAAAGTGGTTAGAAAATTGATGGATGGATGTCTAATCATAATGTTTGTATATTGGAACTGTCTGCCAGTTCTTGGTCCTTTGACAACACTGTCACTCCCCAGTTACAATAATAAAGCTCGTTGACTTTGAGCCCGTGAGCTGAAAGTCAAGCCAGGTGAAAATCAGGAAAGAAAGACACGCAGAGGACCCACAATGCCCTGCTCATCAAGAGGACATTGCCAATATCTAGAGCGCAGAGCTCCTGAGGACGTGATCACAGCGCAGCGCTCCTGAGACCATGATCACAGTGCAGTGCTCCTGAGGACATGATTACAGCCCAAAGCTCCTGAGGACGTGATCACAGCTCAGCGCTCCTGAGACCATGATCACAACGCAGCGCTCCTGAGGACATGATCACAGTGCGGCACTCCTGAGGACATGATCACAGCACAGAGCTCCTGAGGACATGATCACAGTGCGGCACTCCTGAGGACATGATCACAGCACAGAGCTCCTGAGGACATGATCACAGCGCGGCGCTCCTGAGGACGTGATCACAGCACAGAGCTCCTGAGGACGTGATCACAGCGCGGCGCTCCTGAGGACGTGATCACAGCACAGAGCTCCTGAGGACGTGATCACAGCGTGGCGCTCCTGAGGACGTGATCACAGCACAGAGCTCCTGAGGACGTGATCACAGCACAGAGCTCCTGAGGACATGATCACAGCACAGAGCTTCTGAGGATATGATCACAGCACAGAGCTCCTGAGGACGTGATCACAGCGCAGCGCTCGTTAGCCAGGACACCAGCCCCAGTATCTGGCCAAGTGCAGTCCCACACGCCCCAGACGCCCTCAATGGGATTGTTCGGTCCAGGTGGCCCGAGCGTGTGGACCGAGAAAGAGGAGGAGAAGGAGAAAGGGAGAGAGACAGAGAGAGGGGAGGAGAGAGATCTAAAAACAGGCCACGTTAGCACCCGGGTGCAAAGAGGCTCTCTCCCATGCCCCTCCCCCACTTCTCCGCCTCCCCCCCCCCACTGAGAAAATCAAAGTCTTGGAGTCTCCCGCTGCCCCAGAGGAAACAACACTGGGACCAGCGCTCCCGCCCTGATCTGCTCCACGTCAGGCTCGGCAAACAGGAGGAAGCAGGCAGGGCAAATATTGACTCCTCTGCTCCCGAGGGAGAAACTTGGTGTTTTTAAGACACAGTGACTCCCCCTCAGCCAGCTGGGCCTGAAGTTCACTGCCCTGAGCCACACCGGCAGCAGCCAAAATCAGGACAGCCAAACTCCAACAGCACCAGACACACAACCCACAGCCAGCCTCAGGACAGCAGTACTACAACAGCACCAGACACACAACCCACAGCCAGCCTCAGGACAGCCGTGCACAACAGCACCAGACACACAACCCACAGCCAGCCTCAGGACAGCCGTGCACAACAGCACCAGACACACAACACACAGCCAGCCTCAGGACAGCAGTGCTACAACAGCACCAGACACACAACCCACAGCCAGCCTCAGGACAGCCGTGCTACAACAGCACCAGACACACAACCCACAGCCAGCCTCAGGACAGCAGTGCTACAACAGCACCAGACACACAACACACAGCCAGCCTCAGGCCAGCCGTGCTACAACAGCACCAGACACACAACACACAGCCAGCCTCAGGCCAGCCGTGCTACAACAGCACCAGACACACAACACACAGCCAGCCTCAGGACAGCCGTGCTACAACAGCACCAGACACACAACCCACAGCCAGCCTCAGGACAGCAGTGCTACAACAGCACCAGACACACAACCCACAGCCAGCCTCAGGCCAGCAGTGCTACAACATCACATATCAGAATGAGGCACAAGTGTGTGTCACAGAGACACAGCTACAGACCTGTATCTTCAGAAACTAGTTGTATCCAGTTTCTGTGGCCAGGCTGTGGTCACTGAGCCTGTCCTCTCTGGACAGCCAGGTCTGCCTGTGTCCACTTTCTGTGTCCAGGCTGTGATCACTGAGCCTGTCCTCTCTGGACAGCCAGGCCTGCCTGTGTCCAGTTTCTGTGGCCAGACTATGCTCACAGAGCCAAGTCTATCTGTGCTGTGTCTATGGCCAGGTCTTCACAAAGACAAACACGTGTCTGTGTGTGTCCTAACAATGTGTGGAGTACAAACTGTGTCCCCAGACAGAGACAGGAATACGAATGTGTGAGTACAAACCCATCTTCCTCCCCATTTGTTTCCTGTGTACAGCAAAACAATAGGAGCCGCTGTACACAGGAAGAGAGAAGGAGACACCAGGAGAGGAGCACAGAAGTCAGAGAGGCAAACAGGAAGGAGAGACAGAGGCACGGAAAGAGCTGACCAGGCTGAGAGACGGGAGAGAGAAACTGACTCTGACCAAGTACAGGCTCACTGGACACAGAAACTGGACACAGGAAGGCCTGGCTGTCCAGAGAGGACAGGCTCTGTGATCAAAGCCTGGACACAGAAACTGGACACAGGACAGTCTCAGTGACCAGCCTGGACAAAGAAACTGGACACAGGCAGACCTGGCTGTCCAGAGAGGACAGGCTCAGTGATCGCACCCTGGACAGAGAAACTGGACACAGGCAGACCTGGCTGTCCAGAGAGGACAGGCTCAGTGACCAGTCTGGCCACAGACACTGGACACAGACAGACCTGGCTGTCCAGAGAGGACAGGCTCAGTGACCAGTCTGGCCACAGACACTGGACACAGACAGACCTGGCTGTCCAGAGAGGACAGGCTCAGTGTCCAGTCTGGCCACAGACACTGGACACAGACAGACCTGGCTGTCCAGAGAGGACAGGCTCAGTGTCCAGTCTGGCCACAGACACTGGACACAGGCAGACCTGGCTGTCCAGAGGGAACAGGCTGTGCTCCCACTGCAAGCAGGAAGAGACAGAGAATCACTTTCTGCTGTACAGTGAGAAATAGTCTGGGATAGGGCTGGGCGATAGAACGAAAATGTACCGATACCGACGTGAAGAATCTCTCACCGACCTAATTTTGCGCATGTCGGTATGTTCGGTAAAAGCTCTCCCCGCCGTGTGCTTTCATGGGCGGTCCCCTTATAAAACTACAACACCCAGTGTGCTTTCATGAGCGGGCCCCTTATACGACTACAACACCCAGTGTGCATTCATGAGTGGGCCCCTTATACAACTACAACACCCAGTCGCCAAACCCAGTCACGTGCTTCCGCCTGGCCCCACCTTCCTCCTTCATTCGCACGAAGCAGCGAGCCGGGCTTGAGACAAGACGAGCGCTTCTGCCGAACCCCTGTCAGGCAGGGGCGGCTCAAGTACACATCAAGACGAGCTGGGATCTCAAGAAGATGCAGCGTCGATCGTCTGGTCTTATTTTTGTCTTCAGCAAACATCTGAACTTAGAGAAGTCCGATGTAAACCGTTTCTGCGCCCAGACGTAACACGAGTCGTGGATCACGTAGAGTGCCAGATGTTAAAATGCTCATTAAAAGTTATTCTGTTTGCGTTTCCATGAATTATGTCCTTAAATTATTTGTAAGACATTGAGATCAGATGAGGGTATATGCAGCTTTAATCGTTTCGCATATTTAAAACACGGATCTTTCAGCATACCATGTAATCCTGGAAGTTCAAGGGTTTCCAAAAAATCGTCGTTAATTTGTCGTTATCCAGGTAAGTGTGGGAAATTATCGCGATATCGGTTTGAGGTCACAGCGCCCAGCCCTACTCTGCGATTAGACAAACATTCTTCCCTAAAATAACAAGGCTAATCCCGGAATTCCCACTCCTGCTGGAATTAGAACAGCTTCCAATCCTGCTGGGAGAGGAAACTCACTAGAGCTGCAGCCCAGTGTGTGATCTAGTGGAGCAGTCAGCCTGTCTCTCGGTACGAGTAGTTCAGGTGGGGAGCTGCGTCAGCATGCGTAGGCTGCAAAGGAACAAGTAATAGGTTTATTCCATGCTGAAAAAAAGAAAAAAGAACAACGTTTTGGCCGTGGAGCCTTCTTCTGGTGTCACTCCAAGAAGGTTCCACGGCCGAAACGTTGTGTTCTCTTCTTTTTTTCCAGCATGGAATAAACCTATTACATCTCTCTCGGTACTGATCTGTTTCCTGTATGGACATGTACTGTTGTGATGCTTGTATCTGCATTGGCAACACTGAGATAATACTAACTGCTTACACTTATATAGCACTTTTCTGGACACTCCACTCAAAGCACTTCACAGGTCATGGGGATCCCCTCCACCCCCACCAGTGTGTGGCCCCACCTGGATGATGCACCAGTCCTCTCCCCACACAGCAACTCTCACTGGGGAGGAGAGCAGAGTGATGGAGCCAGTTCAGAGATGGCCAGGCCCAATAAAGCTCTTTGAATTGAATTTGAGAGGGAGGAGACACTGGGACACCAGGAGAGAGGCAGCCCGTCAGTCTGTGGCAAAACACCTGCACAGGTCCCATTGGTAGAAACATTTTATTCACTTTCGGAAGCAAGGTTTCAATGATCGGACGTTGGCTTTTATATACTCCTATGTACAATTCAGTTTTTACTTTACAGTCTTACATACACCTGTACAGAAACGGAAACAAAAGAGAAAAATCTTGAGAACAAAGCAGCCAGACCGCCCGTCTGGCCCGGGTGTGAGAGAACGGGCCGGGTCCTGCCAGGACCGCCAGAACCGCCGACTGGGAGACGATCAACTTTAAAATGGGAAAAACGGCAAAATGCACAGAACACCCACCCCCCCTGATCCACTGCTCTGTGTACGGCAATCAGCCAAACCCATTCCAGCACTTAATTGGCTCGTTAACGTCTCTCCGTCCCCAGCGCCTGCCCGCTCGTCAGTCACTTCATTGATCCGCGGGGCGATCGAGGTGCGAGGTCGTGTCGGAGCTCTGCAGCGGATTGGCCAGAGTCCCCTCCTGACCCCGCCCCCCACCACGCAGTCAGGCGAGTCGTGCGTCATGTCGGCGCTGGAGCAGCAGGGGGCGGCGCTGAGCACACTGTCCGCCTGTATCTGGGGGAAGGGGGTTGGTGGTGGAAGGTGCTACAGTGGGGAGACCAGCTCCCCGTCAGGATCGAGACTAACCCCCCCCCCCCTCAGTGAACAACAGCAGCAACGTCAACCCCACATCTCTACGGGCGCCACAGACACCTGCAGTTCAGACCCACAGACATGGAGCCACAGTTGTCTCTTTAGTGTCCTGTAGTTTTGGGGCGCAGCTTGCAGGCAGGTTGTCGAGTGTCAGCTGCAAGACACCTCGGAGTTAGAATTGGGGGTCCCCGCCAGTCCCACGTCTGTGCGCTGCACACTTCCTATGCTCCAGGCATTCACTAAGAAGCGTCACAGGCCTCAGTTCTTCAGTAAATTTGTTTTATATATAAAGTTTTTTTTTAAAAAAATGGCTCTTGCACTCTCCCCATTGAGAGTGATCTCTCCCCGGTGTCCAGCACCGGTCAGGCAAAAAGTGGGGGGGCAGCCAGCTACAGGCCTACCCGGGCCACCATATTTGTAGTCCACTTCAGTGTCTCTGGGACTTGTAGTCCTCACAGCAGGAACAGGCAGAGCCCGGGAAGCAGGGTGAGGAGGATTGAGAGGGAGGCCATCTTCATTGCCGTGTTTCCCACGCTCCTCTGAACGTCCGGCATGCGGACCACTGGGTCATCTGCAGGGAGAGGAGGACAGAGAGAGAGGTGACCAACATGCACGCCCACCTCGGATCTTCAGAACACAGGAAGGAAGCAGGCTTTATGGATTAGGTCAGGTGCTGCCTTTCTCAAGCAGGCTCAGGTCTGCCTCGGTCAGCAACCCCCCCACCACCCCCTTGAAAAAGATGGAAAAGGAGAGGGGCTCGGTAAGGACAGGGCTGTACCTGCGGGGAGCCGGGATACAGGGTTATGGGCACCCCCTTCCACCACGCGGGGCTGCTGGGAACCTGGAGAAAGAGGAGCAGAGATTAGACTGCTGTTAGGAGTCTAAAGTCTGACTGACAGCACTATAAAACCTGGAGTGGATCAGGCTGCTGTGCATTGGGAGTCTGACTGACGCCAGTGTAAAACCTGGAGTGGATCAGACTGCTGTGCACTGGGAGTCTGACTGACAGCACTGTAAAACCTGGAGTGGATCAGACTGCTGTGCACTGGGAGTCTGACTGACAGCACTGTAAAACCTGGAGTGGATCAGGCTGCAGTGCACTGGGAGTCTGACTGACGCCAGTGTAAAACCCGGATCCCGGATTGGATCACACTGCTGTGCATTTTCGAGCCTGACCTAACAGCGCCACTTTCCGAGTCACACGATCGTGCACAGCCGGGCCCCCGCAGCAGCTGCAGGGGCTCCTGCGCTCTGACTGGGGTCAGAAACGGGGGCGGGTCTTACCGTTGGGCCCCGTGACGTCGATCCTGAGCTTGAGGCAGGCCTCCCCGTGGTGGTGGACAGGCTTGGCTGCGGGCGAGAGAGAGACAGGCGCCAGGGTCAGCGAGTCGCCCAGGCGGACGAGGCGGCGGCGGCGGCGGCCCGGTCCCACCCGGCGGCCCTGGCCGTACTCACAGACGTAGTAGTAGCTCTCTCCCTGCCGGAACTCCTTGCCCAGCGTGAAGGGGGTGAACCTCTGGAACTTCTCGGAGAAGCGCTCCGGGCCGTGGGGCGCGAAGGGCCGGGTGCACTCCCAGCGCACCTGCTCCTGCGAGGCGGGCGCGCAGGCGGCGTAGTCCTCGCGCTCCACCATGTACAGCACGTAGCGCTCGGCCTCGTGCGAGGGCACCGCGCCGTGCTCGTAGTGCGGGCAGATGATGTCCAGGTAGTCGTTGAGCCGGACAGAGATGGCGTACTCGTCCCACAGGAACCTGGCGGGAGAGACGGGAGGGGGAGGGTGTCAGATGTGCCGCCGCGTCTCAATTCATTTGTAAGGAAGCAAAACGGCTGCAGTAAAACCTGGAGTGGATCAGGCTGCTGTGCACTGGGAGTCTGACTGACAGCTCTGTAAAACCTGGAGTGGATCAGACTGCTGTGCACTGGGAGTCTGACTGACACCAGTGTAACACCTGGAGTGGATCAGGCTGCTGTGCACTGGGAGTCTGGTTCACTTTTGTTGGGGTAAGAATAAACACAAAACAGAGCCTCTTCCCGTCTGCCAGCAGTGCAGCAGAGCTTGTAATCCAGTGTGCGGGGACACGGGTCTCTGGTTCTCCCACTTCAGTAAATGCGAACTGACAGACAAGAGAGCTTAAAACAATATTTGCTTTTCTGCCTCGGCTAGGGCCTGCCCTGGAGCCCCACAGCCCTGTCTAGCAGCAAAACCTGGAGCGGAGCAGAGAGAGGCAGCTGTGCAGGGCAGGTCCATGCCTGCCTGCCTGCTTGCTTGCGTGCTCTGGGAGGGAGAGAGAGAGAGAGAGGTGTTTGTGTAGGCTGTCCCGAACCCCTGTGCTCTCTTGCTCAGACAGCGACTGCGGCTCGTCTCCAGAGTGTTTTCTTAGGCGGCACGCGTGTGTTTTTAAGGTGTTAGGTTTCAGGTACCTAGCAATTTTCGTGGTGCCGACTGCTCTGTTCCCACCCCTCCTCCCCGTCTCTCTCACTCATCTCTTCTCCTCCTCCTGCACAATCCCTCGCTCCCCTCTGCCCGGTCAGCAGACAGGGCTGTCCGCCCGCCCTCTCGGTTTATGATGCTGTTTTAGTTCTGCCTCATTAGCTCATAGCGTGCTCCCCTTCTCCCTCTCGTTAGCCGTTGTCCAGGGACCCCTGATTTTGGGCAGAGACAGTCTGGCTCCACAGGCGCCCCCTCTCAGCCCCTCGGGGGGACACAGGTAACCCGATCTCCCCAGCCCCTCCTCCGCAGAGCGGGACACTTCTCAGACTGCTCCCTGCTCTGACCCCTGAACCCAAGTCAAAACTCCGAAACATTCCTCCCAGCTCCTTTCTGTGCCAAGAGCCCTGCTCGCCCCTGGCCGGCCGCCACACCACTAAGTGCGGTCCCGTGTCTGGGTCAGGTCAGAACCCCTGAACCCCACCCCTGCCAAGATCCGACACCGCAGACACCCCGGCACCACTGAACTGTCCCCCCCACACGCACACGTTGTATTCCCATACGGGACAGTTATTGGCGACAAAAACCTAAAACACACAATCCGACGTTCCCCAGCCCGTCCCGGAGACGGAGACTGGACAGGAGGCTGGCTGGACACCCAGACCAGACTCCTCCGACCCCCAGTCTGAGCCCCAGCAGAGCTGGCGAGAGAGACAGGCAGGGCAGGAGCATCCCCCCCGGAGGAACCCCAGCTGATTAGCAGGAACCCCCTGTCCCAGCACCGAACGCCAGAGCCGAGCCCCACCCACCGGAGCGCAGCGCCGTGGACAAAACAGCACAAGAGCCTTTAATCTCTCACTTGTCCCAGAGCTAATTAGACCCCATCCCACCCCAGAGGGCAGCAGGGCCGTTATCTCCCCGTCCCCCGTCTCTCCTTTTGTCCCAACAGGCTGCCATTTCAATGTGAATGTCAGATTGTCTCAGGGCACAAAGGGAGGTGACTGGGCTATAATTAAATTACTGATGAGCTGGACTGAGTGTCTTTACAGTGACTCTCCAGCTCTGATGATGATGAAGGAGTGTTCATGTGAAGATACAGAGGAGCTGGACTGAGTGTCTTTACAGTGACTCTCCAGCTCTGATGATGATGAAGGAGTGTTCATGTGAAGATACAGAGGAGCTGGACTGAGTGTCTCTACAGTGACTCTCCAGCTCTGATGATGATGAAGGAGTGTTCATGTGAAGATACAGAGGAGCTGGACTGAGTGTCTCTACAGTGACTCTCCAGCTCTGATGATGATGAAGGAGTGTTCATGTGAAGATACAGAGGAGCTGGACTGAGTGTCTGTTTAGTGACTCTCCAGCTCCGATGGGGATGAAGAGGGTGCTCTGCGACAGTCAGAGTGGGCAGGTGAGGGGTTAAATCAGCCGTAATGAAAGCAGACAGGAGATCTGAGGAGTGACCCCTGAGGTGGGGGGTAATTAGCCTGAACATCCTCCCCCTGGCTCTGGCTCCTTGCCCGCAGGGGTGGGCTGGTGCCGAAGGCAGCAGGGAATTTGAAATTCCTCAAATTACAGCCCACAGCTGGCCGGCTTCCACCTAACCTGCGCCGGACCCGACTCCCGGCAAAACCCCTGGATTTCTCAACACGGACCCGCAGACAGCACAGAGAGGCCCTGCCTCCCCCCGGGATCCGTGCTGGAATTCTGCATTCCGACAGCGATATCCCGGCACCGCCACCGCAGCCGCCCTGTACCGAAGTGTGGACTCTGCTCCGAGACTCCCAGCGCTCCCCTGCTCTCCCGCCCACTCCACACACTCCACTGTGACAAGCTCACAGACGCCATTTGCTCTCAGACTGGTGTCGGGAGTGCTGGCGTGAGCATTCGACACTCCATCTGCCCCGCAGAGACACAGAGAGACACAGAGAGACACAGAGAGACACAGAGAGACACAGAGAGACACAGAGAGACACAGAGAGACACAGAGAGACACAGAGAGACACAGAGAGACACAGAGAGACACAGAGAGACACAGAGAGGGAGGGAGGGAGACACAGAGGAGCAAGCAGAGAGACACAGAGAGGGAGGGAGACACAGAGGGCCAAGCAGAGAGAGACACATTTGTGTCCTTGTCCTGGGCTGATTTATTATTATGCCCAACAACAACAAAAACCACAATCTGAACCTCACACCCTCTCGATCCCAACACTGCCAGCGCCACCTCCACACGACCTTCACTCCCGGAGCCTCGTGCTTTTCCCAGTGCCTCCCCCAGCCCAGCGCCGGACAGCCCTGGAGCGGGCGGAGCCCACCCGACCCGACCCTCGGGCTCCTGGAGCCGGGGCAGCGGAGGAACCCCGTGTGAGCGGGGTTCTGATGGTATTCGGACCTGGGCTGGTTCTGGGGCTCCTTTCAGAGCTAGGCGGCAGTCCAGTCTGTGCTTTAACGGCCACCACTCGGACCCCTTCAGCGCTGTGAAGGCTGGGGTCAGACCTTTGTGTGGGATTGTGTGGGGACAGGTGCAGGATGAGTCCGGGCATGAGGCAGAACCCCAAAGCCCAAGTCTATCCTGGAAGCAGAGAGCAACTTGGGAACACACCCGGAACAGGACGTCACTCCGCCAAAGAGCACGCACACACTCTCACACACACACACACTCTCCACTTAACCAGCAGAGAAGCCACACAGACGCGGGACAGGACAATCGGAAGACACCACTCTGCTGACTCCAAGGATATCTCTGCTCCTGCTCTTGCTGCAGGGGTGACGTCTCCCTCCAGCGCTCGCACAGGGCTCATCCATCAGTCCCGGGACAGGAGCAGAGCGAGGGGGAGGGGTGCTGCGGGCTTCACTGACTGGGAGGAATGTGACACAGGGTCAGAGTGAGCAAACAGCACACTGCCCGGCACACTGCACCCCACTACACAGCACCCTACACCCCGCTACACAGCGCACTGCTACACTGCCCGGCACACTGCACCCAGCTACAGTGCCCTGGGCCCAGCTACACTGCACACTGCACCCCACTACAGTGCCCTGGGCCCAGCTACACTGCACACTGCACCCCACTACAGTGCCCTGGGCCCAGCTACACTGCACACTGCACCCCACTACAGTGCCCTGGGCCCAGCTACACTGCACACTGCACCCCACTACAGTGCCCTGGGCCCAGCTACACTGCACACTGCACCCAGCTACAGTGCCCTGGGCCCAGCTACACTGCACACTGCACCCCACTACAGTGCCCTGGGCCCAGCTACACTGCACACTGCACCCAGCTACAGTGCCCTGGGCCCAGCTACACAGCACACTGCCACAGTGCCCTAGGCCCAGCTACACAGCACACTGCTACAGTGCCCTGGGCCCAGCAAACCCCTTAACAGGAGCTGGCACTGCTCAGACACAGCAGCGCCCCACGCTCCACTGGGTCGTCCTGCACTAACGCGCCCTGAAAGGGGGATTAGCTCGCCAGCCAGGCGTTAACGAGAGGAGTTGAACCCCCCGCATGGCAGAGAGCCACAGGGTGGGGGAGGTCTGGGCCGTGTCACCCCGATTCCGGACTCCCAGCGCAGGGCGAGCGAACAAGAGCAACTACCGGCGCGGCTGACCAGCAGGGGGCAGTAGGGAGCAGCAGAAGTCTGAGCACCAGAGGCCGAGGCTGGGAAAGAAAGCACTGGGGGGTACAAAGAGAACCCCCCCAGCCCTCCTCGCCTGCGACAGTGGCTTCAGATCGTACCCACACCTCTCTGATCTTCTGCAGCGCCCCCCGAGAGGAAGCGTGCTGCCAGCCCTGGCGAGAGGGAGGAAGCCTGCACCGCCGATAAGAGAGCAGAGGAAGAGAGGGAGGGGGGGGGCGCGCGGGAGGGAGGCGTGGGAGACAGGACAGGCCGATTTCTGCTGGCGCGAACGGTGTGAAAATCAGACCCCTTTCACAAGAAACCAGCGTATTCCTAGAACAAGCGCTCCCCCACCTCCCACCACCACCACAGGCCTCTGTGGGAGCTTCTGCATCAGGCCCTGCACAGAGTCCACTCTGTGGGAACCAGTACCGGAGGTCACAGTGTGGCATTTCCCCACTGTCCTGAGTGCATGCGTCTCCCACAGTGGGCAGCGCGAGGGTACGGTCTGCGTGTGTGTGTGCGTCTCCCACAGTGGGCAGCGCGAGGGTACGGTCTGCGTGTGTGTGTGCGTCTCCCACAGCGGGCAGCGCGAGGGTACGGTCTGCCTGTGTGCGTCTCCCACAGCGGGCAGCGCGAGGGTACGGTCTGCCTGTGTGCGTCTCCCACAGCGGGCAGCGCGAGGGTACGGTCTGCCTGTGTGCGTCTCCCACAGCGGGCAGCGCGAGGGTACGGTCTGCCTGTGTGCGTCTCCCACAGCGGGCAGCGCGAGGGTACGGTCTGCCTGTGTGCGTCTCCCACAGCGGGCAGCGCGAGGGTACTGTCTGCCTGTGTGCGTCTCCCACAGTGGGCAGCGCGAGGGTACGGTCTGCCTGTGTGCGTCTCCCACAGTGGGCAGCGCGAGGGTACGGTCTGCCTGTGTGCGTCTCCCACAGTGGGCAGCGCGAGGGCACGGTCTGTGTGTGTGTGTGCGTCTCTCACAGTGGGCAGCGCGAGGGTACGGTCTGCCTGTGTGCGTCTCCCACAGTGGGCAGCGCGAGGGTACGGTCTGCCTGTGTGCGTCTCCCACAGCGGGCAGCGCGAGGGTACGGTCTGCCTGTGTGCGTCTCCCACAGCGGGCAGCGCGAGGGTACGGTCTGCGTGTGTGCGTCTCCCACAGTGGGCAGCGCGAGGGCATGGTCTGCGTGTGTGCGTCTCCCACAGTGGGCAGTGTGAGGGCACGGTCTGTGTGTGTGTGTGTGCGCGTCTCCCACAGTGGGCAGTGTGAGGGCACGGTCTGTGTGTGTGTGTGCGTCTCCCACAGTGGGCAGTGTGAGGGCACAGTCTGTGTGTGTTTGCGCGCGCGTCTCCCACAGTGTTTGCGCCTGACCCAGACGGACACCAGATAAACACCCCCCGCCCCCCTCCGATCCTGATCTGGGAAACAACAGGGTGTCGCGGAGGACAATGCAGAATGAGTGCTGTTCACACGCACTGCTAAGCACACACTCGCATTCTCACGCTCACACACTCGGTTACACTCTTCCCTGGATTATTTACTCCAATCTCGGAGCTAATTACCATTTAGGACATCCTGGGAACAAGAGGGGAACCTGATGTGACCTTACAGGACAGCATGTGTGGCTGCTGCTAACAGCCGTGACCTTTCACCCCTTCAGGACAGCGGTAGAGTGTTGGTTCAGCAACTATTAGCTCCTATTGCTGCTACAACTGCTCCTGTAGCCAATACTGCATATACTGCTCTAATACTGTACTGCTGTAGCTCTTACTACTGCTATCACTGGAGCTAATACTAACAATATTACTACTGCTGTTACTGCTCTAATACTGTACTGCTGTAGCTCTTACTACTGCTATCACTGGAGCTAATACTAACAATATTACTACTGCTGTTACTGCTCTAATACTGTACTGCTGTAGCTCTTACTACTGCTGTCACTGGAGCTAATACTAACAATATTACTACTGCTGTTACTGCTCTAATACTGTACTGCTGTAGCTCTTACTACTGCTATCACTGGAGCTAATACTAACAATATTACTACTGCTGTTACTGCTCTAATACTGTACTGCTGTAGCTCTTACTACTGCTATCACTGGAGCTAATACTAACAATATTACTACTGCTGTTACTGCTCTAATACTGTACTGCTGTAGCTCTTACTACTGCTGTCACTGGAGCTAATACTAACAATATTACTACTGCTGTTACTGCTCTAATACTGTACTGCTGTAGCTCTTACTACTGCTGTCACTGGAGCTAATACTAACAATATTACTACTGCTGTTACTGCTCTAATACTGGAGCAACTGGAGCTGTTACTGCTCTATTACTGGAACGTATCAACTGCTAGGCGCAGCAGCTAACATGCTGCTGTTAGCCGCAGGCTGGAAAACCTGGCTCTCTCCCGTGTTAGAAAGTGGGGAAAACCCTCCCGCAGCCCACTTCCGACCGGGATTTCCAGCCCAATGAACAGTCCCCCAGATCGACTCCATCTCGGACCCTAGACCAGAACGCTGGCCGGGACAGCGCCGGCTTGCTCCGACCAGACCCGCAGCTCCGTGTTCCGGGGGGAGGGAGTGTGCAGTTTGAACAGCACGGAGCCAGAGAGTGGGAGGCGCGGAGCTGGGATTCCACAGCAATCTGCTCTCTGCCCTTGGGGCGTGGAAAGGTGTGGAGACTGTGGCAAGATGAGCTGTTTTTCCCAGGAGTACGTGTTCAAGATAGACGCTCCACTCTTCCAGATCTCACCCCCTCTCCCCTCTGCATCAGTGAAGCTCGTTTCACCTTAACTGGTCCACCCCTGATCTGTGTGCCTCCTGTACAGTGTGTCCCCCAGTGGGGCTGTGCTTCAGTGGGGCTGCTGTGTGTCCCCCAGCGGGGCTCTCCTTCAGTGGGGCTGCTGTGGGTCCCCCAGTGGGGCTGTGCTTCAGTGGGGCTGGTCTGTGTCCCCTTGTGGGGCTGTGCTTCAGTGGGGCTGGTCTGTGTCCCCTTGTGGGGCTGTGCTTCAGTGGGGCCGCTGTGGGTCCCCCAGTGGGGCTGTGCTTCAGTGGGGCCGCTGTGGGTCCCCCAGTGGGGCTGTGCTTCAGTGGGGCCGCTGTGGGTCCCCCAGCGGGGCTGTGCTTCAGTGGGGCCGCTGTGTGTGCTTCAGTGGGGCTGCTGATGAAAGGCACTAGATATCAAGTGGAGGTCAATGCTCTGGGCATGTGCGTGAGCGAGAGTGTCCCAGCTGATCCACACACACAGCTGCAAAGAGCGCCAGTGAAAAACACTTCCTGTCCTGCTGAGCAAGATCCCAGCACCTGCGGAGCCATGAAGAGCACCGCAGTGTCTGCTCACTTCCTGGCAGCGCTGCGCGGAGGACAGAGCGGGGAGGGAGTGGGGCAGGGCGTGGGGCTCCCTGTCCCTGCTTGCACAGCCTGGGAAAAACACTGCTTCTCCAGACCAGCTGGAGCTCCAGTCAGTGTGTCTGTGTTAACCCCTCTCTCTCAGTGCAGTGTTCATGTACTGGAGTGTCCAGTCAGTGTGTCAGTATGAACCCCTCTCTCTCAGTGCAGTGTTAATGTACTGGAGTGTCCAGTCAGTGTGTCTGTATGAACCCCTCTCTCTCAGTGCAGTGTTAATGTACTGGAGTGTCCAGTCAGTCAGTGTGTCTGTATGAACCCCTCTCTCTCAGTGCAGTGTTAATGTACTGGAGTGTCCAGTCAGTCAGTGTGTCTGTATGAACCCCTCTCTCTCAGTGCAGTGTTAATGTACTGGAGTGTCCAGTCGGTCAGTCAGTGTTAATGTAGCGGAGTGTCCAGTCGGTCAGTCAGTGTTAATGTCCTGTCCTACTGCAGGCCCAGGTTCATGACGGTCTGTACCAGGCAGGGAGAAATTCCACTGAAGAGAACAGGCAGGAGGAGGATTTTTAATTGTTACTGCTGCTCTCAGCACAGTTCCAGCGCCTCGACCTGCTCGCCCCGCGGAGCGCAGAGCTGAGCACGGGGAGGCCAGATGGAGCCGGCGGAGAGCAGCGATGAGCACCGGACGCGGGGTTGCAGAGTGCAGAGAGGAAACGTGGGGAGAGACTGCATGACTCACACCTGTATCACAGAGCACGTCGGCACACCACACCCTGCACAGCACAGCTCAGTCTCCTTCCCAGAAACACCACCTGGGGGCCATTACTACTACACCGCCTGGTCACGCTCCCACTGGGCTGTACCGCACTGTACTGTACTGTGCTTTTACCCTGATCTCACTGGGCTGTACTGCACTGGACTGTGCTTTTACCCCCATCTCACTGGGCTGTACTGCCCTGGACTGTACTCTTACCCTGATCTCACTGGGCTGTACTGCACTGGACTGTGCTTTTACCCTGATCTCACTGGGCTGTACTGCCCTGGACTGTGCTTTTACCCTGATCTCACTGGGCTGTACTGCCCTGGACTGTGCTTTTACCCAGATCTCACTGGGCTGTACTGCCCTGGACTGTGCTTTTACCCAGATCTCACTGGGCTTTAGTGCACTGGACTGTGCTTTTACCCTGATCTCACTGGGCTTTAGTGCACCGGACTGTGCTTTTACCCTGATCTCACTGGGCTTTAGTGCACTGGACTGTGCTTTTACCCTGATCTCACTGGGCTTTAGTGCACTGCACTGTGCTTTTACCCTGATCTCACTGGGCTGTACTGCACTGGACTGTGCTTTTACCCTGATCTCACTGGGCTTTAGTGCACTGTATTGTGCTTTTACCCAGATCTCACTGGGCTTCACTGCACTGTACTGTGCTTTTACCCAGATCTCACTGGGCTTTAGTGCACTGTATTGTGCTTTTACCCAGATCTCACTGGGCTTCACTGCACTGTACTGTGCTTTTACCCAGATCTCACTGGGCTTTAGTGCACTGGACTGTGCTTTTACCCTGATCTCACTGGGCTTTAGTGCACTGGACTGTGCTTTTACCCTGATCTCACTGGGCTTTAGTGCACTGGACTGTGCTTTTACCCTGATCTCACTGGGCTTTAGTGCACTGCACTGTGCTTTTACCCTGATCTCACTGGGCTGTACTGCACTGGACTGTGCTTTTACCCAGATCTCACTGGGCTTTAGTGCACTGTATTGTGCTTTTACCCAGATCTCACTGGGCTTTAGTGCACTGGACTGTGCTTTTACCCTGATCTCACTGGGCTTTAGTGCACTGTACTGTGCTTTTACCCAGATCTCACTGGGCTGTACTGCCCTGGACTGTGCTTTTACCCTGATCTCACTGGGCTGTACTGCCCTGTATGGTGCTTTTACCCTGATCTCACTGGGCTTTAGTGCACTGTATAGTGCTTTTACCCAGATCTCACTGGGCTTTAGTGCACTGTACTGTGCTTTTACCCTGATCTCACTGGGCTTTAGTGCACTGTACTGTGCTTTTACCCTGATCTCACTGGGCTTTAGTGCACTGTACTGTGCTTTTACCCTGATCTCACTGGGCTTTAGTGCACTGGACTGTGCTTTTACCCAGATCTCACTAACCAGGACCTGATGACACAGATCCACAGTTTTCAGGGAGAGACAGAAAGCAGGCAGATGTGTATCTCGTGTCTGGGAGTCTGCATGTAAAAAAACACAAATTGTAATCCAATCAATTAGGCTGAGCATAATTAAATCAATGAGGAAGAGAGGCGCGAGGCGGGAGCAGGGACCACATCACTGATCCACTCACAGAGCACTGCTCGACCCCAGAACGCGCAGAGCCCCTTCATACAAAGAATACCCAGAACCGCCGACAGACCCTAATCCTCCAGCAGACGGAGGGCTGCTATTTTTGAAGTGCTTTCAGATAATCCCCAAGTGACAGAGCAAGGAGGGAGCTGGGGGGGGCAGTCTGCCCCCCCCCACACACACTATTTGGAGGTGGAATGTTATCTCCCCATCTCTGATCTCTTCAGGCACTGACATCTGACCTGGGACGTTGGTGTTGTCTAAGGGAGAAACCTGAAGATCTGTTTGGGTTTGAAGGAGGAGAACTGGCTCCCAGGAGAGTGGTCCACTCCAGGATTTACAGTGCTGTCTGGGAGCCTGAATGACAGCTCTGGAAAACCAGGACTGCTGTGCACTGTGAGTCTGAATGACAGCACTGGATCAGACTGCTGTGCACTGGGAGTCTGATAGTATTATAAAACCTGGAGCGGATTACACTGCTATGCACTGGGAGTCTGACTGATAGACCTGTAAAATCTGGAGCGGATCAGAGATCTCTCCCTCAGTCTTGTCAGGTAGTTGCTCAATCCCAGCCGAGGAGGAAAGGTGCCGCGCACACTCCTGGCGGCTCTGTCTCAGAAGTACAGGAATAGGAGCTGTTTTCCGCCTCAAGTCTACGTGATTCCGGGTTATGCAAGAACTATCTTATCTTTCAATAACTACCTGGTAAAAAAAATCACAACTCCTTCTGCTTTCACCCGTGCCTCAGCCACTGATAGAAGTCAATAAACTATCGCGACTCGCACTGAAATATCGAGACTCGATAGCCTCCCGGGAACACGTCAGTACGTGTCGAAACCGCTTTTCATTCCCTGCCAAACCAAATCCCAGCTTGCACAATCACACCCTCGAGAGGGGGGAAAAATAAACACGCTCCCCGCCGAACGGCGCAACAAAGAGGCGAAAGAGTGGTCTCTCGGCAGACCAGGAGGGAAGGACAGCGTCCGTTCACGGGGATCAGCGCACAACAACAACAACAACAACTTGCGCGGACCAACACACACACACTCGGACTGCTGCAGTCGGGGGAGACCAGCTGTAGCTCCGCAGTTTCCCGAAGAAGTATCACAGGGGAAAGTCAGCAGCCTCCCCTTAGACACACACCTCCGAGCAGCGCGTTGTCGATCCTGGCCAGTGAGCGGTCAGAGAGAGCACACGCACACGCACAACGTGCACAAACAAGTCAGGACGCCCCGAAACTTCGCACGCCGCAGAACCCCCCGGCCCGGTCCGCTCAGCCCAACCCAGGCCGTGCCGGGAGGTTCCGTCTCCTGGACAGAACCCGTCCGAAAGGCACCGAGCCTTTTAAAAAAAAAACTGTGCACGCCAGCCACACGGCACGGTCAGCAAATCACAGCCTTTAACAAAACACGCACGCACATACACAAACACACAAACCGCCGCACTACGGCGCTGCAAGAGAGGGGAGCTCACCTGGTGTTGCTGCTGTTCCAGTAGACGCTGTGCCTCTCTGCCGATGCCACCCATGAGCCCAGAGCCAGGCAGGCGAGCCACAGTACATCCATATCGCTCGCTGTCCCGGAACCAACGAGTACGACCAAAGACCGCGGGCCACTACCTGTCGTGAGGCCGCACCTTAGGAAGTACTGGCGATTGAAAGTAGAAGAAAGTATTTGGGGGGTGGAATAGACTTCCTTAAGCTGGAGCTGTTTGCTTGCGGAGATAAGAAATATCGATCCACGGACGAACCACCTCAACCGCTTCGCTGATCACTAGGGATGAGAAAACTTCGGCTCTGGTTTTGTTCAAACACCAGCCACCTGTCCCCCGCCCCCCTCTGTTCGACAGCCAATCGCACGTCTGGAGCTTAGTAGACCCCGCCCACACGTAGCCCTTCGTTTGTGCTCCGCCCATCCACGCATCCCTGGCCAATCAAGAGCCGTGTTTGCGCCCCAAAGACCCCTCCCTAGACGCTAGGAGCTCTGGCCCCGAAACACTCCCTGTTATTCCGGACTCACAATAACAATAATGAGTAACATCGATCGGTGAAGTCATCTCCCGTAAAGACAAATGAGTTACGTATTAAAAACAACAGATACACTCTTCCCTTTATCTGTGGCTGCGCCAAAAATTGAAGATCTGGCGATTATTTATCAAAGATTTGAATAAAGTCCGGACTCAGAGCAAACAGTGGAGCATTGATTTATTGTCAGTGTCTGCGTGTGCAAGTGAACGGATAAGACTGGGAGAGAGAGGGATAGGAGACAGGAGAGAGGGAAGTGGAAATAGAGAGGGATAGGAGACAGGAGAAAGAGAATAGAAAGGCATAGGAGACAGGAGAGAGAATAAAGACAGGAGGGAGAGAATAGAGGGAGAGGAGAGAAGGAGTAGAGAGTGATAGGAGACAGAGAATAGAGACAGGAGAGAGGGAGTAGAGAGGGATAGGAGACAGGAGAGAGAATAGAGGGACAGGAGAGAGGGAACAGGGGTTAAGGAGAAGGGAGACTCATGGACTGCTGACTTTCAACTTGCTGAAATGCTTCTATCAGCTAATTTGTTGGCTCCATTTTCTGCACGAGTACGTGCACCTTTATTAATATCGTCGTCAGGGCCTGTTACACCTGAACGCACTGCGAGTCACATGTCATGAACTGCAGCGTGCTGCTGTTGTTATTGATCAACACTGTGGTGGGACGGACAGGCAGTCTCTGTGGTCGGAGACAGATTCCTACAGTGCACGCACTCTCTCCACACCCTGTGGGCTGAGGAGCAAGAGGACCTGGGTCTCACGTGAGAGTGTGTGATAGCTCAGTGCACCTCCTCTCTCTCCCTGATCAGAACACCTCCTCTCTCCTCTCCCTGATCAGAACACCTCCTCTCTCCTCTCCCTGATCAGAACACCTCCTCTCTCCTCTTCTCTCCCAGAGCATAGTACCTCCTCTCTCTCTCTGATCAGAACACCTCCTCTCTCCTCTCCCTGATCAGAACACCTCCTCTCTCCTCTCCCTGATCAGAACACCTCCTCTCTCCTCTTCTCTCTCAGAGCATAGTACCTCCTCTCTCCTCTCCCTGATCAGAACACCTCCTCTCTCCTCTTCTCTCCCAGAGCATAGTACCTCCTCTCTCCTCTCCCTGATCAGAACACCTCCTCTCTCCTCTTCTCTCCCAGAGCATAGTACCTCCTCTCTCCTCTCCCTGATCAGAACACCTCCTCTCTCCTCTTCTCTCTCAGATCATAGTACCTCCTCTCTCCTCTCCCTGATCAGAAGACCTCCTCTCTCCTCTCCCCGAC
The DNA here is from genome assembly GCF_040954835.1 of Lepisosteus oculatus. NCBI lineage: Eukaryota > Metazoa > Chordata > Actinopteri > Semionotiformes > Lepisosteidae > Lepisosteus > Lepisosteus oculatus. The sequence continues at coordinate 6,690,449 of NC_090722.1, read as the reverse complement.
CAGGGCTCATCATTTATCATTATCATTATTATTATGATGATGATGATTATTATTATTACTATTATGGAGAGGCTGCAGCTCTGTTCATTTTCTTACATCAGGAGGATTGGGTGCAGTTCTGACCCTGGCAGGTGTTGGAATTCTGGGATTAGATGTGTTATTTTGGGGAAGAATGTTTGTATAATCCCAGAGTATTTCTCACACTGCATCAGGAAGTACATCTCTGTCTCTGTTCCTAGCTCTTCATCCGTCTCTCTCTCTGTTCTCTTATGGCTCCAGCAGTAGAACTTCTCTCTCTCTGTCTCTGTCTTCGAGGGTCTTGTGTGGGATATCCAGGGGCTGTCTGTGTGTGGGGGGCTGGAAGGGAGGGGTTGGGTATCTTTGCTTCCAGGTGTTTTGGGTAAGGAGATCCAAACACAGAGCTCATCTTCTGATCTCACTCACCACAACTCCACCTCTCTCTCCCCTCTGAATTTATTCCCTTCCTCTCTCTACTTAGTACAGCTGCATAGACACTCAGTCCAGCTCCTCTGTATCTTCACATGAACACTCCTTCATCATCATCAGAGCTGGAGAGTCACTGTACAGACACTCAGTCCAGCTCCTCTGTATCTTCACATGAACACTCCTTCATCATCATCAGAGCTGGAGAGTCACTGTACAGACACTCAGTCCAGCTCCTCTGTATCTTCACATGAACACTCCTTCATCATCATCAGAGCTGTAGAGTCACTGTACAGACACTCAGTCCAGCTCCTCTGTATCTTCACATGAACACTCCTTCATCATCATCAGAGCTGTAGAGTCACTGTAGAGACACTCAGTCCAGCTCCTCTGTATCTTCACATGAACACTCCTTCATCATCATCAGAGCTGGAGAGTCACTGTACAGACACTCAGTCCAGCTCCTCTGTATCTTCACATGAACACTCCTTCATCATCATCAGAGCTGGAGAGTCACTGTACAGACACTCAGTCCAGCTCCTCTGTATCTTCACATGAACACTCCTTCATCATCATCAGAGCTGGAGAGGAACTGTAAAGACACTCAGTCCAGCTCCTCTGTATCTTCACATTAACACTCCATCATTAACACAGCTCATCTGTAAATTCACATTAACACTCCATCATCATCTTCATCAGATCTGCAGAGAAACTCAAACTAAGCTCTTTAATTCCTGCACTGCACACACTGTGTAATTAAACTGACTGACTACAGATCAGATCTTAACACCTGTTGCACAAATAGCAGCTGCCCGTGTGTGTGGTCTAGGAGGAGAGCGCCTTGGCGCGCGATTAGAGGCGGATCGCACTGCCAGCACCAGCTGCCCCCTGGCAGAGGAGCGGAGCCGATCTGCCCCCGTCCCCTCCTCCCCCTGCCCCTGCCCTGCCCCTGGCTGTTCCGGCACGCGGTCTGGCTCACTTCCACAGGCTGGACAGTGGGCCTGCTCTATTAGCATACAGGTGGCCGTCGTCCCTCGGAGCGGCACACTTCTGCACAATGGGCCCCATGTGTGTCCGTGAGAGGACAGCACAGCGAGGGGTCACAGGTCACGACCCCCCACACACACTCCGTCACCCTGGAACACCTTTCAGAGGTCAGGCCCCAGTGCAGGCTGCTGTCCTGTGCTTTTACAGTGTCTTTACTGAGACTCTCCCTCCTCTCTTTCTCTCTCCCTCCCTCTCCTCTCCCCCTCTCTTTCTCTTCCACACTTTCTCTCTCTCTCCTTCTCTCCCTCAAGCTGTCTCCTTCTCTCCATTTTTCTCTCCCAACTCCTCTCCCTCTCTCTCCTTCTCTCCCTCCTTCTCTCTCCTTCTCTCCCTCCCTCTCTCTCCTTCTCCATCTTTCTCTCCTTCTCTCCTTCCCTCTCTCTCCTTCTCTCCCTCTCTCTCCCACCTCCTCTCCCTCTCGTTCCTTCTCTTCCTCTCTCTCTCCTTCTCTCCCTCCCCCTCTCTCCTTCTCTACCTCCCTCTCTCTCCTTCTCTCCCTCTCTCTCCTTCTCTCCTTCCCCCTCTCTCCTCCTCTCCCTCCCTCTCTCTCCCACCTCCTCTCCCTCTGGGGAGACAGACGCCCAGCTCGCACCCTGAAAGGCAGAATAATTTATCTCCCCCTCCCTCCCCAATGACTGTATTCATTAACAGTTCCTTAATGATCCCAGATGGAGTCCCGTTCCATTCTGCTGGGGGAGAAGCCTGCCTGTCTGTCTGTGTGTGTCAGTGTGTTTTCAGAAAGGCACTCAAAGCAGACACACTTCAGCAATTAGGATACCCCCCCCGTCCCTCGCCTCTCCTCACCAGCTGTCACAGCAGACAACACCCCCTCCCCAAAAAGCACAGAAAGTCTCCCAGGTGATCGGTATCTCCCAGCCTGCCGGGTCACCTCGGAGCCGAGACTCAGTGCCGTGGCCCAGTGCTCGCTGGGACGTCCCGGAGATCAGAGCCCGCCTTTCAGAAAGTCGGGGGCTTGGAAAGGAACGTGGTAAAAAAGTACACTGCAGTACAGCCCAGTGAGACCTGGGTAAAAGTACAGTGCAGTGCAGTACAGCCCAGTGAGATCAGGGTAAAAGCACAGTACAGTGCAGTACAGCCCAGTGAGGTCAGGGTAAAAGCACAGTACAGTGCAGTACAGCCCAGTGAGATCAGGGTAAAAGCACAGTGCAGTGCAGTACAGCCCAGTGAGATCAGGGTAAAAGCACAGTACAGTGCAGTACAGTCCAGTGAGATCAGGGTAAAAGCACAGTACAGTGCAGTACAGCCCAGTGAGATCAGGATAAAAGTACAGTACAGTGCAGTACAGCCCAGTGAGATCAGGGTAAGAGCACAGTCCAGGGCAGTACAGCCCAGTGAGATCAGGGTAAAAGCACAGTGTAGTGCAGTAAAGCCCAGTGAGATCAGGGTAAAAGCACAGTGCAGTGCAGTCCAGCCCAGTGAGATCAGGGTAAAAGCACAGTGCAGTGCGGTAAAGCCCAGTGAGATCAGGGTAAAAGCACAGTCCAGGGCAGTACAGCCCAGTGAGATCGGGGTAAGAGCACAGTACAGTGCGGTAAAGCCCAGTGAGATCAGGGTAAAAGCACAGTACAGTGCACTAAAGCCCAGTGAGATCAGGGTAGTTCTGGAGATGTTCTGTCCTGTTGTCTGCCCTGGAATCACAGTTCAGTGCACAAAGAGCTGGGAGGGTGCCCTCGCTCCAGCCTGTGTTTCCAGAACGCAAGCAGGGACACAAGTTTAATGTATAGTTTCCATGTCTTGGCAGCGAGTGTGTCCCAGCTGTGGTGTGTCACTGGGCTGCAGTCCAGAGATGCTGTAAGAGCCTGGAGCCTCACCCTCACTCTCTGTCAACCAGGGCCTGCATGCTGAGCATCATCACCACAACTGTCTCCATCTATCACTTCTGAGTCTCTTACTTCTCAGAAACTTAACAGTGACTCTCCAGCTCTGATGATGATGAAGGAGTGTGAATTTGAAGATACAGAGGAGCTGGACTGAGTGTCTGTACAGTGACTCTCCAGCTCTGATGATGATGAAGGAGTGTTCATGTGAAGATACAGAGGAGCTGGACTGAGTGTCTGTACAGTGACTCTCCAGCTCTGATGATGATGAAGGAGTGTTCATGTGAAGATACAGAGGAGCTGGACTGAGTGTCTGTACAGGGACTCTACAGCTCTGATGATGATGAAGGAGTGTTCATGTGAAGATACAGAGGAGCTGGACTGAGTGTCTGTACAGTGACTCTCCAGCTCTGATGATGATGAAGGAGTGTTCATGTGAAGATACAGAGGAGCTGGACTGAGTGTCTGTACAGCTCTGATGAAGATGGAGCGTGTCTTGAGCATGTCTAGCATGTGCGGGACATGCGTGTCCTGGCGTGTGCGGGTGCAGGCTGCAGGTCCGCGATGTGTCCTTTGCGTGTTGCTCGGCTCTGTGTTTGTGTCACTTTCCCCCTTCGCTATTCTGGGAGAGGCTAATTATAGCTGCCTGTGTGGCAGGGCTGCAGTGGAGCTGGGCTGGTCTGTATTTAAGCGCTGCTGTGAGCCAGCTGTCCGCACAGACTCCGCTTTTCTGGGCCGCCAGCTTCCAGGCAGGAATACGGCATTCTCCGCCGGGAATGGGGATCGCGTTACAGCGCACGGCTGGCTGGAGAGAGGGAGGGAGTGGGAGGAAGAGAGAGAGGAAGAGAGAGGGATGGAGAGAGAGGGAGAGAAAGGGATGGACAAGAGGGACGAGAGAGGGAGGAAGAGACAGGGATGGAGAGAGAGAGGAAGAGAGGGGTGGGCAAGGAGGAAGAGAGAGGGAGGAAGAGACAGGGATGGAGAGAGAGGGGCAGAGAGGGATGGACAAGAGGGACGAGAGAGGGAGGAAGAGACAGGGATTGAGAGAGAGAGGAAGAGAGAGAGGAAGAGAGAGGGATGGAGAGAGAGGGAGAGAAAGGGATGGACAAGAGGGACGAGAGAGGGAGGAAGAGACAGGGATGGAGAGAGAGAGGAAGAGAGGGGTGGGCAAGGAGGAAGAGAGAGGGAGGAAGAGACAGGGATGGAGAGAGAGGGGCAGAGAGGGATGGACAAGAGGGACGAGAGAGGGAGGAAGAGACAGGGATTGAGAGAGAGAGGAAGAGAGAGAGGAAGAGAGAGGGATGGAGAGAGAGGGAGAGAAAGGGATGGACAAGAGGGACGAGAGAGGGAGGAAGAGACAGGGATGGAGAGAGAGGGGCAGAGAGTGTTGGACAAGAGGGAAGAGAGAGGGAGGAAGAGAGAGAGATGGAGAGAGAGAGGAAGAGAGGGATGGACAAGGAGGAAGAGAGAGGGAGGAAGAGACAGGGATTATGAGAGAGAGGAAGAGAGGGATGGAAAGGAGGAAGGGAGCTTGAGAGGGAGTGGGAGAGAGCCTGGTGAGAGGAGGAACAGGAGAGGAGGAGAAGGGCAGTCGAACAGACAGCAGATGTGGAAGGAAAGCAGAGAAAGAGGGAGAGAGAAAATTGGGAGGGTGGGACAAGGCCGGGGCAACTGGGATTAATTAGCTGGAGGGCTGGGTGTTAATTGGGGCCCCTCGTTACTGGCTCCTGTGTGTCTGAAATGACACATCTGGGCTGTATTAGTCCTAATCCCCTCTGCCTGGCCCACCCTGCCGCTGAGACACAGAGGCCAGCCTGTCCACCACCCCGGTCCCGGGCAGAGCGCTGTGCCACCGGGCCCCTGGCGGCGGGCCCCTGGGCAAGGTGCGTCAGGGAGGGGCCTGGCTGGGTACAAGGTCAGGGGCCGGGGTGTGTCTGTGTGTTAGAGTGTCAGATTGCGAGCCGCGTGCTGTGGCGTGCAGGTGTGTGTGTGTGTGTGTGGGGCAGGCAGTGCTTACGTGCACAAAGGCCTGTCAGGGTGTTATCAGGCAGCTCCAAGATGGACCAAAGTCCAGCAACAAGCCCTGGAGTCACAGGACAAAGAGTCAGTGTCTCAGTGGGGCCTGACGTCACCCCCTGCTGACAGCCTGCAGCCACACACTGAGACTGACTGACACACTGCACACTGCACACTGAGCACTGACTGACACACTGCACACTGCACACTGCACACTGACTGACACACTGCACACTGCACACTGCACACTGAGCACTGACTGACACACTGCACACTGAGACTGACTGACACACTGCACACTACACACTGCACACTGAGCACTGACTGACACACTGCACACTGCACACTGAGACTGACTGACACACTGCACACTGCACACTGCACACTGAGCACTGACTGACACACTGCACACTGAGACTGACTGACACACTGCACACTACACACTGCACACTGAGACTGACTGACACACTGCACACTGCACACTGACTGACACACTGCACACTGCACACTGAGCACTGACTGACACACTGCACACTGCACACTGCACACTGAGCACTGACTGACACACTGCACACTGACAGCCTGCAGCCACACACTGAGACTGACTGACACACTGCACACTGCACACTGAGCACTGACTGACACACTGCACACTGCACACTGAGCACTGACTGACACACTGCACACTGAGACTGACTGACACACTGCACACTGCACACTGCACACTGAGCACTGACTGACACACTGCACACTGAGACTGACTGACACACTGCACACTACACACTGAGACTGACTGACACACTGCACACTACACACTGCACACTGAGACTGACTGACACACTGCACACTACACACTGCACACTGAGCACTGACTGACACACTGCACACTGCACACTGAGACTGACTGACACACTGCACACTGCACACTGCACACTACACACTGACTGACACACTACAAACTGACAACCTGCAGCCACACACTGAGCACTGACTCATACACTACACACTCCACACTGAGCACTGACTGACACACTGACACGCTGCACACTGGGCACTGTCTGACACACTGACAAACTGCACACTGACAGACCACACACTGACAGACACACTGACACACGACACACTGCACACTGACAGACACACTGACCCTTTACGTGAGGATGTCATGACAACCCCCAGGACTCACTGTCCCCGCAGCCCCCCATCCGCGTGACTGTGGGTGTGTGCATTTGTGTGTGTGTGTGTATGTGCATGTTGGTGTGTATGTACATTTGTGTGCGTGTGTGTATGTGCATTAGTGTGCGTGTGCGTGTGTATGTGCATGTTGGTGTGTGTGTGTGCACAACACACAGGCGGGGAGCACAGTCGAGGGACAGCCCCCCCCTGCTGCACATGTGTGGAGCCCCAGATCATCAATCACTCGCACCCCCTCTGCTCTCTGGGGTTCAGGACAGCACAGCAGGAGCTGCACGCTGCGCTAACAAGTTTCGTGTGATTTCCCTGCGGTTTCCCTGTCTCCGGCTGGGGGAGGAGGGAGGTGTGAGAGTGTGTGAGCGCACGTGTGTGTGTGCGCCAGAACTTCCAGAGGCTACAGCCCAGGCTCCCGATGCGCTGCCGGCTGATCCACTCCAGGTTTTACACTGTTGCCAGACAGACTCCCAGTGCACAGCCTGCTCGAGTCCCGGCCACTACTCCACTCCGGGTTTTACACCAGCTGCAGGGCTCCTGATCTGATTGTACTGATGAAGCAGAAATGCAAATGTTTCCGCTATGATTTTAACTCCACACACTGTGTGCCTGAGCAGATTTATTTTGGAAGGAGGTTTATTTTGGGGTGTCAGGGTGTCTCTCTCTCCCTCTGTCAGTCTTCTTCTCTCTCTCTCTGCCCCTCTTACTTTTTCTCTCTTTCCCAGCCTGTCTCTCTTTCCCTCTGTCTGTCTCTCTCCCTCCTTCTCTCCCTCACTCTACTTCTGTCTCTCTGTCAACTTACTCTCCCTCTGTGTCTCTCTCTCTCTCCCTTTCTCCCTCACACTCTGTCTCTCTCCCCTCCTCCATCTCTGTCTCTCTCTCTCCCTCTGTCTCCTGTCTCTCTTTCTCCCTGTACCTGTCTCTCTCTCCCTTTCCCCCTCTCCCTCTCTCTCTCCTCCTCCATCTCTGTCTCTCTCTCCCTCTCCCTCTTTTTCTCTCCTCCTCCCTCTCTCCCTCTGCCCTCTCAGTTCAATTCAAGAGGCTTTATCAGCATGACCGATGGGGACAATCAGTGTTGCAAAGCAAATGAAAATAATGAAATTCACATGAAACAAAACAAAAATAAAAGTAAAATAAAATCTACAGACATTTACAACAAGGACATATCATAAACTATTTACATATACTGTAGACAGAAGACTGGAGACTCCCTCTGTCTCCCTCTCCTCCTCCATCTCTGTCTCTTTCTCCCTCTGTCTTTCTCCTCCTTCCTCTCTCCCTCTGTCTCTCTCCTCCTCCATCTCTGTCTCCCTCTCTCCCTGTACCTGTCTCTCTCTCTCCCTCTGTCTCCCTCTCCTCCTCCATCTCTGTCTCTCTCTCTCTCTCCCTGAACCTGTCTCTCTCTCTCCCTCTGTCTCTCTCCTCCTCCCTCTCTCCCTCTGTCTCCCTGTCTCTCTCCTCCTCCATCTCTGTCTCCCTCTCTCCCTGTACCTGTCTCTCTCTTTCTCCCTCTGTCTCCCTCTCTCTCTCTCTCCCTGAACCTGTCTCTCTCTCTCCCTCTGTCTCTCTCCTCCTCCGTCTCTCCCTCCGTCTCTCTTATCAGTGATGTGTTGACAGGCTCATCCATTACCGTGAACCCGAACATTCCGCGTCTCTGTCCGCACGCGACAGAACCGGTTTGTCTGCCGGGAGCATGCGCTGACGCACTCTCACGAGGAAGACGCCACAGCGTCCAGGGCCGGAGGGAGGGACATGTGACTCAGCAGCGAACCCCCAGCAGGAGCGAGAGGACCCCCCTCCTTAATAGTTAGCCCACCTGCACCCCAGAATCTGTCATCCAGGCCCTTCCTGGCTGATCTTGGGAAACTGCTTCCCCTATGGGGGCTGGGCAGCTCGTTCCACACCCCCACAGCTCTTTGCGTAAAGAAGCGCTACTTCCAGCTAAACAAGCAGAACCAGCCCCCTGACCTCCCCTTGTTTGTAACCGTCTTATGTTCTGATCTCCTTTTGAAGGATTTTTCTTTCTAATATTGGAATATTTTCCCCAAATACTCTGCCGGGATCAGCGAGTTTCTATTTCTGCGAGAGCGCTTTAATCCTGGGAAGTTGTGTAACAGCCTGGGCCAGCTGTGTCCAGATGTGCACAGATTACTGCCTGCCGGCGGCCCACTGACTTCCAATCTCGGCTCCGAAGCCTCTCTGCCGCGCCCCTCCCTCCCCATCCCAGAGCAAAAACAGGCCCGACCCCATCTGCTCGGATACAGGCGGAGATCGTCGGGATTTGGAGCTAAATATAGTGGGAGGGGAGCTCATTCTGCACCCGAAATAAACCGCAGCTCAACCCTCGTGCTAAAACCCGCTAAAAACAGGGCAGGGGCACCGTGCTGCTGCCGGGCCAGAAATAGCCCAGTTCTGTCGGCCCGGGACACTCCGGGACACTCAGGACTCGATCCTTAACATCCCCAGGAACAGGGGGGCTGGGCGGGGAGCAGGAAAGGATGAGAGAGGGGGAAGGAGAGTGACTACAGAGAGGCAGCAACAGACCTCACAATGTGAAATCTGGGTCCCCCTCACCCCCTCTTACCCCCCCCCAGGGAAGACATGGTCACCCCCAAGAAAGAGGACAGGGGTCTGTGTGTAGCTGTGTATCTGCTGTGTGTGTAACTGTATACCCGCTGTGTGCGTAACTGTGTATCTGTTGTGTGTTTATAACTGTGTACCTGCTGTGTGTGTAACTGTGTACCTGCTGTGTGTATCTCCTGTGTGTGTATCTGCTGTGTGCGTCTCTGTGTGTCTACAGCGTGTTTTCTGTAACTGCTGTGTGTGTATGCGTAACGTTTATGTGTGTGTATCTGTTGTATGTACGTGTTTGTCTGTCTGTTATGAGTCTGCAGTATGTATCTTCTGTGTGTTTATCTGCTGTGTCTGTGTGTTTGTGTTTCTGCTGTTTGCGTGTGTGTTTGTACTGCGTGATTCTGATAACCCTTAAAGTGCAGTGATTGTGTAATCCTGTGTGTGTGAACTCTGCCTGTCCGCGAGTAAACAGAGGCACACCCACTCGCTGGCGCCCTCTGGCTGGAGCAGCAGATGGTGCAGGTTTAGACAGTAGCCCAGTGACAGAGCAGCACTGGTTAAACCAGGGACTCTCACACACTCTTCAGAGGGAGTAGATCGTCATCTACTGCTCCACTCAGACCATTTTCACCCCAGTACTGACCAGGGCCTGTCTTGGGTAACTTGAGATCTGTCCAGATCAGGGTACAGGGTGTGGACACTGCAGTCTGTCCTGTTACTGCCCCCTTTCTGAGCCTCTGAGGTCTGTCCAGGTCAGGGTACAGGGTGTGATCAATGTACCCCATTCCTGTTACTTTTACCATTTTTACTTACCTTTAATACACTGTGCATTGAGATTATGCTTTTACCCTGATCTCACTGGGCTGTACTGCACTGTACTGTGCTTTTACCCTGATCTCACTGGGCTTTACTGCACTGTACTGTGCTTTTACCCTGATCTCACTGAGCTTTACTGTACTGTGCTTTTACCCTGATCTCACTGAGCTTTACTGCACTGTACTGTGCTTTTACCCTGATCTCACTGGGCTTTACTGCACTGTACTGTGCTTTTACCCTGATCTCACTGAGCTTTACTGCACTGTACTGTGCTTTTACCCTGATCTCACTGGGCTTTACTGCACTGTACTGTGCTTTTGCCCTGATCTCACTGGGCTTTACTGCACTGTACTGTGCTTTTACCCTGATCTCACTGGACTGTACTGTTCCTCTGATCTATCAAACACTCTCTCACACTCAGTGACTCTCTCTCCCTGACACCTGTGCAGTGGCGTGCCTGTGCCCGTCTCTCTGCCTCACTATCTGCTCATCTCTTCGTGTCTCGCAATCTGTCCATCTGGCTCGAGTTCCCCTGCGCAACAAGCGCTCAGACACAGATGAACAAACTGTTCAGGAAATTGATTTATTTAATTAACAGAAGAGTTTGTTAGCGAAGCGCACGGTCGAGGGGAGACCCTGGGAGTCAGAGTGGGCTCCTGGTCACCCGGGCATGACCCTGAAGCCCGACCCTGGCCCGTACCCGAGACCACCCTGCAGGCACGGTTTCACGCTGCCCTGCTGGGCTGCTGTGGGCAGTGGAGAGGCAGGCTGGTGTGCTGTAGACCTGTAGTCCGTCTGGAAGTGGGGAAACGGCTGATTACCGCGGTAGGCGCCTGCTCAACCCGCGCGCGCTGTCAGCCCAGCGAAGGTCCGCGCAGGCCTGACTGGTTCTACCTACCCTCCGCGTCATCGCGAAAAACCAAGCTGAACCCGGCCTGAGCCAGACGTGGTAGGTGAAAAACTGTCTGTCTTCACTCCTCTCTCTCCCCCATACCCCTCTCTCCTCCTCTCCCTCTCCTCAATACCCCTCTCTCTCCTCCTCTCCCTCCCCTCAATACCCCTCTCCCTCCCCTCAATACCCCTCTCTCTCCTCCTCTCCTTCTCCTCAATACCCCTCTCTCTTCCTCTCCCTCCCCCATACCCCTCTCTCCCCTCATACCCCTCTCTCCTCCTCTCCCTCCCCCATACCCCTCTCTCCTCCTCTCCCTCCCCCATACCCCTCTCTCCTCCTCTCCCTCCCCTCAATACCCCTCTCTCTCCTCCTCTCCCTCCCCTCATACCCCTCTCTCCTCCTCTCCCTCCCCTCATACCCCTCTCTCCTCCTCTCCCTCCCCTCAATACCCCTCTCTCTCCTCCTCTCCCTCTCTCTCCTGCTCCCTCTCTCTCCTCCTCTCCCTCTCTCTCCTGCTCCCTCTCTCCTCCTCTCCCTCTCTCTCCTGTCTCTGTGGGCTGATGAGACACAGCCAGGTGACTGTGGTTGCCCAGCCAGCGGTGGTGGCGGCGCGCCGGCGTGCTGAGTCAGGCAGGGCGAGAGCAGGCGCGCTCTTGGCACTGACGGCCTCCTCGCGCAGACAACAAACGGGCTCTCAGAGCGGCAGGAGACACCACCTCACTCAGGCTGCCCAGGGGCACGAGAACTGGCCCACACTGAGGCCCCTTCTGGGCTCCCAGTCTTCCAGACACTGAATCACCACTACAGACACTGTCTTCACATCCTCCTCATCGTCAGAGCTGGAGAGTCACTGTACAGACACTCAGTCCAGCTCCTCTGTATCTTCACATGAACACTCCTTCATCATCATCAGAGCTGGAGAGTCACTGTACAGACACTCAGTCCAGCTCCTCTGTATCTTCACATGAACACTCCTTCATCATCATCAGAGCTGGAGAGTCACTGTACATACACTCAGTCCAGCTCCTCTGTATCTTCACATGAACACTCCTTCATCATCATCAGAGCTGGAGAGTCACTGTACAGACACTCAGTCCAGCTCCTCTGTATCTTCACATGAACACTCCTTCATCATCATCAGAGCTGGAGAGGAACTGTACAGATAGTCAGTCCAGCTCCTCTGTATCTTCACATGAACACTCCTTCATCATCATCAGAGCTGTAGAGTCACTGTACAGACACTCAGTCCAGCTCCTCTGTATCTTCACATGAACACTCCTTCATCATCCTCAGAGCTGGAGAGGAACTGTACAGACACTCAGTCCAGCTCATCTGAATCTTCACATGAACACTCCATCATCATCATCAGAGCTGGAGAGTAAGTGTACAGACTCAGAGGAAGAGTGATGGTGGGCAGGAAGATGAGACAGGAGACTGCAGTGAGGAGAAGAGGAGACAGACAGGATTTAAGATGAGCAGGTAAATGGAGAGACTGGAGAGGAAACGGGAGCTGTGAGGAAGAGAGAGGTGCAGTGCGAGGAAGGAAAAAGAGTCTCATGCAGTTCCTCTCCACAGGGAGACTGCGAGAAGCAATTAATCACACTAACGAAGTTCTGTAACAAATGAGGCAGAGCTCAGAGACAGACAGGGGGAGGGGTCTGTTTCTCACTGTATATCTGCTGGTTCTAGTGATGATAAAGTCTATCTGTCTGTCTCTGTGCGCACTTGAGTCTCTGTATGGCTTTCAACCTGTGTACCCGTCTCTCTCCCTGTCCTTGTCTCTCTGTATACCTGTCTCTCTCTCCCTGTGTGTATACTTGTCCTTGTCTGTTTACCTGTCTCTCTTTCCGTGTTTATGTCTGTGTATCTGTGTACCTGTCTCTCTCTCCCTGTGCTCGTGTCTGTGTACCTGTCTCTCTCTCTCTCTGTGCTCGTGTCTCTGTACCTGTCTCTCTCTCTCCCTATGCTCATGTCAGTTTACCTGTCTCTCACCCTTTACTAACCTGACCGGGAGTGTCCTACGGATATGGACAGCTCCTGGGTAACTCCTCACAGCTGTCCGCTGACACATTCCCTATGCGGAAGACGTTCTGACACAAATGGAGCCGCTTCATCGCCCCCTGCTGTCCACTGTCAGAATCAATCCAATGATCCGCAGTGCTCAATTTTAACTCCTTTTAACCGTATAAACATTCTCTCTCTCTCTCTCTCTCTCTCTCCATATTTGCATTTGGACTTTGTAACAGAAATGTAGATGTTACCACCTGCTGAAACAAAAGGTCCAGTTGAGGGCAAGAGAGGACGGCAGATGGGGTGAAAGTTCAAAGGTCACAGGCGTGCAGAGCTGCTACCCCCTTCCTTCTGGTTTAGGGGCTTCATTTATCTCCCTTGCCCGCCCACCCCCCAAGTCCTCCGGTGGCAATCAACACCAGCACTCGGATGCAGGAATATTTCAAATTCAGTTTTTATTCTTCTCAGTGCTATGAAACAGCCCCGACCCCCCGCAGTCTTGCGCCCGGTCCTTCTGTGCCAGGCCTGGGCAGAGCGCGCTCTCTCGCTGGGGAGTAAACACACCGTCACCACCAGACTCCCTCGTAAATGCTTTGTTGATTTCAAGTCTATCGCACACTCACTCACACAGACACAAACCGATGGACACACATACACTCACACACACACAAACCGATGCGCACACACACACACACAGACACAAACCAATGCACACACATGCACTCACACACACTCAAACCGATGCACACACACACAGACACAAACCAATGCACACACATGCACTCACACACACACAAAACGGTGCGCTCACACACACACAGAGACACACAGACACAAACCAATGCACACACATGCACTCACACACACTTACACACACTCACACACACTCAAACCGATGCACACACACGCACTCACACACACATTCATGTACAGGCGCCCACACACACACAAACCGATGCACACACATACACTCACACAGACACAATCAGATTCACACACATTCATGTACAGATGCACACATGCACACAGATACAGACACACGACGCACACAGATGCATCACACATGCGCGCACCACACCCACACCTACCTTCTGGCTGGTGCCGCAGTTCAGCTCCGTTACACAACCGAACCCCTCATTATCTTAATCGCAGGATGAGCTGCTGGGCTGCGCTCGGCTCGGAGCCCTGTGGGCCTCTGCCTGTTAACTCTTGCCTTCCCAGGAGCAGTAAGAGCCCAACAGCCCTGCGGGGCTCTGGCCTCCAGGCGACCCCAGCCCCCGACCCCAGCTCTCTCTCGGAGCCCCGGAGCGGGAGGCCGGACATGATCTGAGTGCTCCCATGAGCCCCAGCTAGCGCCTGGAGCCCAACTCCTTTCGGGACACAAGCAGCCAAAAATGCCAACGCGCCCCCCCCGCCCCCCCAAAACATCACACAAACACATGGAGTCACCGTGCCTCTGGGCTCTACAGGACAGGCTGGACACTGCAGCGGTCAGCTCCTCTGCCCCCCCCCAAACACCCAGCACACGGAGCGCTGGGAAATCCCACGGCTCAGAGCTGGTTTCGTACATCTGGGTCCAAAGAGGTGTAGTGCCACACAGGCTGGGGCTCGGCTCAGGTGAGCCCAGCCTGCTCTCCGGGGTTACTGGCTCAGTTATGTTACACAGACAGATCCGGCCCGCCTGGAGCCAGGACAGGCCCAGGAAGAGGAGGTGTCTGGAGTAGGAAACACTCAGAGCACACACACTGTCACACACACATAGACACATGGAGCAGCACAGACCAAGACTCACGCGCACACACACACTGTCACACACGCACACACACATAGACACATGGAGCAGCATAGACCACAACTCGCGCGCACACACACACGTAAACACACGCACACACACGTAAACACACGGAGGAGCACAGACCGAGACTCGCGTGCGCACACACACACACACAGTCACACACACGCACACACACGTAGATACACGGAGGAGCACAGACCGAGACTCGCGCGCACGCACACACCCACAGTCACACACGTAGACACAGAGGAGCACAGACCGAGACTCACTCACACACACATACACACACGCGCGCGCCTTCAGTCTCCACAGTCTCCTCTCTCGTGTCTTCTGGAAGTGCAACGTTTGGAAGAGTGATTTTCCAGGCTCTGTGGTGGTCATTCCGAGCTCATCATCTCTTCTAGGGAAAGAAATCCCTCCCGGGATGAGGAACTGGCCAGCTCCGCTGCCTCACGGAAATCCCGGACACCCAAACAGCCCACAGATTCTCTCCCGCCAGGAGTATGTCCAGAAATGGCTGTGCAGTGAGTTGACACTGACCGGCAGACACTGACCAGTAACATGGACACATTCCTGGGAACAACAGCCTCAAGTGGACACACAGTTCCACACCGACCCGGACACACAGTGCAATCAGCCGTCACGCAGAGGCAGTGTAGCGCCTCCCGCTGTCCACTGTCTGCATAAACATCAGTCACACAGAGGCAGTGTAGCGCCTCCCGCTGTCCACTGTCTGCATAAACATCAGTCACACAGAGGCAGTGTAGCGCCTCCCGCTGTCCACTGTCTGCATAAACATCAGTCACACAGAGGCAGTGTAGCGCCTCCTGCTGTCCACTGTCTGCATAAACATCAGTCACACAGAGGCAGTGTAGCGCCTCCTGCTGTCCACTGTCTGCATAAACATCAGTCACACAGAGGCAGTGTAGCGCCTTCTGCTGTCCACTGTCTGCATAAACAGCCGTCACGCAGAGGCAGTGTAGCGCCTCCCGCTGTCCACTGTCTGCATAAACAGCCGTCACGCAGAGGCAGTGTAGCGCCTCCCGCTGTCCACTGTCTGCATAAACATCAGTCACACAGAGGCAGTGTAGCGCCTCCCGCTGTCCACTGTCTGCATTATCAGAAGTCACGCAGAGGCAGACAGCAGGGGGCGCTGCACGGCCTCCGCGACACTGTGACTGGGAACGTGCTCCCTGCAGACCCTGTCAATCCCAGATTCCCTCTCTGTCTGATGCCTAGTTTTCTGAGAGCGGCAGCTTGAAAAGGCTTCCTCAATGTACCTGCGGTCACAGGTGAAAGTACTGCCGTGATCAACACAACAGCACTCTGATTCTAGGAGAGAACACACTGTCTCCCCTCATGGGCTGGGCGCTGCTTGGCCCTGCAGGTCCTTGTGCAGAGTCCAGGTGAGTAACGTGCGCTCACTCAGAGCTGACACAGCAGTCTAATATTTCACCCGCAGTTCTACTGTCTGCGACTCCAACTCCAACAGCACTGTTACCTGGCCTCCTGAAATCACATTCAGAGCTGACCTCTCCTGTAATCCCACTGCCAGTCTGGGACAGGAGCCCCAGTCTCACTGTGATCTGTGTCTCTGTTACAGGTAGAGACACAGCCCTCATAGAGTCAGGATATTAATCTCACTGCCAGTCTGGGACAGACAGAGAGCTGTAAAGGAGTCCCAGTCTCACTGTGATCTGTGTCAGTGTTACAGGTAGAGACAGCCCTCATAGAGTCAGGATATTAATCTCCCTGCCAGTCTGGGACAGACAGAGAGCTGTAAAGGAGCCCCAGTCTCACTGTGATCTGTGTCTCTGTTACAGGTAGAGACACAGCCCTTATAGAGTCAGGATATTAATCTCCCTGCCAGTCTGGGACAGACAGAGAGCTGTAAAGGAGCCCCAGTCTCACTGTGATCTGTGTCAGTGTTACAGGTAGAGACACAGCCCTTATAGAGTCAGGATATTAATCTCACTGCCAGTCTGGGACAGACAGAGAGCTGTAAAGGAGCCCCAGTCTCACTGTGATCTGTGTCAGTGTTACAGGTAGAGACACAGCCCTTATAGAGTCAGGATATTAATCTCACTGCCAGTCTGGGACAGACAGAGAGCTGTAAAGGAGTCCCAGTCTCACTGTGATCTGTGTCAGTGTTACAGGTAGAGACACAGCCCTTATAGAGTCAGGATATTAATCTCACTGCCAGTTTCTCAGACTCCTTGGGTCTCTCAGTTCAGCTGGGTCTTGGGCCTCCCTACCAGTGTGCATTACGGCCGACTGCCAGGTGCCATCCCAATTCTTACTCACACGTGCAAAACTGGCACGTTTGAAACTCAAGTTTGGCATAATTGCTTGTTTAAATATCTTCAGATGCGAAGTCTGTCCGAAACCCGAGCAGGTCCATGCTGCAGGGTGCCAGGGAGAGGGACGACACGCACGGCTCTCCGCGTTGCTCGTCTCCAGGAGTGTTCTGAAGTGCTGCCTGCGCTTCGAAAAACCTTGCAGTTAAGGAATTCTTTATCCGTGTCTCAGAAATTCCCAGAATTCCTTCTGCAGCCACCAGTCTCGTTTCTGGTTAGTTGTTCGTGAGAGCAGAGCAAGTGAGTGTGTGAGAGTGTGTCAGAGCTAGTGTGTGAGAGTATTAGTGCATCAGAGTGTGTGTGCGCGTTAGTGCTAGAGTGTGTGAGAGTATTAGTGCATCAGAGCGTGTGTGCGCGAGTCAGAGCTAGAGTGTGTGAGAGTATTAGTGCATCAGAGTGTGTGTGCGCGTTAGTGCTACAGTGTGTGAGTATTAGTGCATCAGAGTGTGTGTGCGCGTGTCAGAGCTACAGTGTGTGAGTATTAGTGCATCAGAGTGTGTGTGCGCGTGTCAGAGCTACAGTGTGTGAGTATTAGTGCATCAGAGTGTGTGTGCGCGTGTCAGAGCTACAGTGTGTGAGAGTATTAGTGCATCAGAGTGTGGGTGCGCGTGTCAGAGCTACAGTGTGTGAGTATTAGTGCATCAGAGTGTGTGTGCGCGTGTCAGAGCTACAGTGTGTGAGTATTAGTGCATCAGAGTGTGTGTGCGCGTGTCAGAGCTACAGTGTGTGAGTATTAGTGCATCAGAGTGTGTGTGCGCGTGTCAGAGCTACAGTGTGTGAGAGTATTAGTGCATCAGAGTGTGTGTGTGCGTG
The DNA here is from genome assembly GCF_040954835.1 of Lepisosteus oculatus. NCBI lineage: Eukaryota > Metazoa > Chordata > Actinopteri > Semionotiformes > Lepisosteidae > Lepisosteus > Lepisosteus oculatus. The sequence goes on along the minus strand of NC_090722.1, from coordinate 6,672,659 downwards.
TCAGAGCTACAGTGTGTGAGAGTATTAGTGCATCAGAGTGTGTGTGTGCGTGTCAGAGCTACAGTGTGTGAGAGTATTAGTGCATCAGAGTGTGTGTGTGCGCGTATCAATGTACAGTGTGTGAGAGTATTAGTGCATCAGAGTGTGTGTGTGCGTGTCAGAGCTACAGTGTGTGAGAGTATTAGTGCATCAGAGTGTGTGTGCGCGTGTGTCAGAGCTACAGTGTATGAGTGTCAGTGCAAGTGTGTGTGAGAGCATTAGTGCATCAGTGCAAGCGAGTGTGTCCACTGTCCATGCTCAGCTCTGCACGTCCGCACAGTGTGGCTGCCCTGGGCGTGGCGAGCGCAGGTTCGAGCTCATGACAGCCAGAGGGGGAGGCGGGGCAATGGGAGGGGGGGCGTGCCTTTGCCCTGCGTTGCTAGGAGACAGAAAGGGAGAAGAGGAAGAGTGTTGCCACGGTGATGCAGAGGTACTCCCGTGTAGGGCTGTTCCCAGAGACGCTCTTCTCCAGTTTGGGAATCTCGGGATGAAACTGGTCTGGGAGAGAGGGAAAGGTGAATTCAGTGTATAATGCATCGGCATAGCTTGGAATTTTAATTTTGTTTCCTATTTATAACTGGGAATCTCCATGCAGTATAGTTTATGAGTTTAGGAAGGTTACACTCGCCTATGTACATAAGTCTCATTCCCTGGCTCAGGGATACAGTGTGACCCGGTTAAGACTGGACCAGTGATCTCTGGACTGTAGGGTTAGTGTGACCCAGACTGGACCAGTGATCTCTGGACTGTGGGGTTACAGTGTGACCCAGACTGGACCAGTGATCTCTGGACTGTAGGGTTACAGTGTGACCCAGACTGGACCAGTGATCTCTGGACTGTAGGGTTACAGTGTGACCCAGACTGGACCAGTGATCTCTGGACTGTAGGGTTACAGTGTGACCCAGACTGGACCAGTGATCTCTGGACTGTAGGGTTACAGTGTGACCCGGCCCAGACTGGACCAGTGATCTCTGGACTGTAGGGTTACACTGTGACCCAGACTGGACCAGTGATCTCTGGACTGTAGGGTTACAGTGTGACCCAGACTGGACCAGTGATCTCTGGACTGTAGGGTTACAGTGTGACCCAGACTGGACCAGTGATCTCTGGACTGTAGGGTTACAGTGTGACCTGGACCAGACTGGAGTAGCTCAAGCTCAGGCAGTGAAAACTGCAGGGGGAGGCAGCACTCTCTACCAGTGGCATGCGTACAATCTCATGGCAGCACAGAATGACAGGAATGCACAGGGAGGTAAATACCAGACGTGACTGGTGTTACAGGAACACCTCATGGAGAAGGAATGCTGCTGTCTTATCAGCAGAGCAGTTCCTCCGGACTCACAGGAAAACATTCTTCACATAGTGCTGCTGACTTCCTGTACGGGCACCTGAGCACTGTCCTACACTCCACTGCCCCCTGAACACCCTTCTCTCACTCCCAGAGCACACAGAGGGTGAGAGGGGGTGAGAGTGTGCCAGCGCAGTCTCACCAAGGTCCTCGATCTCCAGGTCGGGTCTCAAGGTGAAGTCCAGCTGCGTCGGGGGAGGCTTCTCATCCAGCTGAGAGGCTGCAGAGGGAGAGGGACAGAGTGAGCAGGAGAGTGAGGGCGTTCAAGTGACAGAGGGAGAGAGGAGGGGAGAGTGAGAGAGGGAGAGGGACAGAGTGAGCAGGAGAGTGAGGGCGTTCAAGTGACAGAGGGAGAGAGGAGGGGAGAGTGAGAGAGGGAGAGGGACAGAGTGAGCAGGAGAGTGAGGGCGTTCAAGTGACAGAGGGAGAGAGGAGGGGAGAGTGAGAGAGGGAGAGGGACAGAGTGAGCAGGAGAGTGAGGGCGTTCAAGTGACAGAGGGAGAGAGGAGGGGAGAGTGAGAGAGGGGAGTGAGAGAGGGACAGAGGGAGAGGCCAGGAGGGGAGAGTGAGAAAGTGACAGAGGGAGAGGCCAGGAGGGGAGAGTGAGAGAGAGGAGTGAGAGAGGGACAGAGGGAGAGAGGAGGGAAGAGTGAGAGAGGGACAGAGGGAGAGGCCAGGAGGGGAGAGTGAGAAAGTGACAGAGGGAGAGGCCAGGAGGGGAGAGTGAGAAAGTGACAGAGGGAGAGGCCAGGAGGGGAGAGTGAGAGAGAGGAGTGAGAGAGGGACAGAGGGAGAGAGGAGGGAAGAGTGAGAGAGGGACAGAGGGAGAGGCCAGGAGGGGAGATTGAGAGAGAGGAGTGAGAGAGGGACAGAGGGAGAGAGGAGGGAAGAGTGAGAGAGGGACAGAGGGAGAGGCCAGGAGGGGAGATTGAGAGAGAGGAGTGAGAGAGGGACAGAGGGAGAGTGACAGAGGGAGAGAGGAGGGGTGAGTGAGAGAGGGGAGTGAGAGAGGAGGGGAGAGTGGGAGAGTGACAGAGGGAGAGGCCAGAGACAGACTCACTGGTGGAGCAGCAGACGTACACCTTCATCCTCAGGCAGGTGCGGCCATGGTGGTGCGTGGGCGTCGCTGGAACAACACACAACACATCACTGCTCACGCCAATTACACGCCAACTGCATGTCCACACCCAGTTAACTCCACTGCCAGATGTGCCGCTGACATCACACGCACACACGTGCTGCAGCAATACCTGGTCCAAGGGAACCCCAAACCTGCTGCGTCTCTTCCCAGCTCCTCCCTTAATTGAGCCCTTAATGAACCTAACGAGCTGCTTCACAGGCCCTGATACAGGCCATTCTCCTTTCAGAAGGTGGGAGACCTGGGGTTAAAGGCACCTCCAGCATGTTCAGGGAGAGTGTTCAGGTGAATTGATTAAGGGCTCAGGGGAGTAATTGCAGGTGAGGTGTAGGAGTATATCAGTGTGTTATACTCACAGGTGTAGGGGTGTAGCGGTGTGTTACACTCACAGGTGTAGGAGTATATCAGTGTGTTACACTCAAAGGTGTAGGGGTGTAGCAGTGTGTTACACTCACAGGTGTAGGAGTGTAGCAGTGTGTTACACTCAAAGGTGTAGGGGTGTAGCGGTGTGTTACACTCACAGGTGTAGGGGTGTAGCAGTGTGTTATACTCAGTGGTGTAGGAGTATATCAGTGTGTTACACTCACAGGTGTAGGGGTGTAGCAGTGTGTTACACTCACAGGTGTAGGAGTGTAGCAGTGTGTTATACTCAGTGGTGTAGGAGTATATCAGTGTGTTATACTCACAGGTGTAGGAGTGTAGCAGTGTGTTATACCCACAGGAGTAGGGGTGTAGCAGTGTGTTATACCCACAGGAGTAGGGGTGTGTTATACCCACAGGAGTAGGGGTGTGTTATACCCACAGGAGTAGGGGTGCAGCAGTGCTATACTCACAGATGTAGTAGTACTCGTGTCCCACGTGGAACTCGTACCCCAGCGAGAAGGCGCTGTAGCGCTGGAACTTCTCGGAGAACTTGATGGGCGCGTGGGGCGCGTGGGGCCGGTTGCACTCCCAGCGCTTGAAGCCCAGCGCAGGGTCGCAGGTGCGGTAGCCCTCCCGGCTCACCATGTACAGCACGTACTGCTCCGCGTGCCGCTCCGGGGACGAGCCGTTGTAGTGCGGGCAGTAGATGTCCAGGTAGTCGTTCACGTTCACCTGCACGGTGTAGCCCTCCCGTCGCAGGCTGGGGAGAGACGGGGGGGGGCAGGTTAGTCCTGCTGCAGAAGAGCTCCACGCAGCACAGCAGCAGGGCAACCGCAGTATCCCACAATGGCCAGCAGGTGGCAGTGCTGTCAAAGCAACCTGCTTTAGTGAGAGGGGAAATGTCCCACTTACTTTTACAGGATCTCTATTAGTCTGTTTACAGCAGTGTCTCCAGTCCAGTCAGGGGTGTGTCAGTGTGTGAATTCAGGGGCAGTGTGAGAGGAGAGGGACAGCAGTGTCTCCAGTCCAGTCAGGGGTGTGTCAGTGTGTGAATTCAGGGGCAGTGTGAGAGGAGAGGGACAGCAGTGTCTCCAGTCCACTCAGGGGGGTGTCAGTGTGTGAATTCAGGGGCAGTGTGAGAGGAGAGGGACAGCAGTGTCTCCAGTCCAGTCAGGGGTGTGTCAGTGTGTGAATTCAGGGGAGTGTGAGAGGAGAGGGACAGCAGTGTCTCCAGTCCAGTCAGGGGGGTGTCAGTGTGTGAATTCAGGGGAGTGTGAGAGGAGAGGGACAGCAGTGTCTACAGCACAGTCAGGTGTGTGAGCAGATGTTCAGCTCAGTGATGTCTGTGTAGTACAATGATCTCTAATGGGTGTCTGGCATGTCTTTAGCTCAACACTGTCTCCTGTATTATTCATATCCCATCGCTTCTCTCCTGCCTCTTGCCTCGCTCTGCTTCTCCGCAGCTACAGTCTTTTCATCCTCTCCTTGTCCTTCTCTCCTTCATTCCCCGTCTCTCCCCATCCCCCTCTCCGTCTCATTTCCCCGGCCCCCCCTCGTTCTTTATTCCTCCCTCCCTCGCTCCTGCTCTTTCTTTCTCTGACGCGCTCTTCACTTCTCTCCCTCCTCTCTCACTTCATCTCTCTCTCTCTGGCAGTCTCTCAATTCTAGGCCATGTCTCTGGAGACTGTATTTATTCAATTATTAAATGAACATAGAGGCTGCAGCTACAGCACCGCTCTCTCTCTCTCGTTAACTCCCTCACTCTTCTTCCTGCTGAGAATCCCTTTTGTTAAAATGTACACCTCCAACCAGGAAACAGGCTCAGCCCTCTGATCCACCCCAGGTGTTACAGTGCTGTCAGTCAGACTCCCAGTGCACAGCAGTCTGATCCACAATGCTGTCAGTCAGACTCCCAGTGCACAGCAGTCTGATCCACTCCAGGTTTTACAGTGCTGTCAGTCAGACTCCCAGTGCACAGCAGTCTGACCCACTCCAGGTCTTACAATGCTGTCAGTCAGACTCCCAGTGCACAGCAGTCTGATCCACAATGCTGTCAGTCAGACTCCCAGTGCACAGCAGTCTGATCCACTCCAGGTTTTACAGTGCTGTCAGTCAGACTCCCAGTGCACAGCAGTCTGATCCAATTCAGAGATTAAGCACCAAAGGGAGGACTGGTGCAGCTCTCACTGACAGCACACACACACTGCAGGAGCCCTGGACAGACACAGGGGGCGCTGTTCTCCTCCTCTGACACCCACACTGTCAGGACAACAGCTCCTCTTCCCCTGTGACCTGACCCAGACTGGACCAGCGATCTCTGGACTGTAGGGTTACAGTGTGACCCAGACTGGACCGGCGATCTCTGGACTGTAGGATTACAGTGTGACCCAGCCCAGACTGGGCCAGCGATCTCTGGACTGTAGGGTTACAGTGTGACCCAGCCCAGACTGGACCAGCGATCTCTGGACTGTAGGGTTACAGTGTGACCCAGCCCAGACTGGACCAGTGATCTCTGGACTGTAGGGTTACAGTGTGACCCAGACTGGACCAGCGATCTCTGGACTGTAGGGTTACAGTGTGACCCAGACTGGACCAGTGATTTCTGGACTGTAGGGTTGCAGTGTGACCCAGACTGGACCAGTGATCACTGGACTGTAGGGTTGCAGTGTGACCCGGCCCAGACTGGACCAGTGATCTCTGGACTGTAGGGTTACAGTGTGACCCGGCCCAGATTCCCAGCAGGAGGCTCAGATACTGGGGTTCGGGGGTCTCCCAGCACAAGGCTCGGATACTGGGGTTCAGGCTCAGATACTGGGGTTTGGGGTTCTCCCAGTAGGAGGCTCGGATACCGGCCCAGACTGGACCAGTGATCTCTGGACTGTAGGGTTACAGTGTGACCCGGCCCAGACTGGACCAGTGATCTCTGGACTGTAGGGTTACAGTGTGACCCGGCCCAGATTCCCAGCAGGAGGCTCAGATACTGGGGTTCGGGGGTCTCCCAGCACAAGGCTCGGATACTGGGGTTCAGGCTCAGATACTGGGGTTTGGGGTTCTCCCAGTAGGAGGCTCGGATACCGGCCCAGACTGGACCAGTGATCTCTGGACTGTAGGGTTACAGTGTGACCCGGCCCAGACTGGACCAGTGATCTCTGGACTGTAGGGTTGCAGTGTGACCCAGACTGGACCAGCGATCTCTGGACTGTAGGGTTACAGTGTGACCCAGACTGGACCAGCGATCTCTGGACTGTAGGGTTACAGTGTGACCCAGACTGGACCAGTGATTTCTGGACTGTAGGGTTGCAGTGTGACCCAGACTGGACCAGTGATCTCTGGACTGTAGGGTTACAGTGTGACCCAGACTGGACCAGTGATCTCTGGACTGTAGGGTTACAGTGTGACCCGGCCCAGACTGGACCAGTGATCTCTGGACTGTAGGGTTACAGTGTGACCCAGACTGGACCAGTGATCTCTGGACTGTAGGGTTACAGTGTGACCCGGCCCAGATTCCCAGCAGGAGGCTCAGATACTGGGGTTCAGGGCTCTCCCAGCAGGAGGCTCGGATACTGAGGTTCAGGCTCAGATACTGGGGTTCGGGGCACTCCCAGCAGGATGCTCGGATACTGGGGTTCGGGGCTCTCCCAGCAGGAGGCTCAATGGGAGCACATTCCAGGCAGGTATTCGGGCCAGTGCAGCTGCTGCCTCTAATTCATCCAGGCGGGAAGGAATCGGATTTTACACGGCACTCGCTTGTAATCAGGGATCAAGGTCAGACGGAATCGGATTAGCACGATTCCCAGGACTCATCTCCGTGCATTTGCAGGCGTATTCAAATAAGCGCAGAAGCTCGAGTGCCACACAGCGCCATTGAAAACCAGAGAAGATCCGTGTTACACACGAGCTAGCAAGAGTAATTCACAAACATCAGAGGTGCTGACAGGAGCTTTCATACCAAAAATTACACAGCCTCTCCCCTGCGAAGACGAGTTCTGTTCATTCAAAACTCACACTATTTCAAAAGTCACATCTGTGGGACTGACTGATGTTCGAGCTGTGTTTAAACTGGTATTAGCATATACTTTCTGACTGAGCAGATCAAAATAGTTCTGCTTGTGGGAGGAGAGGGACAGCAGTGTCTCCAGTCCAGTCAGGGGTGTGTCAGTGTGTGAATTCAGGGGCAGTGTGAGAGGAGAGGGACAGCAGTGTCTCCAGTCCAGTCAGGGGTGTGTCAGTGTGTGAATTCAGGGGCAGTGTGAGAGGAGAGGGACAGCAGTGTCTCCAGTCCAGTCAGGGGTGTGTCAGTGTGAGAGGAGAGGGACAGCAGTGTCTCCAGTCCAGTCAGGGGTGTGTCAGTGTGTGAATTCAGGGGCAGTGTGAGAGGAGAGGGACAGCAGTGTCTCCAGTCCAGTCAGGGGGGTGTCAGTGTGTGAATTCAGGGGCAGTGTGAGAGGAGAGGGACAGCAGTGTCTCCAGTCCAGTCAGGGGTGTGTCAGTGTGTGAATTCAGGGGCAGTGTGAGAGGAGAGGGACAGCAGTGTCTCCAGTCCAGTCAGGGGGGTGTCAGTGTGTGAATTCAGGGACAGTGTGAGAGGAGAGGGACAGCAGTGTCTCCAGTCCAGTCAGGGGGGTGTCAGTGTGAGAGGAGAGGGACAGCAGTGTCTCCAGTCCAGTCAGGGGTGTGTCAGTGTGTGAATTCAGGGGCAGTGTGAGAGGAGAGGGACAGCAGTGTCTCCAGTCCAGTCAGGGGGGTGTCAGTGTGTGAATTCAGGGGCAGTGTGAGAAGAGAGGGACAGCAGTGTCTCCAGTCCAGTCAGGGGTGTGTCGGTGTGTGAATTCAGGGGCAGTGTGAGAGGAGAGGGACAGCAGTGTCTCCAGTCCAGTCAGGGGGGTGTCAGTGTGTGAATTCAGGGGCAGTGTGAGAGGAGAGGGACAGCAGTGTCTCCAGTCCAGTCAGGGGGGTGTCAGTGTGAGAGGAGAGGGGCAGCAGTGTCAGTGTGTGAGTTCAGAGCTGGGAGAGCAGTAGAGGCAGATCGGTGTGTTAACAAGCTTGTGATCTCGACTGCTGGATTCCTCCCCCAGTCCTCTCCCCCTCTCTCCCTGTCTTCTCCTGCTCGGAGCGCAGATGAAAGGATCCCGGAGCGACGTGGGAGCGCGCGCGCGGCAGCGGCAGCCGGCGGGGCAGGCCTATTTTTAAATGGAGAGGGGGAGAGAATCGGAGGAGAGCAGGAAGGGGGAGCGGGAGACAGGAAGTCAAAGGGAGAAGCCGGGAGAGAGAGGGGGGACGGGCCGAGATAGTTTTTAAAGCGGAGAGAGGGATGAGGAGGGAGGAAGGAGAAGAGACGGAGTGGTTAATGTACAGGGAGCGAAAGAGAGGAGGAGGAGAGAGAGAGAGAGAGCGGCTCTATTTTTAAACCCAGTCAAGGGAGAGAGAGAGAGAGAGAGAGAGAGAGAGGGGAGCACAGAAAGAGAAAAGGAGGGAGGGAGAGAGAGAGAGAGAGAGATCGCGTTTGCCGTGTGTCTCCAGGGATGAACGGAAGTGGAAAACAAATGAAGAGATGGGCTGCTCTCTCCCTCCCTCTCTCTCTCTTCCTTTTTGTCTCATCACCAGTTCCCTTTAAGTGATGGAGCTGAGCTAGTTAGTGAGGCCAGCAGGCACTGGGGGGGGGGGGGGGCAGGGCGGGCAGAGAGGGGGGGGTTTGCGAGTGTGAATGTGCGAGGCGGGGGCGCAGTACCCACAACGGCCACAAGACGGCGCCCCACAGACACACCGCAGCGAGCTTCACCGACCGGATTCCTGCAGCGAGCTCTTGCAGAACACCTCATTCCCATGTGGAGCAGCACAGTTTAACGCGCTCTTCTTGGAAATCGCAACGTTCTCCTTGGAAAGCGACTGCTAAATTCTACCCCACTGAGCAGCTTCTCCAGGTGGAATTAAATACCGTCGTGCTGGAGTGGCTCCAGTGCTCTGTGTGCTGACGGCCAACACTGTTCCAGGAGTATTTTGTAATTTCCGCGGAACTGCTCTCAGCGGTATGACGGTAATAGAACAATCAGGAGCTGGACCTGCAAGTGTTGCACCGGGGAAGGACTTTAGGGGTGCACATGTCTCTGCGGCACCCAAGAGACAGACACTCCCACCTCCCCGGCATCTCCAACACCCGTCCACATCTCCACCCGGCAAGCTTCTGCATCAGGCCCTGCACACCGAGGAAAGGACCCCTTGGTCTATTCTTGGACGTGGCGCTGCACCAGTGTGCTTTGGCCTCATCCGCTTTGTGCTTGGCGTTGTGCTGGGAAAAGCTCCTGAGCATGCAAGCAGGTAGTGCAAGTGTCCGATCCTTCCACGCCCAGGGACCCCGTGAAATTGGGGTACCCTGAAGCAGGAAGGAAAGGAGGAGGACCTGCATAGCTCCTTGACGTGGATTTCCCATCTCCCGCACTCTTCCTCCCCTCCTGCCTCTTTCTCCCTCTGTCCTCCTCCTCGCTTGCTCTCCCACCTCTCCCCCTCCGCGCTCTTAAGAGAGAGACAGCTGATGAATAATTGATAGATTATTAAACTCGGCTACATCACAGAGCCCTGGGGCAACACTGTCTGAATCAGACCCTCACTGACAAACACACGCTGACACAGGAGGACCTGAACACTCTCACTCTCACTCTCACACACACACATTAACACTCCTTCATCATCATCAGAGCTGGAGAGTAACACTCTGGAGAGACACTCAGTCCAGCTCCTCTGTATCTCCTCTGTATCTTCACATGAACACTCCTTCATCATCATCAGAGCTGGAGAGTCACTGTAGAGACACTCAGTCCAGCTCCTCTGTATCTTCACATGAACACTCCATCATCATCAGAGCTGGAGAGTCACTGTACAGACACTCAGTGCAGCTCCTCTGTATCTTCACATGAACACTCCTTCATCATCATCAGAGCTGGAGAGTCACTGTAGAGACACTCAGTCCAGCTCCTCTGTATCTTCACATGAACACTCCTTCATCATCATCAGAGCTGGAGAGTAACTGCACAGACACTCAGTCCAGCTCCTCTGTATCTTCACATGAACACTCCTTCATCGTCATCAGAGCTGGAGAGTCACTGTACAGACACTCAGTCCAGCTCCTCTGTATCTTCACATGAACACTCCTTCATCATCATCAGAGCTGGAGAGTCACTGTACAGACACTCAGTCCAGCTCCTCTGTATCTTCACATGAACACTCCTTCATCATCATCAGAGCTGTAGAGTCACTGTACAGACACTCAGTCCAGCTCCTCTGTATCTTCACATGAACACTCCTTCATCATCATCAGAGCTGGAGAGTAACTGTACAGACACTCAGTCCAGCTCCTCTGTATCTTCACATGAACACTCCTTCATCATTGTATTATCTCAGATCTAGCCCTGCCCCCCCTGTCTGAAACACTGGCTGCTGTTGGAGCTGTACACACCACAGCAGTGTGGACACTCTCTCACCCTTTATTTATTCTTTCCGTCATTCACTACTTCTGTTGAGAATTCACTGAATGGAAAATCTACTGTCAGCATAGTGCACAATGCATGGGCGCCACAATAGGAACAGATAGTTAAGCCTCAACACACATTAGAATTCACCGCACTGCCTCAGTGTTACAGTACTGTAGTCCAGTATTGTTACAGTACAGTGTAGTGCACAGTATCACACTAGAAATCACCGCACTGCCTCAGTGTTACAGTACTGTAGTCCAGTATTGTTACAGTACAGTGTAGTGCACAGTATCACACTAGAATTCACCGCACTGCCTCAGTGTTACAGTACTGTAGTCCAGTATTGTTACAGTACAGTGTAGTGCACAGTATCACACTAGAATTCACCGCACTGCCTCAGTGTTACAGTACTGCAGTCCAGTATTGTTACAGTACAGTGTAGTGCACAGTATCACACTAGAAATCACCGCACTGCCTCAGTGTTACAGTACTGTAGTCCAGTATTGTTACAGTACAGTTTAGTGCACAGTATCACACTAGAAATCACCGCACTGCCTCAGTGTTACAGTAATATAGTCCAGGACAGTGCAGTACTGTATAGTGCAGTGCGGTATGAATCAGTATAGAAATGTACAGTATAATACATTGCAGTGTTTGAGTCAGTACAGCACAGTGCGGTATAGTACAGATAGTACAGTGCAGTTTGAGTCAGTACAGTACAGCACAGTACAGTACAGTTTGAGTCTGTACAGGACAGTACAGTATAGCACAGTGCAGTATAGTACAGTGCAGTTTGAGTCAGTAAAGCACAGTACAGTACAGTACAGTGCAGTTTGAATCAGTACAGTACAGCTTGAGTCTGTACAGCACAGTACAGTATAGTACAGTGCAGTTTGAGTCAGTACAGCACAGTACAGTATAGCACAGTGCAGTATAGTACAGTGCAGTTTGAGTCAGTTAAGCACGGTACAGTACAGTGCAGTTTGAGTCAGTACAGCACAGTACAGTATAGTACAGTGCAGTATCTCTCGGCATGGCACAGCACTGCGCAGACACCGCGTGGCACAGTGAATGAGTGCCCTTTAGGAGGTCAGCCTAAGCTCACGAGCTAAATCTGACATTTTTAATTGCTCTGTTCTGTCAAGACTGATTACCTCTGGCTCTCTCCGAGCGAGCAGATGCCCGTCCCAGCCCCTGAGTGACAGCTGTTGCTGCCCGTCTGTGCGCGCTCAGCGCGGTGTGCCACGTTGGCACAGCAACGGGCCGCGCAGGGAGAGGAGGCCAGAGACTGGGGGAGAGAGATAAGGAGGGAGGGAAGGAAGGAGAGACAGAAAGAGAAACGGGGAGCGAAAGAGAGAGGCACAGAGGGACACGGAGATAAGGGGAGATCTTAAGGCGCAGGAGGAGCGAGGGGGGACTGCGGGAGACAGGGAGTGAGCAAGAAGGTGATGGAAGGAATGGGAAGAGGAAGAGATCCGAAGGGCTGGTGAAAAAGTGTAACCCAGCCCAGTGCCCTGTACTCTCAGACCAGGATTAACTGACGTGCAGAGACAAACTCCTAACACTGTGCAGGGCTGAATGAGGCCAATACCCATTACTAATCAATATACAGCAGAGAGCAATCAAGTACTGGGCACTCCTGAGAAACACTGACCAGAGCTCCTTCCAGCACAAGGCCCTGCTGAGCCCAGAGAAGAGCCCCTCAGCCAGCTGGTCCTGAAGCTCACTGATACCAGCCAGCCTCAGCAACACCAGTCACAGTCAAGCAATCACAGCACAAGCCTGGGACACACACACAACACAACACAAACTGGAATGCTACAGGAACCTACACAGACAATACACACAGCTGAATACAGTATCTGACCATAGGATAGAGGATATAATCACCGACCACAGGCTGTCCACAGACACTGAACATAGACAGACCTGGCTCTCCAGAGAGGACAACCTGTGCTCCCACTGCCAGCAGGGAGAAACACAGACAGAGATTTCTGCTGCACTGGGAGAAATACAAATCTTCTTCCCTAAAATAACAAACCTAACACCGGAATTCCCACACCTGCTAGAATCGGAACAGCTTCCAATCCTGCTGAGAGAGGAAATTCAAGAGCTGCAGCCCAGTGTGTGATCTCCTGTCCCAGCCTGAGGAACAGACAGTGAGCCTGTCTCTCAACAATAATAATACAGTGTGTGATCTCCTGTCCCAGCCTGAGGAACAGACAGTGAGCCTGTCTCTCAATAATAATAATACAGTGTGTGATCTCCTGTCCCAGCCTGAGGAACAGACAGTGAGCCTGCCTCTCAATAATAATAATACAGGGTGTGATCTCCTGTCCCAGCCTGAGGAACAGACAGTGAGCCTGTCTCTCAATAATAATAATCCAGTGTGTGATCTCCTGTCCCAGCCTGAGGAACAGTGAGCCTGTCTCTCAATAATAATAATACAGTGTGTGATCTCCTGTCACAGCCCGAGGAACAGACAGTGAGCCTGTCTCTCAATAATAATACAGTGTGTGACCTCCTGTCCCAGCCTGAGGAAAAGACAGTGAGCCTGTCTCTCAATAATAATAATACACTGTGTGATCTCCTGTCCCAGCCTGAGGAACAGTGAGCATGTCTCTCAATAATAATAATAATAATAATAATAATAATAATAATAATAATACAGTTTGTGATCTCCTGTCCCAGCCTGAGGAACAGACAGTGAGCCTGTCTCTCAATAATAATAATACAGTGTGTGATCTCCTGTCCCAGCCTGAGGAACAGACAGTGAGCCTGTCTCTCAATAATAATAATACAGTGTGTGATCTCCTGTCCCAGCCTCAGGAACAGATTATTTGAGCCTCTCAAATAATAATGTTTGGATTGTAAATGTTGTGTTAATTGTATCTGCTTTGGCAACTCTGCAGTTCATTGGTCATGCCAATAAAGCTCTTTGAATCTGAATCTGAGAGAGTGGTGAAAAGAGAGAGGTACCGAGAGGTACAAAGCTTTTTATATTGAAGTGTCTGTACTAACAAAGCCAGATGATGTTTGTTGTCTGAAAACTCAACCGCAAAATAAAATATTAACAACTTCCTCCTCTCTCTCGGTGTGTGGTGCAGAAACGTGATACATGCCAAGAGCACACAGGACACAGATTACTGCGAGACAGCAACACGCCAACACACACGCATCACACTTACAGTGTGTTACTGTTACAGTTCATTCCGGTCTGTCAGAATCCAGTCCAGTCCAACCTGATGTAATCCATTCTGCTGTCAGAGTCCAGTCCAGTCTGCTGTAGACCAGGCCACACTGTCAGAATCTGATTAAATCCGTTCCGCTCTGTCAGAATTCCATGTCAGAATCCAGTCCAGTCTGCTGTCGGAGTCCAGTCCAGTCTGTCACAGTCCAGTTGATTAATGTCTCCAGTGCAGTTGATTACAGTCCAGTCTATTAAAGTTCAGTCCAGACATTTATACTCCAGTCTGTTCCTGTCCAGTTTGTTATAATCCAATCTGTAATGAACAGCACAAAGGCAGAACTCCAGAGTCCTCTGTACTCCTACTGAAACTCAGTTCATCTTTGGCAAGTGACCAGAAGACTCCCGTCTGTCACTGTGGTACAGCACCAGGGGGCATCTCCTTATGTCTTGTGTGTAGAAGGAATGGCAGAGTGCCTGTGAAGTGAAACTCGACAGCAGTGGTCTGTCTTTGGGTGGCTGAGCATTGTCCAATGCTTTCTGTATTGTTGTTGTTTTTGCTCAGGCAGTGAAAGGGCCCCCTGTCTTGTAGCTTGCTGCCTGCCTGGACCCGGGGTCCTTGCAGTTTGGCAGAGGCTACTCTTTCTCTAATACAGTCCAGTCTGCAGTAGTCCAGTTTAATACAGTCCAGTCTAGTCCAATACAGTCCGCAGTAGTCCAGTCCAATACAGTCCAGTCTGCAGTAGTCCAGTTTAATACAGTCCAGTCTAATCCAATACAGTCCGCAGTAGTCCAGTCCAATACAGTCCAGTCTGCAGTAGTCCAGTCTGCAGTAGTCCAGTCTAATGCCCTCCCTCCCTCCCACACACACGGTCTCTCCCTGTTCCCCCCTCTCCTCTCCTCTCCTCTCCTCTCTCCCTGCACCCCATTCTAACTCCTGCTCTCCTCTCTCATTCCTAGGGTATTGCTGGGGTAACCAGGCGCCGACCCTGAATGTTAATGACACCCTGCGCCTGGATCTCTCTGCTTTTCCACCTTGTAGCGCTCTGTCATCCCATCCCTCTCTCCCACTTCACACTAGGCACTATATAACTGCTAGGAAGTAATCAATTGTGGAGATCAAAGAGCATTGCTCCACAGCGCTCAGTTTTCACCACACAGCTGTCTGAATACCCCAGGCAGCTATAATCGGTGCCCTGTATGAACTCCCTCGTTCTTTCTACTACAAACACAAACAGTGGATCAATAGTGAAACACGAACCAGAGGACACAGGTGGAAGTGCATTAAAGATCTCAAACAGGAAGTGCTTCTGTACGCTAAGGGTTGCAGGAGCCTAGAACAAGCTGCACATCCTCGTTATTGACATCCTGACTTTTTATCCAGAGAAACGTCTGGATGAGCTCGGCCGTTCATTTCTCAACTGGCAACCAAAAAGACTGAATGTCCCCATCTAATTTTGAACCTCTCATATACTCTTTTCCCCATTTCCTGGCCCAAACTCCCCAGCACTTGCACACTGAGACGCAGGCAGGCGGGCTGCACTGCGGTGTTGGTGCCTGCTCCGCGTTGTGCCTGGCATTGTGTCGCCGGAGCCCTCCGAGGGCGTGACTGAACCCTGCGTTGAAGGCATGCGCCTGTCAGTAAATGCTCTCACAGGACGAGGGAGAAAGAAGCAGCCAGTGAGAAAAATGCATTAACCCCCCCCCTCCTCTAGTGTACACACGTACCCCCCTCGGCAGACACACACACGAGCGCCCTGCCCGCTGTCTCCAGGGAGCAGTGCGTAAACGAGTAAGGAGAAGCGGGGCTGACGGAGAGATAAACCCATCAGGCTGTCTCAGGGGAGGGCAGGTGCAGTCACTCGTACTGATCCTTAAAAAAACAACAGCATCCACCCCCCCCAGCTCTCCTGTCCCTCACTCCCTCTCTCCTCTCCCTGCCCTGCTCCTCTCACGCTCCGTCTATCCCGTCTGCTCAGACCCCCCCAGGTCGAGACACATTAACCCCCCCTTTCCAGCACAGCAGGAGGCCCTGTACTCAGACATCACTACATTCATTCCACTTCATCACACACACACACAGAGAGAGAGACAGGCAGGGAGAGGGAGAGAGAGACACAGACAGACAGGGAGAGAGAAAGAGAGAGACTGAGAGAGAGGGGTGGACAGAGAAATGAAGAGAGAGAGGGGGCAGGGATAGAGAGAATGAGAGAGAGGAAGAGAGGGACAGGGGCAGAGGCAGACAGGCTGACACCACAACACACTCTAGATCCCTCTTCCTTTATCACCTCACACCTGGCCCAGGCCCTGGGCAACACCAAATTCTACTTGTGCTGCAGAACACATAGCTACAGACTCACACTAACATTGTGACGAAGGGAGAGAGAGAGAGATCTGAGCAGAGGAGACAGGCTCAGTGTGTGTAGACCGCTGTTCCCCTGGACAGACCTGTCTTTCCAAATCACTGACTCTGCACCGTATGTCAGAGAGAGAGAGAGAGTGACAGACACCCCAGGAAAGAGACGGAGGAAGAGAGAGCAGAGAGCAAAATAATTACGCTTCCAGTAAAGTCAGTCCAGTCCAGCCTGGAGAGCCTCAGACTGCTCTGTCAGTGGGAGTCTGATTATAATCCCAGTTCATAACTAATCCAGCTCACAGTCCAGTCAGTCCAGTCCAGCCTGGAGAGCCTCAGACTGCTCTGTCAGTGGGAGTCTGATTATAATCCCAGTTCATAACTAATCCAGCTCACAGTCCAGTCAGTCCAGTCCAGCTTGGAGAGTCTCAGACTGCTCTGTCAGTGGGAGTCTGATTATAATCCCAGTTCATAACTAATCCAGCTCACAGTCCAGTCAGTCCAGTCCAGCCTGGAGAGCCTCAGACTGCTCTGTCAGTGGGAGTCTGATTATAATCCCAGTTCATAACTAATCCAGCTCACAGTCCAGTCAGTCCAGTCCAGCCTGGAGAGTCTCAGACTGCTCTGTCAGTGGGAGTCTGATTATAATTTCAATTAATAACTAATCCAGCCCACAGTAATGTCAGTCCAGTCCACTAAAGTCTAGAGTGGCTCAGACTGCTCTGTAAGTGTGAAAACAAATGGTAATCTATATTTATAAAACACAATAGCTTATTAATATAAATAATGACAACAATATGAATGCACTTAACTACATCACCAGAAGTCAATATGACATAATTGTCACCCTCATCATCATTGTAAGCTTCCAGTTGTTCATAAAACAGAAGCATGCAGCTTAGTAGATTAGTATTCAGACAGTGATCCCCATGTAGCAAACTACCAGCACTCCCACTGCCAGACACAGAGCGATGCCCCACTGGAACACTGGAACACACACACGTACTATAAAACTGTAACATATTTCTACTATAACACAAACGTAGTATAGAAACGTACTATAACAATGTAACACACAAGTCGTAAACCACACAGATAACATATTTAACATACTGGAATTGATACTGTAACATGTAACAATGTCACAGACATACTGTAAGACTAATACACATAACAGATACTGTAACACTGTTAACTCACTTGCACTGAAATGCTACAACAAACAAAGTATGTGTCTGTGACATTGTTACAGTAACACCTACTGTAACAGATACATGCACTATAATACTGCAACAAACACTGTAACACATACTGTAACACACCTACTGTAACAGATACTGTAACACACACTGTAATACTGCAACATACTGTAACAATGTCACAGATATACTGCAACATACTGTAACACTGCAACATACTGTAACAATGTCACAGACATACTGTAACACCTACTGTAACACCTACTGTAATACTGCAACATACTGTAACAACGTCACAGATATACTGTAACACCTACTGTAATACTGCAACATACTGTAACAATGTCACAGACATACTGTAACACACGCACTGTAATACTGCAACATACTGTAACAATGTCAGACATACTGTGACACCTACTATAACAGATACTGTAACTAACATGCACTGTAATACTGCAACATACTGTAACAATGTCAGACATACTGTAACACCTACTATAACAGATACTGTAACTAACATGCACTGTAATACTGCAACAATGTCAGACATACTGTGACACCTACTATAACAGATACTGTAACTAACATGCACTGTAATAATGCAACAATGTCACAGACATACTGTAACACACCTACTGTAAGTCACATGCACCATAACAATGTCAATGTCATAGACGCATACTGTAAGACTAATACATACATAACAGATACTGTAACAGACCTACTGTATGAGTTATACACACACATACTGGAACATGAACACACCAGCACTGTAAACATGTAACATACTGTCACACTCATACACAGGGCTACAACTCCACACGAACACACTCAGAACCCGAGTCGAGAGTGGATCATCAGGAGGCGCGAGAGACGCAGGAGAGGAGAGGGGCGCTGTGATGTTTGTGAAAGAGGTTTCTCAGATCCTGCTCTTATCTGTGCAGAGACGTGACAGGGAACTGACAGTCTCACTCCACCTGTTGGAGCACAGGCAGCACAGGCCACTGTCAGCGGAGTCAGAACCAGAGCAGCAGGCCCGGACTGAGACTAGTGTCCAGTGTCAGCAGAACCAGAACCACACCACAGAGCCGCAAGCCCAGCCAGACACCAGAACCACAGCACAGAACAGATGGCCCAGACTAAGGCCAGTGTCAGGTGAACCAGAACAACAGGCCCAGGCTGAGAGCGGGGTCAGCAGAACCAGAACCAGTGTACAGAACAACAGGCCCGGACTGAGACCGGTGTCCACAGGGCAGAGTGCTCTCCACTGCAGAGGAAGGTACAGACCTTTAAGTATTTTAATACTTCATGCAGACATTCATGTCAATATTTAATTTCTCATGTGAGTTTCAGTGCACCACTGCTCAGGAGCCGGTGGCTGTGTGCCATTAGCATCAGGTTAGAGGGCAACACGCTCAGGGAGGGCGATCTATTACTCCGAGATCAAGACCAGCGTCGACTTCAGATCTCAGCACCCCCCACCCCCCCTCTGGTCTTTATCTTCCTCTCCCTCCTCTCTCTGTCTGGAACACAAAGACAGAGGGATAGGGGGCCTCTCAGACAATAGGCTGGAACGCAGAATGAGACTGAGAAGGAGAAAGGACACTGGAAATCTGTGGCATAACTGTACACCCAGTCCAGCTCCTCTGTATCTTCACATGAACACTCCTTCATCATCATCAGAGCTGGAGAGTCACTGTACAGACACCCAGTCCAGCTCCTCTGTCTCTTCACATGAACACTCCTTCATCATCATCAGAGCTGGAGAGTCACTGTACAGACACTCAGTCCAGCTCCTCTGTATCTTCACATGAACACTCCTTCATCATCATCAGAGCTGTAGAGTCACTGTAGAGACACTCAGTCCAGCTCCTCTGTATCTTCACATGAACACTCCTTCATCATCATCAGAGCTGTAGAGTCATTTTACAGACACTTGATCCAGCTCTTCTGTATCTTCACATGAACACTCCTTCATCATCATCAGAGAGTGGCAAGGAGATTAATAGATTAATATAGAGAATTAACCGAGAAGAGCCTGGAGTTGCAAAGCTGGTAAAATATCACAAAAAATCTTGTAGTTTTATTAGTCCAGACACGTGTGGTATTTGAAAATGAATATGAGTCATTTGCAGGTTTTAAGGTCGGGCTGAGATAATGCATCAACTCCCACACCCTCACAAAATTACCTTGCATTAAACAAATGTAATAAGATAAACAGAAAATGCCATTTCCAGAGAGTCAACAAACTAGAGTTACACTTCCTGCTGCATCAACACCTAAAGCCAGCAAGAAAGAGAGACAGTGTCTCCAGACAGTGACCCCAGAGAGAGAGGGAGAGACAGTGACCCCAGAGAGACAGTGTCTCCAGACAGTGACCCCAGAGAGAGAGAGGGAGAGACAGTGACCCCAGAGAGACTGAGGAAGGGAGACAGTGTCTCCAGACAGTGACCACAGGGGAGAGAGGGAGAGACAGTGACCCCAGAGAGACTGAGGAAGGAAGACAGTGTCTCCAGACAGTGACCCCAGAGAGAGAGAGGGAGAAACAGTGACCCCAGAGAGACAGTGTCTCCAGACAGTGACCCCAGAGAGAGAGAGGGAGAGACAGTGATCCCAGAGAGACAGGGTCTCCAGACAGTGACCCCAGAGAGAGAGAGGGAGAGACAGTGACCCCAGAGAGACTGAGGAAGGGAGACAGTGTCTCCATACACAAACCCCAGAGAGACTGAGGAAGGTAGACAGTGTCTCCAGACAGTGACCACAGAGAGAGAGAGAGGGAGAGAGGATGAGAAAGTGAGATGGTGACCCCAGAGGGAGAGAGATGGTATCCCCAGTGAGCCCAACAAGACAGTAACCCCAGAGAATAGGAAAGGGACAGTGTCCCCAGTGAGAGAGAGAGGGTGTCCCCAGTTAGACAAACAGTGACCCAGCGAGAAAGACTGAGATCTCTCAAAGAGACAATAAAGCTCTCTGAATCAGAATGTAAGAGAGGGAGTCCAATCCAGTGCAGGTCTGACAGTGTTCTCAGTCCGACTCCCAGTGCACAGCAGTCTGATCCACTCCAGGTTTTACCACTAGTGCTGTAATAGCAGTGCTGGGGCAACATCATAGGCTGGAGACTTCAAGTGAACTCTCCGTTTTAAGTTTTCATTTGGTCACACAGACTTGATGAGACAGCTAAATGAATCCACTTCTAGGCGTCGCGGGTACCTTTGGCAGCCACCAGGGGGTGCTGTTGCTGCAGCAAGCCCCACATGGTTTGATGCAATCCCATGCACTCCATTGTCCCTTGGGAGAATCCCATTCCCAGCGATCACAGCAAACTCAATGACACAGTCCACAGCAGACGGCGTCACGCGCACATTTCCTGCTGAATGCCAGGGAAGTTGGGAAACCACAGTGCTCGTGGCCGATGCAGTCCCTACACAGCAGCTCTGGGCCTGCGCTGAGAAAAAGGGTGTTTCA
This sequence comes from Lepisosteus oculatus, assembly GCF_040954835.1. Lineage (NCBI taxonomy): Eukaryota > Metazoa > Chordata > Actinopteri > Semionotiformes > Lepisosteidae > Lepisosteus > Lepisosteus oculatus. The sequence goes on along the minus strand of NC_090722.1, from coordinate 6,652,098 downwards.
GCAGTACAGACTGCCCCCCCTCGGGGCAGGCAGCCAGCACGGCACGAGCTGGGAACAACAACAGCCACACTCCGGGGAGCACATCCACCAGCCCCTTGAGCGCCTACGTCAGGCCCTTCCTAGCGAAGGTAAGGCAAGGACTTACCAGACTGCTGCTCTCCTGCTCTCCATCACCTGTGTCCTTCGCTCCTTCTGTCCTCCCCCATCACTCTCGGGGGGGGGGGGGGGGCAGACTGCCTGTCCTGCTGTTTCCGAGCAGAGTCAGTTTCTCACACTGACCCCAATCTGTTCCTCCTGCAGCGACAGCACTGAGTCCTTAACGCACCACCAGCACTGAGATTGAGACTGCTTAATTACAGCAATACTCACACACACACACACACAACACAGCTCCAGCACTGAGATTGAGACTGCTTAATTACAGCAATACTCACACACACACACACACACAACACAGCTCCAGCACTGAGATTGAGACTGCTTAATTACAGCAATACTCACACACACACACACACAACACAGCTCCAGCACTGAGATTGAGACTGCTTAATTACAGCAATACTCACACACACACACAGCACCAGCACTGAGATTGAGACTGCTTAATTACAGCAATACTCACACACACACACACACAACACCAGCACTGAGATTGAGACTGCTTAATTACAGCAATACTCACACACACAGACACACACACACAACACAGCTCCAGCACTGAGATTGAGACTGCTTAATTACAGCAATACTCACACACACACACACACACAACACAGCTCCAGCACTGAGATTGAGACTGCTTAATTACAGCAATACTCACACACACACACAACACAGCTCCAGCACTGAGATTGAGACTGCTTAATTACAGCAATACTCACACACACACAGCACCAGCACTGAGATTGAGACTGCTTAATTACAGCAATACTCACACACACACAACACCAGCACTGAGATTGAGACTGCTTAATTACAGCAATACTCACACACACAGACACACACACACACACAACACAGCTCCAGCACTGAGATTGAGACTGCTTAATTACAGCAATACTCACACACACAGACACACAACACAGCTCCAGCACTGAGATTGAGACTGCTTAATTACAGCAATACTCACACACACACACACACACACACAACACCAGCACTGAGATTGAGACTGCTTAATTACAGCAATACTCACACACACACAGCACCAGCACTGAGATTGAGACTGCTTAATTACAGCAATACTCACACACACACACACACACACACAACACCAGCACTGAGATTGAGACTGCTTAATTACAGCAATACTCACACACACACACAACACAGCACCAGCACTGAGACTGAGACTGCTTAATTACAGCAATACTCACACACACACACACACACACAACACCAGCACTGAGATTGAGACTGATTAATTATAGCAATACTCACACACACAGCTCCAGCACTGAGACTGCTTAATTACAGCAATACTCACACACACACACAACAACACAGCACCAGCACTGAGACTGAGACTGCTTAATTACAGCAATACTCACACACAACACAGCACCAGCACTGAGATTGAGACTGATTAATTATAGCAATACTCACACACACACAACACAGCTCCAGCACTGAGATTGAGACTGCTTAATTACAGCAATACTCACACACACACACAACACAGCTCCAGCACTGAGATTGAGACTGCTTAATTACAGCAATACTCACACACACACACAACACAGCACCAGCACTGAGATTGAGACTGCTTAATTACAGCAATCCTCACACACACACACAACACAGCTCCAGCACTGAGATTGAGACTGCTTAATTACAGCAATACTCACACACACACAACACAGCTCCAGCACTGAGATTTAGACTGCTTAATTACAGCAATACTCACACACACACACACACAACACCAGCACTGAGATTGAGACTGCTTAATTACAGCAATACTCACACACACACACACACAACACAGCTCCAGCACTGAGATTGAGACTGCTTAATTACAGCAATACTCACACACACACACACAACACCAGCACTGAGATTGAGACTGCTTAATTACAGCAATACTCACACACACAACACAGCTCCAGCACTGAGATTGAGACTGCTTAATTACAGCAATACTCACACACATACACACACACACACACAACACCAGCACTGATATTGAGACTGCTTAATTACAGCAATACTCACACACACACAACACAGCTCCAGCACTGAGACTGAGACTGCTTAATTACAGCAATACTCACACACACACACAGCACCAGCACTGAGATTGAGACTGCTTAATTACAGCAATACTCACACACACACAACACAGCTCCAGCACTGAGATTGAGACTGCTTAATTACAGCAATACTCACACACACACAACACAGCTCCAGCACTGAGATTGAGACTGCTTAATTACAGCAATACTCACACACACACAACACAGCTCCAGCACTGAGATTGAGACTGCTTAATTATAGCAATACTCACACACACAACACAGCTCCAGCACTGAGATTGAGACTGCTTAATTACAGCAATACTCACACACACACACAACAACACAGCTCCAGCACTGAGATTGAGACTGCTTAATTACAGCAATACTCACACACACACACACACAACACAGCTCCAGCACTGAGATTGAGACTGCTTAATTACAGCAATACTCACACACAAACACAGCACCAGCACTGAGATTGAGACTGCTTAATTACAGCAATACTCACACACACAGCACCAGCACTGAGATTGAGACTACTTAATTACAGCAATACTCACACACACACACACACAACACAGCTCCAGCACTGAGATTGAGACTGCTTAATTACAGCAATACTCACACACAGCACCAGCACTGAGATTGAGACTGCTTAATTACAGCAATACTCACACACACACAACACAGCTCCAGCACTGATATTGAGACTGCTTAATTACAGCAATACTCACACACACACTGATCCACACAACACAGCTCCAGCACTGAGATTGAGACTGCTTAGAGTAATACTCACACACACTGATCCACACAACACAGCACCAGCACTGAGTTTGAGACTACAGTACTTAATTAGAGTAATGCTGACACACACAACACAGCTCCACAAATGAGAATGCTTAGAGTAATACACACAAACACATGAGCTCCAGCATGGAGACTGGGATTGCTTAATTAGAGTAATACTGACACACACAACACAGCTCCAGCACTGTGATTGAAACTGCTTAATTAGAGGAATACTCTCTCTCACACACACACACACAACACAAGCACTGAGATTGAGACTTCTTGATTAGAGTAATACTCACACTCACCCAGAGATCACAGGAACAGTGTTACTACGGTAAACTGGCTCAGCACCCAGAGATCACAGGAACAGTGTTACTCCGGTAAACTGGCTGAGCTCAGCACCCAGAGATCACAGGAACAGTGTTACTACAGCAACCTGGCTGAGCTCAGCACCCAGAGATCACAGGAACAGTGTTACTCCAGTAAAGTGGCTCAGCGCCCAGCGATCACAGGAACAGTGTTACTCCAGTAAACTGGCTCAGCACCCAGAGATCACAGGAACAGTGTTACTCCAGTAAACTGGCTGAGCTCAGCACCCAGAGATCACAGGAACAATGTTACTCCAGTAAACTGGCCAAGCACCCAGAGATCACAGGAACAGTGTTACTACAGTAAACTGGCTGAGCTCAGCACCCAGAGATCACAGGAACAATGTTACTCCAGTAAACTGGCCAAGCACCCAGAGATCACAGGAACAATGTTACTCCAGTAAACTGGCCAAGCACCCAGAGATCACAGGAACAGTGTTACTACAGTAAACTGGCCGAGCACCCAGAGATCACAGGAACAGTGTTACTCCAGTAAACTGGCTCAGCACCCAGAGATCACAGGAACAATGTTACTCCAGTAAACTGGCCGAGCACCCAGAGATCACAGGAACAGTGTTACTACAGTAAACTGGCCGAGCACCCAGAGATCACAGGAACAGTGTTACTACAGTAAACTGGCTCAGCACCCAGAGATCACAGGAACAATGTTACTCCAGTAAACTGGCCGAGCACCCAGAGATCACAGGAACAGTGTTACTACAGTAAACTGGCCGAGCACCCAGAGATCACAGGAACAGTGTTACTACAGCAAACTGGCTGAGCTCAGCACCCAGAGATCACAGGAACAGTGTTACTACAGCAAACTGGCTGAGCTCAGCACCCAGAGATCACAGGAACAGTGTTACTCCAGTAAACTGGCTCAGCACCCAGAGATCACAGGAACAGTGTTACTAGAGTAAACTGGCTGAGCTCAGCACCCAGAGATCACAGGAACAGTGTTACTCCAGTAAACTGGCTGAGCACCCAGAGATCACAGGGACAGTGTTACTATGAGAATATAAGATATACTGCAGAAACAATCACCACTACCCAGTTTCCATAGTCTGGTATGCGGTGTTTCAGTGAGAGCGCCCTGCTCGTGTCCTGTCTGCAGGTTTCAGAACAGCAGTCTGGGAGAAAGTTTTCTCCGCAGGCAGGAAGGACCGGCGGGTCGCTTCTCCTTTCACCGGGGTCGTGGCGTCGCTGGGCCGAGAGGACAGCCGGATTCACTCGCCGGCGGTCCCGCAGGTGCACAGAGCCCGGCTTTCAGGTGAGCCGGACCGGCTCGGTCCCCGATAGTGGCCAAACGGCGCTCTAGACGCCGAGCGGGAGCTGCAGACTCGGAGACCGCTAGGAGCGCAGATCCGCGCGGCGATAGCGAGAGATGCAGACAGATAGCGAGCGCAGGAGATGCGCGCACACACAGATCGGCCGAGATACAGGCGGCGAGAGATGCGGACGGGAGATGACACACAGGGGCACACGGACACACGGGCAGCTCCCTGCCCGTCCCGGCCGGACAGCCTGCGCGCACAGACAGATCGGCCGAGATGCGGACGGGAGATGGCACACAGGGCACACAGACACACGGGCAGCTCCCTGCCCGCCTGCCCGGCCCGGCCGGACAGCCTGCGCGCATCGCAGACAGGTGGCACACGCCGCGCTAAGAGGAGAAACGTCCACATCACCTGCCGGGAAAGGAGCAGGGGGGGGGGGAGAGGGGCTGGGAGTTGGGGATCGGGGGATACATTCGGTATTCGGTAGAGGAGGGGGGACAGAAGAAGGTGGCAGGGAAGCAGGTACGACCCGCCCCGCCCCCCCTCCCCGATACTTACTGCGCGTTGGAGCTGTTCCAGTGCACGGCGTGCCTGTTCGCGAGCGCCAGGTGGGATTCCGCCCAGGTGAGCACGAGGAAGCACACCGCCGCCGCACAGCGAGCCATCGCTCGCGCCCTCCGCCGGGTCTCGCTCTCCCACACACGGGCGCGTGCCGGCGGGACGGGCGCACGAGACGGAGAGGTCCCTCCGGGGACTCCGGTTCTGCCGCTAATGCACTCCAGCACCCAGGACAGGATCCCCGTCTCCCATTCCCACCCCACCCCCCCAGAGCACAACTGCGCGCACACACCCCAGAAACCCCCCAGGTACTCCGCCTGTCCTAGTTGTCGCTTTCCAATTTGAGGGGAGGCGGCGAAGTCAAAAAAAATATTCCGCTTTAAGACGGTTTGTTGGCAATATATCCCCAAGCAAGAGCGTAGTTTCTTAAGAAGAGAAGACTGCACGTAATGCAAAAATGTGGAAATCTCTCGGCTGGTCTTTAAATCCACTTTCGGGGCTGCGGCGCGAATTCCTCCGCGCTCGGGTCCGTCTCCCGGGGTCCGTGCGCGCCGCGCGGCGAGAGCGAGTTCTCCCTGCGTTCTCTCTCACGGCTCCGGAGGGCTGCTCCGGCATCCCTCGCATCCTCGCCCGCTCTCTCTCTTTATCGCGCTCTATCTCTCCCTCCCCGCTCCTCTCTCCTCCTCCTTTCCCTCTCTCTCTCCTCGCCGCGCGGCGCCAGGCCCCGCCCCCGGAGCGCGCCGCCGGCCCGCGGCCTCCCGAGCGCGGCGCGCCCCCGGCGCTCTCGGAATCGCGCCCCCCCCCCACCCCCCGACCCGCTCCTCCGTTAACCCTTCCCTGGAGCGCACCTGCTACCGAAGCACGACCACCCCGGGGAGCGGCAGCGCTGCTCAGTGCACCGGCAGCTGGTCGAGCAGTAGCGGAATGAGTACCAACAGGAGCAGGGGCTGTACACGGAGCTGTAGCTGCAGCAGAATTACAACTAGGATTAGTAACAGTAACAGAAGGAACAGCAGTAGCGGTATTAGTAACACATAAGTAGTATTAGTAACAGTAACAGAAGGAACAGCGGTAGTGTTATTAATAGCAGCTGGAACAGCAGTAATAGTATTTGAAACAGCAGGAGCAGCAGTTAGTATTAGAAACAGTTTTTGTAACTGTAGCAGCAGTAACAGCAGTGTGTATCTGCTGTTGCTGGGTATTGTGTATCTGCTGCTGGGTGTGTGAGGCTGTGTGCGTTGCTGCTGGGTGTTGTGTATCTGCAGCTGGGTTTGTGAGGCTGTGTGCGTTGCTGCTGGGTGTGTGAGGCTGTGTGCTTTGCTGCTGGGTGTTGTGTATCTGCAGCTGGGTTTGTGAGGCTGTGTGCGTTGCTGCTGGGTGTTGTGTATCTGCAGCTGGGTTTGTGAGGCTGTGTGCGTTGCTGCTGGGTGTGTAAGGCTGTGTGCGTTGCTGCTGGGTGTGTGAGGCTGTGTGCTTTGCTGCTGGCTGTCTGAGGCTGTGTGCATTGCTGCTGGGTGTGTGAGGCTGTGTGCGTTGCTGCTGGATGTCTGAGGCTGTGTGCGTTGCTGCTGGGTGTTGTGTATCTGCAGCTGGGTTTGTGAGGCTGTGTGCATTGCTGCTGGGTTTGTGAGGCTGTGTGCTTTGCTGCTGGGTGTGTGAGGCTGTGTGCATTGCTGCTGGGTGTGTGAGACTGTGTGCATTGCTGCTGGGTTTGTGAGGCTGTGTGCGTTGCTGCTGGGTGTGTGAGACTGTGTGCTTTGCTGCTGGGTGTGTGAGGCTGCGTGCGTTGCTGCTGGGTGTTGTGTAGCTGCCCTGTGCGAGCCCGTCTGAGCTGAGCCTGGGTGAGCAGCGTGGCAGCAGTATCTGTAGAGTGCGCTTAGCCAGACAAATCGATTCTTTCCATCCCTCTCCACACTCACTCCCAGCCTGCGGGGCTGAACGACCGGCTAATTAATGAGGCTGTGTCTGGGGCCTGGGGCTCAGGGTGGCACAGGGTGCCCAGTGGGTGGGTGTAGACCTGGGTGCACAGCTGTGAACATCTGCACTGGTCCGGTTCTGTCACCCTGGCACCCTGACAGACTGCATGACACCCTCACACCCTGCCTGACACTGACTGACACCCTGACGAACTGACACACGTATGCACTGTCACCCTGACACACTTACTGACACCCTTATATAATAATAATCATAATAATAATAATAATAATAATAATAATAATAATAATAATAATAATAATTAATTGCTTACACTTATATAGCGCTTTTCTGGACACTCCACTCAAAGCGTTTTACAGGTAATGGGGATCCCCTCCACCACCAGTGTGTGGCCCCAGCTGGATGATGCACCAGTCCTCTCCCCACACACCAGCTCTCAGTGGGGAGGAGAGCAGAGTGATGGAGCCAGTTCAGAGAGGGGGATTATTGGGAGGCCATGATTGGTAAGGGCCAATGGGTAATTTGGCCAGGACGCCAGGGTTACACCCCTACTCTTTTCAAGAAATGCCCTGGGATTTTTAATGACCACAGAGAGTCAGGACCTCGGTTTTACATCTCATCCGAAGGATGGCGCCTGTTTACAGTATAGTGTCCCTGTCACTATACTGGGGCATTAAGACCCACATGGACCGCAGGGTGAGCGCCCCTGCTGGTCCCACTAACACCTCTTCCAACAACAACCTCAGCTTTTCCAGGAGTCTCCCCTCCAGGTACTGGCCAGGCTCACACTGCTGGGCTCCAGTGGGCTGCCAGTTGTGGGTTGCAGAGTGATATGGCTGCTGGTTTATGCACTGACACACTGACTCCCTGACTGGCACCATAACACACTGATTGACACACCAGCACACTGACTGACACCCTGACTGGCACCATAACACACTGACTGACACACCAGCACACTGACTGACACCCTGACTGGCACCATAACACACTGACTGACACCCTCAATCCTGATACAGCGAGTGGTAGGAGTGAAAGTGTTAATTATTTGGCCTGGAGGGAAACATAAACAAAACAACAAAAACAGAATTAAACCCCAGACCTTAATTACACTAATTACGAAATGACAATGAGTCACATTCATCAGCTGTGATGGTGTTTGCTGGGTTTTAAATGTGCTGCCAGTATAGGATGAGCCCTTCAACAGTCCTCCATTGCTTCATGATGATGAAGATGATGGTGAGGATGAGGATGGCATTCACAAGAAACCGTGTGAGTGTGACACACTGCCTGATGACATAATGACTGACAAACTAATTGACTGTCATATTAACACACTGACACACCGACAGACTGTCACATTAACCAACACACTGACTGTGTTAACTAACATGACAGTGGAGTATGGACTGACACGCAGACTGACTGGAGTCACACTGAGTGGAGTATGGACTGACACGCAGACTGGAGTCACACTGAGTGGAGTATGGACTGACACGCAGACTGGAGTCACACTTAGTGGAGTATGGACTGACACACAGACTGACTGGAGTCACACTGAGTGGAGTATGGACTGACACACAGACTGACTGGAGTCACACTGAGTGGAGTATGGACTGACACGCAGACTGACTGGAGTCAGACTGAGTGGAGTATGGACTGACACACAGACTGTGGAGTCACACTGAGTGGAGTATGGACTGACACACAGACTGACTGGAGTCACACTGAGTGGAGTATGGACTGACACGCAGACTGACTGGAGTCACACTGAGTGGAGTATGGACTGACACACAGACTGTGGAGTCACACTGAGTGGAGTATGGACTGACACACAGACTGACTGGAGTCACACTGAGTGGAGTATGGACTGACACGCAGACTGACTGGAGTCACACTGAGTGGAGTATGGACTGACACGCAGACTGACTGGAGTCACACTGAGTCGAGTATGGACTGACACGCAGACTGACATGCAGACTGACACGCAGACTGACTGGAGTCACACTGAGTGGAGTATGGACTGACACGCAGACTGACTGGAGTCACACTGAGTGGAGTATGGACTGACACGCAGACTGACACGCAGACTGACTGGAGTCACACTGAGTGGAGTTGTTTTATATGTTGAATGTAAATGTACAATAATATGTTTGTACTGAATGTCTGTAGATGTTGTGATAATTGTTACCTCTTTGGCAACACTGCAATTCATCAGTCATGAATAAAGCTGTTTGAATCTGATTTGAATTTGAGGAGAGGGTGGGAGAGATAGGAGAGTTCCCCCTCTCTCCCTCTGTCAAGTTGTCTCTCTCAGTGCTGTTTGAAGACGCACAGTTGAAGGTAAACAGTGGGATGGGAAAGTCATGTCCTGTATTGGGGCGAGATGTGGGGGGGCTGTCACAAGGCCAGATAGACATGGGGGGGGATTACACACATTACTGCCATAGTACTGAGCACCAGCGAGAGCGTGAGAGAGGCAGGACTCCCAGCTACACAAGTCTTGAATTATGAACTCTGAGCTCCAATGCCAACTGAACTGCAGCTGCAGTGCATTCTGGTATGTTTTAAAACTGGAGTGCAGAGTATAGAGCAGTACAATGCAGTTCAGTCTTGGGGAGTACAGTTCATTCTGGTGCACTCCATGACAGTACTGTGCAGATCAGTGGATTTCAGTTCGGTTTAATCCAGTGTAGTACAGTGCAGTACAGTATAGATCAGCCCAGTGTAATACGCCTGATTGCAGTACAGTTCATGCCAATACAGTGTAGTGTACTTAATTTCAGTACAGTTGCACTTACCCGGTGAAGTATAGTGCAGTGCAGCACAGCTCAGTGCAGACAAGTACACATTAGCCCAGTGTAATGCAGTTAATTCCAGTGCAGTGTAATACGGTTCAGTCTGGTACTATGCAATGCCGTGTAGTACAGTACAGGTCATCCCAGTGCAGTACAGTACAGTGTAGTAGTGTAAAGTACAGTACAGTTCATTCCAGTGTAGTACATTGCAGTACAGTGTAATACAGTGTAGAACAGTTCAGTACAGTGCAGTATATTATAGTACTGTAAAGAACAGTTTCAGTCCAGTACAGTGTCGAACAGTCCAGTACAGTGTAATACAGTGTTGAACAGTCCAGCACAGTGTAGTACAGTGTAATACAGTGTTGAACAGTCCAGTACACTGTAATACAGTGTAGTACAGTCCAGTACAGTGTCAAACAGTCCAGTACAGTGTAATACAGTATTGAACAGCCCAGTACAGTGTAGTACAGTGTAATACAGTGTTGAACAGTCCAGTACAGTGTAATACATTGTAGTACAGTCCAGTACAGTGTTGAACAGTGTAATACAGTGCAGTACAGTGTAGAACAGTCCAGTACAGTGCAGTATAGTGTAGTACAGTACAGTGCAGTGTGTTTCCGTTCAGTAAAGTGCAGTCCAGTACAGTGTAATACAGTGTTGAACAGTACAGTGCAGTACAGTGTAGAACAGTCCAGTACAGTGCAGTGTGTTTCAGTTCAGTAGTGCAGTCCAGTACAGTGCGACAGTAACACATGCTCACCAGGCACAGTGTAATAACCGAGGGTATGAAATACTGTCCTGCAGATGGAGATGCAGCCGGAAGCAGGGGCACTGCTGGGTCCGGGGCAGAGCTGGGGCTGCCCTGAGGGTGAGGGTGGGGACCGGGACTGACAGGCCAGACGAACGGCCCCATTTCCTGCGGAGAAGAAAGAGGGAAGAGGAGGGTCAAGCACTGAGCACGTGCAGCCGGGAGAAAATTCCCGAGAGCAGGACTTCACGTTCCGCCTGTCTCTCTCCTCCGACACAATCCGCTCCTCTCCTCCTCGCTGCCTCCCACTCTCCCGAGCCAGCTCGCAGTGACTAATCCCCAGGGCCCTGTAGCAAAGCCCTCGTTTAAACCTAATTGCTTAATAATGCACCTTTTCTTCGTTAGAGAGCCGTGTCAGGGAGCCAGGCAGTTTCTCTTGCCGCGATAATGAACATGCTTAATAAAGAGGGTTTTAATGGCAGCGCGATAGCGGAGAGTGACACCTGCGATTGTTCAAACGAGGAGAGAGTGACACAGAGACGCTGAGGGAGGGAGAGGAGGAGATGGGCACACAGGGCAGACAGAGGAGAGGGAGAGGGGGAGATGGGCACACAGGGCAGAGAGAGGAGACAGGAGAGGGGGAGATGGGCATACAGGGCAGAGAAAGGAGACAGGAGAGGGGGAGATGGGCATACAGGGCAGAGAGAGGAGAGGGAGAGGAGGAGATGGGCACACAGGGCAGACAGAGGAGAGGGAGAGAGGGAGATGGGCATACAGGGCAGAGAAAGGAGACAGGAGAGGGGGAGATGGGCATACAGGGCAGAGAGAGGAGAGGGAGAGGGGGAGATGGGCACACAGGGCAGAGAGAGGAGACAGGAGAGGGGGAGATGGGCATACAGGGCAGAGAGAGGAGAGGGAGAGGGGGAGATGGGCACACAGGGCAGAGAGAGGAGAGGGAGAGGAGGAGATGGGCACACAGGGCGGAGAGAGGAGAGGGAGAGGGGGAGATGGGCACACAGGGCAGACAGAGGAGAGGGAGAGGGGGAGATGGGCATACAGGGCAGAGAGAGGAGACAGGAGAGGGGGAGATGGGCATACAGGGCAGAGAAAGGAGACAGGAGAGGGGGAGATGGGCATACAGAGTAGAGAGAGGAGAGGGAGAGGGGGAGATGGGCACACAGGGCAGACAGAGGAGAGGGAGAGGGGGAGATGGGCACACAGGGCAGACAGAGGAGAGGGAGAGGGGGAGATGGGCATACAGGGCAGAGAGAGGAGACAGGAGAGGGGGAGATGGGCATACAGGGCAGAGAGAGGAGACAGGAGAGGGGAAGATGGGCATACAGAGTAGAGAGAGGAGAGGGAGAGGAGACGGGAGAGGGAGAGGAGGAGATGGGTGTACAGGGCAGAGAGAGGAGAGGGAGAGGGGGAGATGGGCACACAGGGCGGAGAAAGGAGAGGGAGAGGGGGAGATGGGCATACAGGGCAGAGAGAGGAGACAGGAGAGGGGGAGATGGGCATACGGAGTAGGGAGAGGAGAGGGAGAGGAGACGGGAGAGGGAGAGGAGGAGATGGGTGGACAGGACAGAGAGAGGAGAGGGAGAGGAGGAGAGAAGGCAGAGGGAGAGGGGGAGATGGGTATACAGGGCAGAGAGAGGAGGAGAGAAGGCAGAGGGAGAGGAGGAGATGGGTATACAGGGCAGAGAGAGGAGAGGGAAAGGAGGAGAGAAGGCAGAGGGAGAGGAGGAGATGGGTGTACAGGGCAGAGAGAGGAGACAGGAGAGGGAGAGATGGGCATACAGGGCAGAGAGAGGAGAGGGAGAGGGAAAGGAGGAGAGGGAGAGGTGCACAGGTCCTGGTGTTTGGGTGCTCTGCTGGATTATAACCAGACGCAGGCCCGCAGGAAGATCAATAGCAATGCAATACAGGAAAGTCCAGACGCTGTAAGTGCTTCACTCAGGACTCGAACCACAGCCTCAGTCTCATCACACTGAGCCGAGAAGGAAAACACATCTGGACAGGCTGCTGGAAAACACATTTATTTAATTCTTTTGTTTGCTCACTTTGAGAAAAAAGAGAGAGTTGAGAGAGAGAGGGGAGAGGGGGAGAAGAGAGAGACGTGTCTGTATTGTAATGTCTGTGGATGTTGTGTTAATTGTGTCTGCTTTAGCAACACTGACAATCCATCAGTCATCAGAGAGAGAGACTGACAGAGGTCTGGAAGATGGAGAGAATGAGAGAGAGACTGACAGAGGTCTGGAGGATGGAGAGAATGAGAGAAAGACAGAGGTCTGGAAGATGGAGAGAATGAGAGAAAGACAGACAGGTCTGGAAGATGGAGAGAATGGGAGAGAGAGACAGGTCTGGAGGATGGAGAGAATGAGAGAGAGAGACAGACAGAGGTCTGGAAGATGGAGAGAATGAGACAGAGAGACAGAGGTCTGGAGGATGGAGAGAATGAGAGAGAGGAGAGAGACAGACAGAGGTCTGGAGGATGGAGAGAATGAGAGAGAGGAGAGAGACAGACAGAGGTCTGGAGGATGGAGAGAATGAGAGAGAGGAGAGAGACAGACAGAGGTCTGGAGGATGGAGAGAATGAGAGGAGAGAGAGACAGAGGTCTGGAGGATGGAGAGAAAGAGAGGAGAGAGAGACAGGTCTGGAGGATGGAGAGAAAGAGAGAGGAGAGAGAGACAGAAAGCAGGTTTGCTGTGGCTGGGAGGCAGCGAGTTATTTTCGGAGAGGCAGTGAGAGGGAGAGAGGGATGAGGGAGAGAGGGAAAGAGGGAGTGTGACAGAGGAAAGATGAATAGCTCTAATTTGCATGATCGGGCGGCAGCTACAGGCTGGGGCTGCGCTGTGAATTAGAGTCAAACTAATTAGTTCCTTCGTTAGGGCAGAGCGATGGCACACGCCACATCCATCGCCTCTCCCTCGCTCCGCGCTGCTCTGCTGCTGACCTCCATCTCTGCCAGCAAACTTTTCTCACTGCTGTGTCCCAGTCCCAGAGCCCACACACCTCTCTCCTCTCTCTCCTCCTGTCTCCTCTCTCCTCCTGTCTCCCTCTCTTCCCTCTCCTCCTATCTCTTCTCTCCTCCCTCTCCTCCTGTCTCCCTCTCTCCTCCTGTCTCCCTCTCTTCCCTCTCCTCCTATCTCCTCTCTCCTCCCTCTCCTCCTGTCTCCCTCTCTTCCCTCTCCTCCTGTCTCCTCTCTCCTCCTGTCTCCCTCTCTTCCCTCTCCTCCTGTCTCCTCTCTCCTCCTGTCTCCCTCTCTTCCCTCTCCTCCTATCTCCTCTCTCCTCCCTCTCCTCCTGTCTCCCTCTCTCCTCCTGTCTCCCTCTCTTCCCTCTCCTCCTGTCTTCTCTCTCCTCCCTCTCCTCCTATCTCCTCTCTCCTCCCTCTCCTCCTGTCTCCCTCTCTCCCCCTGTCTTCTTCTCTTCCTCCTCTCCTCCTGTCTACCTCTCTCCTCCTGTCTCCCTCTCTTCCCTCTCCTCCTGTCTCCCTCTCTCCTCCCTCTCCTCCTGTCTCCCTCTCTTCCCTCTCCTCCTGTCTCCCTCTCTCCTCCCTCTCCTCTTGTCTCCCTCTCTCCTCCTGTCTCCCTCTCTTCCCTCTCTACTCCCGTCTTCCTCTCATCCCCCTCTCCTCCTGTCTCCCTTTCTCTCTACATGTATCACTCTCTTTCCCCCCCTCTCCTCCCATCTACCTCTTATTCCTCCTGTCTCACCCTCTATCTTCCCCTTCTCTCCTTCTATCGCCATCTCACTCCTCCTGTATCACCCTCCATCCCTCTCCTGCCGTCTTCCTCTCTTCCCCTCTCCTCCTGTCTCCCTCTCTCTCCTCCTTTCTCTCCCTCAATCATCAATCAGCTAATTGATATCAGTGTTAAGTGTAGCTCTTGCCCATCTGCTCTCAGTGTCAGGTTCCTACTCTCTCAGCACACTGCCTGTCCGCCCAGCCCCCACAGGGCACAGATACCACTAAAAGAGAGTACTGCACAGATCCTTCCTAGAAGAGCTACAGACGCTGAACCTGACTCGTCCATCTTCTCTCACACTGACACCCCCCTGACTGGACTGGAGACACTGCTGTCCCTCTCCTCTCACACTGCCCCTGAATTCACACACTGACACCCCCCTGACTGGACTGGAGACACTGCTGTCCCTCTCCTCTCACACTGCCCCTGAATTCACACACTGACACCCCCTGACTGGACTGGAGACACTGCTGTCCCTCTCCTCTCACACTGCCCCTGAATTCACACACTGACACCCCCCTGACTGGACTGGAGACACTGCTGTCCCTCTCCTCTCACACTGCCCCTGAATTCACACACTGACACACCCCTGACTGGACTGGAGACACTGCTGTCCCTCTCCTCTCACACTGCCCCTGAATTCACACACTGACACCCCCCTGACTGGACTGGAGACACTGCTGTCCCTCTCCTCTCACACTGCCCCTGAATTCACACACTGACACCCCCCTGACTGGACTGGAGACACTGCTGTCCCTCTCCTCTCACACTCCCCCTGAATTCACACACTGACACCCCCCTGACTGGACTGGAGACACTGCTGTCCCTCTCCTCTCACACTGCCCCTGAATTCACACACTGACACCCCCCTGACTGGACTGGAGACACTGCTGTCCCTCTCCTCTCACACTGCCCCTGAATTCACACACTGACACCCCCCTGACTGGACTGGAGACACTGCTGTCCCTCTCCTCTCACACTGCCCCTGAATTCACACACTGACACACCCCTGACTGGACTGGAGACACTGCTGTCCCTCTCCTCTCACACTGACACCCCCCTGACTGGACTGGAGACACTGCTGTCCCTCTCCTCTCACACTGCCCCTGAATTCACACACTGACACCCCCCTGACTGGACTGGAGACACTGCTGTCCCTCTCCTCTCACACTGCCCCTGAATTCACACACTGACACCCCCTGACTGGACTGGAGACACTGCTGTCCCTCTCCTCTCACACTGCCCCTGAATTCACACACTGACACCCCCCTGACTGGACTGGAGACACTGCTGTCCCTCTCCTCTCACACTGCCCCTGAATTCACACACTGACACCCCCCTGACTGGACTGGAGACACTGCTGTCCCTCTCCTCTCACACTGCCCCTGAATTCACACACTGACACCCCCCTGACTGGACTGGAGACACTGCTGTCCCTCTCCTCTCACACTGCCCCTGAATTCACACACTGACACCCCCCTGACTGGACTGGAGACACTGCTGTCCCTCTCCTCTCACACTGCCCCCGAATTCACACACTGACACACCCCTGACTGGACTGGAGACACTGCTGTCCCTCTCCTCTCACACTGCCCCTGAATTCACACACTGACACCCCCCTGACTGGACTGGAGACACTGCTGTCCCTCTCCTCTCACACTGCCCCTGAATTCACACACTGACACCCCCCTGACTGGACTGGAGACACTGCTGTCCCTCTCCTCTCACACTGCCCCTGAATTCACACACTGACACACCCCTGACTGGACTGGAGACACTGCTGTCCCTCTCCTCTCACACTGCCCCTGAATTCACCAGCAAGCAGGTCTCAGCCCAGTTCTCTCTCTGCACATTAATGCCGAGAAGTGTGTGAGTGATTGTATAAATATTTAAGAGAGAGATGAATATTTCAGATGACTGTCAGAAGGCTCAGATCAGACGAGGAGAGAATGACAGGTACAGAGAGCACCAGGGGTAACAGCAGCTGAGACAGAGCGGCAGTACGATCACAGCAGCTCTTCTGTAATAAATTCTGGTGCTGTGGAGCTCAGACATGTTTGGACCGTAACTGATTGAGATGTACACTGCTGTGGTTGGAGTATGTTCTATCTGGAATCACAGGACACCTCACACAGGTAACAAGTCCACTGTCCATTTGTGTTATGCTGTTGCCCAGTGTTGAGTTGTGTTTTTGACAGGTGTTCTGTTGTCGCCATGATTTGTGTTGTGTTGTTACCAGGTATTCCTTTGGTGAAGGGTGTTGTGTTTTGGTGTTGCCACGTGCTGCATTTATGCCATTAATTATGGTGGTGACAGTTGTGGTCTTGTTTCCATGTGTTGTGATGTTGTCACGTGTTGTGCTGGTGCCTTATGTTTTGTGTTGAGTTGTGTTGTTGCCACATGTTCTATTATTCAATTCAAAACACGTTATTCATCCCCATGGGTCAATGTTGGACAAGTATTCTGTTGTTGCCAGGTATTCTGTTGTAGCCAGGTGTTCTGTCTTGTTGTTGCAGGCTTTGAGCGGTGTTGTTTCTGGGTGTTGTGTTGTTGCGTTTTCTGTTGTAGCCATGTGTTGTATCATGTTGTTGCAGGTTTTGAGCTGTGTTGTTGCCGGGTGTTGTGTTGTTGCCAGGTGTTGTTTCTGGGTGTTGTGTTGTTGGTGTTGTGCCATGTTGTTGCAGGCTTTGAGCTGTGTTGTTGCCGGGTGTTGTGTTGTTGCAGGTGTTGTGTTGTTGCCACATGTTCTATAATTCAATACAGTTGAAAATAGGTTATTCATCCCCAGCCAGGTGTTGTGCTGGTGCCGTCGGAGCAGTGCTCTTTACTTGTGAAGGCTGGGTAGGCTTCTAGTCAATAGGCTTCCGGTATTTCTATTTCCTCCTCTTCTGTAGACACAGAAATCACTCCGGCGATCTCCCCCTTCCCGACACAGGGGACCTGTTTCCTCCCCTGCTGAAGGAACTCTGTCCAGACCCAGAGCCACACATCCAGCTCAGGGAGTTGTGCGTGTGTGTGTCTGTGGGGGGGGGGTGTATTCTGGGTTGTCTGCACAGAATCTCTAGCACTCTGGGATTCCGCAGGCAACGACCAGATGACTTTCTGGGATTAGTGGGTCACTGAGTTACAGGCCGAAGGGAGGAATTTCCTCTCATTTGGAATCTGACATCCTGGAGATCGTACTCACCTGTCAGAGCCTCCCTGTATGGGGAAGGTCTGTTTGGAAATTGAGATGTCAGTCAGGCGCGTTTCAGTCATAGTGGGAGCAATTCCTCAGCAGTATAGTTCCGTGTGCAGTTCCACATGTTAGAAACATACAGCCCCAGGTCGAGCCGTGTGCAGTTCCACATGTCAGAGACACGCAGCCCCAGGTCGATCCGTGTGCAGTTCTACATGTCAGAGACACGAGCCCTGCTGTTGATCCGTGTGCAGTTCCACATGTCAGAGACACGCAGCCCCGCTGTTGATCCGTGTGCAGTTCCATGTCAGAGACACGTAGCCCAACTGTTGACCCGTGTGCAGTTCCACATGTCAGAAACACGCAGCCCTGCTGTTGATCCGTGTGCAGTTCCACATCAGAGACACGTAGCCCTGCTGTTGATCCGTGTGCAGTTCCACGTCAGAGACACGTAGCCCTGCTGCTGATCTGTGTGCAGTTCCACATGTCAGAAACATGCAGCCCCAAGTCAATCCGTGTGCAGTTCCACATGTCAGAGACACACAGCCCTGCTGTTGATCCGTGTGCAGTTCCACATGTCAGGCACACGCAGTCACTCCCGTCAGGCCCCAGTGATGAATGTTCTTGGCATGACCCAGATTCCTTAACTTTCCCCAGAGAGAGAGTCACAAACAAGAGGGAGTGTCACAGCTAACGAGAACAACTAAGAGAGAGAGAAATACTTGAGTAAATCAGCACCCATTCCACCCATTCCCCCCTCTACAACCATCCCCCCACCACAACACCTGTCTCCCCTCTTACAGCGACCTTGTGAGAGTGCAGGAACTGACCATACTGCAGAAGCTCTCACAGACTGAGAATCAGCTCTTTGTCCTAGACTCCACGAGAGGGAGGGAGAGAGAGGGAATGGGAGACAGAAAGAGAGGGAGAGGAAGAGACAGAGGGAGAGGGGGAAGAAGAGGCAGAGGGAGAGAGGAAAGGGGAGAAAGAGAAGGCGGGGGAGAGGGAGAGGAAGAGGAAGAGACAGAAGGAGAGGGCTAGAGCAGAGGTAGATGTGTGTCTTCTATCACCATCCATCCCCTCCTCCAACCCTCACCACCTCTGCAGCTGATCCTGTTCTGTCACTATCACAGCTCTTCGTTAATCCTTCTTCTTCATAACGAGCGGCCGTCTCTCCCTTCTGCCGACGGAGCGTGGCTGTTGACACTCCGGCGAGATCTCCTGGCCGAAGAGCCAGAGTCAGCTCTTCTCTCCTCCAGATTGCCAATTAATTCGCCGGCTGACACCATACAACCCCAAGGTGCACAGGCGGAGCGCTGACATGAGAGCTGAGTGATTTTAAAACACACCGCGGCTGGATTTCTTCCACAGCAGAGCTGAGGCACCAGAGGGAGGACTGGTGCAGCTCTCACTGACAGCACACACACGCTGCAGGAGCCCTGGACAGACACCGGGGGCGCTGTTCTCCTCCTCTGACACCTGCACTGTCAGGACAACAGCTCCTCTTCCCCTGTGACCTGACCCAGACTGGACCAGTGATCTCTGGACTGTAGGGTTACAGTGTGACCTGACCCAGACTGGACCGGTGATCTCTGGACTGTAGGGTTACAGTGTGACCCAGACTGGACCAGTGATCTCTGGACTGTAGGGTTACAGTGTGACCCAGACTGGACCAGTGATCTCTGGACTGTAGGGTTACAGTGTGACCTGACCCAGACTGGACCAGTGATCTCTGGACTGTAGGGTTACAGTGTGACCCAGACTGGACCAGTGATCTCTGGACTGTAGGGTTACAGTGTGACCTGACCCAGACTGGACCAGTGATCTCTGGACTGTAGGGGTTACAGTGTGACCCAGACTGGACCAGTGATCTCTGGACTGTAGGGTTACAGTGTGACCCGGCCCAGACAGGACCAGAGATCTCTGGACTGTAGGGGTACAGTGTGACCCAGACTGGACCAGTGATCTCTGGACTGTAGGGTTACAGTGTGACCCAGACTGGACCGGTGATCTCTGGACTGTAGGGTTACAGTGTGACCCAGACTGGACCAGTGATCTCTGGACTGTAGGGTTACAGTGTGACCCGGCCCAGACTGGACCAGCGATCTCTGGACTGTAGGGTTACAGTGTGACCCAGACTGGACCAGTGATCTCTGGACTGTAGAGTTCCAGTGTGACCCAGACTGGACCAGCGATCTCTGGACTGTAGGGTTACAGTGTGACCCAGACTGGACCAGTGATCTCTGGACTGTAGGGTTACAGTGTGACCCAGACTGGACCAGTGATCTCTGGACTGTGGGGTTACAGTGTGACCCAGACTGGACCAGTGATCTCTGGACTGTAGGGCTACAGTGTGACCCGGCCCAGATGGAGGGTCAAGACTGTCTATATTCCTGGCCTCATCCCTCTCTCTCTGTCTTCTCCTGTCTGGGGGCTGCAGTATCAGTGCTCCCCATTCTGTCTCTCCATCTGGCTGCCTGTAATTACAGGAAAGCGAGGCTTCAGCAGGGTAATTGTTCGGAACCGGCAGCGAGGCGTGTTTGAAGCGTGTTGCGTGCTATTAGACACGTGTGGCGGGCCGCTGGTAGCTCTTGCTCAGTTGCGAGCGCGGTTACTGCAGCGTGTAATTAACAGCGGTCGCCACGACGCCGGGCCGATCACAAAGACGCCGACTGTAATTGTGCTGTAATCTGTCACCTCTCACGGCACTTATCTGTCTCTTTCATCTCAGAGCAGCGCTCTCTGTCTCTCTGTCTGTTTCACAATCTCTCCGTCCCTGCCATTATCTCTGTCTCTGTCTATCTCTCTATCTCCATCTCTCTCTATCTCTGTGTCCATCTCTCTGTCTATCTGTCTCCATCTCTATCTCTGTCTATCTCTCTATCTCCATCTCTGTCTCCATCTCTCTCTGCCTCCATCCCCATCTCTATCTCTCAGTTTCTCTGTCTGTGTCTCTCTGTGTCCCCATCTCTCTGTCCCTATCACTATCTCTCAGTTTCTCCGTCTGTGTCTCTGCGTCTCTGTGTGTGTCTCTCTGTGTGCGGCTCTGTCTCTCTGTGTGTCTCTCTGCGTCTCTCAGGTCACGTGGGGTCACAGGCCCAGATGAGCAGCAGTTGGGGGATCCTTGAGGTTTGTGGCGGAAAGTGGGACGCACCTCTCTGCTTCACAAGGCGCTCTGGTTTCTGACAGTGCTGGGACCCAGGGGTGGAGGGGGGTGTTCTACTTTTGTGACACACAGTAACGAACTTTGACTAACGACGGCGACCTCGTCACACACAGTACCTCATTAAGGCTTCTCCAAGGACCTCGTTAGGGTCTTGCTGAGTAATGAACTCAGACAGAGAGGGAGGGAGGGGAGAGAAAAGGACACTGACAGAAGGAGAGCAGGACTAAGACACTATGTGTCAGGAGAACCAGAACCAGAACCACAGCACAGAGCAGCAGGCCCATAGTGGGACCAGTATCAGGAGAACCAGAACCACAGCACAGAGCAGCAGGCCCAGACTAAGACCGGTGTCAGGAGAACCAGAACCAGAACCACAGCACAGAGCAGCAGGCCCATAGTGGGACCGGTATCAGGAGAACCACAGCACAGAGCAGCAGGCCCAGACTGAGACCGGAATCAGGAGGACCAGAACCAGCGCACAGAGCAGCAGGCCCAGACTGAGACCGGGAGGACCAGAACCACAGCACAGAGCAGCAGGTCCAGACTGAGACTGGTGTCAGGAGGACCAGAACCAGCACACAGAACAGGTCCAGACTCTGGATCCAGTCCCTCCGGCTCCCTGTCTGCTCAGAGAGCACAGTGTTTGTTAACACACATCAAACCGCATAGGTAATGGCGTTGTTATGACAACAGCCAAGAGATACAGATTTTAAAACACATGCTAACACACACACACACACACACACACACACACACACACACACGCGCTGATAGCCAGGGACACACTTACACTCACACCCTGACACACACTAACACACGTACTGTCTCATAGAGACACACTGACACATGCTGATGTAAAGACACACTCACACGCTGACACACACTAACACATGTACACATGTACTTTCTCACAGAGACACACGCCCCGATATATAGATGCACTAACACACTGATATAATGAGACACTGCCACACACCGATGTACAAACACATTGATTTATAGAGACACAAACAGTTATACACACTGAAACACACATGACCTCATTAATGATACTGACAGAAATACAAACACACTGAGAGACTCTGGGCTGTACTGGGTGCTGGAGAGACAGACAGGCTCTCAGTGTGCAGTGATGACTCTGGGCTGTACTGGGTGTTGGAGAGACAGACAGGCTCTCAGTGTGCAGTGATGACTCTGGGCTGTACTGGGTGTTGGAGAGACAGACAGGCTCTCAGTGTGCAGTGATGACTCTGGGCTGTACTGGGTGCTGGAGAGACAGACAGGCTCTCAGTGTGCAGTGATGACTCTGGGCTGTACTGGGTGCTTGAGAGACAGACAGGCTCTCAGTGTGCAGGGATGACTCTGGGCTGTACTGTGTGCTGGAGAGACAGACAGGCTCTCAGTGTGCAGTGATGACTCTGGGCTGTACTGGGTGTTTGAGAGACAGACAGATAGACAGACAGCCTGTCAGTGTGCAGAGCCCTAGTGTAAAAGGAGATAAGGACATGTTATCTACAGGGTCCAGAGCTACAATCATCTTCCAGAGCAGAGCTGGAGAGAAACGTGACCCTCATACACAATCTGACACTCTCACAGACACAGACACACAAAAAAACACACACAGACACACAAACACGCCCCCTCTGTCACCCCCCTGTCTACCTCTCCCTTCTGCCTCCACTTCATTCCTTTGCCAGCAGCTCCCAGCTGGCAGCCCACTGGAGCCCAGCAGTGTGAGCCTGGCCCGTACCTGGAAGGGAGACTCCTGGGAAAGCTGAGGCTGCTCCTGGAAGAGGTGGTAGTGGGACCAGTAGGGGGCGCTCACCCTGCGGTCTTTGTGGGTCCTAATGTCCTAATTTCTTGAGAAGAGTAGGGGTGTTACCTCAGTGTCCTGGCCAGATTCCCCCCTGGCCTGTACCAGTCAGGGCCTCCTGATAATCCCCCTCTCTGAACTGGCTCCATCACTCTGCTCTCCTCCCCACTGAGAGCTGCTGTGTGGGGAGAGGACAGGTGCATCATCCAGGTGGGGCCACACCCTGGTGGGGGTGGAGGGGATCCCCGTGACCTGTAAAACGCTTTGAGTGGAGTGTCCTGACACACTGTTCTTAGTGAATGGTTTCTGCACAGGGACACAGAGGGATACCCTCTCAGAGCCCACAGGCAGGGGGAGCCGTCGAGCTGACGAACCTGCCTGTCAGGCACAGCTAGAGTTCCTCTTCCTCACCGCATGATGATGATGGAGAAGCCGGAGGAGGAAAAAGGAGGGGGAAGAGGAGGAAGGAGAAGGAGGAGAGATTGGAGGGAAAGAAGGAGAAGATGAGGGAGGGGAGAAGGAGAAGGTGGAGGGGGAGAGGAGGAAAGAGAGAAGGAAGAGAGGAAGAGGAGCAGGAGAAGGTGTGGAAAGAGAGGAGAACGGGGAGAGGAAGAGGAGCAGGAGAAGGAAGAGGGGAAGAGGAGCAGGAGAAGGAGGAGGTGGTGGAGAGAGGAGAAGGAGGAGGGGGGAAAGAGGAGAAGGAGGAGGAGGAGGGGGGAGAGGAGCAGGAGAAGGAGGCGGGGGGGGAGAGGAGCAGGAGAAGGAGGAGGGGGGGGAGAGGAAGAGGAGCAGGAGAAGGAGGCGGGGGGGAAGAGGAAGAGGAGCAGGAGAAGGAGGAGGGGGGGAGAGGAGCAGGAGAAGGAGGCGGGGGGGGAGAGGAAGAGGAGCAGGAGAAGGAGGCGGGGGGGAAGAGGAAGAGGAGCAGGAGAAGGAGGAGGGGGGAGAGGAGCAGGAGAAGGAGGCGGGGGGGAAGAGGAAGAGGAGCAGGAGAAGGAGGAGGGGGGAGAGAGGAAGAGGAGCAGGAAGCAGGAGGTCGCGCTGGCTAGCGGGCCGTCAGCGGTGTAGCGCGGCCCCTGACCGCTCCTGCTCGAGGCGCGTGATGGATGTCTCTCTCCGCGCGGCTCGGCACCTCAAGACTAATGGCAGAGCGCGGCGGGAGGGGGAGGGGCCGGGCAGCTCCTGGAGCAGATCCATTACAGCGGGAGCGCTTAGCCTCCGCTCAGCCGCTTAACCTGAGCCCCCCCGAGAGGAGAGAGAGACAGGAGGCACGGAGTGGGAAGGAGGAAGGACAGAGAGAAGAGGGAGAGGAAGGGGGAGAGGAGAGAGGGAGACAGGAGGCACAGAGTGGAAAGGAGGGAGAGGCAGGATGGATAGGAGAGAGGAGAGAGGATGTTGTGCCAATACAGCACCTCTGTGAACCTGAAAGTGTGCTAGAGAGAGGAGAGAGGAGAGAAAGACAGGAGAGGAGAAAGGATCAGAGTGCTGGAAGAGTGAGAGCAGGAGCAGAGAGAGTGAGAAAAGGGGAGAGAGAGAGAAACAGAGTGAGACAAGGGGAGAGAGGGAGACAAGGGGAGAGAGGGAAAGAGTGAGACAGACAGAGAGAGTGAGACAAGGGGAGAGAGGGAAAGAGTGAGACAAGGGGAGAGAGAGGGAAAGAGTGAGACAAGGGGAGAGAGAGGGAAAAAGTGAGACAGACAGAGAGAGTGAGACAGAGTGAGACAAGGGGAGAGAGAGGGAGACGACCAGATTTCTAGCTTCTCCCCAGACTTTGTGAAAAGGCCCCGCCAGCTGAACAGATCACCTGCCCACTGCCCCCCCACTCCAACCTGCGCCACCGGAGGCGGGTCCTGCCCTCCCCCTCGTCCTCCTCGCCCGCCGGCGGACAGAGGGAAGACGATCTCTTTCTAATGATTACTGTCTGCTGGGCCGCGCTGACAGGCCCTCCCATAATTGCCGAAGGAGTCAATTCTGGATAATTACACCGCGCGCGGCCATCGCTCACGCCGGGCCCAGGAGACCCGCACATCGACCCGCGGCTATTTCCAGCCCTTCCCGCTCGGAACGAGCTCGTCCCCTAACGAGGGCCAGCGGCCGTGTGCAGGTGAGCGGGGCGGAGGGGGGCGATGGGGGCGATGGGGGCGCTGCCGATCGAACCCCAGCGCAGGGGGCAGCCTGTCGAGCCCGGCAACAGGGCCAGGACACCGAGAACAGGAGGTGCTGCTTTTACACTAAGGGTGCTGTGCTTTTACCCTGATCTCCCTGGGCTTTACTGCACTGGACTGTGCTTTTACCCTGATCTTACTGGGCTTCACTGCACTGGACTGTGCTCTTACCCTGATCTCACTGGGCTTCACTGCACTGTACTGTGCTTTTACCCTGATCTCACTGGGCTGTACTGCTCTGCACTGTGCTTTTACCCTGATCTCACTGGGCTGTACTGCACTGCACTGTGCTTTTACCCTGATCTCTTACCTGTGCTGTGCTGGATGTTACCGCACTGGCCTCCCACAGGAAGTGAGAAGAGTTTGCCCAGGAATGGCCGTCCCTGCCTCTCCCAGAGTGTGCTCCCAGAGAGAGGGGAGGGAGCTCTGCCAGCCGCACGCCGGTCCAGGCGCAGGAGAAGGTGTGTCTGTCCCTCCTCCAGGCCTGTCGCAGCCCAGGTGTGAGCGGAGACGGATGATGCGTTCAGTCCCCCTGCCCCTGAGCACAGGGCTCAGCAAACTGCTCTGACCTGCTTTCACGCAGGCACACCCCACTCTCTGCCTCTCCTCATTCACATCCAAACACTGCTATGGGCATGACTGATGAATTACAGTGCTGCTAAAGCAATACCAATTAGCAGAACATTTCCAATCAATCTACTGGGAAGACGCCAGCCCTCTCCCTCTTTCTCCATCTCTCTCTCCTTGTCTCCCCCCTTCTCTCCCTCCCTATTCCCCCTCCTTTTCTCCTCCTCTCCTCTGTCTGCCTGTTCCCTCATTTCTCTCTCACCTCTCCTCTCTCCCCTTTCCTTCCCTCCCTCTCCCTGTCTCTCCATCCCTCTCTCCCTCTGTCTCTCCATCCCTCTCTCAGTCCCCCTCTCTCCATCCCTGTCAATGTAAGGTGCTTTATTGGCATGACCGATGAATAAATCAGTGTTGCTAAAGCAGTACAAATACAATTAACATAATATCTGCAGACATTTATAATACAGACACATCACAAGACATTTGGAGCATTACTGGGAGACCGGCTCACTGTTCCTCAGGCTGGGACAGGAGATCACATACTGGGCTGCCAGTTCAACTGAGTTCCCTCCTCCCTCTCCCAGTAGGATCGGGAGTTGCTGTGATTCTGGCAGGTGTGGGAATTCTGGGATCAGCTGTCTCTCTCTAACACATACTGCACTGTGTTCTGTGTGCTATTGTGAGGTCAGTCCGTGTATTTTGTGTGTTGGGAACAGCGTGACGTTCTGCAATAGTGTCTTTAATTTGGCTTTTAATGATTAGTAAGGAATGAAAAGTCTGTGACACAGCAGCAGGGCAGAGGAGTAACAGTATTTGACTGTCCTGTGTGGCTCCTCACTGACACCAATTCCTCGTTTGTCACTTGTTTTTTTTTTTAATACTTGTTCATGTTTTACATTAACAGTATAAAAAGTGTCCTTTTCTGTTAATTATATTTCCTAAATTGGTGCAGTCTCATTAATAATAATAAATTTAATTTATATAGTGCCAGTCATCTTAAAACATCCTAGAATGCTTTACATATAGGAGGAGACCCACATCACCTGCACTGAAGCACAGCCCCACTGGGGGACACAGAGCAGCTTCACTGAAGCACAGCCCCACTGGGGGACACAGAGCAGCTTCACTGAAGCACAGCCCCACTGGGGGACACACAGCAGCCCCACTGAAGCACAGCCCCACTGGGGGACACACAGGAGCCCCACTGAAGCACAGCCCCACAGGGGGACACACAGCAGCCCCACTGAAGCACAGCCGCACAGGGGGACACAGAGCAGCTCCACTGAAGCACAGCCCCACAGGGGGACACAGAGCAGCTCCACTGAAGCACAGCCCCACAGGGGGACACAGAGCAGCTCCACTGAAGCACAGCCCCACAAGGGGACACAGAGAAGCTCCACTGAAGCACAGCCCCACAAGGGGACACACAGCAGCACTACTGCACACTGATCAGGGGCAGGAGAGAGGAACTGCAGCATTTAAATTATACTGGATATAAACTTCACCCTTCTGGTGCACTGAATTGCAAATACAGGTCCAGAAGAGTGACACCTACACAGAAGTGCATATAAAACCAAGAACAGGAGGCACGTCTTTACACAAAGGCTGGTGGGGGTGTGGTACCAGTTACACAGCCATGGTGCTGGAGCCGGGAACAGCTGGATGAGATCCCGGGATCAATCAACAACGATGGGCCGAATGGCTCCTCTTGCTTGTAGAAAGAACACAAAGATCACATGCTTCTGTCCACCCTGTCCCCTTCCTGGCCAGCCCTGGCTGAGCCTCTCAAGATGGGCAGGGAAGGAGCTACAGGGTGGGGAGACTGCTGGCATTACATTCTGTATCTCACGTGTGTCAGTGTTAACAAGGGGACAGGCAAGGGCCCCGCTTTTACCCTCACGTGCCCTCCTGGTGTCCCTCTCTCTATCGCTGTCTGTCCATCTCTCAGGTCTTAATCTGACTGTATGAATAGGAATCAGGGGCTAATTGGCAGATTGGCTAATTGGCTAATTGCAGTGCCTGACAGTGGAGTCTCGTCCTCTGGGATGGTTCTGAACAGTCTCCACCTGCAGCAAGAGGCTTCCCTGCCTGCGGAATGATATCGCCCAACTGCCCGGGCGGAGTGCAATTTCTGATAAAACAGAAAAGAAAAGATGAAGTCGACAAAACTCAGCCACCCTGACTCCATCTCCAAGTCTCCGAGTCTCTGTCTCTCTGAGTCTCAGCCTATCTCCCTCCCTCTCTTCCTCTCCAGATCACTCTCTCCCACGGAGCCTGCTGACAGGATATTGCTGTCTGGGAGTGTGAGTGAGAGATAGGGATGAGGGCTGTGTGTGTGGAGAGGGGAGAGGGGTTATCTCAGCTGTCAGTGTCACAGCCGTCTGCGGTGCCGAAAATGGAGTTGTCCAGGATTTCATGTGTCCCTGCACTGGACAGCACTGTCTGACAGAGAGTGACAGACACCGAGACACAGGCACACACACACACCTGGACACAGAGACTCACAGAGACACAGGCACACACACACCTGGACACAGAGACTCACAGAGACGCAGGCACACACACTCTGACACAGAGACTCAGATGCACACACACTGACACAGAGACACACAGGTACACGCACTCAGAGACTCACACACTGACACACACACTGACAGACAAAGCTGTGTGTCTGAGCTCATTCCACCCCACGGTTCCTCTCTGTACTATCCTGAAAAACTCTAAATCCATACTACCTGGCGTACTTGTCCCAGAACTGATCGAAACACTGATGGACAGCAGAGCTCCAGTGTCGTCACTTTAATTTGGGAGCAATTAATAATTCAAGGACCCCACAAAATCACAAGAGATAAATAAGAGATTTCAGCGCCTGGCTTGTCGTTTCCTATACTGATTTTACTGATCGTGTCGAGGGAGAGCAGGAACGCCTGACGCCTGTAAAAGATGAAAATAAGGAAATGAAACGAGGGGAAATCGTTACAGGAAATCTTGCACCTTCATCACATTCTGAGAACCTGAATCCTGTCCGACATGCTTTGATTTCCCCCTGGGGAACAATTAACCCGGGTTTATTAGTTCCATTCTCCCTCCCCCCCATCTCTCTCTCTTGTTCTAACTGCCATCTTTACTGGTTTAATTTAAGAAATGTTGAAAAACACTCCAGCAGAGGCAGTAAAGTGTGTGCTGGGGCCTGCAGTTCGTATCCCAGCTGCTTCAGAAACCCCAGCAGTGCAGTGCTGTCTGCTGTCAGCAATTCAGTAACTCAGTCACCTGCCTGGGCAGACAGAGCTGGACAGAGCCGGTCAGTACGACACCTACAGTATCTTCTTACCCTAATCACAGTGGGTTTTACTGTGCTTTTACCCTGATCTCACTGGGCTATACTGCACTGTACTGTGCTTTTATCCTGATCTCACTGGGCTTTACTGCACTGGACTGTGCTTTTACCCTGATCTCACTGGGCTGTAATGCACTGGACTGTGCTTTTACCCTGATCTCACTGGGCTTTACTGCACTGGACTGTGCTTTTACCCTGATCTCACTGGGCTGTAATGCACTGTACTGTGCTTTTACCCTGATCTCACTGGGCTTCACTGCACTGTACTGTGCTTTTACCCTGATCTCACTGGGCTTCACTGCGCTGTACTGTGCTTTTACCCTGATCTCACTGGGCTTCACTGCGCTGTACTGTGCTTTTACCCTGATCTCACTGGGCTTCACTGCGCTGTACTGTGCTTTTACCCTGATCTCACTGGGCTTCACTGCGCTGTACTGTGCTTTTACCCTGATCTCACTGGGCTTCACTGCGCTGGACTGTGCTTTTACCCTGATCTCACTGGGCTTCACTGCACTGGACTGTGCTTTTACCCTGATCTCACTGGGCTTCACTGCACTGTACTGTGCTTTTACCCTGATCTCACTGGGCTTCACTGCACTGGACTGTGCTTTTACCCTGATCTCACTGGGCTGTACTGCACTGTACTGTGCTTTTACCCTGATCTCACTGGGCTTCACTGCACTGGACTGTGCTTTTACCCTGATCTCACTGGGCTTCACTGCACTGTACTGTGCTTTTACCCTGATCTCACTGGGCTTCACTGCACTGGACTGTGCTTTTACCCTGATCTCACTGGGCTGTACTGCACTGTACTGTGCTTTTACCCTGATCTCACTGGGCTTCACTGCACTGGACTGTGCTTTTACCCTGATCTCACTGGGCTTCACTGCACTCTCCACAGTGAGGTCCTACAGGGCCCCTGGTGGCTGTGAAGTGGCTCTCTGCAGGGCGTGTTCTCTGGAGCTCCGCTGTGCCCGGCTGTGTGGTCGCAGAGCTGGTGTCGCAGACACACCAGCCAGGACCCGCTCCCTCTCTCGCCTTCCCTCCATTCGACTCAAGACGCCCTATTGGCATGACCAATGAGTAAATCAGCATTGCCGAAGCATATACAATTAATATACAATCTACAGACATGTATAATACAGACACGTCATAATACACTTAGATGTGTTCAAACATTTGGAACATTACTGGGAGACAGACTCACTGTTTGTCAGGCTGGGATAGGAGATCACACACTGGGCTGCCAGTTCAACTTAGTTCCCTCCTCCCTCCTCTTGTCTAAGCTCTCTCCATCCATTTCTCTCTCTCCTCTCTCTCTCTTCATCCCTCTCTCTCCTCGCTTAAATTTAAATGTTAATGTGTATTATCTTGACTGATTACAGTGTTGCAGTAAGACACAGCAATTAGCCACAACAATTAGCAGCACATTTACAAACACTTGCAATAATAAAATATTATTACATGAGAGGCTCACACTGGCCTCCTTACTCCTCACTCTGTGAATCTCTCTCCTCTCGATCTTGTTTTTTAAACTTCCTCCAGGCTTTTACAGTGATTTTTGCTAAAAGCAATTAGCACGGTTGCTGTGGTGACGGATTGATTGATTGATTTAGGGACTCATCTATGAAATGTCTGAGTTTTGTAAAATGCCTGCGCGTCCTCACCGACTCCCCTCGCTGCGTCTTTTAAAGGACCTGGCGTGACACCCAGTTCAATAAAGTGCTGTTAAGTCAGAGTTGAAGACTCTCTCTCTTTCCTCTCTTTCCCTTTTACCTCACCCCCCCAAACCCCCCAATCCCCCCCACTACCTCACCCCCCCAATCCCCCCCCAATCCCCCCCACTAACTCACCCCCCCATCCCCCCCAATCTTAACTGTAGCACAGTCCTGTGTTACACTGACACACCCCAGCACTAAGCCCAACCTGCACCCCGGCCCTGTGCCGTGACCCCTGACCCCTGACCCCTCACCCCCACCGCTCCAGTCTGAGCGCCAGGCCTCCAGATTCTCCGAGTGACTCCGTCCCCCCTCTCCCTCTCCGTCCCCCACTCGACCCGGACTGTCCAGCTCAGTTCCAGCTCCTACAGGCCGGGCTCCCGGAGGCTGAACAGCCCCGTGTCCCTGTGTCACCCGCCAGGACAGCCTCAGTAATCCCGGGCGCTGTGCTTGAGCCGCTGTCATGAGAGAGCTAATCCTGTTATCAGCGCCCAGCGCCGGTCCCCTGAGCCTCTCCGTCTGTAATGAGCCGCAGTAAAGACTGGATTAACCCCTCGAGCGTCTCGATATGGACAGAGCTGGCAGGCTGCCACTGCTGGTCTCGCTCACAGGCCCGTGTCACTTCCTCTGCTTGTAGGGCCTGTCTGTCAGAGCGGCCGGCTCCGTCTCCAGGCAGACCGAGAGACACACAGAGACAAGAGACACAAGTAAGAGAGAGAGAGAATCAGAGAAGGAGATACACAAGGAGACAGACAGATACACAGAAATGAGACAGACAGATAGGCAATGAGACCAACAGGGAGACAGGCTGAGAGACAGATAGAGAGACAGACAGGCAGAATGACAGGCAGGCAGATGTACTGTAGATGCAGAGAGACAGACAGGCAGAATGACAGGCAGGGAGATGTACCGTAGATGCAGAGAGACAGACAGGCAGAATGACAGGCAGGGAGATGTACTGGAGATGCAGAGAGACAGACAGGCAGAATGACAGGCAGGGAGATGTACTGGAGATGCAGAGAGACAGACAGAGAGATGTACTGTAGATGCAGAGAGACAGACAGGCAGAATGACAGGCAGGGAGATGTACTGTAGATGCAGAGAGACAGACAGGCAGAAAGACAGGCAGGGAGATGTACTGTAGATGCAGAGAGACAGACAGGCAGAATGACAGGCAGGGAGATGTACTGTAGATGCAGAGAGACAGACAGGCAGAATGACAGGCAGGGAGATGTACCGTAGATGCAGAGAGACAGACAGGGAGATGTACTCTAGATGCAGAGAGACAGACAGGCAGAATGACAGGCAGGGAGATGTACCGTAGATGCAGAGAGACAGACAGGCAGAATGACAGGCAGGGAGATGTACTGGAGATGCAGAGAGACAGACAGAGAGATGTACTGTAGATGCAGAGAGACAGACAGGCAGAATGACAGGCAGGGAGATGTACTGGAGATGCAGAGAGACAGACAGAGAGATGTACTGTAGATGCAGAGAGACAGACAGGCAGAAAGACAGGCAGGGAGATGTACTGGAGATGCAGAGAGACAGACAGGCAGAAAGACAGGCAATGAGATGTA
This sequence comes from Lepisosteus oculatus, assembly GCF_040954835.1. NCBI lineage: Eukaryota > Metazoa > Chordata > Actinopteri > Semionotiformes > Lepisosteidae > Lepisosteus > Lepisosteus oculatus. Next base: position 6,620,108 of record NC_090722.1, on the reverse strand, counting down.
CTGTAGATGCAGAGAGACAGACAGGGAGATGTACTGGAGATGAAGAGAGACAGGTTCAGTTTCGATGTGAACGCCCTTTCTGCCCCCTGGATGAATGAGTGCTGCCTCAGTCCAGCCGCGCGGAGTTGCGCACAGCCCAGCGTCTCCCATCTGCACGAGAGAACGCAGTCCGAGCTGTGCCTGGCATTCCGACAGGCCGGAGGAACATCCGGAGAGAACACTACCAGGAGACCTAGCACTTCTGACCCTGCGTGTCCGACATCCTCCGCAGCCTCTGACAGTCAATCCTGGGGGATTTCTCCAGACAAAACAGCGAGACAAGAACTGGAGGAAACTTCAGGGAAGTGTACTTAATACTTAGAACAGGGGGGGCACTTCTTTACACAAAAGGTGGCAGGGGTGTGGAACATGCTGCCCAGCCATGTTGTTGAAGACAACACCCCAGTTTCTTTCCAGACACAGCTGGATGAGATCCTGGGCTCAGTTAACTACTAACGCCCCCAAGGGCTGGACACGGCTGGTCTCCAAATGATCCGATGTAAGAAACCATCTCAATAGCCACTCAGGTCCAGGCTGGAGCAGGGAGGAGTACTGGGGCCCAGGGGTCACCACCCCGGGGCCGGCCCGAGAGGAGAGGGGCCCGCTCCGGTCACAATACGGTACCCAGGCGGCTGTCGAGTCTCTTCAGAGAAGTTACAGCGTCGCCAAAGCAGAACCGATCCGCGCATCGTTCACGGACATTTACAAAGCGAAAGAAAGCAAACGAAGCGGGGATTTACAGACATGACTTGACACACTCCTACTACCTGCCCGGCGGAGTGAGGGTGGCGAGTTCACTTCACTTCACGGCGCTGACACGCGTCCTGCCCCGGGAATAACTCAACCTGTCGGAGTTGTTGTTTTTAAACGGGCTTTGGAATGCGCACCTCTCTCCTTTCCCGCGCCCTGATTGGCTGACGTCTCGGGGGGGCCCCTCCTTCCCAGCGCGGGCGAGACCTGCTCCCCCCCTTCTCCTCCTCCTCCTCCACACACCCTCTGTCCCAAAACTGCTGCCAGTAGCCGGGGTCCCTTCCCAGCTCGTGCCGTGGAATCACCGCAGCAGAGAAGGCGGACCAGCCCGAGGGGACGGACTGGGCAGATTGGGCAGACTGGAAGACTGGAGAGGAAGGGTGGGAAGACTTTTCCCCAACTTTCTCCCTCTTTGTGCCGGGAGAGCGACCGGGAGCGAGCCCCCTGCGGTGATGTGACTGAGCTGTGAGTCGGAGCGAGCAGAAAACTTCTCGGAACTTCTCCGGACCTCTGCAGGTCTTCAGGAAGCGGCCGATTCAGGAAATCAGAGCTGTTGTTTTCTTGTGTTTTTTGCGGGGAGGGAGGAGGGTGGGAGAATCCAGAGGAAAACACCTTTTTTTTTCATGACTCGTGCATGCGCGGACGGAGGTATTTCTCTTTGCACGGTTACCTGCGTGGAGGCGAGATTCCCAGCCCCCTCCCACTCTCCGCCCCCCCCCCCAAAAAAAAAAATACGGACCCGAGCAGCGCGCTGTAGCCGCCCTGTGCCGGCAGGCGAGATGAGCTGTCCCCGCCGCCCCGGAGTCTGGATGCTGTGGAGGCTCGCCCTCGCTCTGGAGCTGCTGGCGACAGCGGGGGGCCTGAGGCAGGCGGTGCACTGGAACAGCAGCAACGCCAGGTAGGACTCCTGGTACCGGCCGTGTGGGGAGAGCGCCGATCGGAGCTCAGGTCACCGCGAATGAGTGACATTTCAGAGAGGCGAGTGCGCTGGAGCAGTGTAACAGTGGTGCCCTGTGCTGGAGCAGTGCAGTAGTAACAGTGGTGCCCTGTGCTGGAGCGTGCAGTAGTAACAGTGGTGCCCTGTGCTGGAGCGTGCAGTAGTAACAGTGGTGCCCTGTGCTGGAGCAGTGCAGTAGTAACAGTGGTGCCCTGTGCTGGAGCAGTGCAGTAGTAACAGTGGTGCCCTGCGCTGGAGCAGTGCAGTAGTAACAGTGGTGCCCTGCGCTGGAGCAGTGCAGTAGTAACAGTGGTGCCCTGTGCTGGAGCGTGCAGTAGTAACAGTGGTGCCCTGTGCTGGAGCAGTGTAACAGTGGTGCCCTGTGCTGGAGCGTGCAGTAGTAACAGTGGTGCCCTGTGCTGGAGCGTGCAGTAGTAACAGTGGTGCCCTGTGCTGGAGCAGTGCAGTAGTAACAGTGGTGCCCTGTGCTGGAGCGTGCAGTAGTAACAGTGGTGCCCTGTGCTGGAGCAGTGCAGTAGTAACAGTGGTGCCCTGTGCTGGAGCGTGCAGTAGTAACAGTGGTGCCCTGCGCTGGAGCGTGCAGTAGTAACAGTAGAGCCCTGCGCTGGAGCGTGCAGTAGTAACAGTGGTGCCCTGCGCTGGAGCGTGCAGTAGTAACAGTGGTGCCCTGTGCTGGAGCGTGCAGTAGTAACAGTGGTGCCCTGTGCTGGAGCAGTGCAGTAGTAACAGTGGTGCCCTGTGCTGGAGCGTGCAGTAGTAACAGTGGTGCCCTGTGCTGGAGCAGTGCAGTAGTAACAGTGGTGCCCTGTGCTGGAGCGTGCAGTAGTAACAGTGGTGCCCTGTGCTGGAGCAGTGCAGTAGTAACAGTGGTGCCCTGTGCTGGAGCGTGCAGTAGTAACAGTGGTGCCCTGTGCTGGAGCAGTGCAGTAGTAACAGTGGTGCCCTGTGCTGGAGCGTGCAGTAGTAACAGTGGTGCCCTGCGCTGGAGCGTGCAGTAGTAACAGTAGAGCCCTGCGCTGGAGCGTGCAGTAGTAACAGTGGTGCCCTGCGCTGGAGCGTGCAGTAGTAACAGTGGTGCCCTGTGCTGGAGCAGTGTAACAGTGGTGCCCTGTGCTGGAGCGTGCAGTAGTAACAGTGGTGCCCTGTGCTGGAGCAGTGCAGTAGTAACAGTGGTGCCCTGTGCTGGAGCAGTGCAGTAGTAACAGTGGTGCCCTGTGCTGGAGCGTGCAGTAGTAACAGTGGTGCCCTGTGCTGGAGCGTGCAGTAGTAACAGTGGTGCCCTGTGCTGGAGCAGTGCAGTAGTAACAGTGGTGCCCTGTGCTGGAGCAGTGCAGTAGTAACAGTGGTGCCCTGTGCTGGAGCGTGCAGTAGTAACAGTGGTGCCCTGTGCTGGAGCAGTGCAGTAGTAACAGTGGTGCCCTGTGCTGGAGCGTGCAGTAGTAACAGTGGTGCCCTGTGCTGGAGCAGTGCAGTAGTAACAGTGGTGCCCTGTGCTGGAGCGTGCAGTAGTAACAGTGGTGCCCTGTGCTGGAGCAGTGCAGTAGTAACAGTGGTGCCCTGTGCTGGAGCGTGCAGTAGTAACAGTGGTGCCCTGTGCTGGAGCAGTGCAGTAGTAACAGTGGTGCCCTGTGCTGGAGCGTGCAGTAGTAACAGTGGTGCCCTGTGCTGGAGCAGTGCAGTAGTAACAGTGGTGCCCTGCGCTGGAGCAGTGCAGTAGTAACAGTGGTGCCCTGCGCTGGAGCAGTGCAGTAGTAACAGTGGTGCCCTGTGCTGGAGCAGTGCAGTAGTAACAGTGGTAACCAGTCCGGGGGTTATTAGGCAGCAGGCATACATGTGTCTCAGGATCTTGTGGTGGAATCTCGGTGGTCCAGGGTTCGGCTGTCTCTCAGACACAGCCCCTGTAAGCACAGGCCAGCACGACGGCGCACGCCTGGCGTTCTCGGGAACACAGTGTGACTGGGTGATGCAGGGTGACCGGACTTGTCCAGCCAGTCTGGTGTGCTGTGGGTTTGGCTCCAGTCTCAGATATTTGCTCCTTGGCCTCCAGCCAGTGACTCAGGCAGCGAGGAGCAGTGATTTCTGGCTCTGGGACATGAACAGCCCAGCTTGGCCTGACGGTTCCCCTGGCACCATCGTTGGGGATTGCCCTGGCATGGTCCTGGGCCCAGTCCAGTTCAGAGCCGGTTCTGCAGCCCTGAGCCCAGTCCAGCACTCAAGGAGAACATTAGTAGTAAAACCTGGAGCGGATCAGACTGCTGTGCACTGGGAGTCTGACTGACACCAGTTTAAAACCTGGAGTGGATCAGACTTCTGTGCACTGGGATAGTTGTTGTGCCGTATCAGCTCAGCTGTTTTTGTGACAGGTCCTCTGCTTGACACACATGCACTGCGGCGGCTCTCTCGCTACACCAGGGGCGCAGGGCGAAACTGACTCTCGAATTCCTCTCTCCCGTGTCATGACTGTATAGACAGATGTTGGTCCGTCTTGCTTCCACCCAGTTTTGACGTTGAAACAGATCATTAGTCAACTGCTTTAGTGAGATCCTCCCTACACACTGAGCACACCTGGACAGGAGAATTACAGCCTTACTGGCTGGCTCAGTGACCTTTCGTCTTTCGGTAGGAGAGTGTGTGGGGGCTCTGGGGACCCCGTGGTCTCTTCGGCCTTCAAACCCCACTGAACCCACGTCCGCTCTTGCCTCGGACTCTGGGTATTCCCGTTAGGAATCCCAGTAATGCATTTCCCATCCCTCTCCTGCTCGCTTTCTTGCATCCATTCATTCGAATTAATGTCTTTTCCTGCAGAGAAGGTCAGCTGCTGACTTGAAGAATTTATGGATTCAGAATCGCTATCAGAGCTGGAGAGTCACTGTACAGACACTCAGTCCAGCTCCTCTGTATCTTCACATGAACACTCCTTCATCATCATCAGAGCTGGAGAGTCACTGTAGAGACACTCAGTCCAGCTCCTCTGTATCTTCACATGAACACTCCTTCATCATCATCAGAGCTGGAGAGACACTGTACAGACACTCAGTCCAGCTCCTCTGTATCTTCACATTAACGCTCCTTCATCATCATCAGAGCTGGAGAGTCACTGTAGAGACACTCAGTCCAGCTCCTCTGTATCTTCACATGAACACTCCTTCATCATCATCAGAGCTGGAGAGTCACTGTACAGACACTCAGTCCAGCTCCTCTGTATCTTCACATTAACGCTCCTTCATCATCATCAGAGCTGGAGAGTCACTGTAGAGACACTCAGTCCAGCTCCTCAGTATCTTCACATGAACACTCCTTCGTCCTCATGAGAGCTGCAGGGTCTGCCCTCAGCAGGAAGGAGTGGAGGCAGGAGGGGGAGAGGGGAAAGAGAGGGAGAGGAGGGGCAGGCATGTCTCTGGGGTCTGAGTTGCAGTGACCGTGAAAGTTCTTAAATAAACAGAGATCAGTCCACTTAGTGTCGCCTCGCTGCTCCCCGAGTGATCACAGCCCCCCCCCACCTCTGTTCCCCTCTCTCACACACACTCCTCCTGGCCTCTGCCAGTAGACAGGGATGCAGAGGTGCACAGGAGTGAGAGAGAGCCCCTCCTCCCTCCCTCCGCTGTTCTCTCTCGCTCCAGCGGCTCAGGGCCGTTCCGTCAGCTGCCTCCACTCCCCCGCCTGTGTGATGGAAGGATGGCTGGCGGGGGGGGGGGGGGAGAATGGCACTGAATCACCCGGGCCCTCTGGGAAGCAATGTACTTTCTCTCAATCTCTTGCTCCCTCGCTTGCCTCCTCGCCCTCACCCTCTACTAGAGCTGAGGCACTGGGAGAGAGAGCGAGGCAGTGTGGGCTAGTGGTTAGAGCTGAGGCACTGGGAGAGAGAGAGGCAGTGTGGGCTAGTGGTTAGAGCTGAGGCACTGGGAGAGAGAGAGAGGCAGTGTGGGCTAGTGGTTAGAGCTGAGGCACTGGGAGAGAGAGAGAGGCAGTGTGGGCTAGTGGTTAGAGCTGAGGCACTGGGAGAGAGAGAGAGGCAGTGTGGGCTAGTGGTTAGAGCTGAGGCACTGGGAGAGAGAGAGAGGCAGTGTGGGCTAGTGGTTAGAGCTGAGGCACTGGGAGAGAGAGAGGCAGTGTGGGCTAGTGGTGAGAGCTGAGGCACTGGGAGAGAGAGAGGCAGTGTGGGCTAGTGGTTAGAGCTGAGGCACTGGGAGAGAGAGAGAGGCAGTGTGGGCTAGTGGTTAGAGCTGAGGCACTGGGAGAGAGAGAGAGGCAGTGTGGGCTAGTGGTGAGAGCTGAGGCACTGGGAGAGAGAGAGGCAGTGTGGGCTAGTGGTGAGAGCTGAGGCACTGGGAGAGAGAGAGGCAGTGTGGGCTAGTGGTTAGAGCTGAGGCACTGGGAGAGAGAGAGAGAGGGAGGCAGTGTGGGCTAGTGGTTAGAGCTGAGACACTTTTAAATTGTGGTGTACTGTACTATACTCACATTGTGCTGTGCTGTGTTTTCCCAGCAGAGTGTAATTACTGCATGTTTACTCTGAGCTGTAGTGGCAGGGAGAGACTTGAGTCAGGCCTGAACTTGAACTCGCAGGATAAGCTGCTCGTCAGGCTGGTTTCCCCGGAGCAGTAATTACCTTTTCATGTTTCCTGAAAAGTGGTGAAACGTGCAGAGAGCAGCTTGTCTCCATTGACTAGCTTGGCTGTACGTTTCAGCTAATGGTTTTAAAATAATCCTACAGCTGCCGTCACTGTTATTACTAACGCTGGTGCTGGTGATAGTTGTGACTGCTACTTCAGTTGTTACTGTAGCTACCACTAACACTGTTACCATAGCTAGTGTCAGTACTATTACTATAACTATAACCTCTACTGCTGCTGGTACTGCCCCTACTGCTAGTACTGTTACTATAGCTAGTGCCAGTACTATTACTATAACTATAACCTCTACTGCTGCTGTTACTGCCCCTACTGCTAGTACTGTTACTATAGCTAGTGTCAGTACTATTACTATAACTATAACCCCTACTACTGCTGTTACTGCCCCTACTGCTAGTACTGTTACTACTATTGTTACTATAGCTAGTGTCAGTACTATTACTATAACTATAACCTCTACTGCTGCTGGTACTGCCCCTACTGCTAGTACTGTTACTATAGCTAGTGCAAGTACTATTACTATAACTATAACCTCTACTGCTGCTGTTACTGCCCCTACTGCTAGTACTGTTACTACTATTGTTACTATAGCTAGTGTCATTACTATTACTATATCTATAACCCCTACTACTGCTGTTACTGTCCCTTCTACTAGTACTGTTACCACTACTGTTACTATAGCTAGTGTCAGTACTATTACTATAACTTCTATTGCTGCTATTATAACATCTATTACTAGTACTGCTGCTGTTACTACTAACTACTACTAGCCCACACTGCCTCTCTCTCTCCCAGTGCCTCAGTTCTAACCACTAGCCCACACTGCCTCTCTCTCTCCCAGTGCCTCAGCTCTAACCACTAGCCCACACTGCCTCTCTCTCTCCCAGTCTCTCAGCTATAACCACTAGCCCACACTGCCTCCCTCTCTCTCTCCCAGTGCCTCAGCTCTAAGCACTAGCCCACACTGAGAGGGAGAAAGGCTCTGTGCAGCACACAGGCAAGTGCCTGTGATCAGTCTTAGCTGGCAGGCTATCAGCTCAGTAATGTTTCCGTGCTGATTGGGTAGTTAGACAAGCTGCTATCAGCGCCCATGACTGATCAATAACCGTTTATCCCGGCGTTTCCGTTACCTAATGATGCATGACTCAATTAATCAGCTCAGCGCTGGTGAGGCCCTGTATTACGCACACTGCTGGTGTCACCTCCAGTGAGACCTCCGAGTGCCTCACCCTGAGGTTATTGATCACTGATCAGCTCCTGTACTGCGCACATTGCTGGTGTCACCTCCAGTGAGACCTCCAAGTGCCTCACTCTGTGACTATTGATCACTGATCACCTCCTGTACTGCGCACACTGCTGGTATCACCTCCGGTGAGACCTCCGAGTGCCTCACTCTGTGGTTATTGATCACTGATCACCTCCTGTACTGCGCACACTGCTGGTGTGTCACTCTGTGGCTATTGATCACTGGTTGCCTCCTGTACTGTGCACACTGCTGGTGTGTCACTCTGTGGTTATTGATCACTGATCGCCTCCTGTACTGTGCACACTGCTGGTGTGTCACTCTGTGGTTATTGATCACTTATCGCCTCCTGTACTGTGCACACTGCTAGCTCTGATCAGTTGGTCACAGAGCTGTGGGCTGATCTGTAGCACTTCACAGCTCCCTTGCAGGGTCTCCGGCTATGGTCGGGCTGGTGGAGAGCTCAATGGGTACAGACAGCTGGACAGACTAGCGCACCAGGCAGGCAGGGTGCTGTTGCCTGCCTTGCTCTCTGCGCCCCGTTCCTGCAGGATCTGGGGGTGACCAGTGACTGATCAGTGTCAAGACAGGTGATTCAGACATGGGAAAGACCTCCTGCTCTCAGGCTGGGGGTTTCCAGGGGAACAGGTGTGCTGGATTGAGGGTCTTCAGAAAGGGCTTGTGGGGGACCGAGCAGTGTGCTGACGCGCTCTTCCTTGCCTGCTCCTCTAAGGCCTTTCTCCCCTCCCCCCTCTCCTCTTTCCCTTTCTCCCTCACACTCTGATCCTCCTCTCCCTTTCTCCCAATTCTTCTATCTCCTCCCCTCCCTCTCTTTCTGCTCCTCTCTCTTTCTCCCCTGATTCTCCTCTCCCTCTCTTTCTGCTCCTCTCTCTTTCTTTCTCCCCCCCGAGTTCTCCCCTCCCCTCCCCCCAGCCCTGCTCTGTCTGATCTGCCCCACAGCTCACAGACAGTGCCAGTTTCCTGTGTGCCTGGCGAGGGCGGGGCACGGGGCTCTCTGATTGGCCGATGATGGGGGGGGGGGATCTGATCTCCATGGGGGGTCAGAATAATGGGCGTCCGGGGAAGGAGGAAGCCAGCAAGCATGAAGAGCACACACCTCAGCCTCCCCCTCGCTCTGCGTGTCTCGCAGTCTGGTTGAGCTCCACTAATCTCCAGCACCGATGCCTGCTGATAGCTTCTGAAGACATCCCTGCACACCCTGCTGGAGGAAGGAGCTAGGACAGCAATTAACACAGATCCCTCACCTCTCTCCCTCTGTCCTGCACATCTTCACACACGAATGGGTGACAGCAGTGTCTCCAGTCCAGTCAGGGGTGTGTCAGTGTGTGAATTCAGGGGCAGTGTGAGAGGAGAGGGACAGCAGTGTCTCCAGTCCAGTCAGGGGTGTGTCAGTGTGTGAATTCAGGGGCAGTGTGAGAGGAGAGGGACAGCAGTGTCTCCAGTCCAGTCAGGGGGGTGTCAGTGTGTGAATTCAGGGGCAGTGTGAGAGGAGAGGGACAGCAGTGTCTCCAGTCCAGTCAGGGGTGTGTCAGTGTGTGAATTCAGGGGGAGAGGAGAGAGACAGCTGTGGTTCTCTCAGTGCTGTTTTTAGGCTATGCAGACAGTAGTATCCAATGTTGTTTATTGATTATTAATTGGGTATGTCCTCAATGAACTTGTATCTCATTCATGGTGAAAATTGATAGTCAGGATTTGCAGAAGGTCCCAGTTCTGGTGCTGGTCAGTGATGGGGTATTTCCTGTCTCTCCCTGACTGCTCAGGTTGGCACGGGGAGATCACTCCGTCCAGGTGAACATCAACGACTACCTGGACATCTTCTGCCCTCATTACCCCCCCAGCACGCCCCCCGAGAGCACGGAGTCCTTCACCCTGTACCTGGTGAGCGCCGAGGGGTACCGCAGGTGCCAGGAGAGTCGGGGCGCCTTCAAGCGCTGGGAGTGCAGCCGGCCCTTCGCCCCCCACGGGCCGGTCCGCTTCTCCGAGAAGATCCAGCTCTTCACGCCCTTCTCCCTGGGCTTCGAGTTCCAGCCGGGACAGGAGTACTACTACATCTGTGAGTGCGCCCCTCCGTCCTCCGCTGTCTGCTGCTGACCCCTGTCTGCCCCAGCTCCTCCCTGCCTGTCAGAGACAGGAAGTCCAGCAGACCGCAGCAGGTCTGGCCAATTACCATCTGCACATCTGGGCAGGCTGTCACTGAGGCACACACGCTGCTTAGAGACTGTACCACACACACACACACACTGCATAGAGACTGTACCACACACACACTGCATAGAGACTAGACCACACACACATACACACACACTGCAGAGAGACTGTACCACACACACACACACTGCAGAGAGACTGTACCACACAAACATACACACACAGTGACACACACACAAGCTGCAGAGAGACTATACCATACACACAAACTGATACACCCCGTATAGAGACTACCACCACACTCAGACTTACTGCACAGCTGCAGTTACTGCAGTTACTGTACAGCTCTGATGATGATGAAGGAGTGTTCATGTGAAGATACAGAGGAGCTGGACTGAGTGTCTGTACAGTGACTCTCCAGCTCTGATGATGATGAAGGAGTGTTCATGTGAAGATACAGAGGAGCTGGACTAAGTGTCTGTACAGTGACTCTCCAGCTCTGATGATGATGAAGGAGTGTTCATGTGAAGATACAGAGGAGCTGGACTGAGTGTCTGTACAGTGACTCTCCAGCTCTGATGATGATGAAGGAGTGTTCATGTGAAGATAGTTGAATTGTGGTTCCTCTCTTCTCTCTGCTTCGGTCTAGAAAGCCACAGAGAGACAGATGTCTCGTGCTGCTGTGGTCTGGGCCAGATGACAGTGTTCCTGTGTTTCAGTGCTTCAGACTTGCCTGCCTCCTGCCTCCCTCCCCTGTTCCTCTGCAGCTCTGCTAACTGTGTCTTTTGAAGAACCCGTGGAGACTGCGTGTCTTGAGTTAACGGATGCAGGGCTGTGCGAGGGCAGACTTGTCTAGTTATTTTTTCATCAGTTAGTCATATGAGAGACTTCTTAACGAGAGCTGAAGGAAAACGACTCTTGGATTTGTTCGGATTGTTTTTCCTCTTGGAAGAGCATTAAAGTGTCTATTAGACACTATTGATTACACAGTCTTTGCTGTTAACACAGCGAGTATCTGTTATAGATTGATTCCACCATCTACACGATTGGCATAGTGTGCCTATTATAGATTATTGATGCTGACGTTGTCTATTAGACACTATTGATTACACAATGTTTATACAGTTTGTATCTATTATAGATTGATTGTCCAATATAGACTATTGACAGTGTCTATTACACAGTATTTATTACACAGTCTGGGTCCATAATAGACTACATTTATAGATTATTGATCACATGTGTCTGCTCAGTTTTACTGATTTCGCAGGACTGACTAGTGTGGTGGACTAGCTGGTGTGTACAGAATTGATTATTGATTGCCTCGTATTGAAGCAGGGTGTTTATTTCCAGCTGTCCCCTCTGAGGAGAGTCCACCTGGGCAGCGCTGTCTCAGACTGCGGGTGTCTGTGTGCTGTGCCACCAGTGAGTACACTCCTCCCCCTCCCTTCTTTCACACTCCCTCCATCCTTCTCCCAGCTGTCTTCACCCTTCTGTCACTGTCGGATTCTCCCTCTGATCGCTCACTTGTGGGGGCGGAGCTCAGTCACCTGTGGGGGCTGGCGGGGGCGGAGCTCAGTCACCTGTGGTGGCGGAGCTCAGTCACCTGTGGGGGCTGGCGGGGGCAGAGCTCAGTCACCTGTGGGGGTGGAGCTCAGGCACGTCAGAGAGTTTACAGACAAGGGGAGCCATTCAGCCCCACCAGCCTGGGACCGAAGAGATTCAGCTCCTCCAGGCCCTCCGTTGCGCCCTGCCCGCTGTCTGATTCCCCGTGACTCAGACCCGAGCTCGGCACCCCAGGCTGCTCAGCCAGCATGTTTGTATCATGAGTGTTAATCGCCAGTGGGTGCTGGGGTTTGTGTGAATTTCAATAAAGGGGCTTCGCAAGCAGAGCGTGTCTGTCCTCTCCCCCCTCTCCTCGCCTCTCCTCCGTTCTCTTTACTAGAGCAAGACTAATCCCCTCCAGGGTCCCCCAGAGCACCGTCCACTCCCCCTCTCCCCCTCTCATCCCTGTTCTGTCGTTCCTGGTGCAGCACTAATCTTCCTCTTCCCCTCCGCACTCCTCACTCGCCCTCCTTCACTCCCTCTCCGGCTCCTTTGTGTCAAGTGTTCAGTCTTCAGCAGAGCATCACTAATCTTGGATCAAGGATACCTCTGCTGTCTCCGTGTCTCTTGAGACCCCTCTGTGTGTGTGTCTCTCTCCTTAAGACCCCCGTCTCTCTCTTTCTCTCTCAAGACCCCCGTCTCTCTCTTTCTCTCTCAAGACCCCCGTCTCTCTCTCCTCACCATCTCTCTCTCCACAAGACCCCTGTCTTTCTCTCTCTCTCCTCCAGACCCCCGTCTGTCTCCTCTCTGTCAGGAAGCTCTTTGAAGACTGGCTCAGACGTTTCCCTTGTCCCGTGTGTTGCTGGAGGAGTCATCCTTCCAGCCCACGGCCGCTTTTTACTCCTGCTGGACTTTTCTTCTTCTGGTGCAGTGCCCTGGGGTGGTCATTGTGGACTTGCAAGGCGCTATATAAAACCTTCTCCCTCACTGCTCTCTTCTTCCTAAGAATCGCTGCTGTGGGGAGCGCCTCTCCCGCCCTCTGGCTCTCCTTCTGTGTGCTCCTTGTTGTTAGCGGAGCAGGACTAATCTCTCCCAATCCACTGCCAGTCCTGTCTCTCCTATCCCTCCATCTCCGTCTTCACTAGACCAACACTAATCCGTCCCAAGATAACACTTGTCTCCTGTCTTTTACCAGTCCCCTCTCCCTCTCTCCCTGTCCCTCACCTCCCTCATCCCCTCTCTCCCTGTCCCTCTCTTCCCTTTCTCTGTCCCTCTCCTCTCTCATCCCCTCTCTCTTCCCTCTCTCCCTGTCCCTCTCCTCCCTCATCCCCTCTCTCTTCCCTCTCTCCCTGTCCCTCTCCTCCCTCATTTCCTTTCTCTGTCCCTCTCCTCCCATATTCCCTCTCCCTGTCCCTCTCCTCTCTCATCCCCTCTCTCTTCCCTCTCTCCCTGTCCCTCTCCTCCCTCATTCCCTCTCTCCCTGTCCCTCTCCTCCCTCATCCCCTCTCTCTTCCCTCTCTCCCTGTCCCTCACCTCCCTCATCCCCTCTCTCTCTGTCCCTCTCCTCCCTCATCCCCTCTCTCTTCCCTCTCTCCCTGTCCCTCTCCTCCCTCATTCCCTCTCTCCCTGTCCCTCTCCTCCCTCATCCCCTCTCTCTTCCCTCTCCCTGTCCCTCTCCTCCCTCATCCCCTCTCTCTTCCCTCTCTCCCTGTCCCTTTCCTCCCTCATCTCCACCTCTTCCCTCTCCCTGTCCCTCTCCTCCCTCATTTCCTTTCTCCCTGTCCCTCTCCTCCCTCATTCCCTCTCTTCCCTCTCTCCCTCTGTCTTCCGTCTCTCCCTCCCGCTGTGAAAAGCCATTCTGACTGTCTGCAGCTCTCTGTGGAAACCCACGGCCCTGTCTCCCTCTCTCTCTCCTGCGAGCGGCCAGCTCCTGGTGTCTCAGAGCTCCACAGAGCGGCCACAGCCGCCCCCCCCCGCTCCCCCTCCCCCCCGCTGTGCCTAAATACCGTCAGCTGTTGCTCCCTTATGGAATTTAACAGAGAGCCCCCACCCCAAGCCCGTCTCGCCAGCCCTCCTGCTCCGAGACTCCCAGCCCCCTGCTGTGCAGAGTGGCACCCAGACAAGCCCACCAGCCCTCACTCTTTCACGCTGTCTCTCCCCCTGCCTGCTCCAGCCGGTCTCTCGGTCTCGTTCTGTCGTTCTCTTTGTGTCGCACTCTCCCTCTCTCCCCGTCTCCTTTCTTTCTTTTGTAAACCTGACGTTCGTGGTCCCTTATCCCTGTCCCTCCCGCTGACAGGAAGCCCTGTGGGGAAGTTAATGTGTGATGCACATGTTTCAGGGTGTGGTCGCTTGTCGCTGTTTTTTGTATTACCTTGTAGTAATCTCTCCTTCTCTCCGTTTCCTCACAGCCACTGGGTCCACATCTCACGTCCGAAGAGGTTAGTCATCTGCCTGCCCAGCCTGTCTGTCTCTCACTCTGTCTCTCCTGCTCTGTCTCTGTCACTCTGCCAGTCCTTCCCCGTTCTGTCTGTCTCTCCTGCCCTTTCTCTGTCACTCTGCCAGTCCTGCCCTGTCTGTCTCTCCTGCCCTGTCTCTGTCGCTCTGTCTCTGTCACTCTGCCAGTCCTGCCCTGTTCTGTCTGTCTCTCCTGCCCTGTCTCTGTCACTCTGCCAGTCCTGCCCTGTCCTGTCTGTCTCTCCTGCCCTGTCTCTCCTGCCCTGTCTCTGTCACTCTGCCAGTCCTGCCCTGTCCTGTCCTGTCTCTCCTGCCCTATCTCTGTCACTCTGCCAGTCTTGTCCTGTCTGTCTCTCCTGCCCTGTCTCTGTCGCTCTGTCTCTGTCACTCTGCCAGTCCTGCCCTGTTCTGTCTGTCTCTCCTGCTCTGTCTCTGTCACTCTGCCAGTCCTGCCCTGTCCTGTCTGTCTCTCCTGCCCTGTCTCTGTCACTCTGCCAGTCCTGCCCTGTCCTGTCTGTCTCTCCTGCCCTGTCTTTGTCACTCTGCCAGTCCTAACCTGTCTGTCTGTGTGTAGGCACTCCAGCACCCCGCAGTGCAGCGATTTCTGTGATGAAGAGCTCAGCCACCCTGCTCCTCCTCCTCACCTGTCTGTGGGTCTCTTGGAGCACCATCCCTCCCTGCTGACAGTGAGGCCCACAAGCTGCCCAGAGACTTGAGCACTGCCCTTAGAGACGCCAGGACACTGACGTGAGCAAGCTTGGGAAGCACAGCAGGCCTGTCCCAGTCTGTCCCTGTGTATCTGTCTGTCTCTCAGACACACAGACTGCCTGCCTGTCTCTCTCTGTCCCAATCTGACCCCCTGTATCTGTCTGTCTCTCAGACACACAGACTGCCTGCCTGTCTCTCTCTGTCCCAATCTGACCCCCTGTATCTGTCTGTCTCTCAGACACACAGACTGCCTGTCTCTCTCTCTCTGTCCCAATCTGACCCCCTGTATCTGTCTGTCTCTTAGACACACAGACAGCCTGCCTGTCTCTCTCTGTCCCAATCGTTGTCAAGAGTGTGGGTGTGGATTGGAATTCACGTCTAAACCCATGATGCCTTGTTAATCCAGTTTGGGAGGTTTCTGGGAAGGAAACCACAACGCACTCTGTCTCCCTTCACCTCCTCCCCCCCCGTTCTCCCTCCGTCTCCCTCGTTCCCTCGTCTTCAGGCGTTTTCTGAGTGTTGGAGCAGCAGCATCAGACTCTTCCACTGGGCTGGACCATGCCAAACAGGGCTAAACTGAACTGGGCCAAATAAGGGGCACTTTGGACTGTTAATAACCTGAGCCAGAGCTGTGCATAGTGATCTGATGTGGACCAAACTGGGCCAAGTCTGGCCAATGTGAATTCAGCTGAGGGCAGGCTGATGCACTGGACAGATCAGAGCTAAACTGGACCAAGCAAAGCCAGGCTTCATCTAACCAGAAGTGTGAACTGATCTGGACTCTAATGAACCGGACCCAGCCTTAACTGAACTTGACTAAAGTGGGTTGGGCAGTACTACAACCCTCCTCCCTCTGCCGTCGGCCCAATCACCTTTCAGATGGATAGACCCTGCCCTCAAATGGGACATGAGCCATTCAGGACTGATAGGTGCGCTGACCAATGAGGTCTCGCATGGACTGCTGGGCTCCATCCAATGAGGAGCTGGCAAGGGGTGGATTTCAGCCAATAGGCTTCAGAAAAGGTTTTTTTACTGATCAGAAATTTCTTTTATTTTTGTACTCGTTATTCATTGTGAATGGAGGAGGGGACAGCGATGAGCACTGTATGTGTGTGTGTGTGTGCGTGTGTGGCAGCAGCCGTTCCACAGGCAAAATCTGGAGAGACGAGCAAACTAAGGTCGATGAGGTTTTCTGGAAAAATGTTGAGAGAAGCATCAGTTTTTCTGAATCTAAGATCACTGTTTAAAATTGGTGCGAGACAGGGGGTGCCCTCTGTCACCCCTTCTGTTTTCTTTCTATACAGACCCACTGGATTAAAGAAAACCGAAACATGCAGGAATAGAGATCAATGGACAAGATCAGACAAACTGCAAGAAGACCTTTTACACTCGCATCAAGCTACAGTGTCTTTTATGTTATAAATTTCTAGGACACATTTGGTTGTATGTCTGGGTATAAACTAAATGTAGAGAAAAGCATCGATTTTGTGTTAAGGATGATGACTGAGCTGTGCTGTGGTTGTCTGTCAAACTCTCAGTGCACAGCAGTCTGATTCACTCCAGGTTTTTGTTTTGTAGAGATGCCACACCAGGTGTTGGGGATTTGAAACTTATTGCCTTGTTTGAAGATAGTTGTACAGAAAGATTTAAGGAGCTAAAATAGTTTTAGATGTTTGCTTTTCTGCTTTATTAGTGCAAATTGTGAAGAGCCTTATAGCTAGTAATTGAACATGGAGTGGATCAGACTGCTGTGCACTGGGAGTCTGAGTGACTGCACTGTAAAACCTGGAGCGGATTAAACTGCTGTGCACTGGGAATCTGACTGACAGCACTGTAAAACCTGGAGTGGATCAGACTGCTGTGCACTGGGAGTCTGACTGACAGCACTGTAAAACCTGGAGTGGATCAAACTGCTGTTTACTGAATTGACTCCGATTTCACTCCAGCTTTGCAATCACACAGTGTGAACACCTGTTTTTTTTTTCCTGTTTTCTCTGGCTGTTGTTTTTTTTAAATTGTACTGTGCTGTTTTTTTTTCACATTTTGGTGAAGAGTTCCATCTCTTCCGTGAAGAGTTGCTGTCTGGGGAAAAAAAACAACCGGAGCTGTACAGTAAAAGAAATGTTGACATCCACGCTGTGGTCGTTACTCTGTCCCTCTCTTCTTCTCTGCTCCGGGGTCAGAGGCCACAGTGTGCTCTGGGCTTGGCTCCCGCCTGGTTCTCAGCTAATTAATTAGTCTAATTACTTAATTAACTGAATCCATCGCATTCTTCCCTCCAGTGACAGAAGGGTTCTATAGGCTCTGTCTTGGCTTCACAAAATCATTGCACAAGTAAAAAAAAGAACAAATATAAATAAGCCTAATTAAGAAAATAATTGGGCTAATTAACAGTGAGAGCCAGTGCGATCACACACGAGGAAGCACCCCTCCATCAGAAACCTTAGACAGGTGTCAGACCGATGTCCTATGGTTTCTTTCAGTGTGAGCGATTGTTACATCACTTAATTAATTATTCAATTAAAAACAGACCTGTTATACTTCTAACCTTGCTCTGAGATATTTTCTAGGTAACTGTCTTCAAGGAAGTGAGTGCTGTGACTTATCAACTGCACCAGACCTTAAGACAAATCCTTCATACAGTATGTTTAAAATAGAAAATAATTTGGTTTAATTAATTGTTTAATTGACAGCCCAACATGGGAACAGAAACTAATAGACATCAACAAAGGAGGTCCAGTTCGGATCCTGGAGGAGCCAGTCAGAATAGCTCCATAGCTGTCCAGTCCTGGTCCTGGAGGGGCCGGTCAGTGTGTCCACAGGGCTGTCCAGTCTTGGTCCTGGAAGAGCCGGTCAGTGTGTCCGCAGGGCTGTCCAGTCCTGGTCCCTGGGGGGCCAGTCCTGGTCCCAGAGGGACAGGTCAGTGTGTCCACAGGGCTGTCCAGTCTCGGTCCTGGAGGGGCCAGTCAGTGAGTCCGCAGGGCCGTCCAGTCCTGGTCCCGAAGGAGCCGGTCAGTGTGTCCGCAGGGCTGTCCAGTCCTGGTCCCGGAGGGACAGGTCAGTGTGTCCGCAGGGCTGTCCAGTCCTGGAGGGGCTGGTCAGTGTGTCTGCAGGTTGTTATTGGCTGAACTGAACCCGTTTAACAGCATCTCTGAGCTCTGCTGCCTTGGAGAGGCCTGGACATCCTGTAGGAACACAGGCTGGACAGCCCTAACGCAGGATTACCCAGAGGGGTGGCAACTGAGCGATTTCTAGATAGAGAGACGTGCTGATGTGTTTATCTCGTCCTCTACCTTTTTAAGCCTGTGCCGCGCTGTGTATTAAGTGCTGTAAAGCTGTAATTGAAGGTGTAAAATCCGTCGGTCTGCGCTGCCTGAGTGTGTCGCCCTCTGGCTTGATTTCATTTGCTTTGATCGATCCACCAGCGCCCCCCCATCCCCGAGCCCCCCGGCGGGACACACAGTGATTTCCAGCGGGAGAAGGGGGAGCTGGTTGGTCGATACGACACTGAATTGAATTGAGCCGCTCACCCGACCAGACAGCCGGGGCGGTGCGATGGTGGGGCAAGGGCTCCCCCTGATGGGAGCAAGATGAAGGTGCAGCACATCGAGCTCGAGCAGGTTCAGTACAGTATTACTATCAGATCAGATCACTATGCAATTTCTTGCAATAGGAATTCGTCTTTTTGGATACCCCAGCTTGCTCTCCATGGGACACACAGACGGGGAGAGAAGCTGGGGGTCAGAGCACAGGGTCAGCCATTGTACAGAGCCCCTGGGGTGAAGGGCCTTGCTCAGGGGCCCAACGGAGTAGGATTCCTCTGCCAGTCGCAGGATTTGAACCGGCAACCTTCCAGCCACAGGCACAGAGCCACTGCTCCACTCCAGTTACTATACTGTAACTGCTACTTCTAACACTGCTCTTGCTGCTAAAGTTACAGCTACTGTTACTACTACTACATCTGTTCCAGTTCCTAGCAGGACTACTGCTACTACAATTAGTACTGCTACAACTACTACTGTAACTGCAGGACAGCAGGGTTAACACCTCTTACCGACAGTGTCCTGGGCTGTGTAATGGCTAATAATAATAATAATAATTCCTTACACTTATTTAGAGCTTTTCTGGATAGTCAACTCATAGTGCTTTACTGGTTCTGGGGAATCCCACTACCCCACCAATGTGATGGGGATTAGTAGGAGGCCATGACTGGTAAAGGCCAGGAGGAAATTTGGCCAGGACACTGGGATATATAGTGGTCACTCGTTAGGCTGTATAATTACTGAGCAGCCCAGTGTGTAATTGCTCCTCATTCATCTTTGACAATCTAAGAGTATCAGGAAAATGCAAGAATTATTTTTCACATTAAAAAAAAATAAAAAAGGTCTTCTGTCTTGAACGCACCCCAGAAACAATTTTAATACACATATTTTAGACTGTTTATTTTGATGACGTTGTCGTTAAGTGATATATATTTACAAAAGCAAAGTCACATTTCTTGTGTGGTTAAAAAACACATGGCACGGCCTCACAAAACTACAACACTCAGGATTAAAAAAAACATACTACTACCGTGGTAGTCTTAAAAACACATAACCCCACCCCCAACCCTTAAAAAAAAAATCAGGTTTCCAGAAGTGACCAACATCAAGAAGATTTCCGTTCCCAACAGCTGCAGGGGAGACCTCGGCGTATCGCTCGCTGCCCTGTGAGGTCGTCGACTGGCCACCAGGAGGCGCCAGAGACCCGCGGCAGCCGTGCCGAAGTGCCTCCGGGTTTTGCTCCAGTTTGGTTTGCGGGGAGACTCGCTAATCTCATCAGCGGTCCAGGGGGGCGCATTTCACATTGGCGTCAGTGGCTCCCGGCGTTTTTAAAGACACTCAGGACTCAGGATTCAGCAGCTTGAAACTGGACTTTCTTCCAGTAACTGGATTAATTAGACTGGTGAGAATCTCCCCTACCTCCCACACGCCCAAACACTCCAGCCCCTAAGACCGACCATTTACACACTAGTATAAAAACGGTACTGTGCTTTT
The DNA here is from genome assembly GCF_040954835.1 of Lepisosteus oculatus. Lineage (NCBI taxonomy): Eukaryota > Metazoa > Chordata > Actinopteri > Semionotiformes > Lepisosteidae > Lepisosteus > Lepisosteus oculatus. The sequence goes on along the minus strand of NC_090722.1, from coordinate 6,600,578 downwards.
ACCCTGATCTCACTGGGCTGTACTGTGCTTTTACCCTGATATCACTGGGCTTTACTGCACCCTGTGTCGTTAACTTCTGTCTGGGGACGTGGAGAGATTCTGATTAAGAGTCTAAGGCACTTGGAGGAAGAGAAAGGGATTCAGGAGTCTGATTGTCAGTGCCAGTGTCTCATCATCTCAGTCTCACTGTCTCAGTCTCTGGGTGTCAGTGTGTCAGTCTCACTGTCCCAGTGTCTCATCGTCTCAGTCTCACTGTCTCAGTCTCTGGGTGTCAGTGTCTCAGTCTCACTGTCCCAGTGTCTCATCGTCTCAGTCTTACTGTCCCAGTGCTTCAGGGTGTCAGAGTTTCAGTGTGACAATATGCCAGTGTGTCAGTCAGTGCATGAGTGTCTCAGTGCAACAGTGTGTCAGTGTGTCAGTCAGTGCATGAGTGTCTCAATGCGACAGTGTGTCAGTCAGTGCATGAGTGTCTCAGTGCGACAGTGTGTCAGTGTGTCAGTCAGTGCATGAGTGTCTCAATGCGACAGTGTGTCAGTGTGTCAGTCAGTGCATGAGTGTCTCAGTGCGACAGTGTGTCAGTCAGTGCATGAGTGTCTCAGTGCGACAGTGTGTCAGTCAGTGCATGAGTGTCTCAGTGCGATGGTGTGTCAGTCTGTCAGTCTGTCAGTCAGTGCATGAGTGTCTCAGTGCGACAGTGTGTCAGTCTGTCAGTCAGTGCATGAGTGTCTCAGTGCGACAGTGTGTCAGTCAGTGCATGAGTGTCTCAGTGCGACAGTGTGTCAGTGTGTCAGTCAGTGCATGAGTGTCTCAGTGCGACAGTGTGTCAGTCAGTGCATGAGTGTCTCAGTGCGACAGTGTGTCAGTGTGTCAGTCAGTGCATGAGTGTCTCAGTGCGACAGTGTGTCAGTGTGTCAGTCAGTGCATGAGTGTCTCAGTGCGACAGTGTGTCAGTCAGTGCATGAGTGTCTCAGTGCGACGGTGTGTCAGTCTGTCAGTCAGTGCATGAGTGTCTCAGTGCGATGGTGTGTCAGTCAGTGTGTCAGTGTGGACGGGGGACAGGGTACAGCAGGGTCATGTGCTCTGCGCCCTTGAAGGGCAGTTTCTCGGTGCAGTAATAATGCACCACCTCTGGCACACTGCTGAACACACAGCTGCTCTGGTCCAGCGTGTAGCCGCTGTCCCGGGTCTGGGCCACAATGATGTGGACACAACCCTGACTGGTCCTGAGGGAGAGGAGAGGTCAGACAGTGAGTAACCAGCTCCCTGCACAGCACACACTCACTACCACAGAACAGACAGGCAGAGAGACAGACACACTGACACAGACAGACACTCAACACACTGACAAAGAGACAGACACGCTGACACAGACAGACACTCAACGCACTGACAGAGAGACAGACACGCTGACAGAGAGACAGACACTCAACACACTGACAGAGAGACTGACACACTGACACAGACAGACACTCAACACACTGACAGAGAGACTGACACACTGACACTGACAGAGAGACTGACACACTGACACTGACACTGACAGACACTCAACGCACTGACAGAGAGACTGACACACTGACACTGACAGACACTCAACGCACTGACAGAGAGACAGACATGCTGACACTGACAGACACTCAACACACTGACAGAGAGACTGACACACTGACAGAGAGACTGACACACTGACACTGACACTGACACTGACAGACACTCAACGCACTGACAGAGAGACTGACACACTGACACTGACAGACACTCAACGCACTGACAGAGAGACAGACATGCTGACACTGACAGACACTCAACACACTGACAGAGAGACTGACACACTGACAGAGAGACTGACACACTGACACTGACACTGACAGACACTCAACGCACTGACAGAGAGACAGACACGCTGACACTGACAGACACTCAACGCACTGACAGAGAGACAGACACACTGACAGAGAGACAGACACACTGACAGAGAGACAGACACGCTGACACTGACAGACACTCAACGCACTGACACAGAGACAGACTCACTTGAGGGCGATGGAGTACTTGCTGTGGCCTGACTCACTGTTCCTCACCAGGAAGCTGGCATCCTTACAGGCCTGGAGCTGTGCCTCTGCTTCCTGCCGCGACACCGAGCCGTGGAACCAGCTGGGCGCGCAAAGGAGGGAAGAAAGACTCGTCAGGCGCCCTGGGCTGCCGGCCTTCAGAATGACCGTGCTCTGAAACGCGCCGATGGCTCGAGTTTAGCAGCTTTCCCGGTCTCTGTGTGGCATTTCTAGGAAGTGAGCAGACAGAACTGCTCTGCTAAAGGAGCTTCACCCAAAACTCTCCGCAGGTTATCAGTTTAAGGAGATCCCGGAACCAGCCTTCTCACCGATGGGCAGAGTCAGTTCGCTATTGAAGAGCTACAAGAATTTTCAAATCCGATAATTAATAAGGGGTACCCCAGATCCAGCTCTTCTTAAGGGGGTGTCGGGAAGGTGGTGTGTTGCTGGTTACCGAACAACCAAGCCAAGCAGAACTGTTCTCCTCACCTCTGTTTCTCCAGCGGCAGAGTGGGGTCGACCCGGGCGGTCTCAGCGCCCTCGGTGCTGGCTGCCAGAGGGAGGGGCTTCAGGATCTTCTGTGTCCAGCTCTTCTGGCGCAGGTGCTGTCGGCTGAAGGGGACCTCCTCCTTGGAGACGGGGGGCCGCTCAGCGCTCTCGAACTGCACTGGGGGGCAAGACAAAGAGGAATGGAGAGGGGAGAGGGTATGACATTGCTGTGCAGGACAGCCCGGTGAGATCAAGGTAAAAGCACAGTGCAGTTAACCTAGTGAGTCTGTACAGGCGTGTCCCGTGTGTCTGTACAGGCATGCCCAGTGAGTCTGTACAGTTCTTCCATGTGTGTCTGTACAGGCGTGCCCCGTGTGTCTGTACAGGTCTTCCCTGTGTGTCTGTACAGGTGTGCCTGTGTGTCTGTATAGGTCTTCCCTGTGTGTCTGTACAGGTGTGCCTGTGTGTCTGTATAGGTCTTCACTGTGTGTCTGTACAGAGGTCCCCTGTGTGGGGGTACAGGTGTCCCCTGTGTCTGTACAGAGGTGCCCTGTGTGTCTGTACAGAGGTCCCCTGTGTGTCTGTAGAGGTCTTCACTGTGTGTCTGTACAGAGGTCCCCTGTGTGTCTGTACAGAGGTCCCCTGTGTGTCTGTACAGAGGTCCCCTGTGTGTCTGTACAGGTCTTCACTGTGTGTCTGTACAGAGGTCCCCTGTGTGTCTGTACAGAGGTCCCCTGTGTGTCTGTACAGAGGTCCCCTGTGTGTCTGTACAGGTCTTCACTGTGTGTCTGTACAGAGGTCCCCTGTGTGTCTGTACAGGTCTTCACTGTGTGTCTGTACAGAGGTCCCCTGTGTGTCTGTACAGGTGTGCCCCGTGTGTCTGTACAGAGGTGCCCTGTTTGTCTGTACAGAGGTCCCCTGTGTGGGGGTACAGGTGTCCCCTGTGTCCCCAGTGTGGGGGTACCTGACAAGGCCTTCACGATCTGCTCTTTCTTCCACTCCCAGGGCTGCTCGTACTCTGCGGGGGGTCGCTCATCATTCTCGGGGCGGGGGCCCCTCCTCTCGGCCGGCTCCCCCTCAGCCGGTTCGTAGGGGGTGTCGTAGAGCTGCGGAGGCGGCGGTCTGCCCCCCCCCGGGTCTTCGCCTCCCCCCGCCTCTCCCGGCTCCAGCAGCAGGCTGGTCTTCCCCAGCAGGTCCTTGGAGCCACGCCGGCGGATTTCTGAGGGCAGCAGGAATCGAAGCCTGAGATTGCGGGTCGCAGTTCAAGGGTTAAAGGTCTCAGCAATGAAAATGTTATGAAGGGTCACTCCCATGGCACACACCAGCATCACTCCAAAGCAGTGGCCATGGCCCACAGTGGAGTTTGTACTATGACATATTAAGGACTGTAAAGTAGTAGCAGACCAGACCTTTTCCTCAACGTGCTGTGCAAGAGAAAAAAGCCTGCAACTGTTTAAAAGGTCTAATGGTGGGTTATTCCCTCTTTCTCTGTCTCATCATTTCTCTCTGTTTATCTATGTCAGTGTGCCTGTGGTCCTGCAGGATTGTGTACTGTTGCTTTCTCTGTAAGACTCTGTACTGTTGACGCCCCAGCAGGATTGTGTACTGTCGATGGTCCTGCAGGATTGTGTACTGTTGCTTTCTCTGTAAGACTCTGTACTGTCGATGGTTCTGCAGGATTGTGTACTGTTGACGCCCCAGCAGGAGTGTGTACTGTTGATGACTCTACAGGAGTGTGTACTGTCAATGGTCCTGCAGGATTGTGTACTGTTGCTTTCTCTGTAAGACTCTGTACTGTCGATGGTTCTGCAGGATTGTGTACTGTTGACACCCCAGCAGGAATGTGTACTGTTGATGACTCTACAGGAGTGTGTACTGTCAATGGTCCTGCAGGATTGTGTACTGTTGTTTTCTCTGTAAGACTCTGTACTGTCGATGGTTCTGCAGGATTGTGTACTGTTGACACCCCAGCAGGAGTGTGTACTGTTGATGACTCTACAGGAGTGTGTACTGTCGATGGTCCTGCAGGATTGTGTACTGTCGATGGTCCTGCAGGATTGTGTACTGTTGCTTTCTCTGTAAGACTCTGTACTGTCGATGGTTCTGCAGGATTGTGTACTGTTGACACCCCAGCAGGAATGTGTACTGTTGATGACTCTACAGGATTGTGTACTGTCGATGGTCCTGCAGGATTGTGTACTGTTGCTTTCTCTGTAAGACTCTGTACTGTCGATGGTTCTGCAGGATTGTGTACTGTTGACACCCCAGCAGGAGTGTGTACTGTTGATGACTCTACAGGAGTGTGTACTGTCGATGGTCCTGCAGGATTGTGTACTGTCGATGGTCCTGCAGGATTGTGTACTGTTGCTTTCTCTGTAAGACTCTGTACTGTTGATGACCCCACAGAAACCGGTGATAAGTCTGACTCTGGTCTCCAGCCCTCTGAGCTCTGCAGGGGGAGGGGGGCTGGAGATGCGTCCCTCAGAGAGGGGCAGGACAGATGGAGAGAGACAGGCACACAGAGAAAGGGTGGGGGTGGTCAGTATTTTCTCTACACAATAGATCAGCACCACTAAAGGTCAAGGGTCATGTGACTGGTCTGCTGACTGATGCTTGTCCTGGTTTCGGGGAAGTGACTGAGAGAGAATGTCGCCGTGGTAACAGCCTGCAGCCCAGAGAGGGGAAGAGGGGAGGGGGGGGGGGGTCTTCCTGAGTAGAGAATGGGCTGGGGAAGCAGAGACAGGAAACAGGAAGCTAAAACAGGAAACTGCACCCATGTCCGAGCACAACAGCATCACCAGGGCAACGCGACAGCGCGGAGACCGTGGTGACTCACCTCGAACCCTGAACTCCCCATACCCTTCTCCTTCTGTCCTTTACTCTACCTCTCCTCCTCTCTCCTTCCCTCGGTGTAACACTTTGTGTCCATCTCTCTCTCCCTGGGCATAGCGGATGTGTTTCAAGTTCTCTGCGGCCCCACAATGTCATCTCTTATCTTCCCAAACACTCCTCTTGGAAGGGGAAACAAGGGATCTGACAAGGGGACAGAGGAGCTGGGGAGACAGGGGGTCTGTCTGGCCCCATACAGTCAGGCAGGAGAGCTAGCAGACAGACAGACAGGGGGGGCTGTACCCCTGATCACTGTCCAGTCAGGCAGGAGAGCAGACAGACAGACAGCTGTACCCCTGATCACTGTCCAGTCAGGCAGGAGAGCAGACAGACAGACAGACAGACAGACAGCTGTACCCCTGATCACTGTCCAGTCAGGCAGGAGAGCAGACAGACAGACAGCTGTACCCCTGATCACTGTCCAGTCAGGCAGGAGAGCAGACAGACAGACAGACAGCTGTACCCCTGATCATTGTCCAGTCAGGCAGGAGAGCAGACAGACAGACAGCTGTACCCCTGATCACTGTCCAGTCAGGCAGGAGAGCAGACAGACAGACAGCTGTACCCCTGATCACTGTCCAGTCAGGCAGGAGAGCAGACAGACAGACAGCTGTACCCCTGATCACTGTCCAGTCAGGCAGGAGAGCAGACAGACAGACAGCTGTACCCCTGATCACTGTCCAGTCAGGCAGGAGAGCAGACAGACAGACAGACAGCTGTACCCCTGATCACTGTCCAGTCAGGCAGGAGAGCAGACAGACAGACAGACAGCTGTACCCCTGATCACTGTCCAGTCAGGCAGGAGAGCAGACAGACAGACAGACAGCTGTACCCCTGATCACTGTCCAGTCAGGCAGGAGAGCAGACAGACAGACAGGGGGACAGACAGAAAGAGGGACAGGGGTGCAGACAGGGGGACTGGGGGAAGTGGGGGGGGGAGGGTCGTACCCGTGATCATCTGCTGGGCGTCGTAAGGCTCCATGTAGCCGTCGTTCTCGCCAGCGCGCTCCGCCTCGCGCTGCTCCTTTGTCCTCTTGGCGTCGTAGGGGTCAGCGTAGTCCTCCAGGATAATCACCTGCGGGGAGGGCACATGACAGCATGAAGACAGCAGGAGTAAGACAGACGAGTAATACTGTACTGCTGCAGTAGCAGGAACAGTAACAACTAGTACTACTAGCAGCTATAGAAACAGCAGTAATACTAACATCTGCAGCAGTAGTAACAGCAGCACAGTAGGAACAGTAACAACACTAATAGTAGCTATAGAAACAGCAGTAGTAGTAATAGCAGTAACCACAGCAGTAGTACTGATATAACTATAGAAACACTAGTATGAGCTGCATCCCTAGGAACAGATTGTGTAGTTAACAGTAGTTATACTAATACACTGTACTGCTGTAGTTAGAGCAGTAACAGTGTGTGACATCAGCAGAAGTTGCTGTGCTCCTTCACATTGTTAGGAATTCTCACAGTCACGATGACGGGGGTTCAAAGAAAACCCCCACAGGGGCTGAATCATCTGTGCCTGTATCAGGTTCTGCTCCCTCTCCCTCTCCCTCTGTCTCCACCCTCCATCCTGCCTCCCTGTCTCCACTCCTATTGTCCAATCCTGCCTGATCAGAGTCTCGCCTTGAGGGACAGCTCCATTGTAATGTAATGTCTTAATGTAATGTAATGTCTTAATGTGCAACCTGACAATACAGTGTCACCTTACACCCTGCCCTGACCGCTCCCTGAGGAGACCCACTGCACACACACACTCTGCTCCTGATACCTCACAGAGGAGACCCACTACATACACACCCGGCTCCTGATAGCTACCTGAGGACACACACCCGGCTCCTGACAGCTTCCTGAGGAGACCCACTGCACACACACACCCGGCTCCTGATAGCTACCTGAGGACACACACCCGGCTCCTGACACCTTCCTGAGGAGACCCACTACACACACACACCCGGCTCCTGACACCTCCCTGAGGAGACCCACTACACACACACACCCGGCTCCTGATAGCTACCTGAGGACACACACCCGGCTCCTGACAGCTTCCTGAGGAGACCCACTACACACACACACCCGGCTCCTGATAGCTACCTGAGGACACACACCCGGCTCCTGACCGCTTCCTAAGGAGACCCACTACACACACACACCCGGCTCCTGATAGCTACCTGAGGACACACACCCGGCTCCTGACAGCTTCCTGAGGAGACCCACTGCACACACACACCCGGCTCCTGATAGCTACCTGAGGACACACACCCGGCTCCTGACAGCTTCCTGAGGAGACCCACTACACACACACCCGGCTCCTGACACCTCCCTGAAGAGACCCACTGCACACTCACCCGGCTCCTGACACCTCCCCGAGGAGAGACCTTTATCACCTCCTCTCTCTCCCAGACAGAGGGTCGTGATGCTCAGTAAGTGAGCCTGTCTTGCACCACAACACAGCTTTTAGTCATTTACAAAGCGTCTATTGAGCACCAAATGTTTGAATACTGAAATGTTTTAAAACCGAACAACAGTTTCAAAACAATGTAATGTTGTTACTGAGATTTACTGCACGGTACTGCATTTTTACCCTGATGTCACTGGACTTTACTGCACTGTACTGCTGTTTTACCCTGATCTCACTGGGCTTTAGCATGCTTTTACCATTACTTCACTGAGTTATTCCATCACCACTACCAGTCAATTTTAATTCTACAAATAATGTTGTTATTGTAACACAATTATTTTAACAAACATCACTGTGTCTATAACGGCTGTGTCTCTATCTGTAACAGAGACACAGATCACAGTGAGACTGGGGCTCCTTTACAGCTCTCTGTCTGTCCCAGACTGGCAGTGAGATTAATATCCTGACTCTATAAGGGCTGTGTCTCTATCTGTAACACTGACACAGATCACAGTGAGACTGGGGCTCCTTTACAGCTCTCTGTCTGTCCCAGACTGGCAGTGAGATTAATATCCTGACTCCTGATAAGGGCTACAGTGTTACAGTGCAGTGAGACCCCATCACAGAATTGAGAAAAAGACAACACAAAATGACCAAGTATCTGACCAGGGCGAGAAACACCAAGGAGAAACAGACCCTGAAAGTATAGGCGCACAGACCACATCCTGGCCACAGAAACTGGACACAGACAGACCTGGCTGCCCAGAGAGGACAAGCTGTGCTCCCACTGCCAGCAGAGAGAAACACAGAGATACCTTTTCTGTTGCACAGTGAGAAAGACTCTGGGATTAGATACTCTTCCCAAAAATGACAAACCTAATCCCAGGATTCCCACACCTGCCAGAACCAGAACAGTTTCCAATCCTGCTAGGGAGAAAACCCAACAGAGCTGCAGCCCAGTGTGTGACCTCCTGTCCCAGCCTGAGAAACAGACAGTGAGCCTGTCTCTCTATAATAATACAGTGAGTGATCTCCTGTCCCAGCCTGAGGAACAGACAGTGAGCCTGTCTCTCAATAATAATAATACAGTGTGTGATCTCCTGTACCAGCCTGAGGAACAGACAGTGAGCCTGTCTCTCAATAATAATACAGTGTGTGATCTCCTGTCACAGCCCGAGGAACAGACAGTGAGCCTGTCTCTCAATAATAATTATAATACAGTGTGTGATCTCCTGTCCCAGCCTGAGGAACAGACAGTGAGCCTGTCTCTCAATAATAATAATACAGTGTGTGATCTCCTGTACCAGCCTGAGGAACAGACAGTGAGCCTGTCTCTCAATAATAATAATACAGTGTGTGATCTCCTGTACCAGCCTGAGGAACAGACAGTGAGCCTGTCTCTCAATAATAATAATACAGTGTGTGATCTCCTGTACCAGCCTGAGGAACAGACAGTGAGCCTGTCTCTCAATAATAATAATACAGTGTGTGATCTCCTGTCCCAGCCTGGGGAACAGACAGTGAGCCTGTCTCTCAATAATAATAATACAGTGTGTGATCTCCTGTCCCAGCCTGAGGAACAGACAGTGAGCCTGTCTCTCAATAATAATAATACAGTGTGTGATCTCCTGTCCCAGCCTGAGGAACAGACAGTGAGCCTGTCTCTCAATAATAATAATACAGTGTGTGATCTCCTGTCCCAGCCTGAGGAACAGTGAGCCTGACTCACAGTAATGCTGTATATGTTTGGAAGTAAATGTCCTACGATGTGTTTGTATTGTAATGTCTGTAGATGTCGTGTTGATTGTACCAGCCATGCCAATAAAGCTGTTTGGATTTGAATGAGCCAGGAAAAATCTGTTTAGTGGAGGGCAGGTCACAATTCATTCATCTGATCCCAGTGCCATCTCTCCCTCACCCTCATTCACTCCCACTCCTCATCCCTACCTCATTCTCACCCTCTGTCACACTTCAGTTTCAATTCTGTCACCCTCTCCTCTCACTCCCTGTCATCCTCTCTCACTCTTTCTCCTCTCACCCCTCTCTCTCTCCTTGTCACTCACTCTCTCCCTCTCCTCTCTCCCTCACTCTCCTCTCCCTCCCTCTCACTCTCCTCTCACACTCCCTCCCTCCCTCTCACTCTCCTCTCTCCCTCTCACTCTCCCTCCCTCTCTCCTCTCTCCCTCACTCTCCTCTCTCACTCTCCTCTCCTCTCCCTCCCTCTCACTCTCCTCTCACACTCCCTCCCTCCCTCTCACTCTCCTCTCTCCCTCACTTTCCTCTCTCACTCTCCTCTCTCCCTCTCACTCTCCCTCCCTCTCTCCTCTCTCCCTCACTCTCCTCTCTCACTCTCCTCTCCCTCCCTCTCACTCTCTCTCTCACTCTCCTCTCCCTCCCTCTCACTCTCCCTCCCTCCCTCTCACTCTCCTCTCTCCTCTCCTCTCTCTCCCCCTCCCCCTCTCTCTCTCACCGTGTCTGTCTTGGTTGCTGCTGTCTTCCCCTTCTCTCTGGCTGCTTCCTTCTCGGTCTCGGGTCCGGTCAGTGTACCGGTACCGGTGCCGGTGCCGTAGCCCGGGCTCTTGTCCAGCTTGTCCAGCTTGATGAGCCGGCTGATGTAGGCGCTGGCCGACCCGATGCTCTTCCCGGGCCGCTGCAGCTCCTCCTGGCCCGGTTCGGCCCGGGAGTTCTTGCGGGCCTTCCCGTGCAGGAGGCCGGGCCCGGGGGCTGCCGCGCCGCTCCTCCCCAGCTCGATGGCGGAGTTCTTGCGGTTCCGGCCCAGGAGGAGGAGCGAGCCCGAGCCCGGGACGGACCCTGACCCGCCGGGCTCTGCCGCCGCCGCCGAGTTCTTGCGCAGGGTTTTGGTGGCGGCCCGGATCGAGCCCGTCCCCGGCTTGGCCCGGCTCGGGCTGGGGGCGCTGGACTCGGAGGCGGAGCGGATCCGGTCGGTACCGTTCTTGAGGTTGATGGGAAACTCCTTGAACCACTTGGCCATGGTGGCCAGAAGCACAGCTACAGGACGGGCTGAGCCATGCACTGCCCCGCGCTGCCCCAGAGCGGCCCTCGCCGTCTCTACTGCCCCCCTGCCCTCACTGCCCTCCTGCCCTGCCCCGCTCTCTCTACTGCCCCCCTGCCCTGCCCCGCTGTCTCTATTGCCCTCCTGTCCTGCCCCGCTGTCTCTAGTGCCGTCCTGTCCCCCTCCCTGGCCTGCCCCTCCTGCCCCCCTGCCCTCACTGTCCCCCTGTCCTGTACTCCAGCCCTCCTGTCCTGCCCCTCTGTCTCTACTGCCCTCCTGTCCAGCCCTGCTGTCCTCACTGCCCCCCCGTCCTGATCTCCAGCCCCCACTGCCCTCCTGCCCTGATACCCCTCTCCTGCCCCCCTGCAGTTATAACCGACCCCCCCGCGGTCCCCGCTCCCCCAGCGGCGCCGGGCTGCTCCGGCTGCCAGCTCTGGAACAATGAGCAGCGACACAGCCGACACCGCCCTGACCCGCGTCCTGGGCGACTTTTAAAAACTCACACGACCCGCCGCTGCCCGCTACGACCGCCGGCCAGACGAGATCGCTGCTCCGAGTGAGTTTCCCCTGCTGGCTGATCCCATCCCCGGACTGCTAGACCCAGCCCGCACGGCGTCCCGACACTGACTGACCGGACCGCCCGGGAGTGCGGCGCAGGGACCGGAGGGGGGCGGGGCGAGGCGAGGGGGAGGTCGCTCGCTGTGTGGGGGGCGGGGCCTGGCGCGGCGGGGCGGGGTTCTGGGGTCTCGGTGTCCGTGCGAACGCGGCGGCCGGCTCTTCTGATCTCTGTCACGTTATTTCGCGAGTTTTAACATGGCTGCAGGCGCTAAAGAGCTGTTTCCTCCTTCTCGCCTCCTCGTCTTTGATCTTTCCTTTTATTTCCGAACATTTAGGTTCAGCAGACGCCTTAAGCCACATCGTCACAGAGACAGGAGACGGGTCAGTAATATAATACAGCACTGCTACAGAAATACAGCCCAGGCCAGTGTGAGAGTGATACAGCACTGAGACAGACAGAAATACAGCCCAGGCCAGCGTGAGAGTGATACAGCACTGAGACAGACAGAAATACAGCCCAGGCCAGCGTGAGAGTGATACAGCACTGAGACAGACAGAAATACAGCCCAGGCCAGAGTGAGAGTGATACAGCACTGAGACAGACAGAAATACAGCCCAGGCCAGTGTGAGAGTGATACAGCACTGAGACACACAGAAATACAGCCCAGGCCAGTGTGAGAGTGATACAGCACTGAGACAGATAGAAATACAGCCCAGGCCAGCGTGAGAGTGATACAGCACTGAGACAGACAGAAATACAGCCCAGGCCAGCGTGAGAGTGATACAGCACTACGACACAAACAGTCCAACAGAAAGAACAAGCCTTCACTTCTGCCATCAGTCCACTAGGTGGCGCCAGAGCCCGTCTCTGACCGCGTTTCGAGGAAAGGCCGTAATGAGACCATCTGCAGCGCGACCGTCTCTCGTTGTGCTGCAGGTGTGGCAGGGAGGAGTGAGCAGACTTAACAGTCTGACCTGTAAGGCCGTCTGGACTGGGCGATGTCCTGGACCGGCGCAGGACACCCCTGCCTAAATGTAGAGGCGCCTCAGGGGCTGGAAAAAATGAGCAAATGTGCCAAATTAAGTGAGTAAGGGGCTAGAGGGGTTGAGGGAGCAGTCAGTCTGAGTTCTAGATCGGACATTAGCTCAGCACGGTGATTGGGGTTGAGAGGGTGAGGGAGCAGTCAGTCTGGGTTCTATATCAGACATTAGCTCAGCGCAGTGATTGGGGTTGAGGGGGTGAGGGAGCAGTCAGTCTGAGTTCTAGATCAGACATTAGCTCAGCGCAGTGATTGGGGTTGAGGGGGTGAGGGAGCAGTCAGTCTGAGTTCTAGATCAGACATTAGCTCAGCGCAGTGATTGGGGTTGAGGGGGTGAGGGAGCAGTCAGTCTGGGTTCTAGATCAGACATTAGCTCAGCGCAGTGATTGGGGTTGAGGGAGCAGTCAGTCTGAGTTCTAGATCAGACATTAGCTCAGCGCAGTGATTGGGGTTGAGGGAGCAGTCAGTCTGGGTTCTAGATCAGACATTAGCTCAGCGCAGTGATTGGGGTTGAGGGGGTGAGGGAGCAGTCAGTCTGAGTTCTAGATCAGACATTAGCTCAGCGCAGTGATTGGGGTTGAGGGGGTGAGGGAGCAGTCAGTCTGGGTTCTAGATCGGTCATTAGCTCAGCGCAGTGATTGAGGTTGAGGGGGTGAGGGAGCAGTCAGTCTGGGTTCTAGATCGGTCAATAGCTCAGCGCAGTGATTGGGGTTGAGGGGGTGAGGGAGCAGTCAGTCTGGGTTCTAGATCAGACATTGGCTCAGCGCAGTGATTGGGGTTGAGGGAGCAGTCAGTCTGAGTTCTAGATCAGACATTAGCTCAGCGCAGTGATTGGGGTTGAGGGGGTGAGGGAGCAGTCAGTCTGGGTTCTAGATCGGTCATTAGCTCAGCGCAGTGATTGGGGTTGAGGGGGTGAGGGAGCAGTCAGTCTGGGTTCTAGATCAGACATTAGCTCAGCGCAGTGATTGGGGTTGAGGGAGCAGTCAGTCTGGGTTCTAGATCAGACATTAGCTCAGCGCAGTGATTGGGGTTGAGGGGGTGAGGGAGCAGTCAGTCTGGGTTCTAGATCGGTCATTAGCTCAGCGCAGTGATTGGGGTTGAGGGGGTGAGGGAGCAGTCAGTCTGGGTTCTAGATCAGTCATTAGCTCAGCGCAGTGATTGGGGTTGAGGGGGTGAGGGAGCAGTCAGTCTGGGTTCTAGATCAGTCATTAGCTCAGCGCAGTGATTGGGGTTGAGGGGGTGAGGGAGCAGTCAGTCTGGGTTCTAGATCGGTCAATAGCTCAGCGCAGTGATTGGGGTTGAGGGGGTGAGGGAGCAGTGCACGTCTGTGTGCACCCCTGTGTTGGTGTGAGGCCGTGTGTCATGTGATCACACATCCGAGTGTGGGCTCCCTGCAAGAGAGGGGATTACCCAGCTGCCATGCCGATGGGCAGGAGGATGGGGGCTGTCCTGTGGGGACCCTGCGCCGAGGAAGACGAGAGACATGTTGACAGACAGTGGCGCCCACACCTTGGATGGCTAATTACAAGCCTTCCTCAGGGGCTGTCTTGTTGTGATGGGGACCTGGTGTCTGGGGTCTGCGGGTTCCACTGGTTTCTTCGCCGTGAAGTCCGAATCCCCCCCTTGTGTTAATCTGTCCAGTACTGCTGGACTGGGCCACTCTGACCTGGGTCCAGGGTTCTGAACAGGTTCAGTACGTTTGGATCAGACACACTTGACCTCTCTTACAAGATACAGGAACAGCGCTGTTGCCAAAGGTTTGCAGGGATATGAACTACGGAAACATACGGACAGATCAGGGAGTTCAGCTGGATCAGCTTGTTAAGTTTAGAATAATGACTTTGACAAGGCCGAGGACGAATTTAAAATATTATTAAAAATTCATGATTATGTGTATGCCATTATGCTACCTCAGCACAGCTTGTACAAGAGCACTGTATCTAGTAGTAAAATCCGGGTTTTATCAGACTGCTGTGCACTGGGAGCACTGTAACACCTGGAGTGGATCAGACTGCTGTGCACTGGGAGTCTGACTGACAGCACTGTAACACCTGGAGTGGATCAGACTGCTGTGCACTGGGAGTCTGACTGACAGCTCTGTAACACCTGGAGTGGATCAGACTGCTGTGCACTGGGAGTCTGACTGACAGCACTGTAAAACCTGGAGTGGATCAGACTGCTGTGCACTGGGAGTCTGACTGACAGCTCTGTAACACCTGGAGTGGATCAGACTGCTGTGCACTGGGAGTCTGACTGCACTGTAACACCTGGGGCGGATCAGACTGCTGTGCACTGGGAGTCTGACTGACAGCACTGTAAAACGTGGAGCGGATCAGACTGCTGTGCACTGGGAAAGAAGAGAGAGCATCCCATTTCTTTAGCGATACAAAAACAGTCGCACGAGTTAATAAGTGTTACCCTGAAGTTCTCCGAGGCTGACATGACCGGACACTTATTATTCCGGGGAGCAGACAAGACCCCAGCTCCTGATCTTCAGAGCTCTGGGTTGACACGGAGAGGAGTGCAGACGAACAGCTCTAGCAGCCCGAGCAGTCCAGGAGGAGAAAGCCTGTGCAGATTAAAAATAGACCAGGCGTTAGTTTCTCTGCTTCCTTGTTTTCTTGCTTTTCCACTCCCTGCAGCTCGGAGCGCGGCACCCCAGCCCTGCTCTGCCTCTCATTCATGAGCAGTAAGTAGGTCAGTCATGCGCTGGAGGGGGGGAGTCAGTGTGCCCACATGGGGCTGCGTCTCATTCTCAGGCAGTCAGAGCGTGGGTCTGTCCATCAGAGTGTCTGTCCATCAGAGTGTCATTCAGAGAGTCAATCACGGTGTCAGTCCATCAGAGAGTCCAGCAGACACTCTGATTGACTCTCTGATGATCAGAGTGTCCATTGGAGTGTCAGTCCATCAGAGTGTCAATCAGAGTGTCAACTAGAGATTCGATCACAGAGTCAGTTCACCAGAGTGTCAATTGAAGAGCCAGTCAGGGTGTCAGTCCATCAGAGAGTCAATCAGAGTGTCAGTCCACGAGAGAGCCAGTCAGACTGTATAGCGCACAGTGTGTCTGACAGTCAGGGCAGTACTGACTCCAGTCAGTGTAGGACTCAGGTTTACTGGGGGACACATTTGGGGAAGCTCAGTTTTTGTGGGTGCAGCACAAGCTGTGTCTAAACTGGGCCCATTATCCTGTTTGCGAGTGCAGCATGAGTCAGTGGAGCAGAGTGCCTGAGTACTCCAGGGGTCCTGGCTCATCAATAATTCAGGATCTGGCTGGGAGCCGTCGGAAGCACTTTCTGGCAGTGGCTGTGTCAGCTCTGAGGACAAACCTCTCCAGGAAAAAGAGTGCTTTACCTCTCTTTCATTAGCCTCCTCCTTCTCTGCCCCCTCCCTCTGTCTCTCCTGTACGTGTCCTGTCAGCTCTGTTTCTCCTGTATGTGTCCTGGCACCTCCCTCTGTCTCTCCTGTACGTGTCCTGTCAGCTCTGTTTCTCCTGTATGTGTCCTGTCACCTCTGTCTCCCTCGCTCCTGTATACTGTGATTCTGTTACAGTTCTCTGTCAGACTGTCACTGTTGTACATCACACTGACTCTGTGCGGTGATACACTGGCGCAGCTCTGTGTCACACAGACCCTGTGCTGTGATACACTGTCGCTGCTCTGTGTCACACAGACCCTGTGCTGTGATACACTGGCACCGCTCTGTGTCATACTGACTGTGCTGTGATACGCTGTCAGCGCTCTGTGTCACACTGACTCTGTGCTGTGATACACTGGCGCAGCTCTGTGTCACACAGACCCTGTGCTGTGATACACTGTCGCTGCTCTGTGTCACACTGACTCTGTGCGGTGATACACTGGCGCAGCTCTGTGTCACACTGACTCTGTGCTGTGATACACTGTCCCTGCTCTGTGTCACACTGACTCTGTGCTGTGATACGCTGTCGGCGCTCTGTGTCACACTGACTCTGTGCTGTGATACACTGGAGCCGCTCTGTGTCACACTGACTCTGTGCTGTGATACACTGTCCCTGCTCTGTGTCACACTGACTGTGCTGTGATACGCTGTCGGCGCTCTGTGTCACACTGACTCTGTGCTGTGATACACTGGAGCCGCTCTGTGTCACACTGACTCTGTGCTGTGATACACTGGAGCCGCTCTGTGTCACACAGACCCTGTGCTGTGACACAGTTTCACTTGCTTTACCAGCTCATATCTTCTCCTGGCTGAGAGCAGTGAGGCTCAGCGCTGTCTTCTACAAGAAGGTGCGCTGGAGGTCAGTGTCTCTGGGGGGCCCAGGCAGGAAGAGGGATAAAAATAGAGTTTCTGTCTCAGGGACAGAGCCAGAGAGGACGTGACAGTGGAGGAGGGGAGTGGAGGAAGAATCTAGGAAAGGTGAAGGAGAGAAGAGGAGAGGAGCAGCGACACTAACTGCAGTAACAGCAGTGGCATTGACATTAAAAGCAGCAGTAGTGGCATTAGTAATACTTCCGGTTACAGTACTACCAGTAGCAGCAGTAATAATGGCAGTAGTAGAAGTAACAGTAAGAGTAATAACAGCAGCAGTAACAGTAGAAAGAGCAGCAGGGACAGTAGCAGTAACAGTAGTAACTGTAGCAATAATAATAATTCCTTACACTTATATAGGATTTTCCTGTGCACTGCACTCTATGTGCTTTACAGGTAATGGGTATTCCCCTCCACCACCACCAGTGTACAGCCCCACCTAAGAGCAACAGTAGCAGGAGCAGCAGGGACAGCAGTAGCAGTAGGAGCAGCAGGGACAGCAGTAGCAGTAGCAGCAGGGACAGCAGTAGCAGGAGGAGCAGGGATAGCAGTAGCAGTAGGAGCAGCAGGGACAGCAGTAGCAGGAGCAGCAGGGACAGCAGTAGCAGTAGGAGCAGGGACAGCAGTAGCAGGAGCAGCAGGGACAGCAGTAGCAGTAGGAGCAGGGACAGCAGTAGCAGTAGGAGCAGCAGGGACAGCAGTAGCAGTAGGAGCAGGGACAGCAGTAGCAGGAGCAGCAGGGACAGCAGTAGCAGTAGGAGCAGGGACAGCAGTAGCAGGAGCAGCAGGGACAGCAGTAGCAGTAGGAGCAGGGACAGCAGTAGCAGTAGGAGCAGGGACAGCAGTAGCAGGAGCAGCAGGGACAGCAGTAGCAGTAGGAGCAGGGACAGCAGTAGCAGGAGCAGCAGGGACAGCAGTAGCAGTAGGAGCAGGGACAGCAGTAGCAGTAGGAGCAGGGACAGCAGTAGCAGTAGGAGCAGCAGGGACAGCAGTAGCAGTAGGAGCAGGGACAGCAGTAGCAGGAGCAGCAGGGACAGCAGTAGCAGTAGGAGCAGGGACAGCAGTAGCAGTAGGAGCAGCAGGGACAGCAGTAGCAGGAGCAGCAGGGACAGCAGTAGCAGTAGGAGCAGGGACAGCAGTAGCAGTAGCAGCAGCAGGGACAGCAGTAGCAGGAGGAGCAGGGACAGCAGTAGCAGTAAGAGCAGCAGGGACAGCAGTAGCAGTAGCAGTAGGAGCAGCAGGGACAGCAGTAGCAGTAAGAGCAGCAGGGACAGCAGTAGCAGTAGCAGTAGCAGTAAGAGCAGCAGGGACAGCAGTAGCAGTAGCAGTAGCAGTAGCAGTAGGAGCAGCAGGGACAGCAGTAGCAGTAGCAGCAGTAACAGTAGTAGCAGGAGGAGCAGCAGGGACAGCAGTAGCAGTAGCAGTAGCTGTGGCTGTGGCTGCAGGGACAGGGACGTGGTCACTGCTCCAGACTGCTGGTGTGTTTCAGCACCAGGGACAGGGACAGAGAGGGGGAGCAGGACGGCGAAGAGAGGCAGGTCCCCCTTACTCAACCCCAAGAGCCACCGCCCACGGTCCAGACGGGCCCACGGGGAGGAGAGGCCCCCGTGGAAAGGACACGACGCGTGACACGCAAAGAAATTCCGGGAGCCTCTGGAGAGAGCGAGAGAGCTGGGAGGGGGGGGGAGGGAGAGAGAGAGAGAGAGAGAGACGCCGCGTGCACCTCGCGACTCTAACCGAAGCACACCTCGGCTCTCCCTCTGCCGTCACGCGGCTGGCACCCCCCCGGCTCCCGCACTTGGGACGAAAAACCGTCGCGCTACGTGGATTTTGGTCTCCCCCCCCCCCCCCCCACTACCCAAAAACAAATCTCTCCGAAAGCCGAAAGAGGGCTCGGGCACAGCGCAGAGAGACGCCTCGCAGCAGCACTGCGGACAGCGGACAGCGGACAGCGGACAGCGGCGCCGGGATGGAATGAGCTCATGTGATCAATCCCGCTGTGCGGACCGCCGCCGACCTCCCTCCGTGAAAACCGCATTTCTCCCCTCCAGCCCGATGCGCTGAGGACTGGTCGTGCGGGGCGCCCGGGTGACGAGCTCCGGTTCCTGAGAGCGGGGAGGCGGACACGCGCATCATGTAGGCAGGGCTCCTCCTTCCTGCGCTCGAGAGCACTCGGGGCTCCTGGGAGCCCGAACCGGACTGCGCCGCCTCAGAACATGTCGGCACCGCTTCCAGCGCGCCGCCTCCGGCTCGGCTAAGGGAGACGCCACGGACCGGTCGAGCGAAGGAGCACAGAACCGCCGCCTCCGCTCTCTCCTGCCCCGGCGCCGTGACAGCGGGCCGCCGCGCGGCCGTCCCGAGGACAGCCATGGCCCGGCTGCTGTGGCTGTGCCTGCTCGCGAGCTGGAGACGTGAGTGCGGGTGCGCGTGTGAGGAGGGGGTTGGGGGGGGCGTCGCGCGTCGCGTGCCGCTGGGATGCTGTCGCGTGCGGTGCGCGGGCGAGTTATGTAATGCGACCGGCGAGGAAGGGTCAGCTCGCGCGCGTGTGTTTCGGCCGGTGTGTCTGTTGTTGGTCCTGTCGCTCGTCATCAGCGTTGGCTTTGTGTTTCTGTGTTTGGGGTCTTGTACGATCGAGCACTGGGCGATATCTGAGTGGCGTGCGAGTGTGGGCACCCTGTGAGCGTGTCCCCACGAACCCTGGGCCCCCTGGCAGAGGGAACACACAGAACAGGCCAGGACGTCCCCACAGTGGAGACACGCAGGGGCGTCAAGGGGCACTCACGAGCTGTTAGGGCTGTGTGGTCCACTGTGTGCCCAGTCAAAGTCCTGACAGTCCAGTCCTCGAATGCCTGGTCTGCACACGAGCGTCCCGGACAGGGCACCGGCGGGGACAAGGGGGCGGGGCCTCTGGGTGGCTGCAGGTTCAACGCCAAGGTGGGGGCACAGCTGCTCCAGAGCACTCCGATTCCGTAATGGCTGTGGTGTTTGTAGAACACCAGTCAGATCCAGTAGTCCGCACTGTCAGCCATGCTTTCTCCTAAAGCTGCTGAAGCTGTCACAAGTACCTCTACTACTACAGCTATTACCAATACTTCAGCTGCTATAGTTACTACTGTCACTAATACTTCAACTGCTACTGTTACTACTGTTACTAACACTTCTACTTCTAGTGTGAATGGTAACTTCACTGCTATATATGTGCTGTGTGCACTGTACAGGTGTAGTAGGAGTTCAGTGTGTGTGATGTATGGAGCAGTAGGAGTGCAGTGTGTGTGGTGTATGGATGCAGTAGGAGTGCAGTGTGTGGTGTATGGAGCAGTAGGAGTGCAGTGTGTGTGATGTATGGATGCAGTAGGAGTGCAGTGTGTGTGATGTATGGATGCAGTAGGAGTGCAGTGTGTGATGTATGGATGCAGTAGGAGTGCAGTGTGTGTGATGTATGGATGCAGTAGGAGTGCAGTGTGTGGTGTATGGAGCAGTAGGAGTGCAGTGTGTGATGTATGGAGCAGTAGGAGTGCAGTGTGTGGTGTACGGAGCAGTAGGAGTTCAGTGTGTGTGATGTATGGAGCAGTAGGAGTTCAGTGTGTGTGATGTATGGAGCAGTAGGAGTGCAGTGTGTGTGATGTATGGAGCAGTAGGAGTGCAGTGTGTGTGATGTATGGAGCAGTAGGAGTGCAGTGTGTGTGATGTATGGAGCAGTAGGAGTGCAGTGTGTGTGATGTATGGAGCAGTAGGAGTGCAGTGTGTGGTGAATGGAGCAGTAGGAGTGCAGTGTGTGTGATGTATGGAGCAGTAGGAGTGCAGTGTGTGTGATGTATGGATGCAGTAGGAGTGCAGTGTGTGTGATGTATGGAGCAGTAGGAGTGCAGTGTGTGTGATGTATGGAGCAGTAGGAGTGCAGTGTGTGGTGTATGGAGCAGTAGGAGTGCAGTGTGTGTGATGTATGGATGCAGTAGGAGTGCAGTGTGTGTGATGTATGGATGCAGTAGGAGTGCAGTGTGTGTGATGTATGGATGCAGTAGGAGTGCAGTGTGTGTGATGTATGGAGCAGTAGGAGTTCAGTGTGTGTGATGTATGGAGCAGTAGGAGTGCAGTGTGTGATGTATGGAGCAGTAGGAGTGCAGTCTGTGGTGTATGGATGCAGTAGGAGTGCAGTGTGTGGTGTATGGAGCAGTAGGAGTGCAGTGTGTGTGATGTATGGATGCAGTAGGAGTGCAGTGTGTGTGATGTATGGATGCAGTAGGAGTGCAGTGTGTGTGATGTATGGAGCAGTAGGAGTTCAGTGTGTGTGATGTATGGATGCAGTAGGAGTGCAGTGTGTGTGATGTATGGAGCAGTAGGAGTGCAGTGTGTGTGATGTATGGAGCAGTAGGAGTGCAGTGTGTGATGTATGGATGCAGTAGGAGTGCAGTGTGTGTGATGTATGGATGCAGTAGGAGTGCAGTGTGTGTGATGTATGGAGCAGTAGGAGTGCAGTGTGTGTGATGTATGGATGCAGTAGGAGTGCAGTGTGTGTGATGTATGGATGCAGTAGGAGTGCAGTGTGTGTGATGTATGGATGCAGTAGGAGTGCAGTGTGTGATGTACGGAGCAGTAGGAGTGCAGTGTGTGTGATGTATGGAGCAGTAGGAGTGCAGTGTGTGATGTATGGAGCAGTAGGAGTGCAGTGTGTGTGATGTATGGATGCAGTAGGAGTGCAGTGTGTGTGATGTACGGAGCAGTAGGAGTGCAGTGTGTGTGATGTATGGAGCAGTAGGAGTGCAGTGTGTGTGGTGTATGGAGCAGTAGGAGTGCAGTGTGTGGTGTATGGAGCAGTAGGAGTGCAGTGTGTGTGATGTATGGAGCAGTAGGAGTGCAGTGTGTGTGATGTATGGAGCAGTAGGAGTGCAGTGTGTGTGATGTATGGATGCAGTAGGAGTGCAGTGTGTGTGATGTATGGAGCAGTAGGAGTGCAGTGTGTGTGGTGTATGGATGCAGTAGGAGTGCAGTTTGTGTGATGTATGGATGCAGTAGGAGTGCAGTGTGTGATGTATGGATGCAGTAGGAGTGCAGTGTGTGTGATGTATGGAGCAGTAGGAGTGCAGTGTGTGTGATGTATGGAGCAGTAGGAGTGCAGTGTGTGATGTATGGATGCAGTAGGAGTGCAGTGTGTGTGATGTATGGATGCAGTAGGAGTGCAGTGTGTGTGATGTATGGAGCAGTAGGAGTGCAGTGTGTGTGATGTATGGAGCAGTAGGAGTGCAGTGTGTGTGATGTATGGATGCAGTAGGAGTGCAGTGTGTGTGATGTATGGAGCAGTAGGAGTGCAGTGTGTGTGATGTATGGAGCAGTAGGAGTGCAGTGTGTGTGATGTATGGATGCAGTAGGAGTGCAGTGTGTGTGATGTATGGATGCAGTAGGAGTGCAGTGTGTGATGTATGGAGCAGTAGGAGTGCAGTGTGTGTGATGTATGGATGCAGTAGGAGTGCAGTGTGTGTGATGTATGGATGCAGTAGGAGTGCAGTGTGTGATGTATGGATGCAGTAGGAGTGCAGTGTGTGTGATGTATGGATGCAGTAGGAGTTCAGTGTGTGTGATGTATGGATGCAGTAGGAGTGCAGTGTGTGTGATGTATGGATGCAGTAGGAGTGCAGTGTGTGTGATGTATGGATGCAGTAGGAGTGCAGTGTGTGTGATGTATGGAGCAGTAGGAGTGCAGTGTGTGTGATGTATGGATGCAGTAGGAGTGCAGTGTGTGGTGTATGGATGCAGTAGGAGTGCAGTGTGTGTGATGTATGGATGCAGTAGGAGTGCAGTGTGTGTGATGTATGGAGCAGTAGGAGTTCAGTGTGTGTGATGTATGGATGCAGTAGGAGTGCAGTGTGTGTGATGTATGGATGCAGTAGGAGTGCAGTGTGTGTGATGTATGGATGCAGTAGGAGTGCAGTGTGTGTGATGTATGGATGCAGTAGGAGTGCAGTGTGTGATGTATGGATGCAGTAGGAGTGCAGTGTGTGTGATGTATGGATGCAGTAGGAGTGCAGTGTGTGTGATGTATGGAGCAGTAGGAGTGCAGTGTGTGTGATGTATGGAGCAGTAGGAGTGCAGTGTGTGTGATGTATGGATGCAGTAGGAGTGCAGTGTGTGTGATGTATGGAGCAGTAGGAGTGCAGTGTGTGTGATGTATGGAGCAGTAGGAGTGCAGTGTGTGTGATGTATGGATGCAGTAGGAGTGCAGTGTGTGATGTATGGAGCAGTAGGAGTGCAGTGTGTGTGATGTATGGATGCAGTAGGAGTACAGTGTGTGTGATGTATGGAGCAGTAGGAGTGCAGTGTGTGTGGTGTATGGATGCAGTAGGAGTGCAGTGTGCTGTATGTGTCCCTGTCAGTTTCCAGGCAGCTGTAGTGTCTCCTACCCCCTCCCCCACCCCCAGCCCCCTCCTTCTTCTCCCTCACTTCCCTGCCCTCTGCTCTCTGCTACAGGGCGAAAAGAGCCTGTTGTCTTGGCAACCACATCTCACAGGATTCCGTGTGCATGAGTGTGTGTGTAAGGATGAGCTGTCAGTGCAATAATAATAATTCCTACAGCACCTCATCCTCTCTGTAGTGTTCACAGATCAGGGCAGGAGAGAGACTGCTGCACCAGCCGAATTAAAGGGGCACTTTAGGGAGGACGGACAGTACATCTCTTTATGGAATCTAGTCAGAACAAGGTGTCCTGGGATTTTTAATGTCCTCACTTTTAAGTGTCCACAGTCACCATACGGTGGTGTGGTAGAAGAACGCCCCCTACTGGTCCATCAACTCCTTTTACAGCAGCAGCCTGGTAACCCAGTACTGCCCAGTCAGGGGTGTGTCAGTGTGTGAATTCGGGGGCAGTGTGAGAGGAGAGGGACAGCAGTGTCTCCAGTCCAGTCAGGGGGGTGTCGGTGTGTGAATTCAGGGGCAGTGTGAGAGGAGAGGGACAGCAGTGTCTCCAGTCCAGTCAGGGGTGTGTCGGTGTGTGAATTCAGGGGCAGTGTGAGAGGAGAGGGACAGCAGTGTCTCCAGTCCAGTCAGGGGTGTGTCAGTGTGTGAATTCAGGGACAGTGTGAGAGGAGAGGGACAGCAGTGTCTCCAGTCCAGTCAGGGGTGTGTCAGTGTGTGAATTCAGGGGGAGTGTGAGAGGAGAGGGACAGCAGTGTCTCCAGTCCAGTCAGGGGTGTGTCAGTGTGTGAATTCAGGGGCAGTGTGAGAGGAGAGGGACAGCAGTGTCTCCAGTCCAGTCAGGGGGGTGTCAGTGTGTGAATTCAGGGGAGTGTGAGAGGAGAGGGGCAGCAGTGTCTCCAGTCCAGTCAGGGGGGTGTCAGTGTGTGAATTCAGGGGCAGTGTGAGAGGAGAGGGACAGCAGTGTCTCCAGTCCAGTCAGGGGGGTGTCAGTGTGTGAATTCAGGGGCAGTGTGAGAGGAGAGGGACAGCAGTGTCTCCAGTCCAGTCAGGGGGGTGTCAGTGTGTGAATTCAGGGGCAGTGTGAGAGGAGAGGGACAGCAGTGTCTCCAGTCCAGTCAGGGGTGTGTCAGTGTGTGAATTCAGGGGCAGTGTGAGAGGAGAGGGACAGCAGTGTCTCTAGCAGTGTCTCCAGTCCAGCCAGGTGTGTGTCAGTTTGCTGGTGAATCCAGGACAAGAGGAGAAGGAAATCTATAACCATTGATCTATACCGTAGGGAGCCTGACAGCAGACACGGAAGAACGATTGGTGGAGCATCTCTTAAACCCCGCCCACTACAACAAACTGATCCGTCCGGCGACCAATGGCTCGGAGCTGGTGACTGTGCAGCTGATGGTGTCTCTGGCTCAGCTGATCAGCGTGGTGAGTCTCCAGAGGGGCTGGCCTGCACCGTGGGGTCTTTTCTGCACCGTCGCTCTGCATTCAGCCACTAACATGGTTTCTTCCTGTTCCCCTATGCCTGCAGCATGAGCGAGAGCAGATCATGACCACGAATGTGTGGCTGACGCAGGTGAGTCTCTCTGTCTCTCTCCATCACTTATTCTCTACTGCACAATAGACTGGCTTGAGGGCGGACAGTGGTTCACATTGCTGCCCTGCAGCACAGGGGCTCTGGGATCAATCCTGAACCTGGGCTGCTATCTGTGTGGAGTTTGCATGTTGTCCCTTTGTTTGTGTGGGTTTCCTCCCACAGTCCAAAGACACGCTGGTGGGTTAACTGGCTTCTGGGAAAACCGGCCCTGGTGTGTGTGAGTGTGTGTGTGTCCTGTGATGGACTGGTGTCCTCTCCATGGTGTGTGAGTGTGTGTGTCTATGTGTCCTGTGATGGACTGTCGTCCTGTCCAGGGTGTGTGTGTGTGTGTGTGTGCGTGTGTGTGTGTGTGTGTGTGTGTGTGTGTGTCCTGTGATGGACTGGTGTCCTCTCTAGGGTGTGTGAGTGTGTGTTTGTGTGTCTATGTGTCCTGTGATGGACTCGTGTCCTCTCCAGGGTGTGTGAGAGTGTGTGTGTCTATGTGTCCTGTGATGGACTGGCGTCCTGTCCAGGGTGTGTGTCTGTGTGTGCTATGATGGACGCGTGTCCTCTCCAGGGTGTGTGAGAGTGTGTGTGTCTATCTGTCCTGCGATGGACTCGTGTCCTCTCCAGGGTGTGTGAGAGAGTGTGTCTATCTGTCCTGCGATGGACTGGCGTCCTGTCCAGGGTGTATCCTGCCTTGCACCCGTTGTTTGCAGGGATAGACTACGCCCCCCCGATTTAGATGAGGTGGGAGGTTAGATTAGAGCTCTCAGCGGCGCCCCCTTGTGTGTGTTGGCAGGAGTGGCAGGACTACCGCCTGACGTGGGACCCGAACGAGTTTGGAGGGATGGTGAAGGTGCGGCTGCCCTCGAAGCACATCTGGCTGCCGGACGTCGTCCTCTACAACAAGTGAGTGCCCCCCCCCGCCCCCCCGCGGCTCCGTACAGCGCCCCCTCCCCTGCCCCCCCTCACCCTCTGTCTCCCCGGCAGCGCGGACGGGATGTACGAGGTGTCCTTCTACTCCAACGCCGTGGTGTCCTACGACGGCAGTATCTTCTGGCTCCCGCCGGCCATCTACAAGAGCGCCTGCAAGATCGAGGTCAAGCACTTCCCCTTCGACCAGCAGAACTGCACGCTCAAGTTCCGCTCCTGGACCTACGACCGCACCGAGATCGACCTGGTGCTGCGCTCCGACGTGGCCAGCATGGACGACTTCACCCCCAGCGGCGAGTGGGACATCATCGCCCTGCCGGGGCGGCGCAACGAGAACCCGGCCGACTCCACCTACGTGGACATCACCTACGACTTCATCATCCGCCGCAAGCCCCTCTTCTACACCATCAACCTCATCATCCCCTGCGTGCTCATCACCTCGCTGGCCATCCTGGTCTTCTACCTGCCCTCGGACTGCGGCGAGAAGATGACGCTCTGCATCTCCGTGCTGCTGGCCCTCACCGTCTTCCTGCTGCTCATCTCCAAGATCGTGCCGCCCACCTCGCTGGACGTGCCGCTGGTGGGGAAGTACCTGATGTTCACCATGGTGCTGGTGACCTTCTCCATCGTCACCAGCGTGTGCGTGCTCAACGTGCACCACCGCTCGCCCACCACGCACACCATGCCCCCCTGGGTCAAGCTGGTCTTCCTGGAGAAGCTGCCCGCCCTGCTGTTCATGCGCCAGCCGCGCCACAACTGCGCCCGGCAGCGGCTGCGCCAGCGGCGCCGCGCCCGCGAGGGGCGGGAGGGCCGCGCCGCCCCCTGCACCTGCTACGTCAACCGCGCCACCGTGCAGGGCTTCGGGGCGGAGCTGGGGGCGCCGGCGGGGGGGGGCCCCGACGGGCTGAACGGGCTCAGGGACGCCCCGCCCCCCCGGAACCCGCCGCAGAAGCAGCCGGCCCCGCCCCCTCACTCCTCCTCTTCCTCCTCCTCCTTCTTCCTCGGGCAGGCCTGCCCCGGGTTCGAGGAGGCGGTGGAGGGTGTGAGGTTTATCGCCAACCACATGAAGAGCGAGGACGACGACCAGAGCGTGAGTCACTGGGGGGGCTGGGGTCGGTCACAGAGTCAGTGTTGGGGGGGCTGGGGAGAGTCTGACAGTGTTGGGGTGACTGGGGAGAGTTGGTCAGTGTTGGGGTGATTGGGAAGAGTTGGTCAGTGTTGGGGTGACTGGGGAGAGTCGGACAGTGTTGGGGTGACTGGGGCGCTCAGAGAGTCAGTCAGTGTTGGGGTGACTGGGGAGAGTCAGTCAGTGTTGGGGTGACTGGGGAGAGTTGGTCAGTGTTGGGGTGATTGGGAAGAGTTGGTCAGTGTTGGGGTGACTGGGGAGAGTCGGACAGTGTTGGGGTGATTGGGGAGAGTTGGTCAGTGCTGGGGAGAGTCTGACAGTGTTGGGGTGACTGGGGCGCTCAGAGAGTCGGTCAGTGTTGTTCTCCACCCCCACCTGAACCCTAACCCGGTCTCCCCTGGCTGCAGGTCAGCGAGGACTGGAAATACGTTGCCATGGTGATCGACCGCCTCTTCTTGTGGATCTTCGTGTTCGTCTGCGTCTTCGGCACGGTGGGCATGTTCCTGCAGCCACTCTTCCAGAACTACACCGCCAAGACCGCCCTCCATATCCCGGAGTGACCAATCACCTGGCGCCTGGGGGCCGGGGTGGGGACCCAACGGCCAATCACCTTCCGCGACTGAGGACTGATTGACAGCTGGGCCACCCAACCCAAAAGCAAGAAAACAGAGCCACGCCTACACCTCCAGCAGTAACAGCAGCAGAATCTAAGAAACAGCAGCACCTCCTGGAGCCCCCTTGTGTGAGCGCTGCACAATCCAGAGAGAGAGAGAGAGAGAGAGAGAGAGAGAGAGAGAGAGAGAGAGAGAGAGAGAGAGAGAGAGAGAGAGAGCGCAGCTGGTCTCTTCTCAAGCAGCGGACTCGGAGGAAGCCAGCCTCTCCCACCACCGAGGCCAGTCCCAAGCTGAGATTTTCTGGCAGAGCCCCCTGCTCTCATCTCTGGAGCGTCGCCGCGTCTCTATGACTCTGCACAACAGCGCCAGCTAGTGGCGGGGGCAGAGCTGGAGGGAGGGGGCAGAGGGACGGCACTGTGAGATTAGACGTAGAGTCTCCGTGTGTCACAGTGATTTCACACTTGGTGTCTTGTGCGGGGCCCGTGTCTGTGTGTCCGCCTTTGCAACGATGTAGAAGTGACCCTCCCTGTCCCAGCTCGGGGGGTCCCCAGCTCCAATCCAGTGTGGGGGAGGGGGGAGGGGGCACAGCCCCGGCAGGGGGGCTCGAGGAGTCTTTCAGTCACCCCCAGGTTGTTGAGGGGGGACAGTAAAGTCAGGGACCACCCTGGCTTCGAGGCAAGGGACCCCAGAAAAGGGGACCAATGCTCTGGGGTGAGGAAGGGGAGGCTGAAGCCAGGAGCACCAGGATCCAGGAGGCCTGGATTCGGAAAAGGAAGAGGGGGGGCTGCTCAACTTGTCCGCCCCCCCTCCCCTGGAGTGACCCCGAGAGTGGACGGGCGAAGGGGCGCAGACTCGTTGTCTCTTTCTGTTCTTTGTTCGGTTTTCTCTGGAGGGGAGAAGGGGGCTGGTGGGGCCCCCCCGCCCCTCGCTGTTCGTTGTGGTTTCGCTGTCCTTGTGTCCTGGAATGACCCAGCGCCATTAGAGCTTCAATAAAGATAGTAGTCCGACTCGCTCGCACCCGCGTCCTTCCTTCCAGCCCCCCCCACACCGCGTCACCCCCGCCTCTTCTCCCTGCCTGCAAGAGGGGGGCTCAGGGGTGCACCCAGGGCAGCAGAGAGGCACCAGTGCCATCGGGGAGGATGACATCACTCCCAGCCTCTCCCCCGTCTCAGCCGGCTGGTGAAACTGGGGTCCCTGCTGTCCTCTCAGGCTGGGGGGGGGTTCCGCAGCTCTTCCTCGGACCCAGGGGACCCCAGTCCTGGTGCTGAGGGCCAGCGTGTCCGAGCAAACAGCAGCAAGAGCAAACTGACTCATGGAAACTGGACAGTGTGGACAGAGAGGTGGGTGTGGACAGACCCGGGCAGGTGGAGAGAGAGGCGAGTTTGGACAGAGAGGTGAGTGTGGACAGACCCGGGCAGGTGGACAGAGAGGTGAGTGTGGACAGAGAGGCGAGTGTGGACAGACCCGGGCAGGTGGACAGAGAGGTGGGTGTGGACAGACCCGGGCAGGTGGACAGAGAGGTGGGTGTGGACAGACCCGGGCAGGTGGACAGAGAGGCGGGTGTGGACAGACCCGGGCAGGTGGACAGAGAGGCAGGTGGACAGACCCCTAGTGGCAGTGCTGCTCCTGCAGCAGCTGAGTGCCTCCGCCCAGGCCAGCTCCCCACCCTCCTCCCGGAACAAAGACCAGGCCAAACCCACGCTCCTGCCAAACCTTTTTATTAAAAACAGAACACAGCAGACGCTCACAGGCCCGGGATCGAGCCGCGATGAAAACAAAACAAAGACCGCGCTTAAACCGAGCGCCCCAGTCTGCCGCGCGCAGGAACAGGAATGAACACGCAGCCCAACGCCCCTGGCGCCGATTTCGGAAAATTAAAACCAACAGGAGATAAAACCCAGAGACATGGCTTCCTAAAACCAAGTCTTAATAAACTCGTGACGCCTGCGAGCTGGGCGCCACTCGACTGACCCCCGCAGGGACACCAGCGAGCTGGAACGGGAGACGCGGACGAAACCGAGCTGTCCGTTTCTTCTCTGCACACCGTGGCCGCCGATATCGGGTCGGTATCAGGCCGGCGGAGAGGCGCCTGGAGTGGTCATCACCGAGGCGGGCAGCGGCCATCGACGACTGTGCCGGCCCCTGCTGCCACAGGCCAGTCGGTCCCATGATTCCCCTGCCCAGCCGCCCTCCTGCCTCTGTGCCGCTTCACCGACCTCCATCTTCGCCGCAGGGGTACAGAGTTGAAAGGGTTAAGCCAGCAACGCCCCCCCCCCCCCCAACAGAAGCCCCACGCCCCCCCCGTGTCTCCCGTCCAGCTCATTGCCCCTTCAGTAAACCCCCACTAACCTGATCGTACCGTTTACTGGTAAAGAACATCTGAATTTAACCAATAACCTCTAGAACGCGTCGAGGAACAAGAACCCATTGTCTGCCCCGGTTCGGACCCCGGGGTCCGGTTCGCTCAGCGGGGCAGAGCCGGCCCGGATCCGCGCCGACCAGCTCTCTGTGAGGCACTTTGACTGGCTGGGTGGCCTGGGGAAGATCCCAGCGGAACGCCACTCGAGCCGAGCCGAGCCGAGAGGGGGGCCGGCCGACGGGCGCGACTCCTGCCCCTCGCCCCGCAGAGCAGGGCGGCGCGGGGGAGGGCCACGCACACGCCGGCCGGGACGCCGCGCCGGAGATCGGGCTCGAGCCGCAGCCCGGACACGGGGAGCCGCTGGGCGAGAGTCCGGTCGGCACAGCAGTGAGACCGCGGGGAACACCGCCCTCCCCCCCCCCCCAGCAGAGCCACGCCACGCCACGCCACGCGTCCCACCATCCCCCGCTCCATGACGCAGGGGCTCCTGGGAGCCGGGGGTTAGAAATGCCCGCTGCGGTCTGAGCGGATCACGCGCCCGGCGGCCCCCCCCCGGCCCCCCCTCCCCGGCCCCTAGCCCTCGGCGCAGTGGCTGTCGCACACGAAGCTCTTCTCCTCCAGCGGCTTGTTGATCCAGGTGCCGTAGCCCATGGCCTGCAGCGCCGAGAAGAACTGGGTCTTGGCCCGCTGGAAGTCGCGGGCGGCCAGCTTGGCGTCTCCGTAGGCGGACAGCGCCAGGAGCTCGGCCCGCCCGGCCCGCTGGCACAGCGCCTGGAACAGCCGGAACAGGCTGCTCTTGGAGGCCTGGGACGTCTCCAGCTTCGGCCTGGGGCAGCGGGGGGAGAAGAGAGCAGGACGACAACGTCAGGGCTCCGCGCTGTAGGGGGCCGGTTTCCTGTGGGGCCCCCAGGCCCGGCTCGGCCCGACCCAGCCCACACCTACCCGTCCTGTTTGCCCTTGGTTCCGTCCAGAACCTCCACGCTCTGCCCGTCCGCCAGGCTCCAGTTCACACTGGACTCCTTCGTCTTGCCGGTGTGGCGCGTGGAGTCGTACACACTGACACGGCCCACCTGCAGAGAGAGAGCGCACACTGAACTGGGAATCTGTGTTCTGTGGAGTATGGAGTGTGTAGCACGTGATGAGTAGAGTTTGTGTATTGTGCGAGTAGGGTGTGTGTAGCGCATGATGAGTAGAGTTTGTGTATTGTGTGTAGCACAGGGTGGGTAGAGTTTGTGTTCTGTGGAGTATGGAGTGTGTAGCACGTGATGAGTAGAGTTTGTGTATTGTGTGAGTAGGGTGTGTGTAGCGCACGATGAGTAGAGTTTGTGTATTGTGTGTGTAGCACAGGGTGGGTAGAGTTTGTGTTCTGTGGAGTATGGAGTGTGTAGTGCATGATGAGTAGAGTTTGTGTATTGTGTGAGTAGGGTGTGTGTAGCACATGGTGAGTAGAGTTTGTGTACTGTGTGAGTAGGGTGTGAGTAGAGTTTGTGTACTGTGCGAGTAGGGTGTGAGTAGAGTTTGTGTACTGTGCGAGTAGGGAGGGTGTAGCGCGTGTGCAGCCGTACCTCAGGGTGGTTGAGTCTGAAGGGAGGCGGGAGGCTCTTGGTGAACTCGTCTCCGTCTCTGGCCAGGCGGCAGCACACCGCGCGCGTCAGGTGACCGTGGCTGTACAGGTACCCTGCAGGGACAAACAGAGCCGCTCTGAGCCGGGGGTCTCTGACCTCCTCCGAGTCACCTGCTCCCCTCTATCTCCCCCTCCTCCCCTCCTCTTCCTCTCCTCCCTCCCCCTCCTCACCCAGGGTGACTGTGCTGAGGTAGACGGGCTCGATGAAGTGGCTCAGCAGCGCCCCCTGCAGGCCCAGCACGTTCCAGCGCAGGATCTTGTCGCTGCAGCTCATGGTGCGGAGCCGCTCGCCGTGCTGGATCCCGTCCCACGTCGGCACGATGTCGCTGGACTCCACCGGGATCGTGCCCTCCCCTGTCGGAGCCGGAGAGGGGAGAGAGCTCAGGGTTAACATGGACTGGAGAGACTGGGGGAGGAGGGGGAGGAAGAGGCGGGAGACACAGGGAGAAGGAGCGCGCCTCACCGTTCTCCACCTTGGTGCGGAGCTTGCCCTGCTTGGAGTTCTCGAAGAGGGGCTGGTGGCCGGCGCCCACCCCGGCCGCGGACTCGCTGCACGACTTGTCGAACAGAGCGCCGTCCCCGCAGGGGGCCGTGCTGAGGCAGGGAGAGACCGAACACCACTGTTAACCTCCCGCCCCCCTGCGCACAGGGGGGTGAGACAAGTCAGGCGACTTGAGATCTCCATGACACAGGCCTGCAGCTGGCGGTAACACCTGGAGTGGATCAGACTGCTGTGCACTGGGAGTCTGACTGACAGCTCTGTAACACCTGGAGTGGATCAGACTGCTGTGCACTGGGAGTCTGACTGACAGCACTGTAACACCTGGAGTGGATCAGAGTGCTGTGCACTGGGAGTCTGACACCAGTGTAAAACCTGGAGTGGGTCAGACCGCAATGTATCTGGGGTGTGACTGACAACACTGAAGCCTGACCAGCTCCTGGTGCTCGTGCGTGTGGGAGCGCTTACCTGATGTACAGGTGAAACGTGATGCCGGGTTTGAGCCGCAGCTTCCCTCCCTCAGCCGGCTCAAAGATACTGTCCTGGGACTCCAGGCCCTTCATCAGCTCGCTGTACAGAAACCTGGGAGGCAGAGGGGGAGGTGGTCATCGTGCGCACTGCGCAGCCAGAGGAAGCACAGGCGAGAGAGACCGCAGCGGCAGGAGGGGTCGATACGCAGAGAGAGACGACACAGGAGAGGAGACGGCCCTGGCTCTCTCCCTCTCCCTTCACTTCCCTCCATCCCCCTCCCTCCCTCCCTCTCTCTCTCTCTCCAGGGCACAGGAGTCATTCCTGCACTGTGAAGGACACCAGGACGCAGGAAGAAACTGCACACTGGCTCCTGGCTCCCGATTCACACAACACACAGTTTAACACTCCTGACTACTGGTCACTACAGACCCCAGGACACTGTCAGTAAGAGAGGGGTGTGGACCCTGGTGTCCTGACTACTGGTCACTACAGACCCCAGGACACTGTCAGTAAGAGTGGGGTGTGGACCCTGGTGTCCTGACTACTGGTCACTACAGACCCCAGGACACTGTCAGTAAGAGAGGGGTGTGGACCCTGGTGTCCTGACTACTGGTCACTACAGACCCCAGGACACTGTCAGTAAGAGTGGGGTGTGGACCCTGGTGTCCTGACTACTGGTCACTACAGGCCCCAGGACACTGTCAGTAAGAGTGGGGTGCTGACCCTGGTGTCCTGACTAAACTCACTCTGGCCTGAACATCTTGGTGAAGCTTTTTGGGATGAAAAGGGTTGTGTATTTTCTAGCTCACTACATAACTAAACATCTGCCCATCTACACAAACAATGGAGTATTCATCACTCAAGTCTTTACCTGATGAAGCCTCTTCTGGAGATGATTTCTGCATGGCAGTCATTAACTGTGTCCCCTTTAAGGCTCAGCTCCTCACCTTTAACACAGCGGTTTCCTAGCAACAAAGAAGCCAAATACTCAGTTAGCATTTACATCACAACTGCCATCATCAGAGCTGTAGAGTAACTGTAGAGACACTCAGTCCAGCTCCTCTGTATCTTCACATGAACACTCCTTCATCATCATCAGAGCTGGAGAGTCACTGTAGAGACACTCAGTCTAGCTCCTCTGTATCTTCACATGAACACTCCTTCATCATCATCAGAGCTGGAGAGTCACTGTACAGACACTCAGTCCAGCTCCTCTGTATCGTCACATGAACACTCCTTCATCATCATCTGTCCCTCCCTCTCACTCACCGGTGCCCAGGCTGACCACAGTGCCCAGGCTGTCTCCCTTCTTCATGACGATGGTGGCCAGTATCTTGCGTCCCAGCAGGCTGTGCTGTATCCTGGCAGTCAGGGCGTTAAACCGCTGGTGGCTGAGCATGGCCAGCTGGTCGTGGAGGGTGCTGCCGGTGAGCGGGAGCTGGGGGGAGACGGGGGGGGGGGGGGGTCAGCCTGCGCCGGACGGGGCCGCGCACGGGGCCGGACGGCGAGCGGCGGGCGAGGGAGCGCACCTCGGGGGCGAACTCTCCGGTGCGCGCGGCCCTCTCGGCCTCCCCGATGAGCACGCGCAGCGCGGCGTCGGCGGCCTCCTGCTTCCCCTGCTTCTTACTGCTGGCGCTGACCGCGGGGAACCAGCGCCCCCCCACCTTCGCCTGGTACGTGAACCTGCAGGACAGGAGAGGTCAGCGCCCGCCATCGCCGCCCCCGGCCCCGCGCCCCGGCGCCCGGCGCCCCCTCCTCACCGCGGCTCGTGCGGCGGCCCGGACTGCTCCACCAGCTTGATCTCGGCGGCGAAGCCCTTGGAGCGCGCGTACTCCAGCAGGCCGCTGATGGCGTTCTTGTTCAGGTGGTTGATGAGGTCGCCCACGCCGGCCGCGTGCGCGGCCTCCAGCTCCGCCACGGTCAGGGGGGGCAGGGAGGGGCCGGGCGGCAGGCTGGGGGCGCCGTCCTCGGGCGCGAAACTGAGCTGCGGCTGTGGGGGGGGGGGAGAGAGAGGTGACCGACCGCGGGCTGGGCGGAGGCACGGCGTGGGGGGCGCGTGTGCGCGTGGGGGCGGGTCGCCGTACCTTGCTGGGTGCCAGCCCGCGTTTCCCATCACCCATCAGCTCCTTCACGGCCACCTCCGCCGCCAGCTGCTTCGCCAGCTTCTTGCTGTTGGCCACAGCCGGCGGGAAGACGTGGTCCCCCACTTTCACCTGGAATGTAAACCTGAGCGAGAGACAGGAGGGGGTGGGGGGCGCGGATTAACACATGCACGCTGCACCCCAGCCCGAGAGGGGCTGACGGACAGGAATGACTCGGGGTTACCTGGGGTCGTGAGCAGGCCCCTGCTGGGCAACGGTGAGGAACTCGCAGGGGTGCCCCGATTTCTGCCCGTATTCCATCAGCATGCTGACCGGGTTCTTGCCCCCCGGCAACGAGCGAGAGACCGCCTCTGCCGAGCCCTCTGGAGCAGTGTACTGTAACAAAGGGAAGACATGGTCATACAGGGCGTCTTATGCCCTCTGTATCCACTACAGTGTCATGGTGGGTCCCTTGGTCCCTTACCCCTAGCTCTCCCAACCCTTTCTCTTTTTCTCTGTACTTGCCACGCTCTCGCACACTGTACTCACTGTGGTGTGAGCAGTGGGATCAGTGAGGGCCACGCTCTCGCACACTGTACTCACTGTGGTGTGAGCGGTGGGATCAGTGAGGGCCACGCTCTCGCACACTGTACTCACTGTGGTGTGAGCGGTGGGATCAGTGTGGGCCACGCTCTCGCACACTGTACTCACTGTGGTGTGAGCGGTGGGATCAGTGAGGGCCACGCTCTCGCACACTGTACTCACTGTGGTGTGAGCGGTGGGATCAGTGAGGGCCACGCTCTCGCACACTGTACTCACTGTGGTGTGAGCGGTGGGATCAGTGAGGGCCACGCTCTCGCACACTGTACTCACTGTGGTGTGAGCGGTGGGATCAGTGAGGGCCACGCTCTCACACACTATACTCACTGTGGTGTGAGCGGTGGGATCGGTGTGGGCCACGCTCTCGCACACTGTACTCACTGTGGTGTGAGCGGTGGGATCAGTGTGGGCCACGCTCTCGCACACTGTACTCACTGTGGAGAGAGACGTGAGACTCTGGGTGTCCATGGCCTCCGAGCTCATTTCCTCTCCCCCCTCCAGCTCTCTCAGCAGGACCTTCAGGGCTTCGGCCGCCGCCTCCTTCTTCGCGGTCTTTTTACTGGACGCCTCCGAGACGGGGAACTTCCTGCTTCCCAGCACCACCTGCATCTTGAACCTGGGGGCGGGGAACGAGAGGTTGCCGTCCCGCTGCGCGCAGGCCGCGGCCCGACGGGACGGCGCGGCGGCCCGTACTGACCTGGGGTCGTGCGAGGGCCCGCTCTGCTCCAGCAGCAGGAAGTCGCAGCTGTCGCCCGTGTGCTGGGCGAACTCCATCAGCCCGCTGACCGGGTTCTTCGACTGGACCTCCTGCAGCTTCTGCAGGGCGCTGGGCCCCCGGTCCTGCGTCACGGGGCCCGGCCCGCTCATGGCGTTCAGGAACTCGGGGATCTCATCCGACGCCCACTGCCCGTTCTCCTCCACGGGGTACCCCCCCCGAGACAGGGGGGACGCGGGGGCGGAGCCGGCTGGTTCCGGTTTGACCTCCGGCTGCCCCCCGTTCCCCACCCCCGCCTCCCCGTCTCCTCCCGGGAGCCCCCCCGCCCCGCGGACCGGCTCCAAGCCGCCGGGCGGGAAAGCGCCGATCACGCCCCCCTGGGAGCCCTCCTGGTCTTCCCCGCCTCCCGGTCCCGATCCCAGAACCCCCCGCGCCTGGGACTGCGCCACTTTCCGGTGGCGCCCCATCCGCTCCCTCTTCCGGGCGCTCAGGTCCCAGACGGGCTGCGCGCCGTCGCTGTGGCGGGTGACGTCGCCCTGCTGCTCCATGGCGTACAGCGAGGGGTTCACCTGCTTGGCGGTCCTGAAGCCCAGGTGCTTGGAGATCCCGAGGGCGCTGGCCGGGCCCGCCTCGTACAGGTACTGGCAGATCCGCTCCCTGGTGTCCGACATGCTGGCCTCCTCCTCCTCCTCCTCCTCCTCCTCCTCGGCGCCTCTCTCGGCCCCGCCCTCGCAGACGGCTTCGACGCTCGCCCCCCCCCCGCCGGCTCCTCCCTCGCGGCCGGGGTCCGCCTCCTGCTCCGCCCGCCCGCCTCCCGATCCCGGCCCTTCCCGGAAAGCCCCGCCTGCCGAGCGCTCCGGTTCTCCGGGCTCCTCTCCCCCGCCCTCCGAGTCCGAGTCGGAATCCTCCGGGGAGCTCCCGCCTTCCTCTTCCTCACCGGCCGCTTTCCCCTCCTGGTCTTCCTCTTCCTCCCTCGCGCCCTCCTCCTCTCCTCTCTGCCCTCCTCCTCCTCCTCCTCCTCCTCCCTCTCGGCACAAGCTCCAGAGGGGCGGGGTCACCCCCTGTTTGTGGGCGCGCCCCTCCCTCTCGAGGGCGTACAGCGCCTTGTTGACGCTCTTCTTCGGGAGGCGCAGCCTCTTGGCGAGCAGCCGGGCGTGAGCGGTCTCCCCGGGGCCCAGCGCCCCCAGGCCCTGCAGGACCGCGGCGCGGGCGCGACACTCGCCCCCGGCGCCCAGCTCCTGGAACCTGGAGGAGAGGGCGTCGACGGGGTCCTGCCGGGCCCGCCTCTGGGCGTAGCTCTGCTCCCAGCCCCTAGGGTTCTGGTTCTGGTTCTGGCTCCGGCCCGGCAGCCGGAATGGGGCGCAGCCGTAAGCCGGAGCGTACGAGCCCCCCCTGTACCGGGGTGGGCCCCTGAAGCCGGGGTGCTGGCCGGGGTAGCCGGCGGGGTACCCGAAACCGAGGCGCGCTGGGCCGGGCTGGGCCTGGCAGAACCGGGGGGCCTCGGGGTTCTGGCCGGTGAGGAACTGGACCTGCTGCTGCCGGAAGTCCGGGGGGGCGCCGCCGCGGGGGCCGGCGAAGGGCGGCGGGGCGGGGGGGCCCGTGGGGGGGGGCTGGAGGGGGCGAAGGGGATGCAGGGGAGGGCGGCGGGACAGAGGCTGGCGCGGTGCTCTGGCACGGCCACCT
This sequence comes from Lepisosteus oculatus, assembly GCF_040954835.1. Classification (NCBI taxonomy): domain Eukaryota; kingdom Metazoa; phylum Chordata; class Actinopteri; order Semionotiformes; family Lepisosteidae; genus Lepisosteus; species Lepisosteus oculatus. Next base: position 6,563,167 of record NC_090722.1, on the reverse strand, counting down.
CCTGCGCTCATAGCGCGCCGGGAGGGCCGGGCGGGGGGGCGCTGTCCGCGCTGCCAGCGAGGGTGGGGGCCACTCCGGCTCGGGCCCCGAGCACCTGGGGAGGGAGGAGAGGGGGGCGTTAGTGCTGCCCTGGGGGCCAGACCCTCCCCCCACACCGAGCCAGCCAGCAGGACCGGCGCCAGAATCCCGCACCGGAGACGGAGACCCATACTCCCCCAGTGAGCCCCCCGGGCTGGCTCTCGGCCGTCAGTCTGTCTCTAATCGCACCCCAACCTTTTCCCGGCACGTAGAGGAGTCTCCCCACTTCTGCCCCTCCAAACCGGGAGCAACGAGTCCAACAAAACCGACCGGCGCCCCTGAACCAGGACTATGAAAAATACAGCTTTTACACGTTCAATGCCGGCAAACGATGCGCTGAAAAGATTCAATTAAATCAATTAGCTGACGAGGGCGCGAGCCCCTCGCATCACGCTAACGCCGGGCGACAGCGCGCGCCGTGACTCACGGCTCAGCTAATCGGAGCGGAGCCGCAGCGGCAGCGCGAGGGGCTCTGCCGGGACGCCCGAGCGCCTGAAGGGGGATGACGTGACCCCCGTCCCCCGATTTAATTTAAGATCAGATCACTTTATCAGCCCTGTACAAGTCCTTGCATTAGGAATCCGCCTTTTTCGCATTTAACAAACACGAAAAGACAGAGAGGAGAGCAGCCTGCCCTGTCTCTCCTGGAAGAACTCCGACAGCTGGGAGATCTGATGCTTCGCCAACAACCGGGCTGCACTGAACCCTACTGAACCCCACTCAACCCCGCTCTGCGTTACTGACTTACGGTGAACACCGACAGCCGACCGGCGGCTCAGGAACTTCGTCTAAAAACGCGTCTGGAGCCCTCGGCTGCCCGGCGGAGTGAGATGACACCGGTGATCAGTGACCCGTCAGCAGAAATTCAAAGACGCCTTCCGGAGCTGCGGGGGAAACCGATCCCGTCCTTGGCTCTCCCCGAGAGTCCGTGGGGACGGACCGTCACGGCGAGCAGCTTCAACTTTAAAACCCGACGTCTCTGCCGAACCGGCACCTCTCCTCCCCGCTGTGATGAGAGAGAGATCCGTGCAGCCCGGGTCTCTGCTGCACCCGGAGCCCAGCCGCGATCGCGCGTGTCTGGCGCGGAGGGGGAAGGAGCGCGAGCCTCTCGCTGCAATCTCGGCGCCTGTCCTCGCTCCGGTTTCGGTTTCCTTTCTCCGCACGAGCGCTCCGATTCCATGAAGCCGGCGCTGTGCCCGCGCGGCGCCGCCAGGGGGACCCCGACCCCCACACGCGCGCCCGCCCCGCGCCACACAAACCGAATAAACCGACCCCCCCCCGACAGCGCGTCGACACCGGCTGGTCCGGACGTGTCCGTCTTCTTGTTGTTGTTCTGACACGCCGGGTCGGAGCCGAGCTGGCAACGTGTAGGAACTCAAGCCACTGACTCCCTGTCAGGGTCCGAGAGCAGCAGGGCTACCGAGCTGTGGCTCTGAACCCACAGAGGAACCGGGCCGCTCCAGTCAGAACAGCACACTGCAGAGAGACTGTGGGTCTCAGAGAGGAACTGGGCCTCTCCAGTCAGAACAGCACACTGCAGAGAGACTGTGGGTCTCAGAGAGGAACCAGACCTCTCCAGTCAGAACAGCACACTGCAGAGAGACTGTGGGTCTCAGAGAGGAACCAGACCTCTCCAGTCAGAACAGCACACTGCAGAGAGACTGTGGGTCTCAGAGAGGAACTGGGCCTCTCCAGTCAGAACAGCACACTGCAGAGAGACTGTGGGTCTCAGAGAGGAACCGGGCCTCTCCAGTCAGAACAGCACACTGCAGAGAGACTGTGGGTCTCAGAGAGGAACCAGACCTCTCCAGTCAGAACAGCACACTGCAGAGAGACTGTGGGTCTCAGAGAGGAACCGGGCCTCTCCAGTCAGAACAGCACACTGCAGAGAGACTGTGGGTCTCAGAGAGGAACCGGACCTCTCCAGTCAGAACAGCACACTGCAGAGAGACTGTGGGTCTCAGAGAGGAACCGGGCCTCTCCAGTCAGAACAGCACACTGCAGAGAGACTGTGGGTCTCAGAGAGGAACCGGGCCTCTCCAGTCAGAACAGCACACTGCAGAGAGACTGTGGGTCTCAGAGAGGAACCGGGCCGCTCCAGTCAGAACAGCACACTGTAGAGAGACTGTGGGTCCCAGAGAGGAACCGGGCCGCTCCAGTCAGAACAGCACACTGCAGAGAGACTGTGGGTCTCAGAGAGGAACCGGGCCTCTCCAGTCAGAACACGAGAGGGTGAGAGGAGGACTTGCAGGGAGGTGAGATCCTAAGAGATACAGACAGCTTTACCCCCAGAACAAACTGGGACACAGGGAAACCAGGACAGGCACTGAGAACAGTGGTGCACACGACAATTAAACTGGACTGGACTGGTTATAAAGCAAAGGGGCCACTCGGCCTGTCCAGCCCGTTGGGTCGTTAGTAGTCAATTGATCTCAGGATCTGTTCCATGCTCCCACCACCCTCCGTGTAAAGTAGTGCCTCCTGCCCTGATTGGAGGATCTCAACCAGCTGTTTCTGGAAAGAATCCAGGGTACCAGCTTCAAGCACACAGCTGAGCAGCCTGTTCCACGCCCCCACCACCCTTTGTGTAAAGCAGTGCCTCCTGTCCTTGGCTTTAAATGCTCTTCCCCGTAGTTCCTGCCTGTCTCCCCTGGCTTGTGGTCCGATCAGGCAGGAGGAATCGGTGGGTGAAAGAGCCAGGGGTGTCTGGTACTGCCCACGGAGGCCCAGCTGCGTGAGGCCCGGACACTGACCAGCGAGACCCAGACTGGCCCGACCCTGCCCGCCGCACACCCGCACCCTGCTATCTGGGGTCACACGTCCTGCGTGTCCAAGAGAACCAGCAGGGCAGCAGGACGGGTCCAGGGAGCTCCCAGTGTACAGGACCATACCCCACAGCCCGTCTGCTCCGGACCGGACATGACCCGAATCAAGGAGGCACGACTGTGGCGGTGGCCCTGCGGGGTACCCAGAGTGCTGTGCGGCGTGTCCGGAGCGTGGCGGAAGGCCGTCTGGGCGGATCTGTCCAGTTCGATGGCCAGAAGAACAAGAGGTGACACACTGAAACCTCGCACTGCCCGCCTCTGCGGTCATCTCTGCAGCACTGCCTGTCTCCTAACTGGCTTCCAGCCTCAGAATAATCTGGTCCCTCGGCAGCCCTGAACGGCTCTGTGCTGCGCTCACTGTCCCCACTGCTGCAGACTGACCCTCCTGCTTCGACTCCTGGATGTTTTGGCTTAATTTTTCCTCTGACCTTTTACCGTGTTTTTCTGTCTCTCTTCATCGCTATGCACGGCGTCAGTGGGCTTGGAAAGGGACTTGATAAACAACATGTTATTACTATTCCTGGTGTTGTTGTTGTCATTAAGAGAGGCTGACAGCCTGACTCGTGTGCGGGGCGGACAAGGACGAACACGTCCGGGAGACGCACCGGCGTCCTTCTCCTGCGGTCCCCAGAGACAGCTCTGCGGGACAGGAGAAGTGTGCTCGCCTGCAGCCCGCTCTGCACAGCCCGAGCCGGTACAATACCGTCCTGGGCCAAGCCGTGCCAGACCACCCCGCAACGATACCACCCTGTGCAGCGCCAGCAGCGCGCTGAAACTACTGTGCATGCTGAACCACTGATGTCCCGACATCCAGCGACACCGGCAGGACCGGCCCTAGCGCCTGCAGAGCTCCGACTCGCGATCACACGCCCCCCGATGCCTCTAATTCTCACACGCACAGATGCACAGCCAGTATCGGCTCCGACCGACCCCCCCCCTCAGCGCGACCCGGGACCCCTGCCTCTTCCGCCTCCAGCCCACTCTCGCCAGCCTTCACTCCACGCACCCCGAACGTCATGTCGCGATACCACAGGCGGGTCGTGAGCGGCTGGGGGCCACATCTCCCGGCGCAGACCAACTGGGCTCGCCGCCGTCCCCGGCCCGACTCCCCGACACCAGCCACGCGTGTCTCCGCGAACACCCACCCGGGGCGAACGAGAAAGGCGCTCCCTACCTGCAGATGGATTAAGGGGTTTGGCAGTGCAGCTCAGGCTCCGCAGAGTGTTGTGGGCTCCACCGCCTCGCCGTCGGAAAACAGGAAGAGCGGCGCGATGACGTCGAAAACAGGCGACGGATTGGTTGAGGGGAGAGGAGGGGTAGAAGCCTGTGAAGGGGGGTGTAGGCTCAGACATCTGGGGGCAGCCTCGATGTGCAGGGCCAGTGTGTGTGAGTGTGAGTGCTCGGCAGTGAGTGTGTCAGCGTGTCAGTGCGTCAGGCAGTGTGAGTGTGTCAGTGTGTGTGCGTCAGTGTGTCAGTGTGTGTGTCATTGTGACAGTGTGAGTGTGTCAGTGTGTCAGTGTGTGTGTCAGTGTGACAGTGTGAGTGTCAGGCAGTACAGTCACAATTTCCAGCCCAGTTCTGTTTGGAGAAGTTTATTGCCTGCAGTCAGTTCAGTGCACAGGCACCATGTTCTCCACTACAGGTCAAAAATGAAACAAAAAGCTGAATGGTTTTAATTCCAGAAACAGAAAATGACATGATAACTGACCACTCGGCCTTCTACCTGTTCTGTACATCAACGCAACGATCTTTATATTCATCTTCTATTCCTCTTCCCTTTGAAGCACAACAGCTAGGTGCCCCTCATGGAACACCCCATTTTGGGGGTGTCCCTTGCTCCATTCGGACACGGCCCTCTCGCAGCAGTCTGTACAGGTGCTGATTGGCTGTTTTTTTGGGGACCCCCAGTTTCCGGGCGATGAGCGCAGCCGGGGCAGTGGTCCCCGACGGAAGGCCCTCCAGCACCCCCAGCACGTCCTGGGGCTCGCGGCGGGTCCCCTCCCCCAGGGCCAGGTGCTGGAAGCTGGCTGCCAGAGCGTGGGCCTCCCCCGGGCCAGCTGGCTGAGGCCGGGGCACAGGGCCACTGGGAAAGAGGCAGACAGGGAGAGAGGGGGAGGAGGGGTGGGGAGGGAGAGAGAGGGAGGAGGAGAGGGAGGGAGGAGGAGAGAGAGGGAGAGAGGGAGGGAGGAGGGGTGAGGAGAGAGAGGAGGGAGAGGCAGTGAGGAGGAGGAGGGAGGGGGAGGGAGAGAGAGGGAGGGAGGAGGGGTGAGGAGAGAGAGGAGGGAGAGGCAGTGAGGAGGAGGAGGGAGGGGGAGGGAGAGAGAGGGAGGGAGGGAGGAGGGGTGAGGAGAGAGAGGGAGAGAGGAGGGGTGGGGGGAGAGAGGGAGGGAGGAGGAGAGGAGGGGTGGGGAGAGAGAGGGAGGAGGGGTGGGGGGAGAGAGGGAGAGACGGAGGGAGGAGGGGTGAGGAGAGAGAGGCAGTGAGGAGGAGGGAGGGGGAAAGTGAGAGAGGATAGAGGGAGGGAGGAGGGGTGAGGAGAGAGAGGGAGGGAGGAGGGGTGAGGAGAGGGAGAGGCAGGGGGGAGGAGTGAGGAGAGAGAGGAGGAAGACGAGAGTGCTGAGCAGAGACACAGGACCGCTCTCCCTCTCTCTGCCTGGCACACCCACAGCCCCGCCCATCGCCTCGGCAGCGACGGCTCACGCCCACGTAACCATGGCAGCAGTCTGCCCCCAGTCTCTCCGCTAGTTCAGCCAGTCAGCGCTCAGGGCCTCATGCCGGCTGCCCCCGTCTACATACCTGTCCCTCCCGTTCGTGGCCGCAGTGTGCACGCCCGGCCTGCAGGGGGCGGCGGTGCGCGGCCCCTCTGCCCCCTCGCCCTGTGTCTGGCTGGGCAGCCTCCACAGCACGGGGGGCCCCTCCGTCTTGTCCACCTGGCCCCCGCGCAGCAGCGAGTACAGCTGCTGGTTTGCCGACTTCCGCGAGACGCCGAGCTCGCGGGCGATCCGGTGCGCGGGCAGCCCCCCGCCGGGGCCCGCCGACAGGAGGACCTTCAGGACGCTCTGAGGGTCCGGGGGCCCGGGTTCAGGGGACGCCCCGGTGGTCGCGCGTGGCTCCGGTTCCGAGCCCGCCAGGCTCCACAGCGGCGGCTCTGTCCTGGTCCGGCGGACCGCGCCGCCCCTCTCCAGCTCGTACAGCGCTCGGTTGACATCCCCGACCGGGGGGCCCCCGAGGGCCGCCGCGATCTCCCCAGCCGCGTGGCCCCTCTCGCCTCCCTGCGCCCCTGTCCGCAGGAACGCACACACGCGGCCCCCGACGTCCCCCTCGGACGCAGACATCCCTCTCCAGGGCGGGGCTCTGGAGAAGACCCCCACAGAACCGTCACCCAGAGTCACAGCACCTGCGCAGAGCAAGAGCTGTCAAGAACCAGACAGAGACAGAGAGAGAGAGGAGTGGACAGACAGAGACACAGGGAGGGAGAGAGAGAGGAGTGGACAGACAGAGACACGGGGGGGGGGGAGAGAGGAGTGGACCAACAGAGACACGGGGGGGGGGAGAGAGAGAAAGAGGAGTGGACCAACAGAGACACAGGGGGGGAGAGAGAGAGAGAAAGAGGAGTGGACAGACAGAGACACATGGAGACAGGAGTGGATCGACAGAGACACAGGGAGAGAGAGGAGTGGACAGAGACACAGGGAGAGAGAGAGAGGAGTGGACAGACAGAGACACAGGGAGAAAGAGAGAGAGGAGTGGACTGACAGAGACACAGGGAGAGAGACAGGAGTGGACCGACAGAGACACAGAGAAGGATGCTGCTATAGTGAGGATCACAGCAGGAGAAAGACAAGCAGGTGGGAAGAGATCAGTCCTGAAACAGCCAGTCTTCACCCACCCCGTGTCCCAGCGCAGACTGGACTCGCTCATTTCCCCCTCTACAGCGAGCGGGAAACGAGACTGCTCCCCGGAGGAAAAAAAAAAACTAAAATAAAGTCGTTTAAAATCTTCCACAACTAAAAATAATAAAAACACAAACGCCTCCCTCGCCGAGAGTCTGAGCGAGTGACCCGGAAGGGCTCCCCCACAGCGCCCCCGTGTGGCCAGCAGGGCGAATGTCTCTATTCGCCGTGAAGCGCGTTTTGTAGCTAACCATTAATTCTAATCGTGATTGTTCATTAAAATTACATCAACGAGGGGAACAAGAGCGCTGATAAGACGTTCAGAACAGCAGTAAAATCACAAGGAAAAATAACAAAGAAAAATAAAAGAGAGGTAGGTGTCCAGAAAAGCGCTATATAAGTGTAAGCAATTATTATTATTATTATTATTGTTATTATTTGCATTCCTTTATTGCACTTATTTACCGAGTCTCGCCATCGTGATTCCTCTGGTGCCGTACCGTATAATACCACATAATTATAATGTTAAGAAGAAGATAATAAGGCTCCACAGCCGAAACGTTTCCTTTTCTTCTCTTTTCAGCATGGAATAAACCTTTGCTGGTTCCTTAGAAGCCTACGATTGATGACACAGCTCCCTACTTGAACTTCCACACGACAACAACAACAATAATAATAAATCCTTACACGTATATGGCGCCTTTCTCAGTCCGCTCAAAGTGCTTCACAGGTCATGGGGACTCCCCTCCACCAGCACCAGTTAGTAGCCCCACCGGGATAATAATAATAATAATAATAATAATAATAATAATAATAATAATAATAATAATAATAATAATAATAATAATTGCTTACACTTATATAGCGCTTTTCTGGACACTCCACTCAAAGCGCTTTACAGGTAATGGGGATCCCCTCCAACACCACCAATGTGCAGCCCCACCTGGATGATGCGATGGCAGCCATAGCGCGCCAGAACACTCCCCACACAGCAGCTCTCAGTGGGGAGGAGAGCAGAGCGATGGAGCCAGTTCAGAGAGGGGGATTATTAGGAGGCCATGATTGGTAAGGGCCAATGGGAAATTTGACCAGGGATGTACCTCAGCCTAATCCAGATGTTTCTACGACAGGTTTCACACAACATTAACATACAGAGGAACACTTTTACCTGTGTGAAAAGTATTTCAGGTGTGTGCATGACTGCTTTTTATATTACGTGTTGTTTCTATGCTGTAAAATGAGATTAATACGTGGCTCATCTGAAAAATGAAAATGGTTAGCAGAGGATGGTTTCGATCCATCGACCTCTGGGTTATGGGCCCAGCACGCTTCCGCTGCGCCACTCTGCTAGACGCTTGCACTGGTGAAAAGTCACTCGCTTTGTTATTGTCCGAGTGTGTTCTGCAGTGCTGCGCTCTAGTGGTCATCATTCGAAAGTGCATCAGAGACTATTAGACGAGAACCAATCATGTGGGATGTTTGCCTGCGAGCCCCGCCCCCTACCCCACCTCACCAATCGCCTCTTGCTGTTGAAAAGCGTTTGGCGCCTGTGATTGGTTCCCTGGGTTGTCGATCTCGTTCGGAGACGCTGTTTCCCTGGGTAGTGAAGCAACGCCAGCGGACAGGTCGGCGGCCGAAGATTTCTCTTTGTGGCTTCCCTCAAGTTGTCAAGACGTCGTACGCAATGAGGTACAGTAATTCAAAGGAGATGGAAGGGAAAACTGTTTTTTTCTGTGCGCAATCTGACAACGCGGTGTGTCCTGGCAGAACTGAAATCCGGCTTCTCAAGTAGGCCTCATATCAGGCCTCGGGTCTCGAGTTAGCTAGCGTACCCGTGTCGGATCGGGGGTGTGTGCGCGCGTGCGTGGGCTCTGCATGTTATCGCTAAAACCCAAGTTGAAACTGCGTCCCCTTCGAATTCCATTTCCTGGCGTTTAGTGACAAGATGTGTAAAAGGAAAATGGCGTTTTTTTTAAAACAAAAGCTCTCGGAAGAGGGTGTTGTGCCGGGCGCTGGATGAATGAATGGCTGTAATCGAGCGGCCGGTCTGGGGCCTGCTCTTTGTTACCCACCGTGCCGGTTTCCACACGGCGCCGACCGGCAGTGCACCGAGGCCGGTGTGTGCTTCGTGACCTGGCCGCCGAGGTGCGGGCGAACCGAGGGTCTGTATGCCCGACGAGTGCCAAGGCACGTTCCTGCCTCCAACACCGTGCGGCTGTCCGGCATCGGGGGTCCCAGTCTCTGCGTGCCGGCTGGTTAGTGGCTTATCCTACCGGCCAGGGTGCTGGGGGGGGCTTGAGGTCAAAGATCCATGAACCTAGTGTCGGAGGGCCGTCTGGAATCGCCCTGTGAGGCACTGAGCCCGCGGGACTCGTGCAGGATGATCTGTGAATGAACCGACTGGCGACCACAGAGAAATTCAGAACAGGTGGCCTTTCCTTACACAAAGGGGGGTGTGTGTGTGGAACAAGCTGCAGGGGGTCAGTTAGCTACTAAATACCCAGCGGCTGGGCGGGCCCTGTGGCTCCACTCTGTAACGACCCCTTACATCCTCAAGACACGGGATCTTTATCGTGGTCTTGTGCAGCTCTACTGTTCACTTCAGTTCACGCACAGTTACCCTGCTGGCAGCCCACCGGAGCTCAGCATCCATCTCTGGAGGGGAGACCTCCTGGGAAAGCTGAGGCTGCAGCTGGAAGAGGTGTTAGTGGGACCAGCAGGGGGCGCTCACCCTGCGGTCTGTGTGGGTCCTAATGGCCCGGTACAGTGACGGGGACACTATACTGTAAATAGGCGCTGTCCTTCGGATGAGATGTAAAACCGAGGTCCTGACTCTCTGTGGTCATTAAAAATCCCAGGGCATTTCTCCAAAAGAGTAGGGGTGTTACCCCGGAGTCCTGGAGGTGCTACAGTCCGTCATGGAATTAACCAGGTGGACCGATCGTGTGACTGGAGCACCTGGTCTTCTGCAGGCGCGGTGGGGCTCACTCGAGCTTGCGTCTCTCTGCGCGGAGAGCAGAGGGGTGGCCTCGCTGCTCTGGTCCCGACTGGCCTGGTGGAGGCGGCTGGCTGGGTGTCTCTCCAATCCAGTGATGGAAGCATCTAACATCTCTCTCTCTCTCTCTCCAGAGGCGACAGGGGGCGGGGCCGGGGGGGCCGGTTTGGAGCCCGCGGAGGGCTGGCGCAGGGGTGAGTAGCTGCTGGTGGGGGGGACGTGCTTACTGTACCTGTGCAAGCAGTCGGACACCCCGTCGGTGGCAGACTGATCCACTCCGGGTTTTACAGTGTTGTTAATCAGACTCCTGGCATCCAGCAGTGCGCTCCAGTCTGGGGGCTAACAGTGTAGTTAATCACACCACAGTGCGCTGCAGTCCGGGGGTTAACAGTGTAGTTAATCACACCACAGTGTGCTGCAGTCCGGGGGTTAACAGTGTAGTTAATCACACCACAGTGCGCTGCAGTCTGGGGTTAACAGTGTAGTTAATCACACCACAGTGCGCTGCAGTCTGGGGTTAACAGTGTAGTTAATCACACCACAGTGCGCTGCAGTCTGGGGTTAACAGTGTAGTTAATCACACCACAGTGCGCTGCAGTCCGGGGGCTAACAGTGTAGTTAATCACACCACAGTGCGCTGCAGTCTGGGGTTAACAGTGTAGTTAATCACACCACAGTGTGCTGCAGTCCGGGGGCTAACAGTGTAGTTAATCACACCACAGTGCGCTGCAGTCTGGGGTTAACAGTGTAGTTAATCACACCACAGTGCGCTGCAGTCTGGGGGCTAACAGTGTAGTTAATCACACCACAGTGCGCTGCAGTCTGGGGGCTAACAGTGTAGTTAATCACACCACAGTGCGCTGCAGTCTGGGGTTAACAGTGTAGTTAATCACACCACAGTGCGCTGCAGTCCGGGGGCTAACAGTGTAGTTAAGCACACCACAGTGTGCTGCAGTCCGGGGGTTAACAGTGTAGTTAATCACACCACAGTGCGCTGCAGTCTGGGGTTAACAGTGTAGTTAATCACACCACAGTGCGCTGCAGTCTGGGGTTAACAGTGTAGTTAATCACACCACAGTGTGCTGCAGTCCGGGGGTTAACAGTGTAGTTAATCACACCACAGTGCGCTGCAGTCTGGGGTTAACAGTGTAGTTAATCACACCACAGTGCGCTGCAGTCTGGGGGCTAACAGTGTAGTTAATCACACCACAGTGCGCTGCAGTCTGGGGGTTAACAGTGTAGTTAATCACACCACAGTGCGCTGCAGTCTGGGGTTAACAGTGTAGTTAAGCACACCACAGTGCGCTGCAGTCTGGGGCTAACAGTGTAGTTAATCACACCACAGTGCGCTGCAGTCCGGGGGCTAACAGTGTAGTTAATCACACCACAGTGCGCTGCAGTCTGGGGTTAACAGTGTAGTTAATCACACCACAGTGTGCTGCAGTCTGGGGTTAACAGTGTAGTTAATCACACCACAGTGCGCTGCAGTCCGGGGGCTAACAGTGTAGTTAATCACACCACAGTGCGCTGCAGTCCGGGGGCTAACAGTGTAGTTAATCACACCACAGTGCGCTGCAGTCTGGGGTTAACAGTGTAGTTAATCACACCACAGTGTGCTGCAGTCTGGGGTTAACAGTGTAGTTAATCACACCACAGTGTGCTGCAGTCTGGGGTTAACAGTGTAGTTAATCACACCACAGTGCGCTGCAGTCCGGGGGCTAACAGTGTAGTTAATCACACCACAGTGTGCTGCAGTCTGGGGTTAACAGTGTAGTTAATCACACCACAGTGCGCTGCAGTCCGGGGGTTAACAGTGTAGTTAATCACACCACAGTGCGCTGCAGTCTGGGGTTAACAGTGTAGTTAACAGTGTAGTTAAGCACACCACAGTGTGCTGCAGTCTGGTGTTAACAGTGTAGTTAATCACACCACAGTGCGCTGCAGTCTGGGGGCTAACAGTGTAGTTAATCACACCACAGTGTGCTGCAGTCTGGTGTTAACAGTGTAGTTAATCACACCACAGTGCGCTGCAGTCTGGGGGCTAACAGTGTAGTTAATCACACCACAGTGCGCTGCAGTCCGGGGGCTAACAGTGTAGTTAATCACACCACAGTGCGCTGCAGTCCGGGGGTTAACAGTGTAGTCAATCACACCACAGTGCGCTGCAGTCCGGGGGCTAACAGTGTAGTTAATCGCACCACAGTGCGCTGCAGTCCGGGGGTTAACAGTGTAGTTAATCGCACCACAGTGCGCTGCAGTCTGGGGTTAACAGTGTAGTTAATCGCACCACAGTGCGCTGCAGTCTGGGGTTAACAGTGTAGTTAATCACACCACAGTGCGCTGCAGTCTGGGGTTAACAGTGTAGTTAATCACACCACAGTGCGCTGCAGTCTGGGGTTAACAGTGTAGTTAATCACACCACAGTGCGCTGCAGTCTGGGGTTAACAGTGTAGTTAATCACACCACAGTGCGCTGCAGTCTGGGGGTTAACAGTGTAGTTAATCACACCACAGTGCGCTGCAGTCTGGGGTTAACAGTGTAGTTAATCACACCACAGTGCGCTGCAGTCTGGGGTTAACAGTGTAGTTAATCACACCACAGTGCGCTGCAGTCTGGGGGTTAACAGTGTAGTTAATCACACCACAGTGCGCTGCAGTCTGGGGTTAACAGTGTTGTTAGTCTGACTCCTGGTGCTCTGCAGTCTGATCCACACCTGATTTGACTATCGGATGTAGAGTCTTGTCCACATTGTGCTAGCAGAGGCTTTTCTTGAGGCTCACCTGAGTTTTTGTCTTGCAGGTATCGGCCCTTCGTGCCTCACATCCCCTTCGACTTCTACGTGGTGAGTAGCGAGCAGAGGGGCCTCGCCACCTGCCCCCTCTGCTGCCCCCATGCGGTGTCTGTGAGGCTGTGCTCATCTCCCTCTCTCCTTGTGCCCAGTGCGAGATGGCGTTTCCCCGGGTGAAGCCGGCCCCTGACGAGACGGCGTTCAGCGAGTGCCTGCTGAAGAGGAACCAGGACCTGAGCCCCACTCCCTCTGAGCAGGTACAGCGCAATTCAACACTGCCGTGCTCTCGCCCAGGCCAGTGTCATCCCTCTGTCTCCAGTGAGCTGGTACAGCACAGACTCTCACTGTCTCACACACTCTCTCTGTCTCCAGTGAGCTAGTACAGTACAGACTCTCACTGTCTCACACACTCTCTCTGTCTCCAGTGAGCTGGTACAGCACAGACTCTCACTGTCTCACACACTCTCTCTGTCTCCAGTGAGCTAGTACAGTACAGACTCTCACTGTCTCACACACTCTCTCTGTCTCCAGTGAGCTGGCACAGCACAGACTCTCTCTGTATCCAGTGAGCTGGCACAGCACAGACTCTCTCCCACAAGTATTATCCCAGTTTAAACTTTTTGCCCTTCTCTGTTCTGTGAACACTTCTCAGTGCCTCTGAGAGAGGCGTTTCAAATCCTGACTCTTGGCTCTCTCTCTCAGTCCTCCATCCTGTCCCTCGTCACCAAGATCAACAACGTCATCGACAACCTCATCGTCGCCCCAGGCAACTTCGAAGTGGTGAGTTTAACCTTTTGACGTGGTCTGGGGGTCCCCACTTTCCAGCCCCTGGGGAGAGAGCGTCGGGGACAGTGGAGACTGCACGCTCTCCCTCTCCCCTCTCTGTTTCTCCCTCTCACCCCTCCATCTCTGTCCCCCCCTCTTTCTCCCTGCAGCAAATCGAGGAAGTGCGGCAGGTCGGCTCCTACAAGAAGGGCACCATGACAGCCGGGCACAACGTGGCCGACCTCGTGGTCATCCTGAAGATCCTGCCCACGCGTGAGTGACCGCCGGGAGGGAAGCACCCCTCGACGTGCGAGGCCCCGGGTCCCCAGAGCACCCCCGCAATGAACCCGCCGCCACAGAAACTGGTCACCCAGCAGGGGAGGGAGGCTGGGGGCTGGTGGGAGAGGGGGCGCTCCTGTCTCCCCCCGGGCTGCCCTCCCTCCCTCTCTTAGTGGGTTTCTGACTGTCCGGTCTGTGGCGGGGTGGTGATGGCCTGGACCACCCAGCTGGGGAGGGAGGGTGGGGGCTGGTGGGAGAGGGGGGCTCTCCTGTCTCCCCCGGGGTGCCCTCCCTCCCTCTCTCGGTGGGTTTCTGACGGCGGTCTTCTTCCTGTCCCCCTGCTGCAGTCGAGGCCGTCGTGGCGCTGGGGAACAAAGTGGTGGAGACGCTGCGGACGCAGGACCCCGCGGAAGGTGAGTGGGCACAGAGACTCCTGCCCGTTCGGCTCACTCTGACCCCCGGCTCCGACTCCTGCCGGGGGGGTGGGACACTGGGGCTCTGACCCTCCCCCTCTCTCTCTCTCAGTGCTGTCCATGCTGACCAACGAGACGGGGTTCGAGATCAGCTCTGCCGACGCCACCGTGAAGATCCTCATCACCACTGTGCCACCCAACCTGCGCAAACTGGACCCCGAGCTGCACTGTACGTACTCACTGGGGGGACTGGACACTGAGCCCCGCTGTCCACACAGGCTGGGGGCGACTGGACTGGACACTGAGCCCCGCTGTCCACACAGACTCGGGGTGACTGGACTCTGGACTGTGGTGGGGGGGCTGGGTTGGACGCTCTCTGCGTCTCTCTCAGGAAGTGTCGTCAGGAATGGTGTCTCTTTCTCTCCCAGTGGATATCAAGGTCCTCCAGAGTGCGCTGGCTGCAATCCGACACGCCCGCTGGTTCGAGGAGAACGCCTCCCAGTCCACGTAAGGACAACGACGCCTCTTCGTTACTGGCTGTGGGTTCGAGCCCCAGTGCAGTGCACTCTGTGTGTTGTGTGAGACTCTCCCCTGAGGCCAGTTAGCTGGCAGTGTCTTTACAACTGCACACTGTCTTCTTCCTGAACGCTGGGAATCCTGATCGCCTGCTTCCTGTTCCTGTAGAGTGAAGGTTCTGATCCGGCTCCTGAAGGACCTGCGGGCCCGGTTCCCTGGGTTCGAGCCTCTTACACCCTGGATCATCGACCTGCTGGTGAGACTCTCGAGCACTGCCGTGGCTGATTGTCGTTCTTAGAGCTCTCCGCGTCGGACATCGGCCTGTCCTGCCGGGTGGACTGGCCACAGTGTGCTCGGGTCGCTGACGTGAGCCGCGGCAACGTTTCCATGTTCCTGGAAGCGTGCCGGGAGGGGACACAGCGGAGAAGCGGAAACTGGGGTGGGGGTTTCCTTGTGTCGTAGAGGGCTCGGAGCCCCCTTGGAACCTGTGGGGGGCTGACACCACGCGCTTCCTTGGCGTCCTACTCCACATCCTCCACGGGGGGCGCTGTTACGTGGCGTGCTGGGCGGTACCCTAAGCCCCCGGGAAGTGGGGATCGGCCCGTTTTCAGCGCGGCCTCCCTGGTGCTGGTACTGTCGGTGGCGTGGGCGCTGTGGTAATGCTCTGCTCTTGGGTTTCAGGGTCACTCAGCTGTGATGAACAACCCCTCCAGACAGCCCCTCTCTCTCAATGTGGCGTACAGGTGGGTCATCCCCGACTGCGCCCCCATATCTTTATGGGGACAACTCTGAGTTTGGGGGGAGTTCCTAGGGCTCGATCTGTAATCATCTTCGGAAACAGGTAGTCAAACTGGCCTGTTCCCGGCCCCCACCACTCTCTGTGTAAAGAATTTCCTCCTGTTCCTTCTCCAAAATACCCTTTTACGTCCAGAAGGCAGCAGGCCTTGACCTTTTGCCCTACCACTGACTGGGGTGCCCCTTTCACGGTGGCAGGGTCCCGACTGAGCTCCCCTCGCGGTGTGGCTTCCCCAGGCGTGTTCTCGCTCTGACGCATGTGGCGTTGGTGTCTCTTGCAGGCGGTGCCTGCAGATGCTGGCGGCGGGGCTGTTCCTGCCCGGATCGGTGGGCATCACTGACCCCTGCGAGAGTGGCAACTTCCGGGTCCACACGGTCATGACGCTGGAGCAGCAGGTAACAGTACCGGATTGCTCTCCTCCCTCGTCCTCCTGCTGGACACAGGCTAGGGAGCCCCTCAGTAACGACAGCGGTCAGTCACCGGGCAGTGCCCGGTCAGCTGAGGACAGTACTTTTGGTCAGTCATCAGGCAGTGCCCGGTCAGCTGAGGTCAGTCATCAGGCAGTGCCCGGTCAGTTGAGGTCAGTCACAACGGCGGTCAGTCATCAGGCAGTGCCTGGTCAGTTGAGGTCCGTCACAACAGCAGTCAGTCATCAGGCAGTACCCGGTCAGCTGAGGACAGTATTGTTGGTCAGTCATCAGGCAGTGCTAGGTCAGATGAGGTCAGTGACAACAACAGTCAGTCACCAGCTGAGGTCAGTGACAACAGTGGTCAGTCATCAGGCAGTGCCCGGTCAGCAGAGGTCAGTGACAACAGTGGTCAGTCTCCCGGGCAGTGCCTCTCTCTCATGCTGCGTCCGCTTCTGTTCCAGGACATGGTGTGCTTCACGGCTCAGACTCTGGTGCGGATCCTGTCGCACGGCGGCTACAGGAAGATCCTTGGCCTGGAGGGGGACGCCAGCTGTGAGTACCAGCCGGGGCCAGCGGGGGGCGCTGCTCTCAGGAGTCGAATCTTCTGAATCGAAAGACCCAGGGGCGCCGGGTCAGGGTCCATTGTCACCCCAAGTGGGGGGTCCTCACAGGCAGGGGCGCAAACGCAAGTGTGTCCGTGGAGCGCCTGTAGAGAAAGGCGACTGGATATAGGCTCCCCTGCCCCCTCCCAGTCCTCCTTGCATCCGAGAGCGGAGACAGAGCTGGGCGAGGAGGCCTTCGGGAGCGGAGCGGGCCCTCGTGTGTCCCCTGGCCCCAGCTCTGTCTCCGCTCTCGGGCACGAGGAGGCCTTCAGGAGCGGAGCGGGCTCTCGGAGAGTTGAGAGCCCGTGTGTGTGTGTGCGTGCGTGAAGTGGCGGAGGAGGGGGCTGGCTGTGGATGAGTGTCGAGTGCTTACCGCAGCTCTCGTCCTCCTTCCTCTCCGGGTATCTGCTCGTTCCGATTACCGGAGGTCAAGAGGGATCTCCGCAGTCTTATTTTTTTCCCCAGTCTCACGATGGTGATTACAGGCACTTCTTTGCTCCATAAAGGAGCGGCCCTCAGCTCAAGAGACAACAGTACCAGCAGGCGCTGCGTGAGAAATAAAAGCAGATTCAAGAGCTGCGGGTTCCGGCTCAATGGCTCAGGCTTGTGCAGGCCCTGACGTGCACAGCCGGCACGTGTATCCTGTGATGCATTCTGGGAAGGTGTTACTAGCGGAGATGTTTGTTCTGAGAGGTGGGGGTGTGCTGGGGGGGGGGGGATATACCACGAGGTCAGCCCTCTCCCGTTTCCGCTCCGCAGACCTGGCGTCGGAGATGTCCACATGGGACGGCGTGATCGTCACTCCCTCGGAGAAGGCATACGAGAAACCGCCTGAGAAGAAAGAGGGAGAGGAAGAGGCGCTGGAGGAAGGGGGGGAGGGGGAGGAGGAGAGCATGGAGACGCAGGAGTGATTCCCAACCCCACTTCCACCCCCATCCCCCTGGATCCACTGGAGAACAGGTGAGAGGAGGGGGAGGGGCAAGGCAGCAGCAGCCAATCAGAATGGCGGATTGAGGAGGAGGAAGGGTGGTATCTGACATAACCAATCAGATGAAGTGGGGTGGGTGGGGACAAAGGCCAGTCTAGTTTGAGGGATGAGAAAAGGGGCGGGGATATTCATGGGGTGTACCCAATTAACTGAGAGAAGGGTGGGGCAGGGGGAGGGGGAGCCAGCAAGTGAGCCAAGAAAAATCGGAGCTCTGGCATTTCCCAGAAACCGGGTCAGATCTAGGAACTAGGTGCTGTGTTACTCCAGCTTTTTAAACGATTTTGTTGTTTGAGTGTGGCCTTTATGTTTTGCAGGCCCTCTCCTACCATGATTCTCTGAGCGAGAAGATTCCCACTAAGAGACTCCTATTTGTGTTCTTGTTTAGTTTTTTCCCTGTTTTTTTTGCCTTCCATCTCCCCCGCTGGCTCTGCGGGCCCACCCACACCGATCCAGACTGATCCAGGTGATACCGGTGTCGTCCTCCCCAAGGGGGTCAGGTTTCGGGGAGGGGCAGGCACACCTTGTCAATACTACTATTTTTGCTTTGATTTTTGTAATTTCAATAAATCCTCCTTTGTGTTTTTTTTTAGCTTGGTTACTTGGCGTCTGGTTTCTAGAACTGCCTCATTGTTCTTTTCTCTGGTCTTGCGTCCTTGATCAATTCAAACAGAGGCAAGAAAAATTACACTCCCAGTGCACAGCAGTCTGATCCACTCCAGGTTTTACAGTGCTGTCAGTCAGACTCCCAGTGCACAGCAGTCTGATCCACTCCAGCTTATACTACCAGCTGCAGCTGCCTAGAAGCAATACCATATTTATATATTTTGTATGCTTTTATGATTTATCAGTACAGGGTGTCCCTGTGCCTTTTTAAAACTACAAAGCATAGGAGCCAAAAATGTGATTTGCCCAACTGGTTTCTGTTATTTTTCAATACTTAAATGTTTAAGGGTTTACGAATGTTTAATGTGCTTTGCTCTATCAGTATAACGGATATGATTCAGTTTTGGGTGGAGGTTAGCGATTGGTTAATGGTTAACGTAATTAAGTGCATCTGGAAACCGTAAACGAGGATTACAAACTTGCGCCTTTTGTTTTAAGTTCAGTCTGTTCAGATTTAATTGCATTACCCAGAAAGGAAGCGAGAGTATCCTCTTGTGCCAGTAATAACTCCAGACTGTTTACTGAGCAGACAATTTGAATTACAGAAAACCGGTCGCCGGGGGAGCTGTAATAAATTGTAAATTAACTGCAGACAAGTGGCTAGGTTTAGGAAGAAAACAACCACCCGCCAGATATAATGTGGTCTCCAGTTTCAGGAGTTTTTGTTTTACTTTTGTTTAAAAAAAAAAAACAGTCCTGACAAAACGGAATAGTTTTGTAACGTTGTAGTTATTGTGTTTTTTTACGACAGGAAATTGAAAAAATACTGCTCAGATAAAACTTTTGTTCCTGAAAGTTTTAGATTTGTCATTTTTGACAATTTAACGCTTTCCACTAACAAAACATGAAGGATAATTAGGATAATAGCACAACCGACCCTTTGACCTTAATTTTATCGGCAACTAGGTGAAATCGTATGACGTACAACAGGTGCTTATAGGTTAAAGACTTGTGCAAGTGTTCGATATAATACTGTGGGAAACCGGACTAGTTGAAAAGTTACAACAGGCTACTTTTGAAACAGCCTAAAAAACTGGAAGATCTCAAGTTAGACGGCTATCTGATGAAGTCAAACCATTTTGTAAAATATTGTATTAATTTCGCGGTCGTAATTTTGCCGAGACTTCGACAGTTTGGCGCGAGCGCACTGCCGCCGTCGTTCCCGGTCTTTTTTTACGTTAGGGCGGATTGACGCTCTGTCGTCTAATTTACCGATTTTGAGAGTTTTCCCCAAATATGTGATTTCCTCAGAGGATGATTTTATCAGAGGATATCGACATTTGTATGGAAGAAGGAAAACTTCGCTGAAAGGTATGTTTTCAAGCGATATGTTCGTTAAAAAAAGGAGAACGTGGTAGGCCAGGAAAATCGATGTGGATTAATTTCGGCCAATATTCTTCTGGTGTTCTTCTCTATCGACTGCGACTTCGTTCCGCTTTTAAAAGTATTAAGGAAATGTGGTGTTTTTACTTTTTTTCCGATGGTTATAAACATTTTCGTTCGCGCAGATGCTACACTTAACATCTCAAGGGAAAATCGCTGTAAAAAAAGCAACGCTACGTGCCCCTAGTTCATAACGATTTAGTCTAAAATGGGAGCGCCTGTGAGATATTATTGAACAATTAAATGCCGTTTTAAATTCAGGGAGGTCTGGTCCTCCGGGGATTGTCTCTCAGAGTTGCTTTATAACCGATCTCTTAATTACTCAGCCATCACCAGTGAAACTGGCCTGGGTCTTTAGAAACTACGTTATTGTAGTTGAGTGTTTTACTTGAATTCCTCGGTTTATTAAGGTTTTTGTTTAACGGTCATGGGAAAAATACGTTTAAAAATAAATTGACTTGGTGGTATTTCAGACATTTAAAAAATGTAGACCGTTAGCCTGCTACGTGTGACTCGATGACCCACTTTCGTCCACTCCTAGATGAGGCCTGGTAAAAATGTCATTTTGGACAGAGTGGTTCAGTTTCTGTTTAGTTTAGAAATAATCAGAAATATCAGAGCATCGTAATCGATGGCTGCAGCTCAAGCCCTTCCAAGCCTAAACTGGCCGCCAGGCGGCGCCCTCATCCTTAACAACACCCCTCCCCTCCCCGCAAGTGCGCTAAAATAATATTGAAATACACAGCTGACGTGTGGACTGTCCTATTTCTGTACACGGCGTGTTTAATTATTGAAGCTTCTCAGTGTCTTATTTGATCCCAGTCAGAAAAGCGTATTAATAGCGCCGCCATCAATTATTCAAGCTGCGGTCTCTTCCAGAGGGGAGAGATCTCTCCAATCACCCGCCTCCCGGGTCACCGAGAGCCCCGCGGGCAGCGTGGGTTGGTGGGGTGGTTAGCGTGGGGCTGCTTGCGTCCTCGCCTCGATCGCTCCTAGATGACTCGTCGGTAGAATGTATATACTGGCGCTAAAGACACCGTCCCTGCGCCCAGCGTGTGAGCCCCAACCCATCCCGAAGCGCACGACGGAGGGGTCGCAGCCCCAGCTGGGTCGAGCCGCCGCAGGTGGCTGGTGTGTTTTTTTTTCTATTGTGAAATAAACTTTATTTCACAATAAACACCTTACAATAAGTTCTCACTCTTAACAAGTCATGCAGAGTCACGCAATCTCTGCTACTTTACAGATGTTGTTGAAAGGGTGGTTGTCCTTGATCAATCGGAGCGAGTGGAAACGGGGGCTGGATTGGCACAATTAGAGAGACCCTCCGAGCCCTGCCCCGGTCGGGCGGGAGCTGGTGTTAGTCCTTCAGGGGTGACCGCACCGCAACCGGCCAGCTCCTGAGGGAAGAGACTGGCTCACCTGTCACAAGAGCAGGGCACAGCGGATTCGCTCTTGAAAAAGAGCCGGTGATAAGGCTAATGATCAGGAAACGCTGGGCTGCAGAAAGCCAGGACTTCCGGAGCGCGGTGTTCCTGGGCTCCGAGAGGGGGCGGGGCCGCCCGGTCGGGCTCTGCTGGCCGAGACAGCGGCTAATTTATGGGGGTCGATTAGCGCGGCCCTGTCCCTCTCGGCTGGGAGATAAATCTCTGAAGGGAGGACACATCATTAACCGAACGAGCCGCCACGTCCAGGGTGACTTTCAACGACCTGTCTTGCCCTGGGGACAAATTCATCTCTCTCTTTTGAACCCTAGGTAAACTAGTTAATTTCCGAGTAATCTTTATTTTAATAATAATAATAATAATAATAATAATAATAATAATAGTAATGAATGAGACCAGATTTTTCCTCTAGTATAATTCCAGCCTTATTCCTTGTCCTTTCTAAAAGCCGGCGCAGTGGGTCCTGTGTGTTTCAGATTGGCGCAGAATGAGAAAGACAGTCGGTTCTGGCTCTGGTGCCTGTGAGCTGGCCTGCACACCCCCCTTTTTCCCAGAGCTCGCATTTAGCCAATTGGTTTTCCTAAACCCTTCCGGCGAAAGGGCGGCACAGTGAGCATTGCTGCCTCACAGGGCTGGGGCCCTGGGTTCAGTTCCAGGCCTGTCTGTGTGGAGTCTGCATGTTCTCCCGGGTGATACTTTGGCAAAAGGCATGCTGGCCAAATTTCCCCATCGGCCTTTATCAATCATGGCCTCCTAACAATCCCCGTCTATGAATTGGCTTCATTACTCTGCTCTCCTCCCCAGTGATCGCTGATGTGTGGTGAGTGTTCTGGCGCACTATGGCTGCCGTCGCATCATCCAGGTGGGGCTGCACATTGGTAGTGGAGGGGATCCCCATTACCTGTAAAGCACTTTGAGTGGAGTGTCCAGAAAAGCGCTATATAAGTGTAAGCAATTATAATAATAATAATAATTAATTATTATTATTATTAACTCCCTTCCGGGGAAACTGGGCCTGGTGTGAGAGTGTGTGTCCTGTAATGGACTGGCGTCCCGTCCAGGGTATTACCCTGCCTTGCGGGATAGACTCCGGCCCCTCCGCGGCCCTGCGCTGGATACAGCAGCTGAAAAGGGGGATGGATGGATTCTAGCGGAGGAAGACCGCAGGGATGCGAAGGGAGGCAGCGGCAGCGGCCCCGATCCCGTTTGCTGTTTTCCGGGCTGGGCCAGTCCTCAATCCCAAGGAGTAAAGGCTGTCTGAATGCCGACCTCGTTAAAGGATAACGAGTTACGACTCAGCCTGCTTGGTTCAGGGGCAGCCCCTGGCCACAGGACGAGGAGGCTGGGACCCCTGTTCAGAGAGGGGCGTGAGCCTGGGGCAGCTGCACAGGTGCTGGGGGAGGGGTGTGTGAGATGAAATGTCTCCGTGAGACTCGCATCTTTCTATAACTGACGTGGGTAATAGTTCTGATTTAGAACAGCTGGGTGAAATAGGCTCGTTTGTCATTTTAGACCTCAGTTTAGAGCTTCCATTGAATGGATTTGGGCTGTAAACTACTGGTGATGAGATGGAGCAGAAACAAACATGGCTGTACTCTGGGCCTGTGGGCTGTGTGGAGTCTGATATAGACTGATGCTCATGTGGAGGGACACACTCATAGCTGTACTCTGGGCCTGTGGGCTGTGTAGAGTCTATAGTATATGATAGTACAACCACAGGGTGCAGACGTGTTTGGTCTAACAATTCCTAGATGTTGGAAGGTGGGATTGTTTAATACAACAGTGCTCCGTATTCATTTCTGAGCTGAGGAGATGTGGTCCAGTTCCTCACCCCAGAGGGTTGCTTCAGTAACCCCATTCCCTGGAGTTCCTGATGTGAACGCTGTGCACTGTAATCCTCGGCATGTCAGGAAACAGCCTGCTTGCCCATGATTCAGTTGGTTCACTGTGCTCTCTGCCTTTGAATTAGTGTCTGATTACGTCCTCAAAGGATCCTAAAGGGCCTCATTAAACAAATAATTAGGGCAATTAAGAGATTTAGGGAGCATAGGGAATACATGCCCAAAGCCCCTTCAGGGATTGAAAGGAAGCAGATCGATGAAGTGCTGAAGGCCCAACTCACAGCACACACACACAGGACAAGCTGACGGCCCTCCAGAGGGGACGCTACAGCCTGAGCCACGGTGGTCCTGAACTCCAGAGTTTCTAATCTTCCCAGTGGGCCAGAGCGAGCCGGCTGTTCAGAGGGCTGGGCTTCCCCCGAACGCCAGCGCTGACGCTGATGCCCTTATAAATCAGGGGACTCGTCAGGTGGGCCGGGACCTGAAAAACATGCCTTCCCCTCTCGCACAGAGAAGCCTAGCAACTGGCCCCCAGCTCCCTGCCCTGGCGCGCCAGCAGAGCCCTCTCTGCGGCTCTCTCAGCGTGCCCCCGTCCCTGGGCGAAGTGCATGCATCTTTGCACACAGGTTTCCTCTCAGAGGCTGCCATATGCGCCACACAATGGCGACTACCCCTCTCCCACAGTAGGCCTTTCTGTGTCCCCTGGCATCACCTCGGCCGGGAGGGAGGAGACCTCGTGACGCAGGGGCTTCTGTTCATGGCTCATTGACTGGGAGGAAAGGGTCTTAGGGATCTGGTACCAGCTCTGGAAAAATCCCCCAAAAGGCTTAAAAATAAGCCACGCTAACAGCTGCCGTTTTCTCAGAGTGGAAAAAAAAATTCAATTGAATGTCTACGAATTATTGTTTTGCTTTTTTGACGAGCAATTCTGCTGTCTGGTGCCAGAGAGAACTGGACCTCCGCTGACCGAAATTGTAGTCCCTTCAATCTTCCGTTTTGAATGTCTCTGCATCTCCCTCCCCCTCAGGGACAGGCTCCCCAGGCTCAGGCTGTATAATTATTCAGAGTGGCGCTTCGAGGTGGCATTTAGCGTCGCCTGGATAATTACTGGGTTACGGCAGGTGCGTACCGGGGGCCGGTGGTGACGCAGCGCGAGGTGAGGCACGTTCAGATGTCTTAATTGATCGCTGATGCACAGGCGGGCCGCGGCAGCAGCAGCTCAGGGTGGCTGGCGTTCCTCCGTGCCTTTCAGGGCCACCCAGAGTGCCCGCGTCAGGTCCACAGCCTTGTGGAGGCTCACAGGCTAAGGGCAGACACAGGTGCAAGCTATCGGCGCATTTCCATCCTTTTCTACATGTGCCAGCTGTAGTGTCCGTCCTGTTTTTTCCCATCCATCCATTTTCAAACAGCCTCTTCCAGTTCAGGGTCGGGGGGTGCCGGAGCCTGCTCTGTAAGGCAGGGTACAGCCTCACGGGGACGCCAGTGCGTCCCACAGGCACGGACACAGACGCAGAGAGGCACACACTCACACCAGGGCCAGTTTTCCCAGAAGGCAGTTGCACTACCAGCCTACCATCTGGTGGGAGAAAAACTGGAGCACCCGGAGGAAACCCGCTCAAACACAGGGAGAACATGCAAGCTCCACACAGACAGCAGCCCAGGAATTAAACCCAGGGCTCCAGTGCTGCGAGGCAGCAATGCTGGCCACTGTTCCACCCCATTTCTAAACTCCATATTGACTGATTTCTCAGGAATGTATTTTATTTCATATACTGTATGTGTCCATTCAGTTCCAAAGGTACAGAGTTGGCGGGTCTTGTGGTCCTGATTCTGCTCTCTATATATATGCATACACATTGAATACCAAAAGATTTTTAAATGGGATACGTGCTCTACATCCCCCCCCAGCCCCCCGCAAAAAAAACTATAGTAAAGCGAAGTGGTAAAGTCTATGATATAGGTCTACATGCACGAAGTGTCCCTACAACAGCGTGCGTACCACAGTCCTGTGGCAAAAAGGCAGTGTCTCGTGTGGCCGTTGGCGCTGTAGACTGCTTCACATGGGTGTGTCCTGGGCGACATGGCAGCAGGCCCTGCTGCTCACCTGTGTTGTTTCTTGCTGGACGTATACCTTTAAGTATTTACATTTGCTCATAAAACCACGCAGAATTGTTTTCTCTGAGAATCGCACACTGTTCAGTGCAGACGCACTGAAGCCCGTTGGAGAAAGGGCACGGTTCTGTTACAGACACGCGTAAGCCTCCGTTCCCAAAGCCACAGGCTCTTCCTGGTGGATTCTCCACGCCCAGCTCTTCATCTTCCTGACCGTCCCCAGCAGAGTGGATCTGCCAAGGACATCCCCATCTGTATTGCACTTGAGTCAGCAGCCATATCACCCTGCAACTCACAACTGGCAACCCACTGAAGCTAAGCAGGTGTGAGCCTGGTCAGTACCTGGATGGGAGACCTCCTGGGAAAAACTAAGGTTGCTGCTGGAAGAGGTGTTAGTGGGGCCAGCAGGGGGCGCTCACCCTGTGGTCCATGTGGGTCCTAATGCCCCAGTATAGTGACGGGGACACTATACTGTAAACAGGCGCCGTCCTTCGGATGAGACGTAAAACCGAGGTCCTGACTCTCTGTGGTCATTAAAAATCCCAGGGCGCTTCTCGAAAAGAGTAGGGGTGTAACCCCGGTGTCCTGGCCAAATTTCCCCCCTGGCCTTTACCAATCATGGCCTCCTAATAATCCCCCTCTATGAATTGGCTACATTACTCTGCTCTCCTCCCCACTGATAGCTGATGTGTGGTGAGCGTTCTGGCGCACTATGGCTGCCGTCGCATCATCCAGGTGGATGCTGCACATTGGTGGTGGTGGAGGGGAGTCCCCATTACCTGTAAAGCGCTTTGAGTGGAGTGTCCAGAAAAGCGCTATATAAGTGTAAGCAATTATTATTATTATTATTACTTGCAGATGGAGATCTTGCTGCTTGTGAAGTCGGGACCTCGGCGAGCGCAGATCTGTGTGAAATTAAGAATGGAACCTGCAGGGCTGGTCCGGGTAGAGCACTTCAACCCAGCCCCCTGCCCTTCGCTCTTTCACGCCTCTTCGAAAGAGGCAGCCGCACAGAAACTATCTCTGAATCATTCATGTGTGAATCAGAGGAAACAAACATGCAGTAGGTCTGTAACTTAAAACCCCCAGTGCAGTACACTGCAAACCCTTCCCTCATTGATCCATTACTATTGCAATTAGGAGCCGTTCCAGCTGTTCCAAAGGCAGTGCCGAGCAGGAGCAGAAGCCCGAGCCTTTGCTCTCCTTAACCGTTGTTTCTCTTCTCCCGCAGCCACTAGCTGCTGCCGATCCAGAATCGACGGGAGCAGCAGCGGCCCGGCGCTCGCAGGGTTAAGGCAGGAGAGTTTGTCAGCGAGGAGCTGGATTGTGTCTGTCAGGAGTCATTCAGCACGGAGAGAGCCACGGGAGGAATCCAGCATTTGCCCTTTTTTTTCCTGCCTAACCGATACCAACAGGGAGGGAGGGGAAAGGAGGAGGGGGGCTCAGAAGCACAGAGAGAAAATGAGCCGATGGCTTTCTAACTCCTACACGCGTCAACAGCGGTGAAGTGTTATCAGTGCAGCCGCATCCTCTGTGCTGGAGCAGGAGTAGGTGAGGGCAGGCGGTGGGGAAGTAATTGCTTAGCGATCTCTGCCTGGCGAGCGACAGCGAGAGGCAGCCAGCGCGGGCGAGGGACCTGCTCTCTCCTCCCTCTCCCCGCAGCCCCGCCGCCGGCCGCGCTCCCTCCGGCTGGAAGGTCTCGCCTGACACATGGGAAAGGGAGAGCCGGCGCCGGGAATCGCAGACGGCAGAGAGGGGAGCGCCGTGCAGGCAGGGAAGGAGAGAGGGGGTTTTCGATTAGACTCATTAGTCCCATCAGCAGATCCATTACTTGAATGTGGCAGGCTCAGAGGAAGACCCGCGCTCGGGTCCTGGCCGCACCAGGAGGTCGCCACCGGTAAAGAGTAGAGGATTGTCTCATCCCGCGAGTCCGCGCCGCACCTGGAGGGAACCAGGGGAGAGGTGATGAGGAGAGGGTAAGGGATAACATCTTTCCTGCGGCCAGGAACGCGCGGATCACTTAAAGGGGAAAGGAGCGAGAGAGGCAGATTATTGTGTTGCATCCTGTTGTGGAAACACGATCCTGCAGCGCACGGCAGTTTTGAAATCTGGCGGCGACAGGGGTGGGGGAGTAGTTTGGGGTTGTTGGGGGGGGGGGGGAGAGGAGGTAGGGAAATGGACGTGGCAGCAGATTCATTTCAGTCTCCGGAGGGACCCGTCCTCAGTTCAGAGTCAGTTCGCTGGAGGTGTCTGCTCACCGGGACCCTTCCCTGGATCCCGGCCCGGGTCTGGTCTGCGTCCGGCTCGGGGCAGGGATAGGGAGAGACAGAAGGGAGCAGAGCAGGAAGGAGGAGAAAAGCGGGGAGCCGGCAGGAAGGGGCTTTGCAAGCCGGAGCCTGGCGAGGCGGGGAGGGGAGGAAGTGGAGGAACACAATAACACGCCGCACACGAGCAGCCTGCGAGGAGAGGAGCTGAGGAGGAGCAGCCCGGAGGAGCGGAGAGCAAGACGCTAGCTGGCGACAGCACGTCTTTACAGGAAGGAAGAGGGACTAGTAAGGGAGAGATACTGCCTGCTGAGCCCTTACACACGTCTCACTGCTCACACTGCTCGGCCCACACAGAGCGCACTCTTCACACCTTGTTGTAAACTTCAACACACCGTGCCCTGCTCAGCCCCTACACCCCGCACGCGGCACGACGGCCATCACTCACCTTACTGCTCCACGCCGGTGCCCGGCAAGCGCCACTGCACACAGATTAAGCCACAGGCCTGGCCTCTCTCCTGTCGTTCAGCCCATCCTGGCTGCGCGGAGACTGCAGAGCCAACGCCTGCCGCCGCTCAGAACCGTACGCACGGGGCACTGGGGCGGCAGGGCTGAAGCCCCCAACCCGCCACACACACAGATGACAAGTAACCACATTCCTCTCACTCGGTGCCAGGAGTCCATTCGCTGCCCAGCCACCACACAGCGCCGCAGGGCCCGTACCAAGAGGCCCCGCTGCCAGACCCCAGCGCCGCGCCACGTGCAAGCAGCGCCGGTACCGCTGAGCCCGGCCCGCCACCCTCAGGCCCGCTGGCGCAAGACCGGCCCCGCCGCCGTCAGCCCTCTGAGTGACAGAGAACGGGGAGTGGAGAGAGAGAGACTGGAAGCCTTAAAACACCTCCTGCTTCTCCCTCGCTCTGTTCTCTCTCTCGCTCTCTCCCGCTGCTGTCATGGAAAAGCAGCTGCCTGAGAGGCAGGGAATTGGAAAGCCTGCCTTCTGCCTGAAGCAGCCCCCGGCTCTGAGGTGAGCGCAGAAAACCCCCGAAGTGCGTCTCTCTGCTCTCACTCGCTGCCCTGCCTGCAGAGCGCAGCTCTGCCGGCACACTTCCTGAGACTGCATATTTGCTCGTTTTCTTTTAAACTTCTGTACACTTTCTAGTTGTTGTTTTTTCGGAGTTGGGGGGGACTTTTGGTGCGAATCCTGCTCTCTCTCCCTCTCCGCACTGCGATGGCTGAAGCCGTCAGGATTGCGCAGGGACGTGAAACCTGAGTCGCCTCTGTTTCTCGTTTGGATCAGGCGGTCCTGACCCGGCGTACTGCTGACTTATCGGTTTGGCTGTTTCGTGTTTCCTTTATTTTGTTTTCCCCGAGTCCAGGGCTGGCGTCTCGAAAGCGGCTTTCTTGTGCAGTAACCAGAGGATTTGCTTGCGACTCCTGCGCCTGAGAAATCGGATCAGATGCTTTTGGCTGAGTTTATCTGTCTATGTATATATAAAGTCCTAGGTTGTGTGTGCCCTCTAACTGCTCACTTTCCCTTGAAGGTCTGCAGCACGCATAACTGGATCAGCTGAATATCTCAAAGACCCGAAAGAAATGCACTGGAATTTCTGTTGAAACTTTTCTTCGAACCCTGGATCTCTCGAGCACTGTGGCATCCAGACTTTTCCCCCGCAGCTGGCCAACCTGCCTGGAGACAGTTTACATTTGAGTGCTGCTTCTGTGCAAATAATGCCTTGGATCAGCGTGTAGCTCCGCCACTCTCAGTCAGCGGAGCTCTGCAGCCAATTTTTAATTCTTATCTCAACGCTTTCCAGCCGTTTGCCAAGCCGGGAACAACTGCGAGATGTTATCTACAAATCCCTGGATTTATACTGACACAAGGATCAGACACGGGGAGCGGTAACTCGCCTATTTGAGGTAATTGACTTTTGCCATCACAGAGCTGCGAGAGGTGAGTTTGAGATCACTAAGGGGAAAAAAAATCAATGCGATTATTAATTCGGCGAGACTTTTTTTTGTCTTTGAAGAATTTCCAGAGAAATGATGTGTTGTGTGTGAGCCATTCAGGTTGTGAAATCTCAGTGAAGTGGACGAGCATGGCAGCATCCGAGTGTTCAGCGTAGAGGGTTACTGTTTCAGCCTTACAGGAGAGTGAGAGAATAAGATCTGCGATTTGAACTCCTGAGAAGGCAGCACCAGTTTCTCTGCATTTCCAGTGACTCACGGGGAATGAGGCCAGTTCTGAGAGCCATTTTTTAATTGTCTTCCACTATACGTGTACTCATGCAGGTTTTATATATTGTGCGCTTGCATCTTCTGTTTGTGTTTATTTGTTAGAGCAGGAGCTGCATTCCTGAAGGTTGAATTTCGCTTTTAAAGAATCTGCTTCTGTTCCATCTCTCTGGAATCTTTTGGTCACACAAGCAGTAAAACCTGCTTTTTTTTGGGGGGGGGTGGCGGTAGGGGGTGTTTGTTTTAAGCAGCCCAGTTTAATTTGTTGCAATTCTCTCCAGCGCACAGAAAGATTGATAGTCCACTTGACAGCTGTAGATAGCGGGGAGGGAGGGCCCTCCGCGCAGAAACGAAAACAGAAGTGGCCGGTGAGAAAACTTTCTGCACAGATGCGGCTCCAGATTGCCCCTTGGCGGTTGTGTCCGCTGGCTGCCTGAGGCACTCCAAGGCTTGGCGTGACGTCTCGGCCCAGCCCGGCGCTCCGGATTCTGCTGCTTCGCTCGGAGAGCCGCCGGAAACCTTGGAGCGGGGAGAGGTCGAGGCCGGCGGTCACTGCGGCGCGCAGAACCCCGGGTCGTTCACCGGCCGACCAGCAGGCCTGACCTGCGCCAGGCCCGCGCCGCGAGCGAAGCACGTCCACAGGGCAGATGGGTCAGCTGGAAAAGCCAAGAGCCCGTAACTGAAGGAAAAGACAGCGAGAACCGCCACAGGAGCAGCATCCCGGGGTGAGACTGAAACTGTGGCCTGGGCTGCTTCCTCTCCTACCTGGGCTTATCGCTTGACTGGCGACTTCCAGCGATTGACTTAGGGGGTCACCCGAGCCAGCCGGCGATGAGGGCCTGCGGCGGCTGGCGGACCGGGGGTCGGCTCCTGCTCCCGCCCCTGCTGGTGCTGCTGCTGCTCGGCTGCCGGTCGGACGCGGTCCAGTCCAAGTCGGCCTGCCACCGAGAGGCCAAGAGCGATGCCCGCGGCTCCTCCCGGGAGGTGACCCTGGCGGTCATCTTGCCGCGGAACAACACGGCCTACCCCTGGGCCTGGCCCCGCGTGGGGCCCGCCCTCCACCTGGCCCTGCGGCGCATCAGCAGGGACCCCCACCTGCTGCCCGGCTACCAGGTGCGCTACTTCATGGAGAACAGCGAGGACGACGGGGGCAACTGCTCCGACTACATCGCCCCGCTCATGGCCGTGGACCTGCAGTTCGCCCATCACCCCTGGGCCTTCGTGGGCCCCGGCTGCCACTACGCGGCGGCCCCCGTGGGTCGCTTCGTCTCGCACTGGGGCGTCCCCATGGTGACGGCGGGGGCGGCGGCCTACGGCTTCTTCAACGAAAAGAGCACCTACTCGCTGATGACCAACACGGGCCCCACCCACAAGAAGCTGGGGGAGTGCACCTGCCACATCCAGGAGCACTTCAAGTGGACGAACCGCGCCATGCTGATCTACTCCGACGAGAAGATGGACGACCGGCCCTGCTACTTCGCCATCGAGGGCTTGTACACCGAGCTGGACAAGGTCAACATCACCACCGAGGAGTTCGTTTTCGCGGAGAGCAAGAGCCCTCTCGACTACGAGGCCATCATCCAGGAGATCAGGATGAAGGGGCGCAGTGAGTATCTGGTTCGCCCGGGTCCCCCCCGCCTGCAGCCTGCAGTTTCAGCAGGGGCTGTATGGGTTTACCTGCCTGTGTTCGAACACGTGGGACCAGTCTGTGCTGTGTGTGTGGCTTGTGATACAACTCTAACCAACGCTGAGGTGTGGTTTATTCACGCGGTATTTCTCCCACGGTTTTACCATGATGATACTGATGGTGCACATCACACTTCACCATTCTGTGCTTTCACCCTGATCTCACTGGGCTGTACTGCACTGTACTGTGCTTTTACCCTGATCTCACTGGGCTGTACTGCACTGTACTGTGCTTTTACCCTGATCTCACTGGGCTGTACTGCACTGCACTGTGCTTTTACCCTGATCTCGCTGGGCTGTACTGCACTGTACTGTGCGTTAACCCTGATCTCACTGGGCTGTACTGCACTGTACTGCACTGTACTGTGCTTTTACCCTGATCTCACTGGGCTTTACTGCACTGTACTGTGCGTTAACCCTGATCTCACTGGGCTGTACTTCACTGTACTGTGTGTTAACCCTGATCTCACTGGGCTGTACTGCACTGTACTGCACTGTACTGTGCTTTTACCCTGATCTCACTGGGCTTTACTGCACTGTTATGTGCGTTAACCCTGATCTTGCTGGGCTGCACTGCACTGCACTGCACTGTGTGTTCACTGGTAAGATGACTTCACCCTGCTGTAGCACTGTGTGTTGAATGGGGGTGGGTGGTGTAAGGCTTGCTTTGCTTTGGTGAAGCTGGGAGGGTTTGTTTGTGTCCACATACTGACTGAGCTCTGAGGCCCTGGGCTCCCCTCTGCCCACCAGTACCCGCGCACCCCTCTCTCAGAGTCAGAGCCGCGGCATCACAAGGTCAGATGACCCCCCGCCTTATAAGGCAACGGCGCAAAAAATATCAGATTTGTAGGTATTTCCTGTAAAACAGATTTAGTCTGCGCAGTGCTGTTTTTTTTTGTCATGTTGTTTTTCTTCGTCCCAGGCATCTGCCTCTTATTTTTATTGTTGGTGTCACAGAGCATTAGTTACCCCTGGCAGCTGCGGCGCGTATCTGCAGCTCAGCCAGAGCCGCTTGGCTGGAGGATGGATGACTTGAAACAGATAGCGCACCACCAGGTTGCAGGTTTTCCACGTCGCCTCTCCTCGCTGGGACAGTTTTATGGTGTTTACGAGCTCCGGCCTCCCAGGATAATGGGAGGAAATTCAATTAATTGAAAAACCCTATGGCCGTCGCTTGTGTGCCATCGCATTCCCCTGTTTTCCGAACAGTCCCTGAAGTCTGGGATTGATTAGTTCCCACCCCGGATGTTCTCTTGATTTAATTCGCCCCAGCCCAGAGAGGGTGTCGTAGTATTTCATTCATGTGTCGGACATGTGAAGAGCAATACGAGAAGCAAGCCATCGATAGGTGTTTCTGTGTGACTAACTGTATCTAGACCTAGACTTCTCCTTTCAAGGGCATTCAAGGTTTTTTTTTTAAAAAAAGGTCTTACGCACCAATGCAATTTTTTTCTCAGATGTTGTTTTCGTAACTTAAAAATAAAGAATGTGTAGCTGTTTTTTTAAACTGTAACTACAGTACAGCTTGGAACTTCAGATATGTGGGGAGTAGTTGGCCTGACTCAGAGCCCCTCTCCACGGCGAGGACTGAGCCAGGGAGCTGCTGCAAGGGTGCAAGGGAGACAGGGCGACAAGAAGTCCCGGGTGCGAGACTTACATAAGTAGATGTCTTGTTGAGGCATCCGCACGGGCTAGCGCTAGGCTTACACTCGTAAAGTTGTCCAGGCGGCCTTAGAGCAGCAGGGAGAAATCATACGCTCTTCCTAGAGCCCTGCCCCAGCGGCGGCCCAGTTCGGCTCAGGTTCTGACCAAGCTGGGCCCAGAGGGGTCTTGCTTCCGCCCTGCGCTCCATTGCCAGGGCTGAGAATCCAGCTGTGCCTTTGCAGCTCCCGATTTCTCCTCGCTTTCCTCACGGCTGTAAGTTAGTGATGAAGGAGATTGTTTCCATGGTGACCAGGAACATTCTTCTTCGCAAACCCAGCAGCCAGACTGAAGTACAGAGGTGTTCGTGCCTTAAATATATTAAAGTGAAGTATTTATAAACGTGGTCGTGGGCAAAATCTCGCTCTTCCTTTCGCAAATAACAACAGAATCTCCTAACTTACCTGCGGCTCCCCAAACTGTGATCTGGGGTACATCTGGCAGAAGGAAAGCTTAAGCTGACATATGGCTGACAGAGTCCTCTGCATACGAGTTTGTGTTTTAGAAAAGGGTGAAATATCCTGTGGGTCTACTCTAGTTTTTGGCGTAGTTATGTGTCCTTAAACCACAGTTGTACAGGGGGCGCTGTGCTGTGGGTCTGCTGACAGAGTGAAGCTCTTGCCCGTAACCACACTGATAACAGAACCAGATGTTTTTATGGGTAGTGTCTGTCTTTACCACCATACAGGGGGCGCTGTCCTGTAGTTGTCTTCCAGTTCAGCTCACAGCGTGTCTAACCGAGCCTGCCTTCCTCCTGCTCTGTCCCGTTCCATCCCCTTCCTGAACTGCACGGCTGCACACACCGAGACCGGTGGATCGGGGGGCCACATCAGCCCAGGCTTCTTTGAGTCAGCGGGACGAGACCTGGTTCTGGAGTTGCTGCGTCCGCGGACGTGCACATAGTTTGACCCAAGAGGCCACTGCAGTCCTCTGCTCAACACTTACTCGTGGAATACTTTTACACCCTTTTAAAGTCCCGGGTTCCCTAGCTTTTCTCTTGTGAATAAATACATCCGATACATCTGTAGCGAAGGATAAGGCCCCCCCACCCGTTGGTTTCTTGTCATTTTATGGGTACCCCCTCCCCCCGTCCCGCTCTGGAGCTGGGGTCCCTGTCCGTGCCCCCCCCACCGTACTCGAGCCAGTGAGCTGGCGATGGATAGAGGCCGGCAGCGCCGCGACCTTTTTTCCCTCGGATCCGACAGGAGAGGGGAAGTGTTTCACAATATGCCCCCCTCCCCTGGGTCCAATAAATACATATCCACATGATCAACAAACACAGGAAGAAACAGAGACAGGAGGAGGGGCGGGGGGAACTGCACCATGACGTCCGGCCGCCTCTCGCACTGCGGCCAGGTCCGGGCAGGGGCTCACACCTGGCACTGCTGGAGCAGGAGAGCAGGGATTTCTGATCCTGTCATCACATTTACCTGCGTGTTCCTTTTCCAAATAAGACCACATTACTACATTACATATGATATTACCTCCTGGTGTTATTTCTATAAAAGAGGCCTTCAGACTGCCGTGCACTGGGAGTCTGACTGACAGCACTGTAAAACCTGGAGTGGATCAGACTGCTGTGCACTGGGAGTCTGACTGACAGCACTGTAAAACCTGGAGCGGATCAGACTCCTGTGCACTGGGAGTCTGCTTGGCCGCTGTATAAAACCTGGGGTGGATCAGATTGCTGTGCACAGGGAGTCTGCTTGGCAGCACTGTAAAACTGGGAGTGGATCAGACTGCCGTGCACTGGGTCTGGTAGGGTTTCGTTGCTGTGTTGTTTCGGGTTCCCGGTGGCGGCTGGCAGTAAACAGGGACAGTGACAGTGAGTAAGTGTGGGCAGGATTCTCCCCCACCCACCAGCCACTTGTCTTCCAACACGTCACAGGCAGCACCTGTGTTAGTGTCAAGCTTAGAGTCACTGAGCTGCGTCACACACTTGGTGTGTGCCCACCTAGCCAGCTGAGCTCCTGGGCCTCCTGGCACTCCAGCGCAGCCCCAGATGAGAGGCCCGAGGCCCCGCTGCGAGAGACTCTGCAGCAACGGGTGATGCCGAGTTCACCCCTGAGAGGAGAATGTCTGCTAAATAAGTAATTACATACTCTCTACATACTCAGGGTTCAGGGGACAGAAACATTCAAATGGTGCTTTCCAGGAGCAAAAAATGTCATTAATAAAAGACAACATTAGAGAATATAAAAGAAAGCAATCCGAGTCCGTGAAGGGGCTCTTAATGACTCTTCACCTCCTGGAGTGGCCTGGAGGGGCAGCCAGTTCAGCTGGAGAGCGGGGGCAGAGGGGCAGGGTGCTTGAGCTGTAGGTGGAGAGTAACTGGCATGCAGTGCTACTCGGAGAGCATGACTTCACTTCAGGCAGATTGGAGCACTCTTGTGCTCAGCCCATCGGCGAGTGCAGTTTGGGGTGTCTGGGCAGTGTCTGAGAACTGGAAACAGGCCAGTCTTGAGATGGGCACAGAGATCACAGCACTGACACCCCCTCTTTGGAGACTTGCCCGTGCCAGACTTGGGCCTCTTCCGGGGGGGGGTTCTTGGAGTCAGTTTCTGGAAGGCTGCTGTTTCTTCTGGCTTTGCACCCCCCTCCTCTTCCGAGCTTCCTGAGACCAAACTGATCTAAGAGCCTGACGTGCTGACGTGCTGCTAGCTTTCTCTCCCAGTGCCCAGAGTACACTAAAGCGAACGTCTCCTGAACGTCTCTAAAGACAAGCACCTGCTTGACTGATCTGCTGTCAGCTTGAGTGATTCCAAGAGAAGGAAACAGTAACTTCAGGAGGCGTCTTAGAGCTGCTCTTGGGCTGGTGGGCCTCTTGACCTTCCGCCCCTCCAGAATCTTAGTGCTGGTGGCACCGGTACCAAACCGCAGTCCAGAGCAGTGCACGTGTGCGTGCGTGCCTGTGTGTGGATGCGTGTGTCTGTGCACGCGTGTGCGTGTTTGTGCGCACGCCCGTGAGCTTGCGGCAGTCTCTGGGAGCTGGTTCTGTTCTGGGGCTCCGGGCCTGAGTGCAGAGAATGGGCTGCTGGAGACAAGATGGCGCCTGCGTGGGGAGGGCGCCAGCACCCCAGAGCTCGAACGGAACAAAGAGAGTCTGACTCATCCTCTGTTCCTGTTGTCACATAACAGTAACATCCTGGCTCGTCTGCCTGCAACGGGCAAATTCAAAAATGTGTTTTGTTTTGCTCTGCCAGTACATCCATGTCTTTTGTTATTCACACACCCTTGGCTACAATGGCCCCATTAGACATGGGCACGCCTAGCTGCTGAAGTACTTGTAGCTGTACGAATGCTGACCTCATTAGTGCGCTGTGTGTCATTTGTAGGTTTGTGTGTTTTTTTCCCTCTGACTTTGCGAAGTCTCCTCTCTGAAAGTGGCTTCGGTCAGAGCTGATGTGCTCATGTCTCGGGGTCTCGTGAGTCTGACATGATCTCATCACAACAAGTGCGGGAGTCCCCCTCCCTGCTGCCTGAGAGCCCCAGTCCCACAGGTTTGATACCTCACCCCTTCTGAAGGCTTGCACCTGCTCAACTGCAACCCTAAAAGCAGACGATGAGTTACCCTGCAGTCCCTAAGGACAGGAAGTCTCTCGACAGTCCATTCCTGCTTGCTCCTTATATGATTCAGGGTGTCCTGTAAGGTTTCCTGGGAAAGTAAGATTTGTCCTGTAGGAAGTGCTGGCCCCTGGCACAGTGGGTTTGATGCTTGCTACACAGAGTTAAGCCTGTGAAGAGTGATTTGAGGACATCTGCAATGCATCAGTTCTCCTCTCTCCTGGTGTGCCAGACTCACACAGCCCTGCGGGCTTTAGAAGGAACTTGAAGTCACAGCTGTGACGATTAAGACCAATTACATCGATAATCGATCCAATTGAGTCATTAAAATCTCAAAAGCCCATGTGGCTCCCCAGAAAGAACCAGGAGGGAGGTTCAGTGTGCAGCATCAATAACGTGTTGCTATAGCTGGGTGGGTTAGAAGATATTAAATCACAAGTGTGCACTTTTTTGTTTGTTGAAATCCTGACCACCAGGCTGTGCTGCTTAACAGATTCAGTGCCAGTTCCTGTTGGACCGGACTTAACGGCCCTCGCCGCAGGAACGGCCTCCAGCCTGTCAGCCTCAAGCGCCTGTGAATAAGAAGGCAGTTCTAGATGACAAAGAGCTTGGTGACTCATGAAGTTTAATATAATTCCTACAAACAAGAAAATAATTGACATTCCGATAGTTTCGCAAACACTTCTGTCCCTTCTGTCCCTTGAAAACTCAGCTCTTGCTCTGATCACAAGCAGTTTATTGAGCCTTTTTACACTTATGCAGTTTAATGTGCACCACATGTTTAGTATAGGAGCATTTTCAAAACTGATATTTGATCACATCCCCCTGTATGAACCTCCTCCTTGCCTCTCCTCCTTTGCTAGATCCTATTTTATAAGAAAGCAAATAAAGAAGAGTTTTATAGAGAAGGTAGCATTGATACACCAGCTGTTCCAGTGCCGGAAGGCCTCAGGCAGCTCAGGAGACAGGCCGTCTTCTCTCTCTCTGCCTCTCACTCTTTAATAACATATCCCAGCGTGCCTCAGGGCGGCTGCCCTCTGCTGCAGTGATCGTGAACCGTGAACGCCCCCCGAGCGACCAACAGGGTTTTGCGCCAGGGTGGAAACTCGCCTCGCTGGGGAAACTGGGGAGAGTGCAGCAGCAGGCATGGTCTGGTGAAAATGGGGCAAGCAAGCGGCGAGTCCCAGCGGCTGCAGGGTGCTCCAGTCTTACATGCATGGTGCCATACCTGCTCTGGTCTTACATGCCTGGTGCCATACCTGCTCCGGTCTTACATGCCTGGTGCCATACCTGCTCTAGTCTTACGTGCCTGGTGCCATACCTGCTGCGGTCTTACATGCCTGGTGCCATACCTGCTCCGGTCTTACGTGCCTGGTGCCATACCTGCTCTGGTCTTACGTGCCTGGTGCCATACCTGCTCCGGTCTTACGTGCCTGGTGCCATACCTGCTCTAGTCTTACGTGCCTGGTGCCATACCTGCTCCGGTCTTACGTGCCTGGTGCCATACCTGCTCTCCGGTCTTACGTGCCTGGTGCCATACCTGCTCCGGTCTTACGTGCCTGGTGCCATACCTGCTCTAGTCTTACGTGCCTGGTGCCATACCTGCTCCGGTCTTACGTGCCTGGTGCCATACCTGCTCTAGTCTTACGTGCCTGGTGCCATACCTGCTCCGGTCTTACGTGCCTGGTGCCATACCTGCTCTCCGGTCTTACGTGCCTGGTGCCATACCTGCTCCGGTCTTACGTGCCTGGTGCCATACCTTACGTACCTGGTGCCATACCTGCTCCGGTCTTACGTGCCTGGTGCACGTCTTAGGTGCCATACCTGCCATACCTTACGTGCCTGGTGCCATACCTGCTCCGGTCTTACGTGCCTGGTGCCATACCTGCTCCGGTCTTACGTGCCTGGTGCCATACCTGGTCCGGTCTTACGTGCCTGGTGCCAAACCTGCTCTCCGGTCTTACGTGCCTGGTGCCATACCTGGTCCGGTCTTACGTGCCTGGTGCCAAACCTGCTCTCCGGTCTTACGTGCCTGGTGCCATACCTGCTCCGGTCTTACGTGCCTGGTGCCATACCTGCTCCGGTCTTACGTGCCTGGTGCCATACCTGCACGGGTCTTATGTGCTTCCTTGAAGCAGGACCTGCCCTTGCTGCTGTGACTGGAAGGCATCCGGCGGGGGTGGGGTGTGCCAGTCCCAGTTCAACATCCCTCTTGCTCCATTGCTCTCTGTCGCCATAGTGGCCCGGAGGCGGCCAGGCTGAACTAAACCAGCCTCCTGTTTTCCCTTCCCTTCGCTTCCTGTCCTCCCACTCCATATGGCCTTGGTTAAAAATTAATTCAGCCCAGCCAAGAGGGGATGGCGAGCACGGCCCCAAATCTGTGCGTGCTTAAAGTGCAGGGATTCGGCCAGAGCAACATGGATTCCTAGTGCGTGACGCACCGCTGGTCCCCCCAGCTGAGACAGGGAGAGTGCGCAGCTGACAGACAGGCCCACGCTGACAGCAGGCTTTATTTTAACCTATTCCATGGTCTGTAGAATTTGAAGGCACAGACTTTATTGGGCCAGGAGGCTCCTGGTTTGGCTGGTTTGGGCCCCACAGCTCTGCCCCTGACTTCCACAGCGTTCCCCCTGAGCCAGTTCCCAAACCCCCAAACCTTCTTGGGCTCCAGGCTTCAGGGGAGACGTCAAACTGAGGCTGTTCTATCAGAGACTCTGCAGCAGCAGCTGCTGACGCCATAGTCCGCCTCCTAACTCTCTGTGAGTCACTCTGGATAAAAGGTCCGTTCAGACACCTGATTAAGAAAGAATGGACACCACAGCAGTCCACCTTCACTGCTAAATGTGTGTCGTTTCACCTTCAGAAAGGATCCATATTTAATTCTAGAGTCAACAGCCCAGTGAAGAGAAAAGGCTTTATATTTAATAGTGGAGTCTGCGCCCTAGTTAGAGGCCTAGGCTCTGTTTGTAATACTGAATTGCCCCCCAAATGGAGAGGTATCTTTAGTTTTTTATGGGTAAAGAGTGAATAAAGCCAGCCAACTGTCTCCGGGTCCTGTCCCACTCGCTCTCGATGCAGTGAGAATTTCAAAGTAAAGGAATTAAGTGTTGCTTCCATTCAAAATCCCCATTCTTATTGCCTCCCGTTTCTGGTGAATAAGGGGCTAAGCCCAGAGACAAGGCTCTGCTCATCAGACTGTGGGTCTGAGATATGAAAGCAGAGACAGTGCAGGGAAAGACAGAGGGCTGGTTCCATAAATCATTCACCAGCAAGTTAGTTTACACCTGCTTTCTTCATTTGTGTTGTTTAATCATTAAAAGCATCGTTTTGCTCTTCAGCTCATTGTCATCTGCAGACTTGTGGGAAACACTTCATTTAATTAGTTCAGTTAAGTGAAATTAGTTCAAATAACTAAATAGAGACCCAAATAGAAAGTATGCCATGTGTTTATTTCATGTAGCACAGTTAAGCGAGACTATACGTACTACTCTCTGTGCTTTACCATGAATTTTACCTTTATCTTATCATGTTTTATTGCACTTAACTCTGGTTTTATTGTCATTCACTACTGTATATCTAAACCTTGTTAAAAGCAGTGCTACAGTCTTTCTCAGAAATATATAGGCAGTCCCAACAGCTGTTAACTATTTTCTTTTCTGACTTCCAGGTAGTGCTTTTTCTATAGCCAGAATGGAGCTATACACTAAGAACAGAGAAAAGTGCAAGAAGGGAGAATAGAGAAAGGGGGAGGTGGGGGTTAGAGACAGGAGAAAGGGGAGGTGGGGGTTAGAGACAGGAGAAAGGGGAGGTGGGGGTTAGAGACAGGAGAAAGGGGAGGTAGGGGTTAGAGACAGGAGAAAGGGGAGGTGGGGGTTAGAGACAGGAGATAGAGAGGAGAAAGGGGAGGTGGGGGTTAGAGACAGGAGAAGGGGGTGGTGGGGGTTAGAGACAGGAGATAGATAGGAGAGAGGGGGAAGGGGGGTTAGAGACAGGAGAGAGGGGGAGGGGGGTTAGAGACAGGAGAAGGTGGAGGTGGGGGTTAGAGACAGGAGAAGGGGGTGGTGGGGGTTAGAGACAGGAGATAGAGAGACAGGAGAAGGAGGAGGTGGGGGTTAGAGACAGGAGATAGAGAGACAGGAGAAAGGGGAGGGGGGGGTTAGAGACAGGGGAAGATGGAGAGGGCTTTGCCAGCGATGAAAGCAGAAGGCGCAGAGGAAGGGTGAGGGCAGCAGTCGAGCGCGGCGCTGGGGGAGCTGGGGCACGGCCAGCAAGTGCATTTACACAGGGAGATAACAGTTCCATCAGAGGCGGGGCAAGGTGACTTTGGGAGACTCGCGGATACCGGCACAGCTTTCAGAGGATCAGCAGCCCACACTTTAGCACAGCAGGTCCCTTCAAGACAACGAGCGTTTTCTTACATTACAGTCTCAATCCAGAAGAGAGAAAACCATCAGGAGCCCAGTTTTTTTTTCTATCAGACCAAACTTCCTTCATTTTTCTCTTTGACTGATTCTTTCTTACTTATTTATTAAATTAAATCATTACATTATTACTTAATTAATTCACTTTTCAATGGGGCCACCCACCCCAGTACTGACCCAGCCCAGCCTTGTTTAGGGTGAGATGTGATGCAGTCAGGCTACAAGGTGGCGATGGTGCTTCTCAGCTTTGCTGTACAACTATTCGCAGAAGTTCTTCAGGGCTAAACTAGAAGATTCACAGTATTGCTCCACAGTGATTGATTGTAATTGCTCTGTCTGGGTGGAGATGATTGATTCGATTTTAATAATTAATCCAGATTGATTCAATTCTAGCAGAACATTGGCTGCTGTGTTTTTCTGCACCAGCAAGGTCCGATAACTTTCTCTGCGCCAAGCCTATAAATTATTTTTACTCTCTTTGTCTGCTGTGGGCTGAAGCCGAAGATGAGCGCAATGCCCAGCCACTTTGCAGAGACCAAAATTCCCAGAAATGTGCGCATCCGTTCGATTTCTCCGTGAGCGCCACGTCAGAGGACAGCTGAAAGCCAGACGCGCAGGCAGCGTTCGAGAGAGGACAGCTGTGCTGAGTGGGGCTCAGCTGCATGAGGATGACAGCACAGACGGACTTCGGACAGAGGGGTGTGGAGAAGGCAAACCCTTCAAATAAGTCACAAGCTGAAATACAATTGAAACACACTGACCAGAAGATGACAGGCCCGCACCGGGAGCCAAGCTGTGACCCGCTGATAGAGTCCCGGCTGACAGACAGGCCGATAGGCAAAAGGCCAACAGTCACAGCGCCCAATTAGAAACACACGCTTCAGGCATTGTCTCTGGTGCTATTCTTATTCTTATTATGTCCCAGAGGCTGCTGGCATTCCAGGAAATACCAGGGCTGGGGCCGAGTTCAGACAATATAGCACACAGCAGTTCCAGATAGCTTGGCCCGGCTCTTGGTTACAGGCTAACCTTTGAGAAACATTCGGATGCCACGTACAAGAAGAGCCAACTGCGATTGTTTTGCCTGAGAAAGCTCTGCTCCTTTAGTGTGCGTGGTACAACGATGAGTGTGTTCGGCAGAACCTGTAACGAGTCTGTTCTGACTCTGGTCTGGTAACCTGAGCACACGCAATAATACCTGACAGCAGGATTGTGAAGGGAGCCAGAGAGGTAATCCCGGCGTCCTGGCCAAATTCCCCATTGGCCCTTACCAATCATGGCCTCCTAATAATCCCCCTCTATGAATTGGCTTCATTACTCTGCTGTCCTCCCCACCGATAGCTGATGTGTGGGGAGCGTTCTGGCGCACTATGGCTGCCGTCGCATCATCCAGGTGGGGCTGCACATTGGTGATGGTGGAGGGGATCCCCATTACCTGTAAAGTGCTTTGAGTGGTATGTCCAGAAAAGCGCTATATAAGTGTAAGCAATTATTATTATTATTATTATTATTATTATTATTATTATTAATCGGTGCAGGACAGCTACTGCTGGCAGACATCTATACTAAACAAGGAATGCGGAAGGCCAATATAGCCACTGACTGTCACCACCGCCCCTTGCACAGAGAATCTGAGCTCCTTCCATCAGGACGTCAATTTCGACCACCCAGATTTAAGTGTGTTAGAGCGAAGTCATGCTCTGTTCCCACGGCTATTAACTCGCTTCATTTACTTTATTGATTTCTTTCAACATGCATGTGTCTTATGCATGTATCTCACACACTGACGACCCAATTTCTTCATTTGTCTTTTAATCACGAGGATTTCTTTAAGCCGCTAACGTGTTTTTCTCATCATGTGCACGTCTTGTTTCTTATTTTATTTGTGGATGGGCTCGTGTCGTGCTCAGGCATTGTGTATATTGTGTTATGTCTTTTACCTGCTGGCAGAGCAGATTTCCCATCTGGGACAATAAAGGAAGTAGGTTAAGACTCCAGCTTCTCCCTGCTGATGAGCAGTTCACGAGGAGCAGGGTGTTCCTCTACGCGCCACTCTTTGGCACCTTCCCATGACCACTGGCCCACAGTTAAGCCAAGCTCATTACCCGCAGAACAATAGCTGGAGTCTGGGAAGCCTGTGTTGTAGCACATCTGTGTGGTCATTTTGCAGGCTCTCCCTGATTGTCCTCCATCTCTCACAGATTTACTGGGTGTGGGTGGTGATTCTTTCTCCACTGTGCGGCAGTGATGTCATCATTCGCGCTGAATGGGATCGTGGTAAAAGATAGCTGTGGAAATACCGTACTGCGATGAACGTTCCAAAGGGGATTCCTCTTCGCGATTCAGAGCACAGCACTGCTGTGGCGTGGCATAGAAATATACACTATAGTATGGTGAAAACAAGGCCAATCAATCTAGAGACGGCAGGAATGTCCACAGCCTGCTGGACACCCCTGTCCAAGGGGAGCTGCATGGGAAAACTGGAATCTCCAGGGCCGGAGTGCACATCCTGACAAAGCCATTAAGATGTGAACAATAGCTGGGAGCAGGAAACCCGCGCTGGAGACTTCATCACACCCCCAGAGACTTCCTGAGGCGCTCGTCCCTCTGGCAGATCCAGGACACCCAGCGCACAGGGCCAGCTGGCTTGTGTGTGTGCACACGTGTGTCTGTGTACATGCAAGTGTGTGGGTTACTTCCCGGACTTCAGCTCCTCTTGCTAACTAGTTCTGAGAGTAGCCAAAGTCAACAAAATGTACCTCTTATTAAGCAATTACATAGCAATTAGACTTGCATCAGGCGTGGTTTAAGATAAGATACTTTTACTAGAACAGTATATGCTATGTCACAGTTATTGTAAAGCAGTTGTGTAGGTAAAAGAATTTCACTGACACTGCTGTCATTGTAAGTATGAGTGAGTACTGTACATATGTGTTCACTAGGTCAGTTCTGTATGGAGAAAGTATGAGTGAGTACTGTACGTATGTGTTCACTAGGTCAGTTCTGTATGGAGAAACACCCACAGTAAATGTGATTTCAGGCGTTGCTGGTTCTGAAAAGCAGCAGGCAGAACACCCGGGATGTTCCAAACTATCTCCAGCTTGCTCCACCGAGCTGGTTCCCTGTAGTAAGGACCACCACACCTTCTGTTCCCACATTTTGACTCTTCGAGCCCGGGGCTCAGACTGTCCCCCGAATGACTTGCCTTACTGCCCTCTGTGGGTTTCCACGTCCTGCTCCCCACCAGGTTTATTGAACCCCTCGCCCCCCCACGCAAGTACACCCCCAGGAGCCACCCACCGCTCGGCCTCGCTGCTTTGCTGACGTGCAGTAATTGGCCCTTTGCTGGGCCCCCAGCTGTTATCGAGGGGAGAACAGCGAAAGCCGGGGCTGCCGCCGAACGCGCGACCCCCCGATCGCTCCATTAATAGGCTGCGCGCCACCTGTTATCGCAATTAATGGAGCTGAAAGGCAGCGAATTTGCCGTGCGACCGCAGCCCATTACAGGGGAGCGCTGGGGCACTGCTGCTGCCGTGACTCACAAGGGGCGACAGTGCAGCACTTTCCACTGATGAGGTCAAGAAAAAGCAAACATCCATTATTGCTCCGGCTGACGTCTTAGCTGTTATTACTGCCCTTGTTATTCTGCCCATCTGTGGCACTGCGGTGGATGCTGTGACCACTGATCTCGAGACGTCTCTGCCCCCCTCGCCCGGTTTAGGAGCTGTTCATGTGTCACTCCGATCCTGGAATTAGCACGCCTGTCTTCGCTTCGCGGCTCTCTGGCTGGAATTGGCGCTGCTGTGTTCTTGTCTCTCCTCTTCTGCTGTCTGACACAGTTAGTTCGGCCCTGCGAGTGAGGCCCGTGGCCGGGGAGTGTGTCGTCCCCTCCCTGTGCTCGGGCAGTCCTGGGAGCTGTGATGAGTTAATTAGAGCAGCCTGGCCTTATTGCTGTACGCCTGTCTGACTCTGACAGGCCAAGCTGCAAGGGTTGAGCCCTCGCAGTGTAGCTGTGCTGAGTAACAGTGTTAGAACAGCAGAGCCTCAGACAGCCCTTCTCTCACTGACTTCGTTCTTTACTATACCCTCACCATGATTTCACTGCACTGTACTTAGCTTTTACCCTGATCTCACTGGGCCT
Source organism: Lepisosteus oculatus (assembly GCF_040954835.1). Lineage (NCBI taxonomy): Eukaryota > Metazoa > Chordata > Actinopteri > Semionotiformes > Lepisosteidae > Lepisosteus > Lepisosteus oculatus. Next base: position 6,518,369 of record NC_090722.1, on the reverse strand, counting down.
CACTGCACTGTACTGTGCTTTTACCCTGATCTCACTGGGCTTTACTGCACTGTACTGTTACCAATGTTACAGTATGCCATGGTAAGCAGTGATGGTACCCCGTTCTATAGTAAAACTGTGGTTTTCACAAAAATGTTAAAAACTGGGACTTTTACTTCAAAACCTCTATGAAATGTACTGTTTTTGAGTGTTTCTGTCCAATTCGAGCTGCTTTAAGTGACTAGTGAACATGTAATTAATGCAGTAATACTGCAAACCTCCTGGCTCCATCCCTGTCTCCGGTTGTTAGTAAAGTGCAGTTTTAACTTCGGCAGGAATGACCTCTCCTGTGTCCTCACTGTGTCGCTCTCCCCCTCTGTCCGCAGTCATCTACGTGTGCTGCTCCCAGGACACCTTCCGGCAGCTGATGATCCGCTTCCGGAGGGCCAGCATGCCCCTGGAGGAGTACGTGTTCTTCTACATCGACATCTTCGGGACCAGCCTGAGCTCCCGCGAGCCCAAGCCCTGGTTCCGAGGAGACCCCGACGACGCCGTCGCCAAGGAGGCTTTCCAGGTGGGCGGGGAATCCATCTTCACGGAGTTTGCGTGTTCTTTCCATGCTCACATGGGCTTTTAACCAGGCTCCGGTCTCCTTACCCTCTCACCCTCTTCCCAAAAAACACATCGGTCCGGTTGATGAGCTGTAATCCTGTAATTCAGGGGAACACCAGGTTAACAGTTCCGTTATCTCAGCCCCCAATGGCTGCCTAGAGCCACAGATCGTTTCACGAAATCCTGATGAACAGCAGGAACGCGCAAAAGCTCAAATGTCCAGAGACTTCCACAGGCGCTGTTCCAGGGAACCCACCGGGTTCCAGCAGGGTCAGAGGTCACAGGGCAGGCACGGCACCCTCTGGCTTGGCTGCGGAGTCACGTGCGTCTCTCCGGGCTCGAAGCAGGCCCGCAGACCGAAGACACCGATCGATACGGCGGGGGGGGCTGGGAAGTGGCGTGTGTGCTGGCCGGCCGCTGGGCTTTCCTCATTCCTAGTGCACAGTGTTCCTGCTCCCAGTTCCTGCTTGCAGCAGCCGGAGCGCGGAGGGGTCGAGGCCCACGGCCTCACTGCAGCGGCAGCCTTCATACCTGAAGAGCGCCGATTCCCAGCCTGCAGCCAGCCCCGCGAACTGTCTCCCCACGCAAGAGCCAGACGCTGCGGTAGCACAGACGCTGGCAGGCCCCTGGTTCAGCGCCCCTCCAGACTGGCCTGGGCTGCGCGGGCGAGGAGGTCAGGCGCACCGCCGGGCCTGACAGCTCTCCCCCGCGGCGGGGGGGGGGTCTAGAGAGGAATGCGCTCTGCATGGATAAACTCACACCGCTGCTCGGAATAACAGCCTGCCTGTCCCTGGGGGCTGCTGGCATTGGATGTAGAGTCAAGGTGGAGGGGTTCAGTTCCCTGCTGTCTTCACAACTGAGTCCTCAGCATGGAGGGGCAGGGGTTCAAGACACAGCAGGGACAGGACAGAGGCAGAGAGAGAGGGGAGGGGAAGGTGAGACACGGGGGCCGAGTTTTTAAAAATCATGAGCGCGTTATGTTTTATCAGTGGCTCAGCTGGGGTGAGCTCGGCCAGTCGCCCAGCCGAACCAGGGCTCTCACGCACTGCGCCTTCGGGTGACAGGGTGCCCATGTGACGCTCTCCCCTGTCTCTCCCCCCTGCAGTCTGTGATCATCATCACCTACACTGAGCCGCAGAACCCCGAGTACAAGGAGTTCCTGCAGGAGCTGAAGGTGGAGGCCAAGAGAAACTTCAGCTTCAACATCGAAGACACGCTGGTAAGCGCCCCACCCTCTTCAGAAGAAGGGCGCTCCTTTCCACAAAGGGTGGTGGGAGTGTGGAACAGGCTGCCCGGCCATGTTGTTGAAGCTGGTATGCTGGATTGTTTCAGGCCACAGCTGGATGAGATTCCTCATCCTCACTGAATGGCCTCCTGTCATACGAAGCTGTTCTGGTGTTCAGGGGGTAGGAAGGCAGATGGCTGCCAGGTGAAGTTAGAGATAGAGCTGCACTGTCAAGGCCCTCTCGTTGGTAAGGGCTCACAGTGTGGGAACAACATAAAGCAAACAAGGAAGGGCTCTGCACTCCCACCCTGGCTGCTCCACGTCTCTTCACTCATCATTAAACCTGTGTGGTGATCAGGGACAGTTCATGAGGTGCACTGGTCTGAGCCGGCATGTGGCTGCCCTGTCAACTGTCCCCTGCCCCCTGGGTCTCTGTCCCTCTTCTGCACTCTCGTGCTCTTTCTTTCACCCCTGTCTGTCTCTCCCTCCTTTCCTCCCCTCCATCCCTCTTCCCCCCCCCTCTCTCTGGCATTAATGAGTGAGTCAGCCCTGCAGCTCACAGCTGCCCTGACGGTATTTGCAGTTTCTATGACAACCTTGCTTTCATAGCTCTGTGTTGTTGTTTTTTTCAGCTCCATTTTCTCCTTTTACTTTACAATCAACACGTCCGTCCAGCAGTGGCGTTAATTAAGAGCGGATCTTACTGGGGGGAAGGCGGCTCGTTCTTTTCTGAAGTACAAACAAAAACAAAAACTCGGAACTGCAGTTAAAGGTATAGAAGCTGTGACTGACGATGACCCTCTACCCTCTCACTGGAGCTGTCGTATCTCTCTCCTGTGAGAACATGAGAAAGGTTACGTCTCCATTCAGTCCTTCTTGTTCATTTGGCTGCTGATTGCTGGACTGAGCCCAGGATCTCCTCCTACTCTTCTCCTGAAGGGTTCGAGGGCACCAGGAGCAACTGGGCGGCTTGTTTCAGTCTCCCACAGTCCTCCGTGTACAGACGTGCCTCCTGTCCTCGTCATTTCCACTTGTGTCCTGTTGAAATCCATGGAGGCCCTCACAGCTGTCCCTAGCTCTTGCCGTTTCAATCTCTGTTTAGTTACTACAGGGAACCGGGTTCTTTAACCTGTCTCTGTGTGATTAAGTAATTAAGCTGGTTAGTGTTCTTTGAGCTAATTCAAGAGCTGCATGACACCTTTTGTACAAATGAAATTGTACAGGGTATTCCAAACCAGTTCGTCTTGATCCATTGTAAAACATCCACAAACCATTCCTTGATTTCAGGTTTCAATGCTTTGTATTTGCTGGCCTTCTGGGGTATTTCTGCAGGCTGTGTAAAAGAGGGTTTGGGTTTGTTCGGATCTTTGTGCACCAGCGCGAATTGGTTTCTCTTAGCTCTTGACTGGCAACCTCGTCCGGTCCTTGTTTTAATTTCTCCACCTGGACAAGAGCAGACACTCCAGGACGGGAGCCCAGGCTCTCGGCCGATGAGAGTGTGGCGTCACGCGTACCCCGACCGCGCCTCTTGGATTCGCTCTCCCGCCTCCCCGCTGCGATCTCGCCCGTTTCGCTGGTTAATCTTCCCGTGAGTCGCAGCCCGGCCCGTCCCGGCAGACACAGCTCCCCGGAGCCAGCCTCGCAGACGCAGGATCATCTGCCCAGGCTCCCAGATCTTTCTAACATAACCATACATCTCCTTCCTCTTGGACATGGATTTTTAAATTGCATTCGGTGGTAACAATATGAGTGATACCGTTCCCGCTACGTCAGCGAAGCTCTCGCACGGTACGTCAATCACATGTACGAGCTAGCGCTCCTGGGATGGCAGCCTCTCGAACCCTGGCTCCTTTCTGGGGATGCTTCCACTGCGCTGTGCGGGGTGTTGCTGCTCACCGTCCTACCGAGGCGACGGGAAACGATCGCCAGCCCGTCAGGAAGGTGTTGTCTTCGAGAGTGAGAGTGGCCTAGCCTCGGGGGACTCTCTCCGTGACGGAGCCTGGTCCGCCTGCAGGGGCAGAGGCAGGAAGGGTCGAGGAATTCTTCCGGCTCTCTCGTCAAGCTCGGGATTTTTACCGGATTGGATCGCTGGAGTGGCCTGACACTTCATCTGCCGCAAGAGCAGTCCACGTTTTTCCTACCCCAGAGCGAGCCTCCCTTACTTTCTTCTCGTGAGCTCGGCGTGGCTGGGCGGTGTGTTCCCTGTGCCGTGGCTCTGCACAGACACTGCAGGCCAGAGCAGCAGAGACACCATTCACGCCTGCTGCCAGCGCGCCCTTGACTGGAGCTCCTGAGACAGGCGCGTTTCACAAGTCCTTCGAAAACCACAAGCAGCAATGCAGTATTTTATGGGTAGATAGATACTTTAAACACATAAGACACGTGAGACCTAGAGACATGGGTCTTTCCATTGTATTTCCATGTAAGGACAATGCTTTGCTTTTTGTTAGTTCTGCAAATCTCCTGCATACAAAATTCAGCTCTTACAGGAATTACACATAACCTGTTTCTTTCACTCCTCCAGCGGCTGCCTGTTACTCTGATATCTTTGCTTCTGAATCGTGAGGCTCTGCAGGGTTTTACAACATGCTGTCTGAAGGATTAACGTCAACAGGACGTCCCATCCTGCAGCTTCCAGTCTCCTAAACCCTGAACACGCCTGTGTGTGGGAACTGCCCTGGCTCTGCCGAGAGCAGGACGAGAGCGGAGCGGGCTCTCGGAAGCAGGAGGAGACTGGGTGCCAGGCGGAGCGCAGTGAGCGGGGCACCCCAGCGAATTAAATCTAATTAGCATCCCCCCCATCTCCCTCGCAGTCCTTCGGCTCCACCGCCTTTTCATCAGCTTGCTAATTGTCATCGGGGCAGCCGCTGGCTAGTTAAAGGCACGAGGAGGTGCTGTTAATTGCCCTGTTCCGTGTGTGCTGAGAGAATGGGGAAGAGAAGCCCTCAGACCTCGTTCCCGCGCTCGCTGTGCGTCTCGGCTCGCGGGATCCGTCCGGCGGGGAAAAGCACAGAGCTCCTGGGCCAGACAGAGCTCTCAAGCGAACAGCCTCCCACCTGCTCTGCGCAAGCGGGCTCTCGTGCAGCCCCTCGGCGGCGAGTCGCTCTCGATACTTCTGACAGCCTCCGGGCGCGTCTGCAGGACAGAGCCGGGGATGAGGAAGGGGCTGCCGTCCACTGTTCCTCTACATGGGCACTGGCTCCTGGTCTCTGCTCCAGCTGCGCTCGGAGGGATGGAGCTGGATTAATCAGCTGCCTGATCAGGAGGAGGTTTTTTCCGATGTGCCCTCCAGATCTCTGTTGATTAAGCTTCAGGGCTGCGTGTGAGCTGTTCTGGACTGTGGCTCTCCAGGAGCAAGGTAGCAGACCCCGGTGAGACACCACAGGTCTCCTGAGCCCTCAATGAACCAATTAGTGACTTCATTGAATCCATTATTGGCTTCATTAAATCTACTTAATTGAATCTGTTATTCACTTAAATGAACCCATAATTGGCTTAATTGAATCTGTTATTGACTTACAATAAGTGCATAAGCAGCAGGCACAAGGCACAGGGCATGATACACCCAACATCTCGCAGGGCACACTCACACACACTCATACCAGGGCCAGAAGGACTGGACAGCCCTGCAGACACACTGACCACCTTCCAGGACCAGGACTGGACAGCCCTGCAGACACACTGACCACCTTCCAGGACCAGGACTGGACAGCCCTGTTGATACACTGACCACCTTCCAGGACCAGGACTGGACAGCCCTGCGGACACACTGACCACCTTCCAGGACCAGGACTGGACAGCCCTGCAGACACACTGACCTACTTCCAGGACTGGACAGCCCTGTTGATACACTGACCACCTTCCAGGACCAGGACTGGACAGCCCTGTTGATACACTGACCACCTTCCAGGACCAGGACTGGACAGCCCTGCAGACACACTGACCACCTTCCAGGACCAGGACTGGACAGCCCTGTTGATACACTGACCACATTCCAGGACCAGGACTGGACAGCCCTGCAGACACACTGACCACCTTCCAGAACCAGGACTGGACAGCCCTGTAGACACACTGACCACCTTCCAGGACCAGGACTGGACAGCCCTGCGGACACACTGACCAGTCCCTTCAATGGACCAGGACTGGACAGTCCAGCAGACACAATGACCGGCCCTCCACGACCAAGACTGGCCACTTCCATCACAAAAAATATTTTTTATTCAATGTTTTTGACAAGTAATGAAGTCAATGTCAAACATACACTCATGCATACTATTAAAGTCTATGTACAGTATAACCTCCTTCCTGTTCCGGTCATGGGTCTGTCCTTTGAAAGCCCACACCTTTCAGGAAAACCCGAAATGGCCTGGGCTCCCATGAACCTGGAGTCAGACTGCCATCCTCTCTCCCCAGACGAACCTGATCGCTGGGAGCTTCCACGATGGAGTGATGCTGTACAGCCTGGCGCTGAACGAGTCGCTGGCTGAAGGAGAGATCCCTCCCAAGGGGGAGACAGTCACCAAGAAGATGTGGAACCGCACTTACTATGGTGAGTATGGGCCAGAACCAGATCAGAACTGGGTTGGAAACTGGGTCAAAACCAGGATAGAACCACAATAAGGCTACACTATATAGATCATCGTGGTCAAACCTGCTACTACTGTACAGTATGTACCCATACTATATATACAGTATATACAGTACCTGACCTCAGCCACAGCCCCAGGTCCAGCCCCATACTTAAGCCTAAAGCTAGCAGCAGCCCTGCCCAGCCAGGCTTGCTGATCCGAATCAAGGCCAGAGCTGGGCCAGTGGGCAACCGGCCCCTCACAGTTCTGCATGTCTACTCCTGTGTACTACAAGGACAGTCTGGGTCTGAGCTCCTTGAACACCAGTACTGCCTTCCACCTCCATCGAGCCAGGAATAGGCCAGGGCTCTCCTTGAGGCCCAGGTCCTGCAGGTTTTCTACGGGATTTTTAATTCGCAATGGATTGAGAGCTGAAAGGCATCTCTATTAATTTGTTGGGCAATAATGACTTTGCTGAAGTGACTGAGGCCTCGAGGAATGTCGCTCCCTCTTGTTGTCATGGACGGCGCCTCCTGAAAAGCCAGCAGAGATCGGAGCTGTTCAGGAACAGTGCTAATAATCTCTAGCCTTGGCTCCAGTGCTGACCCACCCTGTTACCAGTACAGGCCTCAGGCCTGACAAGACCCGCCTCTGTCCCTCACCCTGGGCCTGATTCATCGTGTAGTGAGCTCCTCCCAGCATCCCTTTCTCCTTTCCTTCCCTTCTTCTCTTCTCCGAGCTTTTTCTTTGACATTCCCACCGACCGATGGCTATCTCTGTTAACCCTCTCCCACCCTGCAAATCCTGGCAGTGCCAATGGCTCGCCCTCTGGGCTAACCGCTGTGCCCCCCTCCTGCTGACCGGCACAAAGAGTCTCCTCTCCGCTTCTCTTTCTTGCGAAAGCACAAGAAAGCTCAGCCCACGAGCATAATCGTCAGCCAAGCTCAAAACCACAGGATGGGTGAATGAGAATGTTTTTACTGATCGTCGTCTGTAAAGCTAGCGTCCTGCAATGCTTGTGCCCTGCTCCCGGAAGTATCGTGCTGACAGGTGTTTCTTCTCCTGCCTGGAAAAACAACACGGAGTAGAAGTGCAGACGCTGCGAATTCTCTCATCGGCCCCCCTGAGCCGCAGCCCCCATGTCACACTGAGGCAGAACAGCGCTGCCCTCCCCAGCACGTCAGCACTGAGCAGCGTGGAACACATCACCGGGGGAGAAAGGCTGGGGGCCTCTCCTTCAGTCCTCTTTCATTCTTCTTTGTTCTGGATTCTGCCTCCATACCGCACTGTCCCAAACTGCAACTGGCCATCTCCAGACTGTAGGGTTACAGTGTGACCCAGACTGGACCAGTGATCTCTGGACTGTAGGGTTACAGTGTGACCCAGACTGGACCAGTGATCTCTGGACTGTAGGGTTACAGTGTGACCTGGCCCAGACTGGACCAGTGGTCTCTGGACTGTAGGGTTACAGTGTGACCCAGACTGGACCAGCGATCTCTGGACTGTAGGGTTACAGCGTGAACCGGCCCAGACTGGACCAGCGATCTCTGGACTGTAGGGTTACAGTGTGACCCAGACTGGACCAGCGATCTCTGGACTGTAGGGTTACAGTGTGACCCAGACTGGACCAACGATCTCTGGACTGTAGGGTTACAGTGTGACCCGGCCCAGACTGGACCGGTGATCTCTGGACTGTTGGGTTACGGTATGACCCAGTCGAGATCAGAACCAGTGTTGTCTCTACTGATTCTACTTAGCTTCACTGTACTTCCACCGAGGAACCCCAGAATGAATAAGTATCAGAGTTCAGGCTCTCATCCTTAATGTGCCGTGAAAGCTGACCTGCAGGAGCTGGCCATCTGCTCCAGCTTGTGTTGTTAATGACCCCTTGTCCCTCCCCAAAAAACAGAGCCTGTTTTTCCAGAGGCCTCTCTTACTGCTGGGGTCTGTCTGCACTGGACATGTGTTTGACGTTAACCCAGACATGTAAACAGTCTCTAGCGCCAAGGCTGTAAACCAACTGTCAGCTCCTCATGCAACAAAGAAGCCCCCAGCCTGTGCTGCACGTACTGTAACAAACAAGGAGGACTCGCGTCTTGTCAAAACACATCAAGATACTGCGTGTTTATTTTTTACGCTGGTTTTTGAAGACGCACATCTGAGAAGGAGAAGGAGTAAGGCTTAGTTCTGAGTATTTTAGCAGTCTGTACTGTTGCTACGATCGCTAAGCACCTTCTTGAGTAGTCTCAAACACTGCAGAGAGCTGGTACATGCTGTACTGTATACCAGAGACAGGCGGCTGGGGGGACTGGGAGATGTGTGCAAAAAAGGGCCAACTCCTCCATTTCTGCATTCGCTTGTTTTTTGGCAGATAGTGAACGTTGTAACAGCGCAACCCTCCATTTCACCCCGATGCAAGTAAACTACATTACATTTTTCACCTTTACTCCACTGACAGCACACACTCACACTCTGCTTTGCCATTATTTTTCGATATTTGTATCAGGCTTTACTATGCCTTTATTTGCTTTACCATTGTCTCACTGGGCTTTACTGCTTTGTACTCTGCTTTTACTCTGATCTTACTGGGCTTTACTGCACTGTACTGTGTTTTTACCCTGATCTCTCTGGGCTGTACTGCACTGTACTGTATCTCTGTTACCCTAATCTAATTGGGCTTCACTGCACTGTACTGTGGTTTTACCCGGGTCTCACTGGGCTGTACTGCCCTGTACTGTGCTTTTACCCTGATCTCACTGGGCTTCACTGCCCTGTACTGTGCTTTTCCTGTTTTTCACCAAGGATGAGAGTTACACAGTAGGACATAGTGAGTGACCGACTGAAACAGGATAAAGTACTGAATAATATCATGTGTGGCTTTCATAATGCAGCAAATGACAGGTGTGCTGGACAGCAAGTATCCTGCCTGTCACGTTCACGACTGCTCAGATCGCTGGTCTCCCTCCCTCCCTCTCCCCTGTCTTTCTCAGGCCCTCCCTGTCAGTGCCTCTGTTTCTGTCCCCTCTCCTCCCTCGCGCTCTGCTTCTCACTGTCACAAGAGCTTATTAAAAGATGAGTCTGTCACTTTCCGGGAGCCTGAGCAAAAATAAAGCACCCTAATCAGGATGAAACCAGAGCCCAGCGCACCTGTCTTTCTCCTGCGTGTTGAAACCGCAATCTAATCCCACTGATGCGCTGTCAATATGCAGCAGGGTTTCCAAAATGGGATCTTGACTGTGTCCGCTGTCCGATACCACTGCAGCCGGAAGCAGGCTCTCGGAAGAGCAGCACGCACACACTCCTCTCCACCCTGCAGACGGCCCTGGAGTCATCTGTGGAAAGAGTTGAGGCTTGACAGCTCTGCGTTCTGCTTCCCTGCGTTTCGGTGTGAAATGTGAAGCTGACTTCTCTGACTGAGGGCTCCGACGCCATCTGTGACTGCTCTGATGTACGCTACAGTGCTTGCATGGTGATGCATGTCATTTTTTTTCCCTACATTTCAGAGTTATATATATTTTTTTCAAATCAAATTATGCTTCTTTTGACTTCCCCCCGATTTTTGAATCAGCAACTGCTTGACCACCTCCTTTAATTGCTCTCATTCCTTTGTACTAGCGTGAAAAAATAGAGCAATGAGATGAAGGCACAGTCCGGTATAGGCATCTTGAAGAGTGAGCTCTAGATGGAGGGCAGCTCTCACTGACAGCTCTGGAATAATACAGTGTGACCCGGCCCAGACCGGACCGGTGATCTCTGGACTGTAGGGTTACAGTGTGACCTGGCCCAGACTGGACCGGTGATCTCTGGACTGTAGGGTTACAGTGTGACCCGGCCCAGACTGGACCGGTGATCTCTGGACTGTAGGGTTACAGTGTGACCCAACTGGACCAGTGATCTCTTGACTGAAGGGTTACAGTGTGACCCTGGGTTTAATGAGTGCCTGGGAGGAGTCATTAATATGATTTAATTTTTTTTAATTGAATGAGGGTAGCACATATAATTTTTTTAATGCATTATGAAAACACAGTAGTATTAGCTGACTTATTGTGAGCTGAACTGATTGGCTCTTATCTGTGGGCTGATTACAATGATATTCAAGAGCACAGTGTATTGTGATGTACTGCATTGTGTTTTAAGGCCTGTCTGAAAATAAAATAGAACTAATTTTTCATTTTCAATGTATCTTTGAAGTAGACAAAAAATAAATTACTCTTTTCAATAGCAATCTTTATTTTAAAGTAGGACAATTTTAAAGTAATTGTGGAAGTGAGATTAAGCCTTGAGCACATTGGGAAATCTCATTGGAAGACCTGATTGATCTCAATCCAACCTGATTATGCTGGAGAGCTGGAAGGATTCACAAATAGCTACAATTACTGAGAACAGTCCACAGTTTCAACATGATATGCATTTAATTATTCTGGATAGCTTTAAATAGCCCACTCATAACATACTTCAAAAGCTCTTTGAACGACAAAGATAAGATACGCTTTTTTAACTATTCTTTTCTAACTCTTCTTTGACTAGTAAGTCACTTTAATGATTCAGTGATGAGTACAGCCTGATCCCTATTGTCTAGACGTCCACTGGTTTCAGTCTGTTACAGTTATACTGTAACCCTATTGTAACCAGAGATCACTGGTCCAGTCCACTCATACTATAACCCTACAGTCCAGAGATCGCTGGTCCAGTCTGGGCCGGGTCACACTGTAACCCTACAGTCCAGAGATCACTGGTCCAGTCTGGGCCAGGTCACACTGTAACCCTACAATCCAGAGATCACTGGTCCAGTCTGGGCTGGGTCACACTGTAACCCTACAGTTCAGAGATCGCTGGTCCAGTCTGGGCCGGGTCACACTGTAACCCTACAGTCCAGAGATCGCTGGTCCAGTCTGGGCCACACTGTAACTCTACAGTCCAGAGATCACTGGTCCAGTCTGGACCGGGTCACACTGTAACCCTACAGTCCAGAGATCACTGGTCCAGTCTGGACCGGGTCACACTGTAACCCTACAGTCCAGAGATCACTGGTCCAGTCTGGACCGGGTCACACTGTAACATGGCTTTTACCCATGAACTCAGCTCGTTGGTGCTCCTGTGTAACATTTGTGTCACCCATTAAGTGCGCGAGAAAGACGGGGGGGTACTTTGGGAGGCAGAGAAAGACCCTCTCTCTGCTCGGGTGTGTCCGACAGCTGTGGAGAGACTTCGAAAGTAAGTGTCAGTGCACTCGTCTCCGGCCCCAAATCTGTCCCTACAGCTGCACAGAGCCAGTAAGCTGTGGAAGCAGTGCTCTCCTCCTGTCAGCGCACTCTGCAGTGCTGGATCAGCCTGCCCAGCTGAACTCCCCAGGAATAACATCACCCAGGGGTTCAGTGTATTGAAAGGCCTATTGAACGCTTAAGTCCCAGATAATTTGGCTCTTGAGGGCGAGGAGCCTGGCAGTGCGGAGTGGAGTGAGGAGTGACCAAGGGCGGAGGGATGCGAGAGACGTACGCGAGGGACAGAAGGGGCTGACGTACAGTACAGTATTTATCACATACTGTAAGTGTGGAAATGACGTCAGCATTGGTTACGAATTGCTGACAGCTGAGGCTGATTGAACTTGAGGCTGTTGTCATCCTTCCCAAACCTGCATTATAAACTCCATTTTGAAATAAGTTTTCAACAAAATAACACTTTTCTCATCTTCTGAGCACCTTTTGCACTAAATCATTCTGAAGTGAACTGTACAGTACAACACAGTACGAAGAGATTTGCAAAGGTTTCCAAGCTATCCCGATCCAAATAGCTTTTTCTTTTTTTTTACCTCACCAAAGGACTGGACTAAATCACAGCTTTGAAACGTCCGGCTGTGAGGTCTTCCCAGTCCAGTATTAGAGAAGAAGGAAAATCCTCCAGAAAAACCAATAGCTCTCCAGCGAGCAGGACACTGGAATTTTCACACGGCAGGGCAGGGGCGGAATTTGACATTGCAGGAGGATGTCATGAGTTTTGGGAAAGTTAGAGCGCATTTCGCAAGGGCAGTGAGAGGTGTGTCCCGATTGAGTCAAAAGCGGTCTGGAGAGAGGGAGAGGGTGTCCCAGGGCACCGATGTGCGGCTGGTTTGTGCCCAAACAGGATGGTGTGGGATGGCTGTGGTCGGCTGAGGTCTGCAGTGCACAGGGAGAGCAGCACCCCCCCCCAAACCACTGCAGCTCCCCTCAGTCCCACAACTCTGAAGCTGGTTATGGGACGATCCTGCTCGTCCCATTCCCAGTCCTTAAATCCATCAGCCTGCTTCCATTCCCAGGCTCCGGCGTACTCCAATGTCCCACAAGTGTCCATCAAGGAAACTCGGAGCTCTCGTCCACAGGGGTGACCGAGCAGAACAGGCCCTGGGCTGGAGGGACAGAGTGCCAGAGGGCTGGAGTGAGCTCTTTAGATTTCTCAGTTCCTCAGTGTGTCTCACAATCTGCAGCATCAGAAGATTTCCAACACAAAGTCTCTTCTTGTTTGAGGTTGCACAGTTCAGCGGTTCACACTGCGGCTCCACAGCTTTGGGGACTGTCTGCGTGGAGTCTGCGTGTTCTCCACTTGTGTGAATTTTTCAGGAGGACCTCCGGTTTCCTCCCATCTCCCAAACACCTTCAGGCCGGCCCTGTGGCCCGGTGGCAGATTGAAGCCACACGCAGAGATCAGATTGGATGTGTTTTGGTGCCGCCTCTCTCTGATCCACTCCAGGATTTACAGTGTGATCAGTTAGACTCCTAGTGGACTGCAGTCTGACCCACTCCAGGATTTACAGTGTACTCAGTTAGACTCCTAGTGCACTGCAGTCTGATCCACTCCAGGATTTACAGTGTACTCAGTTAGACTCCTAGTGCACTGCAGTCTGGTCCACTCCAGGGTTTAGGCGTCTTTTTGGTAACGTACAAGCCTCCTCCTGGCACTGCAGGGGGCAAAAACACCTTGTTTGGACGAGGAGAGGAATGTCACTTGAGCATGTGATCAGTGACATATGTCTTAAGCTCGGGGCAGTGTTAGGGTCCTGCAGAATATCCTCCCCTTCCTAGCACACTCCTGACTGTGAGGCTCGTACAAAGGCAAACATATTCGCTGGAATCTCCCTGTCCTTCTCGACTCCGCTGGACATGGGACAAGAGCCTCTTGACCACCAGTCACAGGCTCTTTCCTTTTCAGGGCTGCGGGTTACTTTCCGGATAAGGATTGGGATCTGTATATCGCCTGATCCACATCTCAGTCTCTACTCAGCCAATTAGTCGATCAATGATCCCCAGCAGCGGAGACATCGGCCTTCGTAAGCTGAGCGTTTGTGTGGCTGAAGATGTCAGAAACTGCTTTCTCATTGATCGTTAATCGTTAAGGAAAATCACTTTGCACCCGGTTCTGTTTCATTAAAGCTTGTCGGCTTCAAATGTGTGGCTGGCGAGACTGGGAATCGGGGAATAAATCTGGGCACCAGTGTTTCTTCGGGAAGAGCTGTGCGTATGGTACAGCTGTCAGACACATTTCCTCTCCTCACCCCGGACTCTTACACCCCCAGCCCTGCTCATCCACGGCTACATTTCCACCCGTTCCTGCGGCTTCCTCGCTAGGAATCGCCGTAAATACCTGTTACTCGACATGGAGCTCCACTGTTTCAAAATGACAGCGATTTAGCCCATTTTAAAAAACATCAGACTGCTGAGTCATCACACTGTTACACAACGCTCTAGGTTCCTCTCAGGTGTCTTCATTCGTCGAGATTGTCTCTCGCACAAATGCATTTTGGATTTTCGGCGCAAGAGCCTGTCTGTCTGTAGCCCGGCCTGTCTGCCTGCCCAGCTGCTTTCCTGTCTGCCTGTCGGCCTGCGCTATGCCGTTTGTACTGCCTCGACGCCTCCGGTCTCTAAGCTGCTGCACATACCGGCGGCCACTTAAGGAGATCAATACGTCTCTGCAGCAGCGTGCGTTCGCTGAGGGGCGCGGGAGCTGTGGCCAGGGAGAGGAAAATGGAAGGAGGGAGACAGGGAGAAGGTGAAGTGAGAGGCAGAGAGAGAGGATGAGGGAGGCCGTGGTAGAAGTGGAGGGGGCAGGCAACAGAAAACCGCCGGAGGGAAACAGATGGAAAAAAGGAAGGAAAGAGAGGAGGGAGAGGAGAGGGGAAAGGGAGAGGCTCTGAGGCACAAGGGTAGGGGGCGTAGATGTCAGGAGGGCTCCAGTTACAAGCGTGATGCAGTCCAAATCCCTGCACAGTGCCTAACAGGCCTGAGCGTCTGACCTTGTCTCTATACACATCTCTGCCAATCCCCATTTGCGCATGAGCGCCTGTGTCTGGGCCTGCACCCAGCCAGACACAGCCTGCTGTGGGTGTGAGCGTCTGTGTCAGGCCCTGCACCCTACCAGAATCGGCCCCGCTGTGGTCATGAGCATGTAGGGCCCTTCCATGAGCTGTAGGAAAACAGACCCAGCTGTGTTTTTCTAAAGGTTTTCCGCAGATCCACAAATTAAAAACTCCAATTGGAGCTGACTAACTAATTAAACTCTGTTGACACTAATATCTTGAGTTACGTCTTCCTTTAATTAAAATGGAAGATGTGAGATTTTGATTTGGAGAAATTCAGTAAAGGTTACCCCAAGGAGTCCATCACTCAGAAAATCTTTGTTAGTTTAATTGAAAAAAAATCGTAGTGATGTTAAATTTTGACATATGAAGCTTGTAGAAACTGGGGACTTAACAAGGCCAGCTGATTTTCCTCTAGCCCAGAGTCTGTGTTTAGGACAGGAAAGACGGCTGTAAAACTGGCCCACCATGTTGTTGAAACTGGTTCAGGAAACAACGGGACGGGGCCCTCAGACCACTTAGACACCGAGCAGCCAGATGAGCTTCCTGTGCCAAAAAGAGCCCACCCCGTTTGTGACCTTCCCGGAACCCGTCTCAGTTCTCCGGTGTTGCTGTTCGCGAGCACTGCGAGAGCTCCGACGAGCTCACCTCGATCTGCTGCTGCAGCCTGGCTGCCTGGGCAGGGCCAGGCCAGCGGCCCCAGCACGCTTCCCCTCCCCTCTTACTGGAATTCTGACTCCTGCTGGAGCTCGGTCCCATGGGATCCACCCTGGACCCCCTGCCCCAGACGGCCCACCGCGCTTCCGAGCCGCCACGCCATGTCGTTCCCGCCGGGCCTCACACTGCTCTCCGGACACCGGCCCTCCTGTGGCGAGGGCTAGCAGTGCCCGCTGCGCCCTCGCCACCCCCCTCTGTCGTCTTCCTGCACCGGCCCGCACGACGCACCGGGTCTCCACAGACTGTGCCCGGCCCACAGCCAGATGACTTACTGCTCTCTGCTGTGACTGTGCCACCACGTATCACAGAAAACAAATCCATCCTGTGGAGGGCTGTCTTATCGCCTAAACATGGAGGCTCAATTCACACCGTCGGCGCTCAAATATTCTTGAATGGGTGGTTATCCTGTGCTATTTTACATGCTGAGAAATTGAGTAGGATTTAAACCTCCCTGTTCAAAACACAAAGCAAACACAGCAAACAAGCTGCAGCCCTGATCAGCAATTAGCCTAATTAATAGACACGCAGGCGTTGTGCGGCACAGATTGTGAGGAGCTGTTTTCATCATCACCAGTCACTGGTAGATAAAACAATGTCAAGACAGAAAATAAGGGAATAAGCGTATGATGGGGGAGGAGGTGTCTCGACAAACACCATTTAACAGCTTGTTGTTAAAACAGGCTTTCAACCAGGCAGTGCACTAGGAGTCTAACTGAGTACACTGTAAATCCTGGAGTGGATCAGACTGCAGTGCACTACGAGTCTAACTGAGCACACTGTAAACCCTGGAGTGGATCAGACTGCAGTGCACTAGGAGTCTAACTGAGTACACTGTAAATCCTGGAGTGGATCAGACTGCAGTGCACTACGAGTCTCTTGAGTACACGGTAAACCCTGGAGTGGATCAGACTGCAGTGCACTAGGAGTCTAACTGAGTACACTGTAAACCCTGGAATGGATCGGACTGCAATGCACTAGGAGTCTCTGATCACACTGTAAACCCTGGAGTGGATCAGACTGCAGTGCACTAGGAGTCTAACTGATCACACTGTAAATCCTGGAGTGGATCAGACTGCAGTGCACTAGGAGTTTAACTGACAACACTGTGGATCAGAGGATCAGAGTGCTTTGTGCTGGGAGTCTGCTCTGTAGCTCTGCCATAGTAGCCTTAGAGAGGCTGCGGTTGCTGAACTGAGTAGTTTTGCCTTCAGCTTTCTTAATTGTTTTCAGCGACCAATAGACTTCTATCAGAAAACCATTAAAGGTGTCAATCCGGTCATCAAAAGATCAGCTGGAATGAAAATAGAAAACCTCACTGCGCTGAAAAGATGGCAATTTCAATTTTCTAAGCTGAATGATTTTCTAGCAATTTCTTCCTTTTCAATGAAGCAACAGTGTGAAGTCAGCGTTGTGGAAAACAGCACAGATGCAGCCCTTGGTTCTCTCTCTCTCCGGCCCCGCACAGATTTTATGGGTGAGCGGTGAAAGTTAATGGATGAGCCATGAGCCCTCACTAAATCAAGATGTGGTGGTTAATGATTTATTTTGCTGGCTGCAGCAGTGCCAGGTGAGTGTGCGGTGTGTGTGAGTTAGGACCCAGCTGGCTGGGCACAGCAGCCCCCCCCCACCCCCTGGGGTGCCTCCAGGGGTGGGAGCAATCACTGCCGAAAGACACCCACCCTTAACACTGCTTACATGCGTGCCCTGTGCCGTTAACACTGTGCTCCTGTAACCCCCGAGGGCTGAGTGTCAGCCTCCTGTCTGCATCAGGCCCTGCGTGATACACGGGGTCTCTGTGACCGTCACTGCACCAGCTCTGCACTAGATTCGAGTTTCGAGGTGTTGCCGAGACGAGTTGGGGCCGGGCTCACGGCTTTTGTCTTTGTCTCCCTCTCTCTTCCCCCAGGAGTGACAGGACCGATACGGATCGATGAGCATGGCGACCGGGAGATTGATTTCTCCCTCTGGGACATGACCGACAACAACACTGGCACCTTCCAGGTCAGCACCTGTCCGCGCCCCAGCGTCACCGACACTCACCGCTACTGACAGGCACACTGGCAAAGAGCGGGCAAACTCAGTCCCAATGAGGCTAAACGCAGGAGCATTTCAGTAATGAAGTATGGCACTTCTTTACACAGAGAGAGGTTGGGGGGGGGGTCGTTGGGTGCAGTTTGCTCAGCTGTGTTGCCCAGGAGTCCCCAGGAACTTTCAAGAAATGGCCAGACAAAGTTCTGGGATCGAGGAGCTGTAGAGGAAACTTTGGGAGTGAGCCAGGATGAGTGGAGGAAACTCCTCTGGATGGGAACCTTTCCTATATTATAGCACACACTGAAATGTCATTTCCAGGCCTGCCTCATCCTGCTGTGTATCAGTACATCCTGTACTGCAAACACTTCCTGTTGCTGTCAGGTGGGGGCCGGTTCACAGCCCCATGCCCTTGCCCACTGAAACCCAAGATAATCTGACTTCCTCATGATCCCGCCCGCCATTTATCATCGCTGTGCTAAAGATGTTCCCCCGAGGGAAACCACAGTGCTAAAATACTTTTATTGTCTACTGACTCATACAGAACAGCACAGGTCAGTAAGAAAAAACTGTATCTGGCCCTCTCCTCAGTTGAGAACAGCAGGGGAGACCGTAAAAAACCACAAAGCCTAGGATTGTTCTATAAGCTGCAGTTTTACAGCAATGCTGTTCGCTGATCATTCAACCATTCAATGTCAGGAATAGCATAGTATGAAAACAACACACCAGTGTCACCATTGAGACCATGGAATAAGCACAGCACAGTACAGACCAGTAAAGCCCAGTGAGATCAGGGCAGCAGAGATACAGTACAGACTAGTGAGATCAGGGCAGCAGAGACACAGTACAGACCAGTACAGACCAGTACAGCCCAGTGAGATCAGGGCAGCAGAGATACAGTACAGACCAGTAGAGCCCAGTGAGATCAGGGCAGCAGAGATACAGTACAGACTAGTGAGATCAGGGCAGCAGAGACACATTACAGACCAGTACAGCCCAGTGAGATCAGGGCAGCAGAGATACAGTACAGACCAGTACAGCCCAGTGAGATCAGGGCAGCAGAGATACAGTACAGACCAGTACAGCTTAGTGAGATCAGGGCAGCAGAGATACAGTACAGACCAGTACAGCCCAGTGAGATCAGGGCAGCAGAGATGCAGTAACACTGGCCAGCCAGCAGGAGAGCTGCCGTGTTGCTGAGGGCTGTGCTCCCGTCTCCCGCAGGTGGTGTTCGTGTACAATGGCACGGAGAAGAACATCAGCCAGGTGCCAGGGGTGAGGTTCCAGTGGCCGGGGGACGGCAGCCCGCCCCGGGACATCCCGCTCTGCGGCTTCAAGAACGACGAGTGCCACTCAGGTGGGCCCGTGCCCTGTCTCGGGACCCCCTCCGCCTCCAGCTCCACTCCAACTCGGAGTGAACAGAAAAACCACTCTGACAGATTCCCACGGGATAACTTGCAGGTTTAGAGCTCACTAGGAAAAACAGCAACCAGGATTTAAGTAGATTTAAAGGGCTTGATAAGTGTCCTAGACTAATGTGCCGGCAGCCAGCGAGGGTTGCAGTACACTCCCCACACACCAGCTCTCAGTGGTGAGGAGAGCAGGGTTGAAGACAGTTCAGTTATTAGGAGGCCCTGACTGGTAAAGGCCAGGGGGAATCTGGCCAGGTTGCAGGGGTAACACCCCCACTCTTTTCGGGAAACACTCTGGGATTTTTAATGACCACAGAGAGTCAGGACCTTGGTTTTACGTCTCATCTGAAGGATGGCGCCTTTTTACAGTAAAGCGCCCCTGTCACTGTACTGGGGCATTAGGACCTACACAGACCGCAGGGTGAGCGCCCCCTACTGGTCCCACTAATACCTCTTCCTGCAGCAGCCTCAGCTTTCCCAGGAGTCTCCCCTCCAGGGACGGGCCAGGCTCACAGTGCTGGGCTCCAGTGGGCTGCCAGCTGGGAGTTGGCCAGACAAGTGCCAGCTCTGGCTGTGTGGGGCCCCAGCCGTGAGCTTCTTCCAACAGGGCAATAGGAACCAGAGCAGGTGAACAGGGGGGTAAATGTCTCTGTTTTCTTGGCTGTTCCCAGGAGTCCTGCCGATGCTCCAGGTGATGACCATCTTGATCGGCTTCTTCCTCTTCTTCAGCACTATCATCGCAGTCTTCATATACAGGTCAGCGCGTGCTGTGGCTTGTGGCGCCCCCTGTGGGCAGTCCTGAGCAGAGCAGCCAGAAAAACAACTTTTATTTACTGTGTCTCACGGGGACACTTACAGTTTTTAACACAGACGGAGGCCGATTTCCAGCTCCAGACCCTAGTCAACTGGGAGAAAAACAACAGCTGATAACACTTAAACCTAAATAACCAAGTTGCAATTCACAATTTAAACATCTATTTAGAAAAGCAACTTTTTAAAGAACCTGTGCAGGTAGTGAGATCACTTCCGAACTGGGACAGGTTTTGTGCTTGTGACAGTTTCAGCTGGTGCAGGCAGAGTGCTATAAGAGGTTCCCCTGTGGGGGGCACTTCAGCATCATCCCTCATTCGCGCGGGATATTTATCACTGCATCCAGTTACACTGGCAGACTTCACAGGCAGAGCCCATTTGGAGCTCCCCCTGCTGGCGATGTGTGAGAACAGCGTCCTGTCTCTCTCCCCCAGGAAGCTGAAGCTGGAGAATGAGCTGGCAGCAGAGCTGTGGAGGATCCACTGGGAGGACATTCAGATCAGTAACATGGAGAAGACTCTGCGCAGCGCAGGGAGCAAGCTCACCCTGTCCCTGGTGAGGCACACACACACAGACCCAGACACACATCTACACAAACACAGACTCATACACAGACACACACACACATCTACTTACATCTACACAAACACAGACTCACACACAGACACAGACACGCATCTTCTGTACGTACAACTACACACACATCTACACACAGAAATACAGACTCACACACTCACACACAGACACACATCTAACTAGGAGGTCCCAAGTCTCAGGAGTTCTTGTCTTCCTGGGATGATAGTAATGCAATGATCCCACAGACACAGACCAAACACACAGCACTCCTTGACTCCACATAGTCTCTGTCACACACAGAGAGCCCAAGGTCTCTGCCTAGCCAAAATATTAGGTACCCCCCCCCCGACCACCAAGTACTCAGGACATGGTGGAATGGGATTGTCCAGGCATCTGGGGGAATTGTCTGGGCCTGGAAGACTAATTAAAAAAATGGGGCTTTCCTGAAATTCTGGCCCACTTAGATCCACAATCCAGTCATAGTCTGGCCTTCAGTCAGGTCAGGTGGCTCCAGATCTCAGGGCCTGTGGCTTTCTCTCCCCATGTGGGCACCATTGCTCTTTTTGGGTCTGTATTAGTTACTAACTGCAACGTAGCTGCAGGTCTCTGGTGTCTGGGACTTGAAGTTGCCCGTCCCTTGTCTTCCAGTGTCGCGTCACTCAGGCCAAGAGCTGAGAACGCAGCCGTGGGAGTGTGTGTCAGCTGCCCACGGCCCGCGAGGCCAGAGCTGGGCTCTCCTGGCCGGGCAGCGCTGCTGTCCCGCTGAATGAATCCAAAACTCTCACGTGTTCCTAATCTGGAAGCTGCAGGACAGGACATCAGCATCAGCAAGGCATCCGTCAGCTCGCTGTCCGCATTACAACAGTGTCCCCACCACAACAAGCGTTTAGCATCTTAACTGATGCAAGAGGTTGTAAGCAGCTGAGCTTGTTTCCTAATTAAGAAGCACAGAAGGTAGAAGTCACAACGCCCTGAGGTGGTCCAGTTTAGAGCAGGGGGCCAGTGTCTGAGAAGGCCAGCACTGACCGAAAGACTCCATGTGTCTCACAGAGGGGGTCGAACTATGGGTCTCTCCTGACTACAGAGGGCAACTTCCAGATCTTCGCAAAGACTGGCTGCTACAAGGTGAGAAGTTCAGTCTGTGGAATGTTCTATCCCAGGAAGGCTGCTGGCCCTTCTGCATGGCATGATCTCAGTCTCCTCATCTAACTAGGCTGAACTCCACTGGCTTGGCTTTGCTACGGATTCCCCACAGTTTGTATCTGGTTTTACTATAACACCTTTGTGTTCATATGATTTCACTTGGCTTTACTGCACTGTACTGTGTTTTTACCCTGGTCTCACAGGGGGTTTACTGCACTGTACTGAGCTCTTACCCTGATCTCACTGGGCTATACTGCTCTGTACTGTGCTTTTATCCTGATCGTGCTGGGCTTTACTGTAGTGTACTGAGGTTTTACAATGGCATCCCACAGTATTTTTTTATAAAGGGTAAAAAATGGGTTTTAATATGGATTAGGCTACTACAAGGACAGTCAACTATGTCATAGAAATTTACGCTAGAGGCAATTTTACACATGTCTTTTTTTGCTAGCATTCTCCTCAATGGTCTGCTAACAGGAGACTAAACTGAGTGCTATTGGCTTGCAGGGGAACATTGTGGCCATTAAATACATCAACAGGAAACGCATCGAGCTGACCAGGAAGGTGCTGTTTGAACTGAAGCATGTGAGTATCCAGTCCCAGGCTCACCAGTGAGAAGAAGATCTTCTTTACACATAGAGTGGTAGGGGAGGGGTGTGGCTAAAAATGACCTGTACCTGCAGATACAGATAGATAGGTAGTCAAGGCAGAGGAGTTAATCATTTGATTACTACACAACATGCCTGTTGACCTGAGAGCAGTGGGCAGTACTGGAGATTAGCAGTCAGTGTTCAGTATGACTATGAGCACAGAAAGGAGGACATGTCATTTGCCATCATGCCACTGGTTTGTGTCTAGTATTGATTATTCTATGGCAATCAAAAGGGTAGTGTTTCCCAGGTGGTGCCTGACAGAGACAATGCCAGGCACGTGCCGTCTGAGTGTCTGCCAGCCTGCCCCTTGACCCTCGTCCTTCCTGTCCCCTGTAGATGCAAGATGTCCAGAACGAGCACCTGACCCGCTTCATCGGCGCCTGTATTGACCCACCCAACATCTGCATCATCACCGAATACTGCCCCCGGGGCAGCCTGCAGGTACCGCAGGGCAGGAAGGACTTGCTCAGGGTTTCTGTGGCTTGTGTGTGTCACGGGCCGAGGCCGTCAAGGAAGAAGAACCCTATGCGGTGCTTAGTCCGGTTTCGAGGAACAAACAGATCCGAAAGAGAGGTCCGAAAAAGCGATAATCCAAGAGACAAAAAGCCAGGAGAGTTAATCAGGATAAAGCGTGCGGAAAGAGTTTACCGTAGTGAAGTGCTCACCAGGGTGAGCAACTCCAACTCCGGGCGTCGGGAAGTGGGAAGTGAAGGTTTAAATAGTGAGGAGGACAGGTGTGAGGGATTAATCACATGATTGGATTAATTAGGTGCCGTGCGTGGTCGTAACATTGTGGCCAGGGTGTGAGTGAACGCTGTGTGCACACTGTGGGAGCCTGACCCCGACCAGCACGAAAGGCACGCCCCTGGATGCTTTAATGATAAGACAAGAATCGGGAACTCCACTTGCATCAAGGGGACCGCAGTCCCGATTTCTCACACTGGTTATTTCATCTCGGTAACAAAAAAAATTTGTTGACGCTCTAGAAGGAATCGACACATTTCGACGTACAAGCGAATAAGGGCAGCTTGTGCAGCCGGCACTTCACCGCAGAAACGTGAGTTGTAAATAAACATGCAAGTAGTATTTGTCAGCAAAACCCTCTCGAAAGGAGCAGTGTTCCTAGTGGGTTAAGAGAGATGTATTCACAAGCCTGCCTGTTTACAGTGTCACAGGACCGCAGCATGTCATTCTGAGTCACAGAACAGGGCGCAGCGCACACAGCACCTGGAAACTGTCTGTTTTGGGAAGGAAACTGGAGGTTTTGCGAGTTACCGTGAACGTTTTACTCTCATGGCAGTTTGAAATGCACTCATCAGTGCTGATTCTTTCCAACCCCGAAATATGATAATAGAATTGCTTACCCCCTTTAAGAGCCCCAGTTAAAACTGTCTCGTGACTGCGGCCGCTGAGCCCCCCCGCTGTGTGTCTCTCAGGACATCATGGAGAACGAGAGCATCAACCTGGACTGGATCTTCCGGTACTCCCTCATCAACGACATCGTCAAGGTGAGCAAGGGAACGGAGGCGGGCCCACTCCGGCATCTGGCCCTCGCGCTCTCCCTCTCCCCTCACCCTCCCACCTCTCTCCCCCTCTCCCCCCCTCGCCAGGGCATGGAGTTCCTGCACAACAGCGTCATCGTGTCCCACGGCAACCTCAAGTCCTCCAACTGCGTGGTGGACAGCCGCTTCGTGCTGAAGATCACCGACTACGGCCTGGCCAGCTTCCGCAGCGAGGCGGAGTGCGACGACGCGCACTCCTTCTACGCCCGTGAGTGTCCCGCGCGCCCCCGCCCCGGCGAGAGTCCCAGCTCCTCTGCGGGCCTGATCCAGCCTGTCTCCCGCCCTCTGTCCCTGTCCAGGGAAGCTGTGGAGCGCCCCGGAGCTGCTGCGGGCCGAGGGCCCCCTCCCCAGCGGGACGCAGAAGGGCGACGTCTACAGCTTCGGCATCATCCTGCAGGAGATCGCGCTGCGCCGGGGGGCTTTCTACCTGGAGGGGGAGCTACTGAGCCCCAAAGGTCAGCCTCCCCGCCGATACCCTCACCCCGCAACGTTCGAGCCCCTGGACGTCAGAATCAGCCTTCTGCGGGAGCGTATCTGTCAGGCCCTGTTTAATGGCTTGTGAGGGGGCCGGTGAGCGGCGCTGCTGTCTGAAGGAGAGATCCGCCAGCGCTCTGGGTACCTGGGTGGGTTTGTTTGAAATTCTCTGCTCCAGGGTTAGAGTGGCTCTGATGAGTCTTGGAGGCTAGAGGACGGAGTGAAAGGACCCAATCTCTCTCTAAACCCCACCCTGCATTTCCCCAAGAAGGGCAGGCTATACCTGGGCACCCCAGCACCAGGTACCAGGACCAGTACACGGTTGCCATGGAAGCCAGTGCCATCCCTCTCTATCTGTGTGTTCATTTACAATTCCCCCCCCGTCAGGACTGTTTTAAAGGGCCTGTCTCAGTCCAGGGGTGTTCTGTTTCTAGTCTTGCACTTCACTGGGTCTTTCATTTTTTCCCTCATTTTCCCCGGAAGGTGGGAGACTCAGCTATACTCTTGATGCACGTTTTTTTGATGCACGTCCCTGTAGTTTCCCCTTGCATCGTTGGGTTCTGTTTCACAATCGGGACCGAACGTATCTGGAATCTCTTTGCCAGCAGTATTATCCCGTGTGTTCACTCCTCATCCCTTCAGGGAGCGTGACAGTGTGTCCACCGGACACGGTATCTTCTTTCTCCTGCTTAGCGAGGGCCGTGCCGCTGTTCACCAGGGGATTTGCCCTGGCAATGACTTTCAGAATAAAATGGGAGTAGAGTAATTACCTGTGTTAGCAGTGCAGCAATATAGCACAAATGAAACCCTGCAGGCCGTCTGAGTTCCTCCCTTTTATGTAGAGAACAGCGGCCAAGAAGAATGTCATGGTGCTGCAGCAGATTGAATCAGGAGAGCTGTCGCCTGCTCAGGGCTGCACGGGGGCACAGGCTGGCCTCTGCCCTTGTACCCCGCGGCCCTGTGGCTCACAGCCAGGAAGATGGTGGGGAAGTGAGAGTGATGGGCCCAGGTGGCCTGTTTCTCTCTGTGCCCTGTACCTAGGGCTCTCCGTTTCAGACTCCAGGCCCCCTGAGCCTCACTTTCCAGCCTGGCGAATCTGTTCCCGTCTGTGTGACGACCTGTCTGAAAAATGGACAAGGATGAATCGCCTTGCCTGCAGCTCCTGTGGTAGAGCTTGTCAGCTTCTTGCCTGTGAAGCTGTAACCAACAGGCATTGAAGCCTCCTACATTCTCTTCAGCCATGCTGCCCCCTCTGTTGCTGGGCACGGGAGTTCACGGGGTTCAGCTCCGGTGAGAGCTGGTCCTCTTTCTGAGCGGCTTTCTCTCGGCCTGACAAAACGCGGAAATCAGGTGGCAAATTTCAAGCAAAACTAAGCGGATGCAAAAGGAAGCGCCTCCATTGTCCACAAGTCCAGGAGACGTGATGTCAACCACCAGTCACAGACAACATGGTCAAAATCAGAGCTCTGTTCAAAACCACAGCAGGACACTGGACACTGACAGTGGCACACTGGGCAACAGACAACAGAGCATAGGAACACCTGATCAACAGACAGAGAGACTGAGATTCACAGACATACTGTACAGATACAGAGAGACTGAGATTGGGGGCGGAGCGGTGGCTCTGTGGCTAAGGATCTGCGCCTGTGACCGGAAGGTTGCCGGTTCAAATCCCGCGGCCGGCAGAGGAATCCTACTCCGTTGGGCCCCTGAGCAAGGCCCTTAACCCCAACTGCTCCAGGGGCGCCGTACAATGGCAGACCCTGCGCTCTGACCCCAAGCTTCTCTCCCTGTCTCTGTGTCTGTGTCTCCCTGGAGAAAAGCTGGGGTATGCGAAAAGACGCATTCCTAATGCAAGAAATTGTATAGGGCTAATAAAGAAACATAACATAAGATTCATAGACATACAGATACTGTACAGACAGACTGAGATACACAGATACAGAGATAAATACATAGACAGATATGTGGATAGACAGACAAATACTGAGGGGCTGTCCATCACATGCTGGGGTCAGTGTCCAGCAGACAGACAGGCCTCCTCCTCTGGTGGACATCGCAAGAGCACAGCCTGCTAGCTATGGGAGGGTTTTTTATAAGTGTATCTGCCCAGGGCTGCGCACAGCCTTCAGGCGGGAGAAATCACATTTCCTCGAAATATTGAATCAATACGCGGCGTTGCCAATTGCATTAAGGAAATGTTAATGACCTGCAGCCGGGCGCTGGGCTGAGGCCAGATTGAATTTCCTCCACATCCTGTGCCGGCTGCCAGGCTAATGGAGATGGGCACAGATAAGGACAGAGACAGCAGACCCGCTGCAGAGTGGCACTGCTCATGTGTGTCCCGTGTGTGTGCCTGTCCTTCTGTGCCTAGCGGTGCATCTGTGCTCGTGTGTGACAGTGTTTGTCACCGTCTGTGTGTGTGTGCCTGTCCTTCTGTGCCTAGCGGTGCATCTGTGCTCGTGTGTGACAGTGTTTGTCTGCCGCCTGTGTGTGTGTGCCTGTCCTTCTGTGTCTAGCGGTGTGCCTGTGCTCCTGTGTGTCAGTGTTTGGTTTGTGTCAGTACATCTTTGTGTGTCTGTGTTTCTGTCTCTCTGTGTTACAGTGTACATGTCTGTGTCCTTCCCTGTATTGCTGAGTGTATTTGTCTATTTTCATAGTAGGCAATAAAAAAGTACCATTGACCAACAGTTAAATAATTAATCATTTTTAATAAGCAATATTAATCAAATTAGCAAATAGCCTTTATACAGAATAAAGGTTCAATTTCAGAGTCTGAATTACTGGGGAGTCTGAGCTCCGCTTTGTGGGGGACTCTGGTCATCACTGGGCCTGTTCCACTCTTTCCACCTCTGTCCTCCCACTGGTCAGTGACCTCTGTAAGTCATGGCCTCTGCCTGCTGTGTCCTCTGGGTTGTGTTGCACCATTGCTGCTGAAGAAGTCCGGAGGGCTGACTTTGTTATTGTGAATCAGGTCTCGTAGGCTGCTAGACTGTTCAAGACTCTAGCGATTCAGTTCCCTTTGCCTGTCCGGGCTGGACAATCTTTCAAGCCCTGGCATGTATCTTGTCAGTCTTCTCTGAACTGATTCCAGAGCTTCTGTTTCCGAACATCGTCCACAGTAACCTAAATGGAATCTTATTAGTGTACTGTACTAACTGGATACTTTCTAGAGCAATTTTTTTAAAAAATTTTAAACTCTACAGCCTTAGCTATATGCTAACATTCTGGATGCCTCCTGTACTGCTTCCTCGCGGTGTCTGAGTAATATCAGTAATGTGTCAGCATCATGTGGGTGTTTCTCTGTGTGAGTCAGCATACCGCTTCCACAGCCCTGCATCCCTCACTCTCTCCCCTCAGAGATCATCGACCGCGTGACCCTGGGCGAGTGGCCATACCTGCGCCCCACAGTGAACCCGCAGTGCCACAGCGAGGAGCTGGGCCAGCTGATGCAGCGCTGCTGGGCCGAGGACACGGTGGAGCGCCCCGAGTTCCACCAGATCAAGATCCTGCTGCGCAAGTTCAACAGGTCTGTGTGCACTGGGCCCTACTGCTGCACTGAGCTACTGCAGTGCTCTGCTCCTTACTCCACTGTACTGCACTGCACCTTACTGCACTGCTCTGCTCCTTACTCCACTGTACTGCACTGCACCTTACTGCACTGCTCTGCTCCTTACTCCACTGTACTGCACTGCACCTTACTGCACTGCTCTGCTCCTTACTCCACTGTACTGCACTGCACCTTACTGCACTGCTCTACTCCTTACTCCACTGTCCTGCACTGCACCATACTGCACTGCTCTGCTCCTTACTCCACTATACTGCACTGGACCATACTGCACTGCTCTACTCCTTACTCCACTGTACTGCACTGCACCATACTGCACTGCTCTACTCCTTACTCCACTGTACTGCACTGCACCATACTGCACTGCTCTACTCCTTACTCCACTGTACTGCACTGCACCATACTGCACTGCTCTACTCCTTACTCCACTGTACTGCACTGCACCATACTGCACTGCTCTACTCCTTACTCCACTGTAGTGCACCTTACTGCACTGCCGTACTCCTTACTCCACTGTACTGCACTGCTCTGCTCCTTACTCCACTATACTGCACTGCTTTACAGTTTATTGCACTGCACTACACTGCATCACATCTTACTGCACTATATTTCACTGTACTACACCTTTCTGCACTGTACTACACTGTACTACACCTCCCCCAGCTCTGACCTGCAGCTCTCTCCTCCCAGGGACAGCAGGACCAACATCCTGGACAACCTGCTGTCGCGGATGGAGCAGTACGCCAACAACCTGGAGGAGCTGGTGGAGGAGCGCACCCAGGCCTACCTGGAGGAGAAGCGCAAGGCGGAAGCCCTGCTCTACCAGATCCTGCCCCAGTGAGTGCCCCTGGCAGGAGCGCCCCCGCACCGCCACTAGTCCAGACAGTGCTGCTCTTTTCTCAGCAAAGGGCCATGAGATATCAAAGGTATCACAGAGCAGAACAGTCATGGTAAAGGCACGGTCAGTCTCCAGAATGCACAGTGAGAAGGCAAGACACATAAAGGACAGCGTGATGAGCATGTTCAATGCGTGGAGCAACTGTGCTGTGTGATGCAATTTATACGTCAGTGCTAGGAGAGTGGGCCTGTGGAATAGCATTCAATAACAGGAAAAAAATGGTCTGTTTCTCTACAGAACAAAGGGGACAGCAGTTTACTATGGTCAGCTGTTAGCCATTCACGCAAGCAATCCTTTAGAGTTGATTACTCCTGCTGCACTGGCGAATAGCATGTCTGTTGTTATGGGAGGAGTGTGTTACTTATGGGAGTGTGGGTGGGGCCAAGGAGGAGAAGAGGGAGGGGCTATCATGCTAGGGCCATGGCTAATTGGAGGCGGGCGGGGCCTGGGGGGGTCTCTTGCTGAAGAGGAGCTATGAGGGGAGGGTTTCCCGAGTACAGCTAGGGCAGTTTCCCAGGAGGAATATGTTGCTAAGAAAAAAGCTCCATGGGGACTGACAGCCCTCTGTGTGTCTCAGCTCAGTGGCAGAGCAGCTGAAAAGAGGGGAGACAGTGCAGGCTGAAGCCTTCGACTCCGTCACCATCTACTTCAGCGACATTGTGGGCTTCACCGCCCTGTCTGCCGAGAGCACCCCCATGCAGGTACTGCGCACGCCTGTCCGGGCGATAATGTTATACACCTTCTGACATCAGCTCACAGAGACAGCAGCATGCTGACTTACTGTCTCCCCCGTCTCTCTGTCCCAGGTCGTGACTCTGCTCAATGACCTCTACACCTGCTTCGACGCCATCATTGACAACTTCGACGTGTACAAGGTAACAGGCAGGAGCCGTGCACTGTGTCTTTTGGGATCTGCGCAAGCAGAGCCGGCGCTGTTGATTAGATTCCGAGAATAATCCTAACACGGCGTGTAGAGGAAGAGTCAAAGCTGTCTCGTCCCCTTTCTCTCCCCTCCTAAGACTCTTTGCTACACAAGCTGAGTAAAGTACAGCCCAGCCTCTCAATGCATCGTCACAGCACGCCGCCCCCTGCAGGTCGAGTCAGGTAGCACACAGTACCGCCCTGCAGCAGATCAGGACCAGCCGGTCCCCAGCGCTGTGGCTTGTCCTCACCATGGCGGCTCGAGCCAGCACCGTGTCACATTACTCAACACTGCCTCCCACACCAGTCTGTCCAGCAGTGACCGCTGCTTATCTACAGTGTGGCTCCTGATGAGGAGGCCTGCACTCTCCACCGCTCTGCCATACTGCTGAGCAGCCATTATTCAATCGAGAGAGGGAGGGGTTTATGTACACGTACAACACGCACAACAACACACAACGGGTAGCACAGAGCAATAAACACACAGCTGGAGAGGGCTCCAAAGCCGAAACGCCTTTACCTGTTTGCGTGTACAAGTACACTGGGATTCATAGTCGCGCTGTTCTCTCGGGACGTGCACAGGACAGCATGCAACACTCTCACGCAGCCTGCACATTACAAAACAGAAAATAATCATATTGAATGACTATAGTGACAGGACAACAAAGCACAACATATAACAGATAGCACAGAGCAATTAACACACAGGACAGTAGATCTGTGGTCAGAAAGTGCCAAGTGTAGAGGCGCCTTGAACTCTGAGGCTTTGTGCAATTAGCAGTTAATGATGCACACTGCTGTAGCATGGAGGCTGTTTTAAAGCCCAGTGTTGTAATGGTTTAATGGTGTGGTGCTGCTTGCCGGAGTGCAAGGGGGAGAACAGTCTGGGATCCTGGATCATGATTCGGGCTCTGTTGCAATTTTTGATCACAATATGGAAAAGTAGTCCGCGGCGTTGGTGGATCAATCAGCGTAGTGCCGGCCGTGATTCCGTCTGGGACTGAGCGTGGATTATTGATGGGGGATCGGTGGGGTCCGCCAGTAAGCGTTTCCTGATTGCCGCTGTCTCCAGGTGGAGACGATCGGTGACGCCTACATGGTGGTGTCGGGGCTGCCCGTGCGGAACGGCAAGCTGCACGCCCGGGAAATCGCCCGCATGTCGCTGGCGCTGCTGGAGGCCGTGCGCTCCTTCAGGATCCGGCACCGACCCGACCAGCAGCTCAAACTGAGGATCGGCATCCACAGCGGTGAGGGCCAGCGTGCTGGACACATGGCTCTGTCACAGTAACTGGCTCTAGGGGTTACCGGGATCTGGGCTGTAGGGTTACAGTGTGACCCAGACTGGACCAGTGATCTCTGGGCTGTAGGGTTACAGTGTGACCCAGACTGGACCAGTGATCTCTGGACTGTAGGGTTACAGTGTGACCCGGCCCAGACTGGACCAGTGATCTCTGGACTGTAGGGTTACAGTGTGACCCAGACTGGACCAGCGATCTCTGGACTGTAGGGTTACAGTGTGACCCGGCCCAGACTGGACCAGTGATCTCTGGACTGTAGGGTTACAGTGTGACCCGGCCCAGACTGGACCAGTGATCTCTGGACTGTAGGGTTACAGTGTGACCCAGACTGGACCAGTGATCTCTGGACTGTAGGGTTACAGTGTGACCCAGACTGGACCAGTGATCTCTGGACTGTAGGGTTACAGTGTGACCCAGACTGGACCAGCGATCTCTGGACTGTAGGGTTACAGTGTGACCCAGACTGGACCAGTGATCTCTGGACTGTAGGGTTACAGTGTGACCCAGACTGGACCAGTGATCTCTGGACAGTAGGGTCACAGTGTGACCCAGACTGGACCAGTGATCTCTGGACTGTAGGGTTATAGTCTGACCCAGACTGGACCAGTGATCTCTGGACTGTAGGGTTACAGTGTGACCCAGACTGGACCAGTGATCTCTGGACTGTAGGGTTACAGTGTGACCCAGACTGGACCAGCGATCTCTGGACTGTAGGGTTACAGTGACCTGGTCCAGATCTGGCCAAGATCTCCGGACTGAATATACATATATGCACCTATATATAATATTGACAGTGTGTCTGTCTGACTCTGTGTTGGGTCTGTCTCACCCTGTGCTGTGTGTTTTACCGGCAGGCCCAGTGTGCGCTGGCGTGGTTGGGCTGAAGATGCCACGATACTGTCTGTTCGGTGATACCGTCAACACTGCTTCTCGAATGGAATCCAGCGGAGAGGGTGAGATATCGGCACCTTCAGTTAATAAATATAGGACCCTGTGCTATCACACTTTCAAAATTCTGGTTGTCTACTTGACTTCTAACTGCTGTAACTGAAGAGAAAAAAACTAAAACTAAAAAAAATGTAATCTTTGTGAGACTTTGTTGCTTTTACCCCACTGTTACAATGAGCCTTTTTTAGTAATGATGTTGAACAAGAAAAAAAGGTTCCTTTTAAAGCCCTTATAAAAGAATGGTAACAACAAAGTACAGTGCAGTGAGATCAAGGTAAAAGCACAGTACAGTGCAGTACAGCCCAGTGAGATCAGGGTAAAAGCACAGTACAGTGCAGTACAGCCCAGTGAGATCAGGGTAAAAGCACAGTACAGCGCAGTACAGCCCAGTGAGATCAGGGTAAAAGCACAGTACAGTGCAGTACAGCCCAGTGAAATCAGGGTAAAAGCACAGTACAGTGCAGTACAGCCCAGTGAGATCAGGGTAAAAGCACAGTACAGTGCAGTACAGCCCAGTGAGATCAGGGTAAAAGCACAGTACAGTGCAGTGCAGCCCAGGGAGACCGTCAGACAGCGCAGTTGAAGACAGTGGTGTGGGGTCGAGACGTGTGCTCAGTCCCTGCCGGCTCTCGCTCCAGCGCTGAAGATCCACGTGTCGGCGGCGACGCGCAGCGTGCTGGAGGAGTTCCTCGGGTTCGAGCTGGAGCTGCGCGGAGACGTGGAGATGAAGGGGAAAGGGAAGATGAGGACCTTCTGGCTGCTGGGAGAGAGAAACGGCGTGTGAGCAGGGGTGGCCAGAGGGGTGAGGGGGGACCCCCAAGTCTCAGCCCTGTCCCATCCCCCCACACAGACGCATTCCCACCCCCCGCAATCCCTGGAGACCCCCACACTCTGGGCCAGCCCACTCCTGGACTGAGACTGTTGCGATATCCAGCTCTGGGATTTTTTTTTAAGGTTTATCTTTCCAGAACTCGTGTGTCCCTCTTGTCTCTCTCTGCTGCTTCATCCTGTTCTTCCTTTCCTTGTTCATTCCCCACGGGACACAGACCTGCGTCTGTCCTCCCAGCAGCCCTCCCTGTGTCAGGTTTCCGAAGTCTAGGAGGGGTCCTGGCTGTGGAGACCGCCCCACCTGGTGGACATCTCTCTTTCCTTCATTAAACACAGAGAAATGTGAAACCTTGCAACATCTGAACAAAGACAAACATGGCTGAGAATGAGGCATTGTTCCCAGCATTGTATCATCGCGCTCAGAAGCATAGAGGGTGTTTGAATTGGTATACAGCACCCCCTGGAGGTAATTCACTGTAACAGTGGTTTTCTGAGGTCATTTGTTCAGGTCATGACCCTTTTCTGCTGTTTGTTACTATCTAGCCTGTCTTGCTCTTACAGTCCTGTGCTGCCCCTGGCACAGACTCCCCATGAACTCCCACAGCCTTCAGCCTGTGCTGGAGCCTGTGAGCCAAGAGCATCACAGTGCGCAGTCCTGGCTCGTCCCCCTGTTCTGTTTGAAGACTGTACAGATCTCGCCCTCCGAGGCCTCTCCTGTGTCAGTGTTCATCGGCAAGACCACCCCAACAAGAACAGACAAGCTGGGAGCTGAGGGGTTCTCCACTGAAGCGGGGCTTCGGACTCTTTTCAGAAAGCCCCGCCTGCTGGACAAACCGTGTAACTGCAGTCGTTACTCTGAGGAAAGACGCAAGGAAATCGGAGGACTGGAGACCGGGGGGGGGGGACCCCATTCTGCTCAATAAGCTAATCGACCCCCCAAATCAGGGTGCCTTGGTGAGAGGGCTTCAATGGCCAAGTATGGCACAGATACCATGGGGGTCAGACCCGGGTTCAAGATAGCAATCTGTAAGAGTTAAGGCTCTTCCAGTTTTAAACCAGGGCTTGTGACATGCTCCCAGCCGTGTCCAGACTGAATTCCCGTGGCTTGGCTGGACGGCTGCACTGGGACACTGAATACAGCGCCCTGCAGTGCACAAGGTAGAGACGGGGTGGAGCTCTCTGGTTTAGGATTGGAGCTGCTCGGGAAACTGCACCTGTGCCTGTTTGTAACAGGAAGTGTCCTGTTAAAGCTAGACTGTTATCTCAATGGGATCCTTACCTTGAAATTGTTTGAATATGCATTAAACTGCAGAGTATTTAGTCACAACCACTCAGAGTGGTTTATTCAGCGAATTGAGTGCCAAAACACAATTCTGTTTTATTCAACGACCAGCAGCTCCACAAAGCGTTGGCATATGGTCGCTGAAGCCCAATGGATCCTAAACTTATAAGGGAGCAAACATCGCTCCCTGGTGTTGAGACAATGTAACTGCGCTTTGAAAAGAGAAGGTGCTGCTTCACTTAACAAGTGGCAGCGCCACTCTGTGGTCAAATGCAGTAGCTGCAATTATTTTCACTTAAGATGGAAATTTTAGAAATGACCGACAATTGTTGGTAAAGTTTTGTAAATGGGTTTCCTTTCCGGGAGGAAAAAATATTTTTTCTTAAATGGTTTCAGAAAACTAAACTTTTTTTTTTGTAAATGGCAAATTGTGTCAGCTGTGGCTATTACGTTGTATGTGCCATTTCTTCTCCTCACACAGGAATTTTAACTCCAGCAGGTTGAGTCCCTCGGCCAGAGCATTCCCTAAATGTGTATTCTGGCTTTGGCTTTCTCGCAAAGTAGGTTAGAGGAATCGGAGAAAATATAATATTGTTTTGAGCTGCAATTCATGCAACCTGTCTGAGCCTGGTTAATGTCTAATAAATATGTTACACTCAGCAGTGCCTTGTCTGGGCCCTGACCAATGTCTGCTCCTGTCATTTTAAAATCTCCTTTTAAAAAGGGAAACTGTTTAATTTCTGTCTTTTTTATTCCCTGTTACTACACTGTGCGTATGTGTTCATGTCTTCTGTGTGACTGTGGGGTTACAGTGTGACCCGGCCCAGACTGGACCAGCGATCTCTGGGCTGTAGGGTTACAGTGTGACCCGGCCCAGACTGGACCAGTGATCTCTGGACTGTAGGGTTACAGTGTGACCCAGACTGGACCAGTGATCTCTGGGCTGTAGGGTTACAGTGTGACCCAGACTGGACCAGTGATCTCTGGACTGTAGGGTTACAGTGTGACCCAGACTGGACCAGTGTGTGGTGTATAAAGATGAGGTATATGGGCTTGTACGGTCACACTGATCTCCCTGTACATCAGTGTGTTTGTATATCAGTGTGCGTGTCAGTGTGTAGTGTTTCAGTGTGTTTATATATCAGTGTGAAGAGTATAGAGATGAGGTATAAGGACTCGTACTCTTGCACTGGCACACGCCTCGGTGCGCTGGTAGCCACAAGCTGAAACCCTGTGCCTCCTTGCCTTCATGAAAAGGATTATCTCTCAGACCAAAGAGGCTGAA
The DNA here is from genome assembly GCF_040954835.1 of Lepisosteus oculatus. Lineage (NCBI taxonomy): Eukaryota > Metazoa > Chordata > Actinopteri > Semionotiformes > Lepisosteidae > Lepisosteus > Lepisosteus oculatus. The sequence goes on along the minus strand of NC_090722.1, from coordinate 6,483,256 downwards.
TCTGTACAGTTTTGAAAACTGAACTGAAGTTGAGAGGTAGCCTTCTGTGGCAGGAAACAGTCCCAATAAACTGAAGACCTGCTGCGTGTCAGACTGCAGGTGGTCGTACAGGTGCAGTGTCTGACCAGGGTGCCGTTTCTGAACTGAGCCGGTGGCTCCTGCAGGGAGAAGCTTCCTTCTGTGGTCAGACTGCAGAGGACATCGACACTCAGCCCAGAGGGCTCCTCGAGACCCCCCAGAGGACGTGAGGAGTGCCAGCGGCGTGGAACTGCATTTAAACCTGGGACCTTCTCTCTCTTTCTCCCCTGATCTCCAGGGCACTCAGATTTAAGAGATCATTCTAACATTGTTCTCCTACAACATGTTTTGAGACCTCCTTTATGTGCGCTGCGTTATTGCTTTAAAAAAAACAGCTCCGTAAATACGCATAACGCAGATTTAAAAATTAAAGACCGTTCTGTGTTGACCGTGAGATTCAGGACACCACACTTAAAACAATTTTAACAATCACTTAGCCTGGTTGTTGGCGACTTGCTGCCCAATTCTTACTGGATTACATACTGTCAGTCATTACAAAATTCGTCTCCGATTGGATAACCCTCCTGTCTGTCTTTATTTCGTCCCGGCACCTCTCACCTTCCTATGGGTAATTTTGCTGTCAATCACCTCAATGTCATCTGTGATTGGCTAGAGCTGATGCAGCACGGCCCTCAAACCCCACCCCCCTCGCTGTGGGCAAAGCGACTGCTTCCTGTAGGTCAGCATGCCTTCCGGAAGTCTGGCAGTTCAGGTGCGGTGGCCGCTGTCCGTATCCTGTTTATAAACACCGAGCCCGGTGTAGCGAGAGCGAGTCGTACGCAGGTACACACACGGGACCGGGGAAAATACACCCAGCTGGAAGTAAAGAAACACAGAAGCGAAAGCCGCCCTCCACCGTCGCTGGGGCCAGGCAGGCTGCGAGGCGGGCGAAGATGGAGCCGCCTTCCGCGAAAGGGAGACCTCAGGGTCGCCTGCTGGTGTCCACCAGTCTGGACGCGAAAGACGAGCTGGAAGAGGTGAGACGACCCCCCCACACCACCACCTCTGTGAAATGCACCCCGAAAGCGCGCTCAGCGAGGTGGACTTGAAGATCTGTAAGGCAGCAGCAGCTGTAGCGCTGTAGTCTTTATTCGGGGATCGAAACAGACCTTCCCACATGCGGGGTGCTCGTGTACATCCGCCCCGCAGTGCTGAGCTTTCTTGCGGGGGTGCTGGGTGCAGCTGCTCCGGGTTATGCGGGCGGTCGGAGGGCAGGGCGCCCGGTTTCTCTTTGTGATGAAGGCCCTAGCGCTCGTTCCGTCCAGATAGACCTTCGTGTGACAGCTCGGTGAATCAGATGCAGAAATAAACCTGACCCCCGCTCTGATCCGCTCCGATTTTTACAGGGGTGTCTGTAGGATCCCCAGTGCACAGCTGGCTGATCCACTCCGGGTTTTGCAGGGTTGTCAAAGTCACAGTACTCGGGAGTCTAGATCCCAAGCCTGGAGTGGAACAGACTGCAGTGTCCTGGGATTCTTTCTGGCTGTAAATCCTGGACTGGGCTATCAGCAGTGGATTGGGATGTACTCTATCCAGTGTACAGTAATGCATTGGCTGGCTCCCCCTTGCTTATGTCTGTAGCACTCTTTCTAGTGCATGTGGCACTTTGGAACTGGGGCTCTGGGCTCAGTTCCTGGGCTGCTGTCTGTGTGGAGTCTGTATGTTCTCCCTGTGTTTGCGTGGGTTTCCTCCCGCAGTGCAGAGATGTGCTGGCGGGTTAATTGGTTCCTGGGGAGATTGGCCCTGGTGTGCGTGTCTGTCTGCCCTGTGATCAATGGGCGTCCTGCCCACGGTGTACCCTGCCTTGTGCCCCGTTGTTTGCTGGGATAAACTCCGGCTCCCCCATGACTCTGAATTAGATTAGGTATGAAAATTGATGGATTTTTTTTTTGTAAAATATTGATGTACAGCGATAATGATGTTGACATCTGTGACCTAATGACTGTTTTGACTGTGTGTTTACGCCTGTGTCCGATCTCTCCGGTGTGTCTGTGCACCAGCGGTTGGACAGGTGTGTCGGGATCGTGTCGTCCATGATTGGCGGGCTGTCGGAGCGAGAGGCCAACGACGCGCTTACTGCTCACGTGAGTCTCCGTCGAACTGGGCCAACCTGTAGCCTGCTGCACTGTGCTGAAGTGCTCTGCACTGTGCTGAAGTGCTCTGCACTGTGCTGAAGTGCTCTGCACTGTGCTGAAGTGCTCTGCACTGTGCTGTAGCCTGCTGCACTGTGCTGTAGCCTGCTGCACTGTGCTGTAGCCTGCTGCACTGTGCTGTAGCCTGCTGCACTGTGCTGAAGTGCTCTGCACTTTGCTGTAGCCTGCTGCACTGTGCTGAAGTGCTCTGCACTTTGCTGTAGCCTGCTGCACTGTGCTGAAGTGCTCTGCACTTTGCTGTAGCCTGCTGCACTGTGCTGAAGTGCTCTGCACTTTGCTGTAGCCTGCTGCACTGTGCTGAAGTGCTCTGCACTTTGCTGTAGCCTGCTGCTCTGTGCTGAAGTGTTCTGCACTTTGCTGTAGCCTGCTGCTCTGTGCTGAAGTGCTCTGCACTTTGCTGTAGCCTGCTGCACTGTGCTGAAGTGTTCTGCACTTTGCTGTAGCCTGCTGCTCTGTGCTGAAGTGCTCTGCACTTTGCTGTAGCCTGCTGGACTGTGCTGAAGTGTTCTGCACTTTGCTGTAACCTGCTGCACTGTGCTGAAGTGTGCTGAAGAGTAGTGCACTGTGCTGTGCTGAAGTGTACTAATCTGTGTTGGGCTATACTACACTGTGACGGTTTATTCCATGCTGAAAAGAGAAGAAAAGAAATGCAACATTTAGGCCTTCTTCAGGTGTCACACAACCGAAACATTGTTTCTTTTTCTTTTCTTTTCTTTTCAGACTGGAATAAACTTTTACTTGTTCCTTTGCAGCCTATGCATGCTGACACAGCTCCCTACTTGAACTACAGTTGTGAGAAAAAGATTGTGAACCCTTAGGAATTTTCTGGATTTCTGCATGAATGGCTCCTAAAATGTGATCTGATTTCCATCTAAGTCTTATTTAAAAAACAGCACAGACACCATTTTACATTGCTATGTCTTTATTGAACAAGTGGTTTAAACAATCAAGGTAATTGATGGGAAAAGTATGTGAACCCTTATATTTAGTAACTAGTGGAACCTCCGTTAGTGGCAGTAACCTCAACCCAACACTTTCTGTAGCTGCTGGTCAGACCTGCGCAGCGGGTAGGAGGTATTTTGGCCCATTCCTCTATACAGAACAGTTTCAGGTCATGTATATTTTTGGGATGTCTTGCTTGAACGGCCTGTTTCAGATCACGCCACAGTGTTTCAATGGGATTGAGGTCGTGACTCTGGCTTGGTCACTCTAAAATACGGGATTTCTTCTGTGTGAGCCGCTCGGTTGTTGATCTACTCCTGTGTTTTGGCTCATTGTCATGTTGCATGACCCAACTTCTCTTGAGTTTTAGATCACAGACAGATGCCCTGACATTCTGCTGTAGAATGTCCTGATACAGCTTGGAATTCATTGGTCCCTGAATGATTGCAAGCTGTCCAGGCCCTGAGGCAGCAAAGCAGCCCCACACCACTATATACACCATGCTTCACAGCTGGGGTCTTGGTGTTGGTATGCGGTGTTTTGTTTTCTCCAAACATAACGCACTGTTCACTTACCAACAAGTTCAACGTTTGTCTCATCTGTCCACAGAACATTGTTCCAGTAGTGCTGTGGAACACCCAGGTGGTCTTGAGCAAACTTGAGACGGGCAGCAATGTTTTTTTGTTTTTTTTTTGAGAGAGACGTGGTTTCCTCTGTGGTACAGTAACCTCCCATGAACACCACTCTTGTTCAGTGTTTTTCTTATGGTAGACTCATGAACACAGACGGTATCAAGTGCAAGAGATGTCTGCTATCACCCAAGCTGTCACCCAAGGGTTCTTTGTCACCTGCTTGAGGATCGTAAGGCGTGCCCTTGCACTGATCTTTGTAGGACGCCCACTCCTGGGGAGAGGAGCGTCGGTGCTGAATTTCTTCTCTGTCTGACTGTGGACTGATGGAGGCCAAGACTTCAGAAAACCTTTCCAGTCTCATGAGCTTCAACAGCTCTTTGTCTGAGGTCCGCTGAAATCTCTTTGGATCGGGTCATATTGCACTTCAACAGAATTCTGTTGTGAAGAGCAGGTAACTAGAACTGTGTGATTTTTTTTTTATACGGCAGGGCAGGTCGAACCCACACCTGAATCGATTGGAACACCTGACTCCAGTTACCCTATTTTCAAGGTGTCTTTATCCTAGAGGTTCACATGCTTTTCCCGTCAATGATCTTGGTTGTTTAAGCCATTTGTTCAATAAAGATATGACATTGTAAAATGTTGTGTGTGTTGTTTGTTAAATAAGACTGTCTTTATTTATTCTTATGACTTAAATGAAGATCAGATCGCATTTTAGGAGCCATACATGCAGAAATCCAGATAATTCCAAAGGGTTCACAAAATGTTTCTCACAACCGTACTTAAACTACATTGTAGTAAACTATAGTACACTGTGCAGAACTATACTGTACTGGCCTATACTACACTGTGCTTTACTATCCTGAACTGTACTGGACTATACAACACCATCTTTAAGCTGTCCTGAACTGTACTGGACTGTACTGCACTGTGCTAAATTGTACTGGACTGTACTGTGCTGAGCTAAACTACTGAACTAAGCTGTACTGTACTGACCTATCTGCTATTATATTGCACTATTCTGCTGTGCTGCGCTTCATCAGAGCTGTCTCTCTCTCTCTCTCTCTCAGGTTTGCAAGGGGTCCCAGCAGCATGAGGAGGTGTGTCTGGGCCTGTTCACTCTACTGCTCACAGAGCCAACGCAGGCTCAGAGGGTATGGCGCCGCCCTGGTGGTATCACCGTCTCTGTCCTCTCCCAGTCCTGTGTGTGTATCCGTGCAGGTGCGTCTGTGCGAGTCACTGCCTCTCTGTCCCTCCCCCCACAGTGTTACAGAGACCTGACGCTGGTCAACAGAGACGGGATGAACATCGTTCTGATGAAGATCAACCAGATCCTGATGGAGAAATTCCTCAAAGTGCAGGACATCTGTCGCACTCAGGTACACCTGTCTGTTTCAGTTCAAATTAATTCAAGAAGCTTTATTGGCATGAGCAATGAATTTCACTGTTGCCAGAGCGTATACAATTAACACAACATCTACAGACATGTATAATACAGACACATCCTATAAACATATGGGGCATTATTGGGAGACAGGCTCACTGTTACTCAGGCTGTGACATGAGATCGCATACTGGGCTGCCAGTTCAGCTGAGTTCCCTCCTCCCTCTCCCAGTAGGATTGGGACCCGATGTGATTCTGGCAGGTGTGGGAATTCTGGGATTAGCTGTGTAAATTTAGGGAAGAATGTTTCTCTAATCCCAGAGTATCTGTCACAGTGCAGTAGGAAGTGCACCTCTGTCTCTGTTTCTCCCCGCTGGCAGTGGGTGCAGTGTCCAAGGCCAGGCTGTGGTCACTGAGCCTGTACTTTTTAGGGTCTGTTTCTCTTTGCTGTTTCTTACCCTGGTCAGATTTTCGGCTAGTGTGTATTGTCTGTTTAGGGTTCTGTAGCATTCCAGTTCCTCTCTCTCTGTCGCCTGTCGGACTCTGAGTTGCTCTCTGAGCGATTGAAGCCGTCTTCTCTCTCCCTGCAGCTGGTGTGGCTGGTTCGAGAGCTGGTGAAAAGTGGGGTGATAGGCGCTGACGGCGTCTGCATGACACTCATGAAGCAGATCGCAGGTCAGTCACCGGTCTGGAGGGTCTGGAGGGGGTGTCCCCGTCTCTCCAGGCGGCGGATCACACAGGACCCCAGATCTGTATTCACCCTGTCTGTCTTTTCAGGGGGGGACATCTCCAACAAGAACATCTGGCTGGCTGAGAATGTCCTGGACATACTGGTGGAACAGAGGTATGCTGGGGGACGGTGGGGAGAGGGGGGGTGTCTCTACACTGGGGACGACGGGGAGAGGAAGGGTGCGGGCATTGGAGAGAACTGGGGTGCAGGGTGTAATGTGCACTGTGTCCACACTCTCAGGGAGTGGGTGATGAAGAGCAGCATGCTGATCGCCATGTCCGTCTACACCTACCTGCGCCTGATCGTGGATCACCATGGCAGCCCGCCACTGCTGGCACTGCGGCAGAGAGAGGTGGACTTCTGCATCGGGCTGCTGAGAGAGAAGGTGAGGGAGAGGGAGAGAGGAAGAGGGGAGGGAGAGAAGAGGGGGGAAGGAAGAGGGAGAGAGGAGGAAGAGGGGAGGGAGAGAAGAGGAGGGAGGAGAGGGAGAGGAGGAAGGGGGAGGCAGGTGCTTGGAGAGAGAGGGCGTCAGGTTCTGTGGGTGGGGGAACAGAACCGGGCTCTGAGTGTAGGCTGTTCTTGCACTGTCTCTGGCCCAGTTCATGGACTGCTTCATCATCGGGAGAGACCTGGTCCGCTTGCTGCAGAACGTGGCCCGCATCCCGGAGATGGATCTGCTGTGGAGAGACCTGCTGCACAACCCCCAGGGCCTGAGCCCCCAGTTCACAGGTCTGTCTGTCTGTCCCCTGAGCTCCCAGTCCACAGGTCTGTCTGTCTGTCCGTCCGTCTGTCCCCTGAGCTCCCAGTCCACAGGTCTGTCGGTCTGTCCCCTGAGCTCCCAGTCCACAGGTCTGTCTGTCGGTCTGTCCCCTGAGCTTCCAGTCCACAGGCCTCTCTGTCAGCTGTGCTCATCAACCTTCCCTCTCTCCCTCTCTCCCTCTCTCCCTCTCTCCCTCTCTCCCTGCCCAGGTGTGCTGCAGCTCCTGACCTCTCGCACGTCGCGGAAGTTCCTGGCGTGCCGCCTCACTCCGGACATGGAGACCAAACTGCTGTTCATGACCTCTCGGGTACTGACTCACACACACACTCGCTGTAGAGTCAGTAGCTGTGTGTTAAGAGCCCCACTCTCTGTCTCTCTCTCTAGCCCAGCCTGTAGTGCTGTAGAGTCAGTAGCTGTGTGTGTTAAGAGCCCCACTCTCTGTCTCTCTCTAGCCCAGCCTGTAGTGCTGTAGAGTCAGTAGCTGTGTGTGTTAAGAGCCCCACTCTCTGTCTCTCTCTAGCCCAGCCTGTAGTGCTGTAGAGTCAGTAGCTGTGTGTGTTAAGAGCCCCACTCTCTGTCTCTCTCTCTAGCCCAGCCTGTAGTGCTGTAGAGTCAGTAGCTGTGTGTGTTAAGAGCCCCACTCTCTGTCTCTCTCTCTAGCCCAGCCTGTAGTGCTGTAGAGTCAGTAGCTGTGTGTGTTAAGAGCCCCACTCTCTGTCTCTCTCTCTAGCCCAGCCTGTAGTGCTGTAGAGTCAGTAGCTGTGTGTGTTAAGAGCCCTGTTCTCAACCTCTCAGGTCCGCTTCGGACAGCAGAAACGCTACCAGGACTGGTTCCAGCGCCAGTACCTGTCGACGGCGGACAGCCAGTCCCTGCGCTGTGACCTGATCCGGTATATCTGTGGCGTGGTGCACCCCTCCAACGAGGTCCTGAGCTCCGACATCCTGCCCCGCTGGGCCATCATCGGCTGGCTGCTCACCACCTGCACGGTAAGGGAGGCCTGGGCTGGGCGGTACCTGTTCACAGGTAGGAGGTGCCTTCCTCCACACTGAGCCCGTTCGCGTTGGCCTGAGATGTAGCAGGATCTGTAAAATATCGTTCTCGCTTTGACAGCAAAGAGCATTTTGTGTCGATCAGTGGCAAATAACCCATTTAAATACATTATGGTTCCACGCTGTACTGCTGTAAGATGTGAAAAGGCCCACGGAGGAGAATGTACCTGATGACCACTGGGCCTGCTGTTTTCTCAGGAATAGTCGATCACATTTCCATTCAGAGCTTTCCTCAGTGGAGCTCCACTGCTGGAGCCCGAATTGAACATGGACCGCAGGGTTGGCACCCCTGCTCTTTCAGGATAATGACCTCGATTTCAGGTGCCCCCTGAAGGACGGCCCCTCCTACAGCATGCTGGGGCCCAGGAGAGGAAATTCTGGTCCAGAGGGAATAGTGCTCCTTACTGGTCCTCCGGAGTCACTTATAGCAGCAGCTAGGTTTTTCTCTGTACTGACCAGGCCCAGGCCTTCTGACCAGATCACTGCAGCCTGTCCTCTTACTGTCTGAGCCTCTGAGGTCTGTCCAGATCGCTGCAGCCTGTCCTCTTACTGTCCCCTTCCTGAGCCTCTGAGGTCTGTCCAGATCGCTGCAGCTTGTCCTCTTACTGTCCCCTTCCTGAGCCTCTGAGGTCTGTCCAGATTGCTGCAGCCTGTCCTCTTACTGTCCCCTTCCTGAGCCTCTGAGGTCTGTCCAGATCGCTGCAGCCTGTCCTCTTACTGTCCCCTTCCTGAGCCTCTGAGGTCTGTCCAGATTGCTGCAGCCTGTCCTCTTACTGTCCCCTTCCTGAGCCTCTGAGGTCTGTCCAGATCGCTGCAGCCTGTCCTCTTACTGTCCCCCTCCTGAGCCTCTGAGGTCTGTCCAGATTGCTGCAGCCTGTCCTCTTACTGTCCCCTTCCTGAGCCTCTGAGGTCTGTCCAGATCGCTGCAGCCTGTCCTCTTACTGTCCCCCTCCTGAGCCTCTGAGGTCTGTCCAGATCGCTGCAGCCTGTCCTCTTCCTGAGCCTCTGAGGTCTGGACGCTGCAGGTAAGTCCCGCTGCTCCGGTCTGGAGTAACTCCCGTGTGTTTCTGTTCCAGTCGAACGTGGCCGCGTCCAACGCCAAGCTGGCGCTGTTCTACGACTGGCTGTTCTTCAACCCGGAGAAAGACAGCATCATGAACATCGGTGAGGGAGGGAGGAGAGCTGGAGGGCGAGGGGGGGGGGGAGGGGCAACAGGAAGTGTGCAGGGGGGAGAGTGTGAGGAGGAAGAGGGTGTTGTCATAGTGTTATTGTACGGGTGTCACACTGCAGCAGTGCGTGTGTCGGCGAGAGGGGTTGGAAGAGCCAGGGTGTGACCGACCATGTCTCTCTGTGTCCTCAGAGCCCGCTATTCTGGTGATGCATCACTCCATGAAGCCACACCCCGCCATCACTGCCACACTGCTGGACTTCATGTGCCGGGTGAGAGACCGCAGGTCACACTGTAACCCTACAGTCCAGAGATCACCGGTCCAGTCTGGTCTGGGTCACACTGTAACCCTACAGTCCAGAGATCGCTGGTCCAGTCTGGGCCGGGTCACACTGTAACCCTACAGTCCAGAGATCACTGGTCCAGTCTGGGTCACACTGTAACCCTACAGTTCAGAGATCACTGGTCCAGTCTGGGTCAGGTCACACTGTAACCCTACAGTCCAGAGATCACTGGTCCAGTCTGGGTCACACTGTAACCCTACAGTCCAGAGATCACTGGTCCAGTCTGGGTCACACTGTAACCCTACAGTCTAGAGATCACTGGTCCAGTCTGGGCCGGGTCACACTGTAACCCTACAGTCCAGAGATCACTGGTCCAGTCTGGGCAGGGTCACACTGTAACCCTACAGTCCAGAGATCACTGGTCCAGTCTGGGTCACACTGTAACCCTACAGTTCAGAGATCACTGGTCCAGTCTGGGTCAGGTCACACTGTAACCCTACAGTCCAGAGATCACTGGTCCAGTCTGGGTCAGGTCACACTGTAACCCTACAGTCCAGAGATCACTGGTCCAGTCTGGGCCGGGTCACACTGTAACCCTACAGTTCAGAGATCACTGGTCCAGTCTGGGCCGGGTCACACTGTAACCCTACAGTCCAGAGATCTCTGGTCCAGTCTGGGTCACACTGTAACCCTACAGTCCAGAGATCACTGGTCCAGTCTGGGTCACACTGTAGCCCTACAGCCCAGAGATCACTGGTCCAGTCTGGGCCGGGTCACACTGTAACCCTACAGTCCAGACATCGCCGGTCCAGTTTGGGTCACACTGTAACCCTAAAGTTCAGAGATCACTGGTCCAGTCCTTGTAACCCCAGGAGATATAAAAAACCCCAGTCAGTGAACAGTGGGGCCACAGAGTAGGGTCAAGATGGTCCAATAAGAGCTTGATCCTTTATTATCACAACCGGGCCAAGCCAGGCCTTCCAGATTCTGTTGGGAGCTGATCTGGTTCTAGACATGTGCAAAGCTGTCTTTTCTAATCCTGTAACAGATGATCACGCAGTGGCCTGTGGGGGTGTTGATTATGATTGTAACGAGTCTCCCTCTTTCTCTCCATCAGATCATCCCCAACTTCTACCCCCCCCTCGAGGTACACGTCCGCCAGGGCGTCTTCAACTCACTCACCTTCATCATGGAGAAGAGAGTCCTGGCGTAAGTGAGCACACCCCTCTCTCCCAGTGCACAGCAGCCTGATCCACTCCAGGTGTTACAGAGCTGTCAGTCAGACTCCCAGTGCACAGCAGCCTGATCCACTCCAGGTTTTACAGTGCTGTCAGTCAGACCCAGTGTACAGCAGCCTGATCCACTCCAGGTTTTACAGTGCTGTCAGTCAGACCCAGTGTACAGCAGCCTGATCCACTCCAGGTTTTACAGAGCTGTCAGTCAGACTCCCAGTGCACAGCAGTCTGATCCACTCCAGGTTTTACAGTGCTGTCAGTCAGACCCAGTGTACAGCAGCCTGATCCACTCCAGGTTTTACAGAGCTGTCAGTCAGACTCCCAGTGCACAGCAGCCTGATCCACTCCAGGTTTTACAGAGCTGTCAGTCAGACTCCCAGTGCACAGCAGCCTGATCCACTCCAGGTTTTACAGAGCTGTCAGTCAGACTCCCAGTGCACAGCAGCCTGATCCACTCCGGGTTTTACAGTGCTGTCAGTCAGACTCCCAGTGCACAGCAGCCTGATCTACTCCAGGTTTTACAGAGCTGTCAGTCAGACTCCCAGTGCACAGCAGCCTGATCCACTCCAGGCTTTACAGAGCTGTCAGTCAGACTCCCAGTGCACAGCAGTCTGATCCACTCCAGGTTTTCTGCCGGCTGCCAGAAGCTGCAGGTAGAAAGCTTGAGCTCAGGATCTCTGCAACAGATGGGCCGATGAGACTGCTGCGCCCTGTCTGTGTGGCGCCTCTCCTGGAGTGTTTTCACAGTCTGTGTGTCTGCCTCACCTCAACTCTCTCTCACAGTCACCTGGCACCCCTGTTCGACAACCCCAAACTGGACCGGGAGCTGAGGGCCATGCTGAGGGACCGCTTCCCCGAATTCTGCAGCTCGCCCTCCCCCCCTGTGGAAGGTGAGGCCGTGCTCTTCTGCAGGGGTGTGTGTCTCCCCCAACTAGGGGTATCCCTGCTGCTCAGCTCTGTTAGCTACTTAAACTGCTAATTGCCTAATTAGCTATTAGGCATTAAAAACGCAGTAAACGTGTGTTAGTAGTTTACACCTGGGAAGTTTATTGTACAAGGTGATGGGCCTCTTTAGCTGTAAAATGAGATGATTAGCACAATTAGCAGCTTGGTTAAGTAATAAAGAACTCTTTATTACTTAATCAGGTGCCTCGATCTCCCAAGTAGGAAGACCTTTTCTGAGGTCGACTTCAGTGTTGAGCTTTTTAACGATCTCTCCATCCTCTCGTTCTCCTCGTTAAGCAGTGAAGATGGACGAGTCCGTTTCCCTGGAGATGGAAAACCACGTGTCAGACAAGGAGGATGGTTGCTATGACAACACGGAGGCCGCCTTCAGCGATGACGAGGAGGAGCTTAACAACAAGGGTAGGGAAAGCAAGGCGGGCTCCTTCGCTCTGAATTCACACCGTGTTCCCTCTGGATTCACATTGCATTTGCACTGAATTCACACCGGTTCCCTCTGGATTCACATTGCATTCGCACTGAATTCACACCGGTTCCCTCTGGATTCACATTGCGTTCGCACTGAATTCACACCGGTTCCCTCTGGATTCACATTGCATTCACATTGAATTCAGAGCACAATCGAATCGAATCGAAAGTACATTAAATAGAAACTGAATTCTAGTCTAGTGGTTAAGGTCCAGGGCTGTTAAACCAGGAGGACAGCTGGTCCAGTGGTGAAAGCACGGGGCTGTTACACAGGGAGACTCCTATGTCCCCACTGAGTGTGTTAGTCTGTCCTGCAAGTGTGACTTCTGAGCTCGGAGGCCCTTCTGTCAGAGACACTGCAGCAGCAGCTGTTGATATCTGAGTTTACCCCCCTTTGTCTCTTCAAATTCATTAATGACTTTTTAAGCATTGCTTCACAGTCAATCCAAAGCTGAATACTTGCATTGAAAACCCTCACCCACAGTAAGAGCAGTCTGGCTTTGACTTTGCTTCTCCAGGAAAAAAGCGCGAGTTCCGGTTCCACCCAATCAAAGAGGCTGTCATTGAGGAGCCCGCTGACATCACGCCCTACGTGGACCAATTGGACGAGACATTGAAGGAGAAGGTCCTGCAGCTACAGAAAGGAAGGTAAAAGAAGGGGCTCCTAACTCCACCTACCTGGCCCTCCCTCTCTCCTCGAACTGTTTCCACTCATCTCAATTCAAACAGCTTTATTGGCATGACCAGTGAATTACTTCCTCAGCCTGGGACAGGAGATCACACACTGGATTATTATTATTGAGAGACAGGCTCGCTGTCTGTTCCTCAGGCTGGGACAGGAGATCACACCCTGGATTATTATTATTGAGAGACAGGCTCACTGTCTGTTCCTCAGGCTGGGACAGGAGATCACACCCTGGATTATTATTATTGAGAGACAGGCTCACTGTCTGTTCCTCAGGCTGGGACAGGAGATCACACCCTGGATTATTATTATTGAGAGACAGGCTCACTGTCTGTTCCTCAGGCTGGGACAGGAGATCACACCCTGGATTATTATTATTGAGAGACAGGCTCACTGTCTGTTCCTCAGGCTGGGACAGGAGATCATGTCATGGACGGCCCCCCTCTCCTCTTCTGTCTGTCTCCCGGGATCACTCTTTCCCTCTCTCTTCCAGCACCACAGAGGCGGAGCTGCTCGGCCTGTGGCGCTGCACTCTGTCCGCGCGGTTCAATGACCTCTCTTCCCTTCTCCCGCCAGTGACACGGAGGCGCAGTGTGAGGTGATGCAGGAGATTGTGGACCTGATTCTGGAGGTGAGTGGCTCTTGGGCGCTCCGGTCCGGCGGTCTGCATGCGTTGGCGGATCTGCTGTGGGTCGTCCCGTGAGAGGGCGCAGGTTCATAGTCGCGATGCTGGTCGAGATCTTTCACTGCAAGATCGACTGTCGTTCTCTCTCCCGCCCTCTCGCTGTCCCAGGAGGATTTTGACTCGGAGCAGATGTCCGCTCTGGCCTCCTGCCTGGCTGAGCTGTTTAAGGGGCACTTCAGGGGAGACGTCCTGCCAGAGGAGATCACAGAGGAGTGAGTCTGTCTGTGCTCATCTGTCTCTCTCTCTCTATCCTGCTGCCTTCCTGACTGCCTGTCTGTCTCTCTCACTCTCTCTGGCCTGCTGCCTTCCTGACTGCCTGTCTCTCTCTCTATCCTGCTGCCTTCCTGACTGCCTGTCTGTCTCTCTCACTCTCTCTGGCCTGCTGCCTTCCTGACTGCCTGTCTGTCTCTCTCACTCTCTCTGGCCTGCTGCCTTCCTGACTGCCTGTCTGTCTCTCACTCTCTCTGGCCTGCTGCCTTCCTGACTGCCTGTCTGTCTCTCTCACTCTCTCTGGCCTGCTGCCTTCCTGACTGCCTGTCTGTCTCTCTCACTCTCTCTGGCCTGCTGCCTTCCTGACTGCCTGTCTGTCTCTCTCACTCTCTCTGGCCTGCTGCCTTCCTGACTGCCTGTCTGTCTCTCTCACTCTCTCTGGCCTGCTGCCTTCCTGACTGCCTGTCTGTCTCTCTCACTCTCTCTGGCCTGCTGCCTTCCTGACTGCCTGTCTGTCTCTCACTCTCTCTGGCCTGCTGCCTTCCTGACTGCCTGTCTCTCTCTCTCTCTCTCTCTCTGGCCTGCTGCCTTCCTGACTGCCTGTCTGTCTCTCTCACTCTCCCTGGCCTGCTGCCTTCCTGCCTGTCTGTCTCTCTCTGTCTGTCCCTCTTGTTGTCTTGCTCTCTCGGTCGCGCTGCCCCTTGGTCTCTCTGACTGTAACCTGTCTGTCTCTCTGGCGGTCTGCAGGTCTCTGGAGGAGTCGGTGTGCAAGCCTGTCTGTCTCATTTTCAGGTGAGCCCGTGGGGTGGCTGTCCCGCCATCTTGTTCGTTATGTTAATGAGTTAATTGATGGGCTGGCGGGGTCCCAGGTTATGCTCTAACCCCCCATGTCTGCACTGCCATGGCCCTCAGGAACCTGTGTCAGATGCAGGAGGACAACAGCGGCTTCTCCGTGCTGCTGGACATGCTGGCCGAGCTGTACCAGAAACAGCCCAAGATCGGCTACCACCTGCTGTACTACCTCAAGGCCAGGTCAGCGCAGTCAGCTCCGCTCACGTCCACCCCCTGCCCCGTCCGGTCCGGTTCTGAGCCGGGTTCTGAGGCGGTATGGGTCCTCTCTCCCCGCAGCAAGGCCGCGGTCGGGCGGATGAGTCTGTACGAGTCCTTCGCTCAGGCCACCGCGCTGGGAGACCTGCACACCTGCCTGATGATGGACATGAAGGCCTGTCAGGAGGACGACATCCGACTGCTGTGTTACCTCACCCCCTCCATCTACAGCGAGGTCTGTCTCTCTGTCTCTCTGTCTCTCTGTCTCTCTGTCTCTCTGTCTCTCTGTCTCTCTGTCTCTCTGTCTCTCTGTCTCTCTGTCTCTCTGTCTCTCTGTCTCTCTCTCCGTCTGTCACCCTCTCCATCTACAGCGAGGTCTGTCTCTCTGTCTCTCTGTCTCCCTCTCCGTCTGTCACCCTCTCCATCTACAGCGAGGTCTGTCTCTCTGTCTCTCTGTCTCTCTGTCTCTCTGTCTCTCTGTCACCCCCTCCATCTACAGCGAGGTCTGTCTGTCTGTCTGTCTGTCTGTCGCAAGGCTGCCCCCGTCTGTCTGTGTCTGTCAGTGCAGTCCTCGTGCGTCCTGCCAGCGTGTGCCTCTCTGTCTCCCACAGTTCCCGGATGAAACTCTGCGCAGCTCTGAGCTCCTGAACATGATCGTGGCCGTCATCGACTCCACGCAGGTGAGTGTCCGGCTCTGCCGCGGTCGCATCCGGCTGCGAGGGTGCTTCTCTCCCACGGGTCTCCCTCAGCAGCCTGTAACTCTCCTTCCCTGCCTCCTCTCCCAGCTGCAGGAGCTCATGTGCCACGTGATGATGGGCAACCTGGTGATGTTCCGGAAGGACTCTGTGCTCAACATCCTCAGTGAGTCTGTCGCCGCCCGCGTGGGGTGGGGGGGTCACAGAGAGCAATCAACCACCTGGGTGTGTGTTGTACACTCCAGTCTGTGTGTGTGTGTTGTACACTCCAGTCTGTGTGTGTGTGTGTGTTGTACACTCCAGTCTGTGTGTGTGTGTGTGTTGTACACTCCAGTCTGTGTGTGTGTTTTGCAGTCCAGTCCCTGGAGTGGGAGACCTTTGAGCAGTACAGCACCTGGCAGCTCTTCCTGGCTCACAGCATCCCACTGGAGACCATCATCCCCATCCTGCAGCACCTCAAGTACAAGGGTAACAGCTCTGTGCACTGTACCCCATTCCACTGTCCTGTACCCCACTACACAGAGTACAGCGTCTCATTCCACTGTCCTGTACCCCACTACACAGAGTACAGCATCTCATTCCACTGTCCTGTACCCCACTACACAGAGTACAGCATCTCATTCCACTGTCCTGTACCCCACTACACAGAGTACAGCATCTCATTCCACTGTCCTGTACCCCACTACACAGAGTACAGCGTTTCATTCCACTGTCCTGTACCCCACTACACAGAGTACAGCGTCTCATTCCACTGTCCTGTACCCCACTACACAGAGTACAGCATCTCATTCCACTGTCCTGTACCCCACTACACAGAGTACAGCATCTCATTCCACTGTCCTGTACCCCACTACGCAGAGTACAGCGTTTCATTCCACTGTCCTGTACCCCACTACACAGAGTACAGTACCCCATTCCACTGTCCTGTACCCCACTACACAGAGTACAGCGTTTCATTCCACTGTCCTGTACCCCACTACACAGAGTACAGCATCTCATTCCACTGTCCTGTACCCCACTACACAGAGTACAGCGTTTCATTCCACTGTCCTGTACCCCACTACACAGAGTACAGTACCCCTTTCCACTGTCCTGTACCCCACTACGCAGAGTACAGTACCCCATTCCACTGTCCTGTACCCCACTACACAGAGTACAGTACCCCTTTCCACTGTCCTGTACCCCACTACGCAGAGTACAGCATCTCATTCCACTGTCCTGTACCCCACTACGCAGAGTACAGTACCCCATTCCACTGTCCTGTACCCCACTACACTGTACTGAGCCTCATTCCACTGTCCTGTACCCCACTACACTGTACTGAGCCTCATTCCACTTTATTGTACCCCACGTTACTACACTAGACCGCACTGTACTGTACCCCATGTTACTACACCGCACTGTACTCCACATTACTATACTACACTACACTGTCCTGTACCCCACTACACTGTACTGTGCCCCACATACAGCATTGTGCCCCACACTGTGCTGTCTCAGTCTACACGTGCTGATGTCCACTGTCCCTGCTCTTGCAGAGCACCCTGAAGCTCTGTCCTGCCTGCTGCTGCAGCTGCGCAGAGAGAAGTGAGTGACCAGCCATCACTGTCCGCCTGTCCTGAGCGAGTGTGCTGACCGCTGTGAGAGAGACCTGTCCTGAGCGAGTGTGCTGACCGCTGTGAGTGTCAGACACCTGTCCTGAGCGAGTGTGCTGACCGCTGTGAGAGAGACCTGTCCTGAGCGAGTGTGCTGACCGCTGTGAGTGTCGGACACCTGTCCTGAGCGAGTGTGCTGACCGCTGTGAGAGAGACCTGTCCTGAGCGAGTGTGCTGACCGCTGTGAGTGTCGGACACCTGTCCTGAGCGAGTGTGCTGACCGCTGTGAGAGAGACCTGTCCTGAGCGAGTGTGCTGACCGCTGTGAGTGTCGGACACCTGTCCTGAGCGAGTGTGCTGACCGCTGTGAGAGAGACCTGTCCTGAGCGAGTGTGCTGACCGCTGTGAGTGTCGGACACCTGTCCTGAGCGAGTGTGCTGACCGCTGTGAGAGAGACCTGTCCTGAGCGAGTGTGCTGACCGCTGTGAGTGTCGGACACCTGTCCTGAGCGAGTGTGCTGACCGCTGTGAGAGAGACCTGTCCTGAGCGAGTGTGCTGACCGCTGTGAGTGTCGGACACCTGTCCTGAGCGAGTGTGCTGACCGCTGTGAGAGAGACCTGTCCTGAGCGAGTGTGCTGACCGCTGTGAGAGAGACCTGTCCTGAGCGAGTGTGCTGACCGCTGTGAGTGTCGGACACCTGTCCTGAGCGAGTGTGCTGACCGCTGTGAGAGAGACCTGTCCTGAGCGAGTGTGCTGACCGCTGTGAGTGTCGGACACCTGTCCTGAGCGAGTGTGCTGACCGCTGTGAGAGAGACCTGTCCTGAGCGAGTGTGCTGACCGCTGTGAGTGTCGGACACCTGTCCTGAGCGAGTGTGCTGACCGCTGTGAGTGTCGGACACCTGTCCTGAGCGAGTGTGCTGACCGCTGTGAGAGAGACCTGTCCTGAGCGAGTGTGCTGACCGCTGTGAGTGTCGGACACCTGTCCTGAGCGAGTGTGCTGACCGCTGTGAGAGAGACCTGTCCTGAGCGAGTGTGCTGACCTCTGTGAGTGTCGGACACCTGTCCTGAGGAAGTGTGCTGACCGCAGTGAGAGAGACCTGTCCTCAGCGAGTGTGCTGACCGCTGTGAGAGAGACCTGTCCTGAGCGAGTGTGCTGACCTGTCCTCCTCAGGCCTAGTGAGGAGATGGTGAAGATGGTGCTGAGCCGGCCGTGTCACCCCGAGGACCAGTTCACCACCAGCATCCTGCGGCACTGGGCGGCCAAGCATGACGACCTGCTGGCGGAGCACATCAAGGCCCTGCTGATCAAGAACAACAGCCTGCCTCGCAAACGCCAGAGGTAGAGCTCACGCGCTCACACACTCTCACACACACACACACACACTCACACGTGCTCTCACACACTCATACACACACTCACACGTGCTCTCACACGCAGGCGCACTGCTCACACACACATAGACACGTGCTCACACACGCAGGCACACTGCTCACACACTCACACACACATACACACACCCGCACATGCTCTCACACACTCATACACACACACGTGCTCTCACACGCAGGCGCACTGCTCAAACACACACAGACACGTGCTCTCACACTCACATGTGCTCTCACACGCAGGCACACTGCTCACACACACATAGACACGAGCTCTCACACCCAGGCGCACTGCTCACACACACATAGACACGAGCTCTCACACCCAGGCGCACTGCTCACACACACATAGACACGAGCTCTCACACCCAGGCGCACTGCTCACACACACATAGACACGAGCTCTCACACCCAGGCGCACTGCTCACACACACACAGACACGTGCTCTCACACTCACACGAGCTCTCACACGCAGGTACACTGCTCACACACTCACACGAGCTCTCACACGCAGGTACACTGCTCACACACTCACACGAGCTCTCACACGCAGGCACACTGCTCACACACTCACACGAGCTCTCACACGCAGGCACACTGCTCACACACTCACACGAGCTCTCACACGCAGGCACACTGCTCACACACTCACACGAGCTCTCACACACTCACCCGCAACAAAGGATACTGCGTATTTAGTCGAGTGTGAGCATTCTCTCGAAAACCCCACAGGAGTACAGGCCTTGAGCACCTGGTGCCCCGGCCTGTCTTAGTAGTTCACATCAGCAGGTAGGCTTACAGTCCAGCTGTCTTCTAAGCTCCAGTACGTCAAGGGGAACTGCGATGCTATGTTTTTATTTTGGGGTTAGAAAGAATCAGCAATGATGAGCGCATTTCAGACTGCAACAAGAGTAAAATGTGCATGGTAACAGCAGAGGTGTGGGCGAAGTGACCGGGCCCCAGGCCTGCTCGGGGGAGTGGTAGAGTATACCAGGCAGCGCGGACTGGGCCGGGGTGCCAGGGGAGACCGGGAGCTGCTGAAACTCTTCTTGCTCTTTCCTTTCCTCGTCTGGTTCTTCCTCCTTGTCCCTCCCTCGCTCCCTGTGTCTCCCCCTCCCTTCGCCTCAGCCTGCGCAGCTCCAGCAGTAAACTGGCCCAGCTGACCCTGGAGCAGATCCTGGAGCATCTGGACAACTTGCGCCTGAGCCTGAGCAACACCAAGCACAACTGTGAGTCTCCTCTCGCTGCACTGCGGCTCTGTGGTGTAGCCAAACTGGACACACTGCCCCCCGACGCACAGCTGGACACACTGCCCCTCCGACGCACAGCTGGCCACTGGACACACTGCCCCCCGACGCACAGCTGGCCACTGGACACACTGCCCCTCCGACGCACAGCTGGACACACTGCCCCTCCGACGCACAGCTGGCCACTGGACACGCTGCCCCCCGACGCACAGCTGGCCACTGGACACACTGCCCCCCCGACGCACAGCTGGAGACAGATGCTGTACCACAGCTGGAGATGCAGTGACACACAGGCCCCTGACTCGGTTCTGTGTTGAGTGTGAAAGCGTGCCGATGGGAGAGGCACACAGCCCTGACGCCCTGCTCTCTCTGTCCCCAGTCTTCAGCCAGACGCCCATCCTGCAGGCCCTCCAGCACGTGCAGGCCAGCTGCGACGAGGCGCACAAGATGAGGTGAGAGCCCGCGTTCTCCCGGGAGCAGGGTTCTCCAGCTCGACTGCTGGGACTGGGGGGGTGATTCTGCAGTGGGAGGGGCCGGTGTCGTGCTGGGATGGCTGGGATTGGCGAGATCCGCGAATGTCTGGAGCACACTGACCCCCCCCCCCGCCTCCCGCCCCAGGTTCAGCGATCTGTTCTCGCTGGCCGAGGAGTATGAGGACTCCTCCTCCAAGCCCCCGAAGTCGCGGCGCAAGGCGGCGGTCTCGTCTCCGCGGAGCCGCAAGGGCGCGGCCCCCCCGGCCAGCAACGAGGAGGAGAGCGGCTCCAGCAGTGCCTCAGTAAGGCAGTCCAGCTTCGTCCACGTCTGTCCCTGCATCTGTCTGTCTCTCAAACAGGTTGCTGCCAGGAGGAGGTATTGGTGGGCCAGTAGGGGGCACTCTTCCCTCTGGACCAGAACAAGGGACACTTTGCTGTCCTGCAGATGAGATAGGACTTCAATTTTAACACCTGGTCCCAGGACACTGTCAGTAAGAGTGGGGTGTGGACCCTGGTGTCCTGACGACTGGTCACTACAGACCCCAGGACACTGTCAGTAAGAGTGGGGTGTGGACCCTGTGTCCTGACTGCTGGTCTCTTCACTACGCAGTCCAAGGAGTTATCATTCTGTCAATCTGTCATTTTTACTTTTGCTGTGCTTTTCACCTCTTTGTATGTAAGAGTCTGTCTTTCTCTGTCCGTCTCGGACTGATAAGCACGCCCCTCAGTGAGGTGAATGTCCCTCCCTCTCTCTCCCAGGAGGAGGAGGACTCCAAGCCCAAGGCTCCCAAGCGCAAGAGGAAGGGCTCGTCCGCAGTGGGCTCCGACAGTGACTGAGGGGAGCAGGGAACTCGCCGTTCGCTCCGCCTACCATTGTGATGCCACCGGCCACGCCTGTTCCCCTGCCCACCTGTGTGGCGCGTGCAGGCTCCGCCCCTCTCTCTCAGAGGCACACCTGCTGTGGGGGAGGGGCATCTCGCCACAGAGACACTCGCCATTTGCTGGACGCCAGGACTAGAGCCACGCCCCCCTCTGACACTGATTGGCTGCTGGAGCCATGTGGGGGCTGGAACTTTCTGGGGGTGGGTGGGGGGGGGTTGTGGCCTGGCAACCAGTAACAGTGACTGACAGACAAACTGAAGGATAGTGACCCCAGATCATGGACCCTTGTCCCAGCCACATGCTGGTGTCCGAGTAATCTCTTCTGTACGTTTTGTACCGTCTGTACTGGGCTGTACTCGGTCAGCAAAAGGAGCTCTCCTATTTCCCAGTGCCAGATTCATTACCAGACTTTTAGCCTCTTTTGGTCAGGATAAACCCTCTGGTTTTTTTTTTTCCTCTAATGAGTTTTTTTTTAATGGTTTTCAACCGTTTTCTTTCTTCCTGATCATCTGATTTCACTTGGTTTTGAAGCTGCCCGTGGGGTGGTTTTTTTTAACAGTTTAAACCCACACCTCCAGTGTTTCCCAGCTGATTTCGGTGAGGATCAGCCAGCGCCCTCAGGGAGATCTTTTTTTTTTTAACAAATGGACCTGTCCCCTTATAGCGGTTATAGCGGCATGGACACACCTGTGCTGAGAGGGTCGTCTCCCAGCCTTTTTTCTGCAGCCCCAAGAAGAGCTCTTTCACCCCATCTCTGGTGGGCACTAGGGTGAGGAGATCACTGGAGGCTCCGCCCACTCCCCCGGGCACCGCCCCCTCCTGTGAGAGAATCCTCCAACAGCTGCAGAGCTGGTGTGGCCACGCCCATGATCGTATCCCTGATTGGCTGCAGTGATCAGCCAGAAGGCGGAGCCAGTGACCGAGGCAGAGCTGCTGTTCTCGGAATGGGTGAAGGGGACTCTGGGTTTGAAACAGTAACAGAGACGTTGTTTGATGGACACACACACACACCATGGACTTTTTAAAATCAGTCATGTCTTTGTACCGACTTATTTTCTTATGAAAAAATCATAACAGTAATAAAAAAGTAACTTGTGCTTTTGTTGGGTCTGTTTTTAAAGAGTGCTTGGCTTGGTCTGCTGGGTTGTTTTTGATGATCACTGTGCATCTCCCAGGTGGGGCCACTGGTGCAGAATGGTCACTGGGGGTCTCCCAGGTGGGACCGCTGGTGCGGAATGATCACTGGGCGTCTCCCAGGTGGGGTTACTGGTGCAGAATGATCACTGAGCATCTCCCAGGTGGGGCCGCTGGTGCAGAATGGTCACTGGGCGTCTCCGAGGTGGGGCCGCTGGTGCGGAATGGTCACTGGGCGTCTCCCAGGTGGGGCCAATGGTGCGGAATGATCACTGGGCGTCTCCCAGGTGGGGCCGCTGGTGCGGAATGATCACTGGGCGTCTCCCAGGTGGGGTTACTGGTGCAGAATGATCACTGAGCATCTCCCAGGTGGGGCCGCTGGTGCAGAATGGTCACTAGGCGTCTCCCAGGTGGGGCCGCTGGTGCAGAATGATCACTGTGCATCTCCCAGCTGCGGCTATTTGTGCAGAACATATGTGAAGCACTTTGATATCCTTCAGAGTACAAGGCGCTGTTGATGCTTAATTAGTGGTTACTGGTGTTATGGCGTGCTATGTGACACTGCATTGCGCCGCACTGTCTCGCTGTGCTATACACAGCATATTTTATTCCTCACGAATGAGAGAAGAGGTGAACTCTTCTCTGCCTGGGCTGGCAGGTTCCTAGACTGATGAAGTTCCCCGGAGCTCAGACTTCTGGGCTGAATCCTTTCTCCCTGTGGCTCAGCTCCGAGCGATACGACTAAGGCCGCTCGCGATGGGGCGGGGCCTTCACCCCCCCTCCCCCTCCACGTCCCGCCCCCCTCCGTCCACCGATTGGTGGGATGGCGGTGATTGGCAGACGCAGTGGGCGTGGCGGGTCCCCGCGATGAAAGTACCAGTGTCTCTCCCGGCAGCCGCATCCCTGATCCAGCGAGCACAACATCACCGCCACGACAAGAGCGGACACAGCGCTGACTCCGGGCTACCGCCGCCGACGTCTGTTCTAAAAAGAGAGAGAGAGGAACACCCTGTTCTACATGGCAATAAAATAGAAGCTTGCCATTTTATTTTTTTTATTTTTTATTTTGGTGAACGCAACGCAGCCCCCACCACCCCCCCGCCGCCGCCCGTGAGATCTGCCTCAAAATGGCTGAGATGACCAATATCAGACCCCAGTACGGTAAGTACCTCGTCCTGTATATTTACCGGCTTGGGGTTTTTATGGGTCTTTTTTTTTTTTTTGAAACAACGAAGCTTTGTTGCACCTGCTGCGGCGGATTAAAATTCGGGCCGATCTGGGTCACGTAGACGCACCGGAGCGCTGGAAAACCTACAATGGGGGCTCGGCGCTCCCCGCTGGCCGCTGCAGACCCGCGGGGCTCACCGGCGGCCCGGGCGGCTCTGCAGGCGCCGCGCAGCCCCGAGCCGTGTCCGCTGCGCCCAGATGCGCGCTCCTGCCGCGCTCGTCGAGGTGAGCCGCTGGAACGCGCGTCACGGAGGGGCTGTGGGGGTGCGTGAGCGCCTTCAGGTGCGGATGCTATTGGGGCGCCCCAGGTTTGTGGGGGAGGGATGGAAAGGGGGGGTCTGTGTGCTTAGTAACCACTGAGGCCTGTGCGCCTACCCCCCCCCCCCTCCCCTCCACTGTACCCAACCCGTTCCTCTAATGGCGCTCGCGCCGGGGAGGACGGGATGACGTGATGTCTATTCCTGGGACCCAGGCATCGCCTCTCCTCGCGCTATTGTTGTGGAAAAACAAGCTGTCCGGCTCGGGATGAGCCGTGCCCGTGGGGCCGCCGCCCAGCGCCCCTCATCCGAGCGCAATCGAGCGTTTCAGTTTCTGGGAGGACCTGGCAGAAAACCCCGTGTTCTCCGTCACAGCCTTTTCTCCCAAGAAAATTCACACACGTGCGATCTGAGATTTGCGTTTTCATGTCGTCTGTTTTATTTGCAGACATATGCACTTAGAGCTACACCTGTCGACATAGGCGTCTAAGATGGGGTAGGGTTGTACTCATAGCCTTGGGTGAGTTGTGTGAACACCTGCATTAGGTACATGCAGTACCTGAGTGTGTATCAGAGTCGCTCAGGTACGGGGCTGTGTGTGTATCGGGGTGCTCAGGTATGGAGCTGTGTGTGAATCGGGGTGCTTAGGTATGGAGCTGTGTGTGAATCGGGGTGCTCAGGTACGGAGCTGTGTGTGTATTGGGGTCGATCAGCTACGGAGCTGTGTGTGTATCGGGGTCGAACAGGTACACAGCTGTGTGTGAATCGGGGTGCTCAGGTACGGAGCTGTGTGTGAATCGGGGTGCTCAGGTACACAGCTGTGTGTATCAGAGTCACTCTGGGACGGAGCTGTGTGTGTATCAGGGTGCTCAGGTACACAGCTGTGTGTGAATCGGGGTGCTCAGGTACACAGCTGTGTGTATCAGAGTCACTCTGGGACGGAGCTGTGTGTGTATCAGGGTGCTCAGGTACACAGCTGTGTGTGAATCGGGGTGCTCAGGTACACAGCTGTGTGTATCAGTCACTCTGGGACGGAGCTGTGTGTGTATCAGGGTGCTCAGGTACACAGCTGTGTGTGAATCGGGGTGCTCAGGTACACAGCTGTGTGTATCAGTCACTCTGGGACGGAGCTGTGTGTGTATCAGGGTGCTCAGGTACACATCTGTGTGTGTAGGAAGGCTTGTGTTTGTTCTGGGCTGTATTTTAGAAATACCTGTCACTGTGAATTCATGTTGTCAGACAAGGGACAGGGGCAGGGGCGTCCCTCAGGACTGCCCTGGACACCCTGACGGAGACAGAACAGAGTGTCTCCAGAGGAGCCGGGGGCAGGCAGGAGGAGGGACAGAGAAGGAATCAAGTGTCTGGCTCCTGGCACAGCCCCTGCTAGTGCACCTGTGTGAGTTCTGCTGCCAGAGCGTGGCTCTGTGGCTCAGGACCTGCGCCTGTGGCTGGGAGGTTGCTGGTTCAAATCCCGCAGCCGGCAGAGGAATCCTACTGTTTAGCCCCTGAGCAAGGCCCTTCACCCCACCTGCTCCAGGGGTGCTGTACAATGGCTGACCCTGCCCTCTGACCCCAGACTTCTCTCTCCCTGTCTGTGTGTCTCATGGAGAGCAAGCTGGGGTCTGTGAAAAGACAAATTCCTGATACAAGAGATTGTACAGGGCCAATAAAGTGATCTATACTGATGAGCAGCTGCAGCACGGCAGCACTGATGTTGGCCCCTGGGGTGATGAGAGAGAGCAACTTTCCTCAAAGCCGAGGCCGAGGGCAGACGATCTCTGTCTGCTTCCCTGCCACCCTGGTGCGTCTGAGCCAGAGAGCGGAGTATTGATCTGTCCATCAAACAGTATGTGATATGGTGCCTTTCAAGGAAAACATGCTACAAGACACAGAACATGAAGACCCATTCAGATACAACAGAAAGTGAGAGGCGTGCCCGAGGTCAAATAGCTGCTGTCAGCCAAACGAGTCAGATGGTTTGTGACCTGTCTGATGTTCTTCTGAAAGGAGAGGATTTTCGCTCCTGGAATGGCAGTAGGAACTCATTACTGTGATGCTAACTAGCCCCAGGTCTACAGGAAGTGCTGGATCAGGGGTAAGAACAAGCCTCAGCTCTACAGGAAGTGCTGGATCAGGAGTAAGAACAAGCTCCAGGTCTACAGGAAGTGTCGGATCAGGAGTAAGAACAAGCCTCAGCTCTACAGGAAGTGCTGGATCAGGAGTAAGAACAAACTCCAGGTCTACAGGAAGTGTCGGATCAGGAGTAAGAACAAGCCCCAGGTCCACAGGAAGTGCTGGATCAGAAGTAAGAACAAGCCCCAGGTCTACAGGAAGTGCTGGATCAGGAGTAAGAACAAGCCCCAGGTCTACAGGAAGTGCTGGATCAGGAGTAAGAACAAGCCCCAGCTCTATAGGAAGTGCTGGATCAGGAGTAAGAACAAGCCCCAGCTCTACAGGAAGTGTCAGATCAGGAGTAAGAACAAGCCTCAGCTCTACAGGAAGTGCTGGATTAGGAGTAAGAACAAGCCCCAGGTCTACAGGAAGTGCTGGATCAGGAGTGAGAACAAGCCCCAGGTCTACAGGAAGTGCTGGATCAGGAGTAAGAACAAGCCCCAGCTCTACAGGAAGTGTCAGATCAGGAGTAAGAACAAGCCCCAGGTCTACAGGAAGTGCTGGATCAGGAGTGAGAACAAGCCCCAGGTCTACAGGAAGTGCTGGATCAGGGGTAAGAACAAGCCCCAGCTCTACAGGAAGTGCTGGATCAGGAGTAAGAACAAGCCCCAGGTCTACAGGAAGTGCTGGATCAAGAGATGATCTGTACATGCTGGTATGTGGTGCCCCAGTACAGGACTGCCAGAGCTTGATGTTCATTCCAGTTAGACCCCTGTCCTTCAGCCTGTGCTCCCCTGTGCTATGCCGTGCTGAGGCATGAGGTGTGAATGAGTGGCGATCCTCTGTATCGGGGTGCTGTGCATCTGGGAAGACCAGGGAAAGAGCTTCGGACATATGGCACTAATGTTCTGCAGTGAACTGTTGTAAACAGCCAGTTTCTCTCTGCTCCGTCCCGCCCACCTGGAGATTAACACGCCCCCCCCAGTCCTTCACAGGTATAACTCCCAGGCCAGTAACTCAGCTCTGCTGCCTTCTGAGAAGCAGCCCAGACTTACCAGCACACAGCACTGTACTCTGATCCACTCCAGGTTTTACAGTGCTGTCAGTTAGACTCACAGTGCACAGCAGTCTGATCCACTCCAGGTTTCACAGTCCACATTGAAAGTCGAGTCAATACTTAAGCTCAGGTAAAAATATCCCTATTTGATCCTCAGGGTATTTGCTAACATTTATTTTCCATACTTCTGGCAACAGGAAGGCAGGGAGCAGCCAGTGAAGACGCAGGGTGACACGATTCTCAGCCACACTGGCTGGCTGTGTGGTTTTCTGGGGGCGCTAATCAGAGAGAAGGATGGCAACATGGGAGAGAGCGAGAGGAGAGAGGCAGGGGGTGATGGCTGGATTTTGCTCCCTGGGGAGTGTTTCCAGGCAACTCTGAGCAGCTGGCTTTGAGCCCTTCCCAAAACCTGACATCAGCCATTCTGAATTCCCACTGGAGCGCAAGTGCAGTCAGGGGGGTGTCAGTGTGAGAGGAGAGGGACAGCAGTGTCTCCAGTCCAGTCAGGGGTGTGTCAGTGTGTGAATTCAGGGGAGTGTGAGAGGAGAGGGACAGCAGTGTCTCCAGTCCAGTCAGGGGGGTGTCAGTGTGTGAATTCAGGGGCAGTGTGAGAGGAGAGGGAAAGCAGTGTCTCCAGTCCAGTCAGGGGGGTGTCAGTGTGTGAATTCAGGGGAGTGTGAGAGGAGAGGGACAGCAGTGTCTCCAGTCCAGTCAGGGGGGTGTCAGTGTGTGAATTCAGGGGCAGTGTGAGAGGAGAGGGACAGCAGTGTCTCCAGTCCAGTCAGGGGTGTGTCGGTGTGTGAATTCAGGGGCAGTGTGAGAGGAGAGGGACAGCAGTGTCTCCAGTCCAGTCAGGGGGGTGTCGGTGTGTGAATTCAGGGGCAGTGTGAGAGGAGAGGGACAGCAGTGTCTCCAGTCCAGTCAGGGGGGTGTCGGTGTGTGAATTCAGGGGCAGTGTGAGAGGAGAGGGACAGCAGTGTCTCCAGTCCAGTCAGGGGGGTGTCGGTGTGTGAATTCAGGGGCAGTGTGAGAGGAGAGGGACAGCAGTGTCTCCAGTCCAGTCAGGGGGGTGTCAGTGTGTGAATTCAGGGGCAGTGTGAGAGGAGAGGGACAGCAGTGTCTCCAGTCCAGTCAGGGGTGTGTCAGTGTGTGAATTCAGGGGCAGTGTGAGAGGAGAGGGACAGCAGTGTCTCCAGTCCAGTCAGGGGGGTGTCAGTGTGTGAATTCAGGGGCAGTGTGAGAGGAGAGGGACAGCAGTGTGCTCTGGGTGAATGTGACTTCTCTCTCCTGTTGCTGGTCTGGGTGCTCCTCTGCTCTGAGCTGTGTGCTTCAGTGAGCAGGCAGTCACTCTCTGCCTCTCTCTCTCCGTCGCTGGCCTGTCCTTGTTTAACCTGGTAAACAAGAGCAGGCCGCCGCCGGGTCGGCACACTGCCCCAGAACAGCACAGCCACTGGGCTGCAGCGCCGCCCTCGCCAGCCGCGGTTCTGTCAGCTGGGTTTAAGATGCAGCAGCACAAAGGAGCCACATTTAACGCCCAGAAGTGGGTCAGGCGGTAGTTCGAGATGAATGGTGGTATCTGGGTCATCGGTCCCTTATTAAGACTGGGCCAATCCCAGGGCGGCGTGAAGAGGGGGGCGTGTCTCGGGCGTCGCCGGGGGGAGGGGGGGCTGTTGTGCAGAAACCCAAGAATGAGGGATGAGGGGGGTGAGGCAGGAGAGGAGAGTGAGGCAGGAGAGGGGTGAGGAGGGTGAGGCAGGAGAGGAGTGAGGAGGGTGAGGCAGGAGAGGGGTGAGGAGGGTGAGGCAGGAGAGGAGGGTGAGTAGGGTGAGGCAGGAGAGGAGGGTGAGACCAGAGAGGGGTGAGGAGGGTGAGACCAGAGAGGGGTGAGGAGGGTGAGGCAGGAGAGGAGGGTGAGGAGGGTGAGACCAGAGAGGGGTGAGGCAGGAGAGGGGTGAGGAGGGTGAGGCAGGAGAGGAGGGTGAGACCAGAGAGGAGTGAGGAGAGTGAGGCAGGAGAGGAGGGTGAGGCAGGAGAGGGGTGAGGAGGGTGAGGCAGGAGATGGGTGAGCCAGGAGAGGAGGATGAGACCAGAGATGGGTGAGGAGGGTGAGGCAGGAGAGGAGGATGAGGCCAGAGAGGGGTGAGGAGGGCGAGGCAGGCGAGAGACGAGGAGGGCGAGGCAGGACAGTGAAGAGGCAGCTGAGGCAGTAGACTGAGTCACACATCAGGCTCAGTCGCTCTGTAATCACAGGCAAACACTACCCTCACCCCCAGGTGGCGCCACTGCAGCCCAATGCCTGTGGCTTAGCTCTGTACACAACAGCACCGTGCTCCACTGTCTCGAACCCGATCACAGCTGCGCTAGCGGAGACTTTCAGTGTGTTGATTTTGAGCTGCTGAATGAATCTTCTCTCTGTCTCTCCCATCCTCTTTCTTAATCCCTTCACCCCTCTCCCCCCTCTCTCTGCCCCAGACGTGTCTCCAGTACTGGCCGGGTTCATTGGAGCCGGGGTCCTGGTGGTGTCGGTGTCGGTGGCCGTGTTCCTGTGGACCTGCTGCCAGCGCCGGTACCGCCGGCTGACCGGAGCCCACAAGAACGGCGACCCGCCGTACAAGTTCATCCACATGCTGAAGGGCATCAGCATCTACCCCGAGACCCTGAGCAACAGCAAGAAGATCGTGCGCGTGGCTCGGCGCGCGGGCCGGGCCGACGTCCTGCTGCTGGACGCAGCCGAGAGCAGGCCCGCGCCCCAGCAGGACCAGAGCCCCCTGCAGCAGCAGCAGCAGCCGGCGCCGGCCCGGATCGAGAGGGAGCTGCCCATCCGGGCCGACTACTGCTGCCTGGACACCAGCTCGGCCAGCAGCAGCGAGAGCAACAGCAACGCCGACAGCAAGACGCCGTCGCCCTTCACCCCGGCCGAGGAGCCCGGCTTGGGCGAGCTCAGCCTGGCCGTGGACTACAACTTCCCCAAGAAGGCCCTGGTGGTCACCATCCAGGAGGCGCGCGGGCTGCCCGGCGTAGGCGAGCAGCCGGGCAGCGCCGACCCCTACGTGAAGATGACCATCCTGCCGGAGAAGAAGCACCGCGTCAAGACGCGCGTCCTGCGCAAGACGCGCGAGCCCGTGTTCGACGAGACCTTCACCTTCTACGGCGTGCCCTACAGCGCCCTGCCCGAGCTGGTGCTGCACTTCCTGGTGCTCAGCTTCGACCGCTTCTCCCGCGACGACGTCATCGGCGAGGTGCTGGTGCCGCTGGCCGGGGTGGACCCCAGCACCGGCCGGGTCCAGCTGACCCGCTCCATCGCCAAGAGGAGCATACAGGTGAGAGGATCTGGGGGAGGACTGGGGGTCTCACAGACCGGACCAGTGATCTCTGGACTGTAGGGTTACAGTGTGACCCAGACTGAACCAGTGATCTCTGGTCTGTAGGGGTTACAGTGTGACCCAGACCGGACCAGTGATCTCTGGACTGTAGGGTTACAGTGTGACCCAGACTGGACCAGTAATCTCTGGTCTGTAGGGTTACAGTGTGACCCAGACTGGACCAGTGATCTCTGGACTGTAGGGTTACAGTGTGACCCAGACTGGAC
Organism: Lepisosteus oculatus; assembly: GCF_040954835.1. Classification (NCBI taxonomy): domain Eukaryota; kingdom Metazoa; phylum Chordata; class Actinopteri; order Semionotiformes; family Lepisosteidae; genus Lepisosteus; species Lepisosteus oculatus. The sequence continues at coordinate 6,453,128 of NC_090722.1, read as the reverse complement.
CAGTGATCTCTGGACTGTAGGGGTTACAGTGTGACCCAGACTGGACCAGTGATCTCTGGACTGTAGGGGTTACAGTGTGACCCAGACTGGACCAGTGATCTCTGGACTGTAGGGGTTACAGTGTGACCCAGACCGGACCAGTGATCTCTGGACTGTAGGGTTACAGTGTGACCCAGACTGGACCAGTAATCTCTGGTCTGTAGGGTTACAGTGTGACACAGACTGGACCAGTGATCTCTGGACTGTAGGGTTACAGTGTGACCCAGACTGGACCAGTGATCTCTGGACTGTAGGGTTACAGTGTGACCCAGACTGGACCAGTGATCTCTGGTCTGTAGGGGTTACAGTGTGACCCAGACTGGACCAGTGATCTCTGGACTGTAGGGTTACAGTGTGACCCAGACTGGACCAGTGATCTCTGGTCTGTAGGGGTTACAGTGTGACCCAGACCGGACCAGTGATCTCTGGACTGTAGGGTTACAGTGTGACCCAGACTGGACCAGTGATCTCTGGACTGTAGGGTTACAGTGTGACCTGACCCAGACTGGACCAGTGATCTCTGGACTGTAGGGTTACAGTGTGACCCAGACTGGACCAGTGATCTCTGGACTGTAGGGTTACAGTGTGACCCAGACTGGACCAGTGATCTCTGGTCTGTAGGGTTACAGTGTGACCCAGACTGGACCAGCGATCTCTGGACTGTAGGGTTACAGTGTGACCCAGACTGGACCAGTGATCTCTGGTCTGTAGGGTTACAGTGTGACCCAGACTGGACCAGTGATCTCTGGACTGTAGGGTTACAGTGTGACACAGACTGGACCGGCGCTCTCTGGACTGTGGGGTTACAATCTGTACAGCTGTAAAACGTTTGGCATAGGACATGGAAGCGCTGTTTTCAGTGTTTGATGGGAATTGGTAAGGTGGGTTTTAAGACAGGGCTCTGCATAGATGTTTGAGCCTTGTTAAGGATGTTTGAGGAGTACAATGGCTGTGAACAGACTGTGAGGAGAGAACAGGATACCTCTCTCAGACACCCTCCCCCCTCCCCCCCCGCCAGTGGCCTTTTATTTCTCTTTCTGGGGGTTAATTGAATCAGCTTCCATTTTGCAGCGATGGGGAAGGGATTAGGTTGACAAATCGATCCCTGGGAAAGTGGGTTAGAGAGTCTGCTGTCTGATTGCTGTAACAGATACTGGACTGTAAAGGGTACAGAGCAGATGATGATGATGATGATTATTACAGTCACACTGTCTGGTCCAGACACAGTGTCACAAACACACACACTCTCACACACACTGAGATACAGTGTCCAAACACACACACTGAGACTGTCCACACACTCTCACACACACACACTTTCTGACTGAGACACAGTGTCCACACACACACTGACTGAGACACAGTGTCATCACACACACACTTTCACACACACAATGTCTAACTGATACACAGTGTCCAGACACACACACAGTGTCTGACTGAGACACAGTGTCCACACACACACGGTCTGACTTACATTGAACAAGTGCAATCACAGAGACAGTGACGCAGTGTTTCAGATTCAAGTCCACACACACACACACACACACACACACACACACGGCCCCATCGCTGTGGGGTCACTCAGCTCTCACTGCTCTCTCCTCCACTTTCAAAAGTTCACTTACAGCCCTGGGCTGCCTCCTACAGCGTGTTGCCATGGAGACGCTGATCCTCAGTGCAGGAATCTGCAGCTACAGAGAGAGAGGAGCAGGAGCAGGAGCAGGGAGAGAGGAGCAGGAGCAGGGAGAGAGAGAGGAAAGAATGAGAATTAGATAGTTGAGGAAAAGTGTGTTTTGATGCTGTCTCTCCTGTCCTCGCAGTGTGTCAGTGTGTTATAACGCTGTCTCTCCTGTCCTCGCAGTGTGTCAGTGTGTTATAACGCTGTCTCTCCTGTCTTTCCAGTGTGTCAGTCGGGGGGAATTACTGGTGTCTCTCTCCTATCAGCCGGTCACCCACAGGCTGAGTGTGGTGGTGCTGAAGGCCAAACACCTGCCGAAGATGGATATCACCGGTCTGTCTGGCAGTGAGTATCGCCTGAGCCGAGCCCCAGATCTACACACAGCCTGATCTCACTGAGCTTCACTCCACCGTACTGTGCTTTTACCCTGATCTCACCATGAAGTTTTTGAACAATTCTCACTCTCTCCTTCCTCTCCCTGTTTCTCCGTCACTCTCTCCCCCCTCTCTCTCTCTCTCTCTGTCCCCCCTCTCCGCCCAGACCCCTACGTCAAGGTCAATGTCTTCTACGGCCGCAAGCGCATCGCCAAGAAGAAGACTCACGTCAAGAAGTGCACGCTCAACCCCGTCTTCAACGAGTCCTTCATCTACGACATCCCGGCCGAGCTGCTGCCGGACATCTCCCTGGAGTTCCTGGTCATCGACTTCGACCGCACCACCAAGAACGAGGTGGTGGGCCGCGTGGTGCTGGGGGCACACAGCCCCTGCCCCTCTGGCGCCACCCACTGGCGGGAGGTCTACGACAACCCCCGGCGGCAGGTCGCCAAGTGGCACAGCCTCAGCGAGTACTAGGGGCCCCAGGGATGGTGGGGGGGCGGGGGGGGGGGGGGGGGGGTGAGTGGGGGAAGGGAGGTCGAGGGAAGGACAGAAAGAGGTGCGCCCTCTGGTGGCCGAAAGCAGCAACTACAACGACGATAACCAAGATGGCTGCCTGTTTCCTTGCCCAGAGCCTGAGGCCCTTGACTTGTACAGCGAGCAGCTGGCTAAGAGGAGAAACAGAGATGCGAATAGGAATTCAACCGCAGGTCTGGGGAGCGGGAGGGAGCCCGCCAAAATTCTGAAACCACAACAGGGTGGGAGGGAAAAACTGAAAGTTCACCGAGGAAAAGGCAAACGCGCTGGAGGGGGGCGTCTCCAACCCTGGACTGGCACACCTCGGAACCGCCGATCGGCTGCTCTTCCCCAAGCAGGACGAGAGCGCCCCCCTGCGCCCCAGCTCGGACCCCCTCCTCGCCCCGCTCCCTTCTCGGGTTTACTGCATGCCTGAGCAGAGCCCGAGTCACAGACTGCACAGCGAGAGGGAAGGAGGAGCACCCGGAGGACGGACGGACCCCCCAGGGCACCAGGGGGGAGGAGGGGGGTTCAGGGGGCGTGGGGGGGTGAGGTGTATATACGGATTGGGAACCCTGACCCAGCTTGGTTTTTTTGTAAACGTTCTGCATCACCCCTCCCCTCCGCCCACCCCACCTATCAGCCACTAGCTCCTTTAAATCAGGAGGGGGGTCCCCCCTCGCGCAGGGTCGGGGTCACAGTCCAGCAGGGCCCTTGAGGGGTCTCACTCACCCATCAACAGGACAGGAAGCTGCTCTGACAGCGGGTCAGGAAACTCCAGATGAGGGCCGGATCTCTTCGGTGGTTCCCCAGCTGCTGGTGAAGTAGAACTAGCACCCCCCTGTTGGACTGGGGCCCCTGGGGGACCCTAGTTAGGTTAGGGCCCCCCGATTCAGAGGTTAGTTCTACACTATGTGCTCTTTTTTTTAAAGAAATAATTTGGAGTGCTATATACAGTTGTCCGTTTGCATTATACATTAACCAGAGAGATTTACAGGATAGTTAGAAATAACAGTGCATGTGTCCGTGAGGGAATCTTTGACCTATAGGTGTCCCCAGCTTGGTCTTCACACCTTTGCAAATATTGAGCCATAAGTGATGCTGCCGAGTGGAGGCAGACAGCAGTGCCGTTTCTCCAGAAACACAGACACAGGCACTGTGTCGGGGTGGGAATATTACTGCACTGTCACAATGTCACAGAGCTGTTTTTGTTTAAAATAATATATATATAGGAAATTATTTGCAAAGAGATAATGTCCGTCTTGTTGTTCACCAATGTTAAAGTTACTGTACGTTAAATGTTCCTGTTGTCATGCAAAGAAGAATTTTGGCAGAGGAGAGTCTGTCTGCTTGAGCAGTTAAAGAGCCGGGTCACACTGTAACCCTACAGTCCAGAGATCACTGGTCCAGTCTGGGTCACACTGTAACCCTACAGTCCAGAGATCACTGATCCAGTCTGGGTCACACTGTAACCCTACAGTCCAGAGATCACTGGTCCAGTCTGGGCCGGGTCACACTGTAACCCTACAGTCCAGAGATCACTGGTCCAGTCTGGGTCACACTGTTACCCTACAGTACAGAGATCACTGGTCCAGTCTGGGCCGGGTAACACTGTAACCCTACAGTCCAGAGATCACTGGTCCAGTCTGGGTCACACTGTAACCCTACAGTCCAGAGATCACTGGTCCAGTCTGGGCCAGGTCACACTGTAACCCCACAGTCCAGAGATCACTGGTCCAGTCTGGGCCGGGTCACACTGTAACCCTACAGTCCAGAGGTCACTGGTCCAGTCTGGGCCAGGTCACACTGTAACCCTACAGTCCAGAGGTCACCGGTCCAGTCTGGACGAGTGAGAGAGCCCTGTGTACGTGGGCATTTCTTTCCTCTCCAGAGAGTCCAGCGTGCTCTGGGAAGGCAGTAGAGGTGTTTGTGCTGCCCTTCAGTCATTTACAGTGCATCGATTTAAAGCGATATCCGTTTACAAGGGGGTCAGACGCTGGGGGTTGGGGGGTAGAGTTGTTTGTACTGCCCTCTTGAAAAGCTGGGCAAGTTGTACATACTGTAATATAGGAGGCTGAAACCCAGCTACTGTTACCAAAAAAATGGTCTGTAATGCCAGAACTGCGTCCCAATGAAGAAGATACAGATCCTCTGTCTCCTAGGTCCAGTGTATATAGAAAAAGAACATTCCTTTCTAATGATCACAGTGATGCCGTCATTCCAATTAAAGTTGGCCTGTAGGGGGCGTGCTCTGGTCGGCAGGCGGGATTCGGGCTTGAGGCAGGCCAGCACCGGTTCTGTCTGGGGCTGTCGGAACGTTTCAGGGTTCCAGGGAATCCGAGGGCACGGCACTGGCACACCCCGAAGAGCAGGGTCACCTCGGCGCGTCTTTTCTCCCTCACAAGAGCACTCTGGTGTATCGGCGCACTCAGACTCTCCTCGGGGTTCAGCTCAGAGAGAGGAGGGCGGTAGGCAAGAGCGCCGTCCCCCATCGCCTCGTTCTTTTAAAATGCAGAATCGCTAGTTGCTGATCTATATCCCCCCCCGATTTGGGAAGCGCCGTGTCTCAGCTCGCAGCTACGAACCCTGTGTCTGCACACGGGAGAGAGTGAAGAAGTGCAGGCAGGCACCTCCCACCCACCTGCCCCCCAGCCAATCGTCTTTTAACACGTCCCAGGCAGTACCGCCCCCCAGTCAAGGTGCCAGCTCTGATTGGAGGACAGACATGTCCTTCACTGACAGCACTTGCTTGCAAATTCCCACCAGGCCACAGGGGGCACTGTGTCACCAAGAGGCTGACTGATCTCTCCCTGCCCTCATTCATTCCGCTACGTGGGGAATTCTGGCCTGGGGCTCCTCCCATCGCCGGCATTACCCTCAGAGCTTTCTTCCACAAGATATCCATTCAGGAAGATATCAGCCGCCACCACCCATCACGCTCAAACCCCTGTCCAGCTCCAGCTGAGTGGGCTCTCTCTTTCGTTTCCTGTGGGATGCAGAGAGCCCACACTTTCCCCTTCAACTCCCTTTCATTCCTGTTAGGAAGGGGGAAAAGAGGAGGAGATCGGCTCCCAGGAACGGGGGTGGGGGGCGTTTTCATGTTTCACTTTCTTATCTCTTGTTTGGGAGGGGGGACAGGAGGCCCGTCCCCCCCACCCCACCCCACCCCTCGGGAAACGTCACTCCCGTCTGCTCGCTTGTACAGCTGAACAAACTGAAACACAGAACTGGGAAAACTGGAGAACGGAAAATGACTTAAATAACTCCATATCAATGATAATTCCAAGTAAATAACTTCTATGTGGAAATAAATGATAAAAACGTAACCTGAACTGTGTTTAAACTTGCATAATGCCATAAAGTCTATGCTGATATATTACACTAATGCTAACTGTATGTTGAATTTGTTAAAACACATTGTGCAAATAAAGACTGATACACCCAGAGCCCTGCAGTGTCACTGCTTTCTCCTTGACGAGCCCAGATGTGCGTCCTGCCCTGCAAACAGCTGGAGCTGTCCCTAACCCTAACGCCCACAATACTTAGTGACACACTAATGCCTCAATATTAAGTAACATGCTGACACCCCAATATTTAGTGACACGTTAACCCCCCCTTTAGACTAAGGTGAAGGGTGACCATCTTCCCTCTCAGAAGACCTGCTCGTCAGCACTGTGACTCCTCCTCTCTCTCAGCACCTGCATTTAAAACCGACGACAGGAGGCACTTTACCCAGAGGGTGGTGAGGGTGGCACCAGCTGCCCGGCCATGGTGTTGAAGCCGATACCCCAGATCCTTCGAGACACAGCCGGATGACATCCTGGGATTAATGAACTACTGAGCAACCAAACTGGCCAAGTGGCTCCCCTAGGCTGTAACCTTTCTGATGTTCCAGGGACAAGCACACAGGCAGGTAGACAGACAGACAAGCCTGTATTGACAGACTGAGATAAACACAGAGACCGATAGATAAGGTTGTAATAACAGGCTGAGACTGAGAAACAAACAGGAATGGAGAGACAGACAGATAGACAAGCATGGATTGACAGAGTTACACAGATAAACACAGACAGATAGACAAGCATGGATCGTCAGGCTGAGACAGACACACACAGACACACAGCTCCCCCAGTTTGGAAACCCCTCCCACGCCCGCTCTCCTGCAAACGACAGACACCAAGCGGCTCCCCAGCCGGGCGAGCCCCGGAGCCGCCGATGACGGATTTCGAGTCAGCCCCGATCTGGGGCCTCCCTTTCCGGGGTTGCAGAACCGGGCGGGCGCTAAGACCCGGAACATGCTCTGCCCATCTCTCTCTCTGTGTGTTTACTGCTTGGGGCTCCCTGTGCCTGGAGTGTCGCGGTCGACTTGCTTTTCTGGAAACACGACAGTAATTACCAATTAAGAAACAGCTCACAGAGATCAGGAGCATGAGGCAGAGGGATCAGTAGTCCGGGTAAGAGTTTACGGATTTGGCATGCACACGTTTTTAAAAGAAACCTTGCTGTAGCCCGGGCTACAAGAAAGTTTCACTGAACCTCCCTTCTCACAGTTGACGCGGGAGAGAGCTGCGACAAACTTCGCGCATCTGAACAACCTACATGTTTTTGTAGGGTAGATCTTAACATCTTTGTATTGCGATTAATGTGCCATCAGAGAACGGTAAACGACCGCGGTTACGCGTTTTTTTTTAATGTTCTTGTAAACTGTTGGTAGTTCCTCGATGAAGTTTTCACAGTTCTCCTTAAAAGGTTAGATTTGTCTTTGAAACTAAAAAAAAACCAACTCATCGGTTTCTGTCAGTTGACGTCAAGAGTAACCGATACGAAGTGGTATTGTGCCCAATATCTTATAACAAAATGGGATCTTTAAATATACAGCTAAACACGAAATAGTTCCGAGAACGTGCGAACACGCAATGACGTGTCGTATTTAAACCATCCCCTTTTCTAAACAAAAAAAACCGTCTGTAAGTAATTTAAATCGTAAGTTTTCAATACAGTTCACCAAAACACCTCGGATGTTTTCAATAATTAAACAGTTTGCTGAAAATAAATGTGGTTTCTCGTTGTTTTGTAAAACATACACGGATTGTCTTTGAATTTAAAGGTATTTTTCTGGCTTTACTACACTCGGCGTTTTTCTTTAGTGTTGTGAGAACAGAAACCGCTTTTCAACTTCGAAAATAACTGTGGTAACTCGCTTCTGTGCAGCCATTCTGTCGACCCTTTACTGTTGTTCAAATGTATTTTAACAGTGCGGGTGAGACCGGTTATTTTCGTCAGCTCGAAATAAACTGTACATATTTATAGTTTAGCGTGAAAAGACAAAAGGAAGTAAAACTGCCAATTCCACATCATGAGCACATTTGTTAAATCGTGTGACTAATCTATAAATGATGTATGAAGGCCTAACGCTTGTCCCAAGCCTCGGGAATTTCCTAGGTCTAAAGTCCGAAGCGTGGTTCTTTAGCGATGGTAAAATTGGAGAACATCCGCCGGGCGAAGGGAGCATTCCAGTTTTTCCTCCCCTCACCCAGAACGTAACATAACACAGACAACTGCTGTTAAATTTAAAATCAGCAACTAAATGACACGGAACCTGATTAATTAGTTATGGTAAAGACGGTACGGTAGATGCATTTTTTATTGGAACAGGCTTGTGAGGAATCATAAAGGAGAGACGTAATACCAAAGTGACGCAGTATGTAAATCTTTCGCCTTATGCTTTATAAGCAAATCAGGCAGAGTACATTCAGGAACATGGTTACCTGCTTCTCACAGGGTACCTGTCGGACAGGTGTTGCATTAGCCAGTTACCAGAGGAAGCTTTCAGCTCATCTGCTTCTGCTCCATCTGCTTGGGTGCTCAGTAGCAAATCGGTCCCAAGATTTCGTCCGGCTGTTCCTTGAACAAAGCCTTGATATGGGCTGTGACAACATGGCTGAACAGCCTGTTCCAGACCCCCGCTGCTCTTTGAGTACAGTAGTACCTCCCGTCCTGATTAGAGGGGACCTCGTCCAGCTGTTCCTTGAACAAAGCCTTGATATGGGCTGTGACAACATGGCTGAACAGCCTGTTCCAGACCCCCGCTGCTCTTTGAGTACAGTAGTACCTCCCGTCCTGATTAGAGGGGACCTCGTCCAGCTGTTCCTTGAACAAAGCCTTGATATGGGCTGTGACAACATGGCTGAACAGCCTGTTCCAGACCCCCGCTACTCTTTGAGTACAGTAGTACCTCCCGTCCTGATTAGAGGGGACCTCGTCCAGCTGTTCCTTGGACAAAGCCTGGGTTCTGCCTGGGCAGCCTGTTCCAGAGCTCACTTGCTGTATTCTTCTCTAATGAATTCTATGGTAGAGGCTGTGGGTGTAAGCTTTTCCCAAGTCCAACAGCGGCGCTGGGAAGCGTTGTACGGTTTCTTCATGGCCGATCTGATGCCAGCACTCTGTGACCTCTAATAGCAAGATCCAGGAATGGGGAAGTTTTGTCAAACGCGTGATCGTGTGTGCTTGCACGAGGCACACGCGTGTGTCCGTCTGTGTGTGTCCGCACTGTCCCGTCATGCGCTGCCCACGACACCGTGCACGCACACACCCCTCGCTGGCCGCTGCGAGGTCACATGCCCTCCCCCCCCGTGTGCGTGCTGCTGCTAAAATTAAACACTTCCTCCTCCGGGCAGGGCGGCGAGTGGGGCTTGTGGTTCTGACACATCTGCTGGTGTTGAGTGGTGGGCCTTCTGAGTCAGCGCTGTCCTCGCTGACGGGGAGAGGGCAGAAAGCCGACGGGGGTCGTCAGTAATTATAATACTTCCTTACTCTTATCTAGTGCTTTTCTGATTGCTCCACTCCAAGCGCTTTACAGGTAATGGGGTCCCCTCCACCACCACCAGTGTGTGGCCCCACCTGGATGATGCACCAGTACACTCCACACACAGCAGCTCTCAGTGGGGAGGAGAGCAGAGTGATGGAGCCAGTTCAGAGAGGGGGATTAGTAGGAGGCCATGACTGGTAAGGGGCAGAGGAAAATTTGGCCAAGACACCAGGATAACATCGCTACTCTTTTCGAGAAACACCCTGGGATTTTTAATAACCACAGAGAGTCTGGACCACTGTTTTATGGTTCTTATCAGAAGAACAGCACCTTTATTACAGTATAGTGTCCCCGTCACTGTACTGGGGCATTAGGACCCACACAGACTGCAGGTTGAGCGCCTCCTACTGGTCCCACTAACACCTCTTCCAGCAGCAACCTCAGTTTTCCCAGGAGTCTCCCCTCCAGAGATGGATGCTGAGCGTCAGTGGGCTGCCAGCTGGGAGTTGCAGGGTGATATGGCTGCTAGTTGGCTCATCAGCGAACACACATCGCCTGTGGCAGGAGCGGTGTTTGTTTGTGGCTGCTCCTTTTTAGAGCTCGGTGTTGTGCAACAGTTGACGTCGCCTCTGCTCGCGCTGCGCCCATCTCTCTCCTCCCGCTGTCTCAGCCACCGTCTTCATCCCCCTCCCTGCTCCTCCTCTTCCTCCAATCTCTCTGTGCCCCCCTGAGTCTGGGGGTGGACCCTGCCTCTCTGGTCTGATTCCATTTTGTTCCCCCCCCCCAAACGTGGTGACCCCACACTGTGCCCAAGGAAGAGTTTGACACTCTTCCTTGTACCTGCACGCCATTTTTCAATGCGCCGCCCCCTGAAATCCATTCTGTGCTTTGACTCAATGTCCCGATTTTCTTCTGCTGCTTCCCCAGCTCCGAAACGTCTCCGAGTTGCCTCTTCCTGCTCGGTCCTGCGTGTATCGGGAGCCTCCCTGGTGTTCAGTGCTCACTGCCTCTCTCCAGGTGCAGGGTGTGCTCGCCGCTCCACGCTTGCCGGGCTGCGTTGCCGTGGGCCTGCTGCTGACCGGTGACGCTCCCTGTCCAGGCTGCAGGGGCGTGGCGATGGAGTCGGGCCGGACCCCGGGGGGCGCCGCGGGGGGGCCGTCCCGCGAGTACAAGCTGGTGATGCTGGGAGAGGGAGGCGTGGGTAAAAGTGGTGAGTACTGGGAGTGCTTTCTCTCCGTCTCTGTCCGGAGTGCTCTCGCACTCTCCCCTCACTCCGGCGCGTGAAGCCAGCAGAATTCTCTCATTCTCTTTTACTCTCCCTTACTCCCTGTCTGCCTCCACCTACTCCCTGTCTCTCTGTCTCTGTCTCTCTCTCTCTCCTGCTCTGGTCCTGTCTTCTTATCCTGTTACCTGTCTCTCTCTCTGTCTCCTGCTCTCCTCCTGTCTCCTTATCCTGTGTTCCCTGTCTCTCTCTCTCTGCGTCTCCTGCTCTGCTCCTGTCTCCTTATCCTGTTACCCGTCTCTCTCTCTCTGCGTCTCCTGCTCTGCTCCTGTCTCCTTATCCTCTGTGTTCCCTGTCTCTCTCTCTTCGTCTCCTGCTCTGCTCCTGTCTCCTTATCCTCTGTGTTCCCTGTCTCTCTCTTCGTCTCCTGCTCTGCTCCTGTCTCCTTATCCTGTGTTACCTGTCTCTCTCTGCGTCTCCTTATCCTCTGTGTTCCCTGTCTCTCTCTCTGTCTCCTGCTCTGCTCCTGTCTCCTTATCCTGTGTTACCTGTCTCTCTCTCTCTCTCTCTCTGCGTCTCCTTATCCTCTGTGTTCCCTGGGTTGACCAGTCAGGTAATTCCGTGACTTCAGGCGTGGTTCATAAATCATTACTGCTGCCTTAGTATCTCCATAGCAACTGGGGAGGGGGGGGGGTCCACAGCCCTGGCAACTGCCCTCCCACCCCTGCACCATCTGAAGCTGTTGCTTGGTAGCAGCCCCGGTGCCTAGCAACCGTCTCTTTTTGTGCCTGGTTGTTGCCGTGGAGACTGGCAGCAGGCCCACCTGGCGCAGGTGCTGGCCTGCAGTTCGGTGCAGTAATGATGCCTCTGGGGAACCCGGAGTGTTTTTCCTGCTCTTCCCTGGCCTCGTTCCAGATTTTTTTTCCGTTTTTGATCCCGTTGCCCCATCCTGTGACATCCAACTCCAGTGGGCTCCCGGAGAAGGCATTCGGCATTGCTCATTTAGGATTTTTTCCGTGTGGTCCAGGGGCAGCTCCTGGAGCTCGGGCGCTGCTGTGGGGCAGGAACCATCACCTGCCTATGTGGGGAAGAGAAACTACCCCCTTACCGAAACCGAGAAGTATTACTGATCGCCCAACACAACCGGGGCATCTAGACTTGATTGCTGATCGCCCAACACAGCTGGGGCATCTAGACATCATCGCTGATCGCCCAACACAACTGGGGCATCTAGACTTGATCGCTGATCGCCCAACACAGCTGGGGCATCTAAACTTGATCGCTGATCACCCAACATAACTGGGGCTGTCTAGATGCAGGGCACCCAGTTGTGGGTTATTGGGAGCTCGGCTCATGAGGAGAGCGCTGTGGGGCAGCAGTGAGACCCAGACCCGTACAGGAGCGTGTTGAGGTGCGCCGGTGCGCGTGTTGGAGCACTGGGTTGGGGATTCGATGGGTTAACCACTCCTTCCTCTCTCTCTCTCTCACCCTCAGCCATCATCATGCAGTTCATCAGCCACAGGTTCCCAGAGGATCACGATCCCACCATCGGTGAGGGGCAGGGAGGGGGAGTGTGGTTGGAGTTAAATGCTTGAACACTGATGACACTGGGAGTGTGGAGTGAGAGAGTACAGAGAGGCAGGGTGTGTCTGTGCACACTGATGACACTGGGAGTGTGGAGCGTGAGGACAGAGAGACAGGGTGTGTCTCTGCACACTGATGACACTGGGAGTGTGGAGTGTGAGAGGACAAGGAGGAGGACAGAGAGGCAGGGTGTGGACAGGACAGGAAGGGTGTCTCTGTGTGTTCCGAGTGTGCAAACGAGCTGTGCGGTTTCACAGAGGACGCCTACAAGACGCAGATCCGCATCGACGACGAGCCGGCGAACCTGGACATCCTGGACACAGCGGGACAGGTACGGAGGCGCGCTGCCCGGCGGGGGCTGGGCCTGGGGGACGCAGCGGGACCCTCTGTGACAGAGCTCTGTCCCTCTGGCGCCCCCTCTCTCCCAGGCGGAGTTCACCGCGATGCGGGACCAGTACATGCGCGCGGGCGAGGGCTTCATCATCTCCTACTCCATCACCGACCGGCGCAGCTTCCACGAGGCGCGGGAGTTCAAGCAGCTGATCTACCGCGTGCGGCGCACCCCGGACACGCCCGTCGTGCTGGTGGGCAACAAGTCCGACCTGGGGCACCTGCGCCAGGTGAGCCGTCAGCGCATGGTGCTGCGTTGGGTCCTGCAGCCTGCAGCCCACTGGAGCCCAGCAGTGTGAGCCTGGCCCGTACCTGGAGGGGAGACTCCTGGGAAAGCTGAGGCTGCTGCAGGAAGAGGTGTTAGTGGGATCAGCAGGGGGCGCTCACCCTGCAGTCTGTGTGGGTCCTAATGCCCCAGTACAGTGACAGGGACGCTGGACTGTAACAAAGATGCCATCCTTCAGATGAGACATAAAACCGAGGTCCTGACTCTCTGTGGTCATTAAAAATCCCAGGGCGTTTCTCGAAAAGCACAGGGGTGTTACCCCGGCGACCTGGCTAGATTTCCCCCTGGCCTTTACCAGTCATGGCCTCCTGATAATCCCCCTCTCTGAACTGATTCCATCACTCTGCTCTCCTCCCCACTGAGAGCTGGTGTGTGGGCGCACTCAGGCTGCCGCCATATCATCCCTGTAGGGTTACAGATTGGTGTTGGTAGTGGGATTCCTCACATCCTGTGCAGCGCTGTAGTGTGGAGTGTCCAGAAAAGCGCCACATATAAGTGTGGGGGAATTGTTACTGTTTCTGAGGGCGTGTGACTGTCTGGAGGGTCACAGGCTCTTGCTGCTTCTCTCGCGCCCCTCTGTACCCCGCTGAGCTGCAGTGTGCCCTCCCGCCCTGCAGGTGTCGGTAGAGGAGGGCCGGGGGCTGGCGCGGGAGTTCCAGTGCCCGTTCTTCGAGACGTCCGCGGCGTTCCGCTACTACATCGACGAGGTGTTCGCGGCGCTGGTGCGGCAGATCCGGCAGAGGGAGAAGGAGGCGGTCAGCGCCGTGGAGCGGAAGAGCCGCAGGCACGGCTCGGTGTGGACGCGGATCCGGTCCCCCTTCCGCAGGAAAAAGCACCCCCAGCACTGAGGGGGAGAGGGGGGGTGAAGATAGGAAGGGGGGAGATCGTCGGGAGAGAGTGGAGGAGCCGTGAGGGGATGATCAGGAGAGAGGGGAGGTGGAATTAGGGGATAGTGGGAATGATCGGGAGAGGGAAGGCAGGTGGTGGGAGAGAGTAACGAAAGTTTTAGGTGGGCAAGGGCGGATGACAGGGAGAGAAGCAGGAGAGAGGGAGTGGAGTCTGGCGACAGCAGGGCTGACTGTGCGCTGGCAGGCTGGGCTTGTTAGCCTTCTCAAAGTCGCTCGTGTTTAAAAGTCTTCACTGGACATTTTTACTTCAGTGGTATTTATTTCTGACAAGTTTACACCCACTCCAAGGCCCCTGCAGGGGTTTCACCACTCCTGCCAGAGCGAAGGTGAAGATAAACACTCTCCTGCTCTACTCAATCTACAGGACACAGCCAGGCCAGCCCAGACTGGACCAGTGATCTCTGGACTGTAGGGTGACAGTGTGACCCAGACTGGACCAGTGATCTCTGGACTGTAGGGTGACAGTGTGACCCAGACTGGACCAGTGATCTCTGGACTGTAGGGTTACAGTGTGACCCAGACTGGACCAGTGATCTCTGGACTGTAGGGTTACAGTGTGACCCAGACTGGACCAGTGATCTCTGGTCTGTAGGGTTACAGTGTGACACAGACTGGACCAGTGATCTCTGGACTGTAGGGTTACAGTGTGACCCAGACTGGACCAGTGATCTCTGGACTGTAGGGTTACAGTGTGACCCAGACTGGACCAGTGATCTCTGGACTGTAGGGTGACAGTGTGACCCAGCCCAGACTGGACCAGTGATCTCTGGACTGTAGGGTTACAGTGTGACCCAGACTGGACCAGTGATCTCCGGACTGTAGGGTGACAGTGTGACCCAGCCCAGACTGGACCAGTGATCTCTGGACTGTAGGGTTACAGTGTGACCCAGACTGGACCAGTGATCTCTGGACTGTAGGGTTACAGTGTGACCCAGACTGGACCAGTGATCTCTGGACTGTAGGGTTACAGTATGAGGCCAAACTAGCTCGTTAAGGACCTTCGTTAAGAAGGTGGGAATAGAGAACATAAAACGGAGGATAAGAAGTCTGCTTTACTGTTAGTCCAGTACTAAACTGACTGTTTTGATAATAGGGCCTTAATCTAAACAACTGTTTACTTGTTTTTATGTATTATTACACTTGATATTTTTTTCTCTTTAATTTATTCTGTTAACATGCTGAAATAAAAGATTGGAGTTTTATTTTGTTCTTCAGGAGGTGTTTGTTTCCTCGCTTTTACCTCCTGTGTGGAGACGTCAGTGGGCTGAGAACTCGATTGTTTTTCAGTGGTGTTTTGATTTCTTTTATGGAGAGGAAGGAATCTGTAGTTTCATTTACACATAGTCCTCCATCCGAGAGGCTCTCAAAGTGCTTCACTGAAGTGCAGCCCCACCTGGGAGACGCACAGTGATCATTGTGCACCAGTAACCCCACCTGGGAGACGCACAGTGATCATTGTGCACCAGTAACCCCACCTGGGAGACGCACAGTGATCATTGTGCACCAGTAACCCCACCTGGGAGAGACAGTGATCAATCTGCACCAAGGGGGAGGAGAGAGAAACGGTTTCACCAGGTGAATTCGGGGGGGCTGAGGGCGGACAGACTGTACAGCCCCAGAGCACAGTGGGTCGACTCAACGAGAGGCTTTACGTCGTGGGAAATAGCGCCATCGTGTGGCGGTGACCCGGAGCTTCTCGTTACCTCGACTGTAAGCCAGATCCCAGCGGTTGTATACTGTACCTCGGCACTGTTTGCACCAGCTAATCCGCAGCCATCCAAGCGATCTTCAGCAAGTAAGGATCGTTTCTCTAATTTCGGGGAAGACCCCGCCCTGACTACTGTTGAGCTAAAAAGTAACGACGCTTTAATATTGGAGGCCACGATCACAGTTCCTGCAGAGTTGATGTGTTTGCAGCTGGGTTTTTAAGGACCTGAAACAGCGCATTCGCGGCTTAATGGGGCCAATGTAACAGCTTCATTCGGACTTTAGGTGTTGCTGCTTTAAAGAGAAACACCGCACGCACTGACGGGACCCTCCAGGACTAGGAATGGGGACCCCCTGTAGACACATTAGTCCGCCGGGATTGGGGACCCCTGCATTAAAACGTGTAATATGTCAAATTTAATGCTGGTGCCGTTTGCCATCATGCTTAATACTTCATACGGAAGTACGTTTAGCTTTAATGTAAGCCATAAACCAGGCTTCCACTGTATAAACTTCCAGAGATATTACAAAATGTTTGAGGGAACATCATACCAGGCGGAAACTGACTTTTTTCCAGCGGCAAGAAAGTGTTTAAAGTGTTCGCCATCGAAAAAGGCGCTTTAGCTTGGGGAGCGTGTGTCTTTTGTCCCTCCCCGCGCTCCGTCATTGTGTACAGTTGAGCTCACGGTGTTACCGAGAGCCGGAGCGCTGGGTTATCCGAGACCGAACCCGCGTTGGACCCGTACGTCTGAAGTCCACTTCTCCGCCCCCTTCCTTAGTCCTCCCCACAGGGAATTGTCTTCCTCCAAAACTTATCCCTTCCCTCCAGGCGTCTCGAGGCCCTCGCACGGACACTCGGGCTGGAGAGAGCAGGCCGCAGCCAGACCGGGGACTCTTCTTGGCCGTCAGCCCCGGCCGCAGCCATGGATTCGTGGGTTCGGTTCAGCTCCCAGAGCCAGGCCAAAGAGAGGCTTTTCAGGTAGATGTTTTGCCTTCCACCCCCACGTTTTGAGCTTGACCGCAGGCTAGTGTGCTGTGTGTCCGGCCGCCCTGGGATTCGGCTATGCAGTTGTCTTGGTGACAGTTGCGACGGCAGTGTTGCTGTTCAGACTCGAATTCGATCCCGGGTCCCAGTTCCAGTTCCCCCAGAGCGCAGTGGTACGTGTGAACGCTCTCGGCGGTCGGCTGTTCTGCGGTTCGGCACTGAGGCCCAGCCGGGAAATCTCAGCCCAGCTAGGCTGGACAAGCCCCGCCACTCGAGATCCGTCATCACGCCTTTCTTTTTTTTAAAAAAAAGTTTTTATTTGAGCACCCGGGCGGCCTGTTGTCAGTTCTCGTGGAACCGACAAGCGCCACACCCGCAGAGGCAATGAACACGCACGGTGTGCGGTGTGGTTTGTGGCCTCGGGCACGGACACGCCCCACGGAGGAGTGCGTCACGCCCGGCCTCCCGGCGCTGAGGGGACCTGCCCATTCTCACTCGGTGGTGTTGGTGTTAAAGGGGGTTCCTAATATTTTGGCCAGTGCATCTGTTGAAAGACCAGCCGCCTCGGTGTCAAGTTAAGGTGAACCCGCTCGTCTGTGGTGCCCGGGCTTCCAGGGGTGTGAAGGTGATGGATCAGAGTGCCAGGCGTGTTACACTGCGACCTCTGACCTGCCCTCTGCAGTGTGACCTCTGACCCCCCTCCCTGCCCTGTGGAGTGTGACCTCTGACCAATGAACCCCCTAATCAGTGCAGTATGACCTCTGACCCCTGTGTTCTCTGTGTTCCCCAGGGCCGCCCAGTACGCCTGCGCCCTGCTGGGGTACACGCTGCATCGGGGCGGGGCGAGTGCGGAGCTGCTGGCGAAGGTTAGACAGCTGGAGGCACACATGAGTCTGGGCAGAAAGCGTGAGTACCCCCAAACCCCCAGGCCGGGCCCTGCCACAAGTCACCCCTGGCCCGATCCAGGCCTGGAGGCAGCAGTGCAGGCACGGCCTCGCCCCTCCTCGGTGTGGGGTGTGGTGGTTAGGTACGGGATCAGCTGAGGGGAGACCCCGAGTCCGCCACACACGTGACCTCTGACCTCCGAATGGGTGACCTCTGACCTTCAGGTGTCGTGTCTGTGTGGCCTGTGTTGGTGCGTGTCTCTGTCGGTGTTATGTGCAGGTTGTGTGTGCGTGGTGGGGAGACCCAGCCGACTCTCGGCAGGCGCCGGGAGGCGGGAGTGGGTGTGTCGCCGCTGGGGCTGACCGCTGTCTCCCCGGCAGTGTTCCGGCTGGGGAACTCGGCCGAGGCCCTGGAGGCGGCCAAGCGGGCCGTGCACCTGTCCGACAGCGTGCTGCGCCTCTGCGTCACCGTGGCGCACCTCAACCGCGCCATGTACTTCGCCTGCGACAACGCGCTCTGGGCCGGGCGCGTCGGCCTGCTGCCCCGGCTGGACCAGGAGAAGTGGAGCCACAGGTCGTTCAGGTGCGGGAGTCCCCCTTTCTCCTCTCGTCTGTCTCCCTGCCTCATCTGTAACTTCCTCGTTCAAATCCGAGAGGTTTATTCATGTGACCAGTCAATTCCAGTGTTGACAAAGCAATACCTGTTAGCAACACATTAACAGCAGTCAGATACTGTGTTGTTATACTGAGAGGCTCACTGTTGAATCCTGGGATTAGGTCTATTTTAGGCTGTAATCACTGAGCCTGTCCTCTCTGGGCAGCCAGGTCTGTCTGTGTCCAGTGGCTATGTCCAAACTGTGGTCACTGAGCCTGTCCTCTCTGGGCAGTCAGGTCTGTCTGTGTCCAGTGGCTATGTCCAAACTGTGGTCACTGAGCCTGTCCTCTCTCTGCCTCAAGGTACTACCTCTTCGCTCTGATCCTGAACCTGACCCGGGACGCCTATGAGATCAGCCTGCTGATGGAGCGGGAGTCCCGGGGCACCGGGGGCGGTAAGGCGGGAGGCGGGCCTTGCGCCCAGCAACAAGAGAACGGGGAGGCGGGATTGGTCAAGGGTGGCGGTGGCTCCACCCCCAGCGAGGGCTCGCTGCCGAAGTGCGCGCAGAGGCAGCTCCTCCTGCTGGCCGCCGTGCTGCACAGCAACCCCCCTCTCCTGCTGGACCTGCTGAAGAACTTGTGCGACATCTTCATCCCCCTTGACCGACTGGGCCTGTACAGAACCGGGCCTGGGTTTGTCGGGGCCTGCGGACTGACCTCTTCCATCCTGTCCATCCTCACCATTGTCTACCCCTGGCTGAAGCTCAAACCCTGAGGGGCTTGGGCGTCAGCGCCAACCGAAGTCGGCCCCAGTCCACATTGACCCTTGACCCTTGAACTTTGAACTTTGAACTCCACCCTGTAACACCCTCTGTCAGCAAGCGGACCTTCCCCGTAAAAGGCATTCAGAGAGCTCTCCTGGCGGTCGTTGTCTTCGTATGAAGAGATCTTTCCAGAGTCTGTGCCGGGTCTTGGCTCTTGGCGTGCTTGGTGCAGTGGTGGCGTATAGCGCTTTTCTTTCGGGAGCTGTCGTCAAGGTGCCCTGTCCCCGCACCTCCCGCACACCGACTCTGTGCATTTTACCAGGCGGCTTCTCTGAACCTGTGTACCTGCCTGCCCACCTGGTGGGCTCTCTCTCCTCCTGACTGACTCCGCCCCAGCCTGCATTTAACCGTGTGTAATAAACCATCTGAAGCCTAATCACTGCAATTTCTCTCTTTGTTATTGTTGTAAAGGACAAACACTGACGCCTCACTCTGTCTCGGTAGTTTTACTGTACGGCTGATTGGAAGGCTCGTTGGAAATCTACAGTATGTCTGGTTCTGCTTAAATAAAAAAACTTAATTGTTTTCAACAAAAAGATTTTGGTTTGGAGGCATTTTTGAAAGCTTTCTGTGTAGTATGAAGCTGCTCTGTTTGTTAAGGTTGCAAATATTTAATCCAGTCTGGGCCGGGTCACACTGTAACCCTACAGTCCAGAGATCACTGGTCCAGTCTGGGTCACACTGTAACCCTACAATCCGGAGATCATTGGTCCAGTCTGGGTCACACTGTAACCCTACAGGCCAGAGGTCACTGGTCCAGTCTGGGCCGGGACACACTGTAACCCTACAGGCCAGAGGTCACTGGTCCAGTCTGGGTCACACTGTAACCCTACAGTCCAGAGATCACTGGTCCACTCTGGGACGGGTCACACTGTAACCCTACAGTCCAGAGATCACTGGTCCAGTCTGGGCCGGGTCACACTGTAACCCTACAGTCCAGAGATCACTGGTCCAGTCTGTGTCACACTGTAACCCTACAGTCTAGAGATCGCTGGTCCAGTCTGGGTCACACTGTAACCCTACAGTCCAGAGATCACTGGTCCAGTCTGGGTCACACTGTACCCCTACAGTCCAGAGATCACTGGTCCAGTCTGGGTCACACTGTAACCCTACATTAACATGCTTTCATCATGTTAACTAAAACAAAGAATGCCCTGTCATCTCTGTCTGTTTCAAATTGCATTAAAAATGTGACGCAATGAATGAGCAAATATGTGTCTGGGATGAAAATAACTGAGATAAATGTGCACTTTATATTTGTTCAGGTGGTTCTTAATTTTATTAATCAGGTACCTTGTAAGTGTAAATGACATTCTCATTTGACTGTTGATCTTGAAGGATTTTTGCTTAGGAAAACCATGTCAATAAATTGAGGACTGGGAGAAAGGCCCCGTTAATGTCCTCCTGAAAAGGTCAGATTCAGATTCTGCCCATGTTTGTGTGTGGCTGCAGTGCTATTTTCACAGATGTCATCATCACCAGCATCATCGTGACGTCCGGCGCAGGAAGACGTCCGAATTCGCTCAGCCAGCGTGTCGGAGCGTGTCGCGGCCGGGCTGTGAATGGGTTCCCTTCACTTCATGGCGACGGATCGGTCACGCTCCAGGGAGAAGGAAGTTTTGCGGATTTTCCCCATATTATAGCCCTCCGGTCACATGTCGTTCCACCATGGAAATCGAGATCTCCTTATCGCAGCGTCCTTGCCAGGCAGCGTCCAGTCACACTCGGGAAGGAGAGAGAGATCGGGAGAAGCTCTCCAGGGAGTCCGGACTGCTGGTGAGGAATTTGTGGAATTTCCCAGACGGACAGACGGGATTCGCACGCTGAAGAGTCTGAAGACTTTCAATCCTCTGGCCCATCACTGCAGGTGAGTTTCCGTCAAGAAGAATTACAGGATGAATAATTGCATTTGGCTTCAAGGAAAAGAGACCCAAAATGCAATCTTAGACCACCAAACGAAGAAAATTGGGGATTTGCTGGTTTTTCCTCAGAAATTTCGGAGTATTCGCTGGACAGTTTAGCAGTTCCAGGATTGCAATAGAACTAGGATTTTTAATTCGATTAATCTGGCAACCTATTAATATTACGTATGAGGAAGGTAGTCAAAATGTGGGTACAGTGGTGGACTGGTTAGCAGGGGCCCAAGGTTCAATTCCAGACCTGGGGTGCTGTCTGTGCGGAGTTCTCACTTCGTATGTGCTAGTCTGGGTTTCCTCCAGGGGCCCCGCTTTCCTCCCACAGTGGTGGGGTTCACTGACTGTCTTGTGTGAGTGTGCGCTCGTATCTGTGTCTGTCCCTGCCTCCAGCTCCCCAGCTGCCCTTAGAGACGGACTAGTTACTTAGCTAAGTGCGCTGGGTGCCTTTCTGCTCTTCGCCTGTTTCTTTTGGCTTTCCCAAGTAGTGGAGAAGTCGCAGGGTCTCCACACACGTCATCTTCTAAGCCTGGGGGGGGCAGGCTGCTTTTAGGGTGTCCCCCAGAGGGTGCAAATCGCCAGTTTAAATCGCCTTATCACTGGCGTCTCCCTGTGGTGAGGTTTGTCATTCTCTTTTCCGAAGGCCCTCCCACACCGAAGAGCCTGTCTCCCGGGATGCAGATGCCCCCCCCCCCGTCAGCGGCGGTGGGGTCACGCGCTCCCCCTGCTCCCCGGAGCTCAGCTGTGACCCGGAGGTCAGGGCGAGTCGGGTGAGGGTGGGCCGTGAAACCCGATTTGCATGCTGGGATAGCGCGGACAGACGGGGCCATTGAAGCTCGGGGGCAGCTGACTGCCTCGTTGTGGGGAACGGTGGGGGTGAGGGTGGGGCTTCCCAGAAAAACAAGGCGTGATGGTCACTGGGATCTGTGCGCGGCTGTCTTTTGGGAAGCGGCCGGAAAATTCTAGGCAGGGGGAAATTCCCAGCTGGGCAGGAGAGGGTGCACCCCTGACCCCTGATCTCTGCCTCTCAGAATCAGGGGTATCTCACTGACTTTCCTCTCCGCACCCCTGATCCCCGATCTCTCTCGCTCAGAATCCAGGGGTATCTCACTGACGTTCCTCTCCGCACCCCTCGCCCTGCCCCTGACCCCCGCAGAGAACTGGAGCAAGAAGATGTCAGGAACACCGGGTGCAAACAGCGAGGTAGGAGGGGTCAGAGACCAGAGACCCTGGGAGAGCGGTGGCTCTGTGGCTCAGGATCTGCGCCTGTGGCTGGAAGGTTGCCAGTTCAAATCCCCCGGCTGGCAGAGGAATCCTACTCCAGCTCAGCACTGGGGCAGCCCACTGGAGCCCAGGAGTGTGAGCCTGGTCAGTACCTGGAGGGGAGACTCCTGGGAAAGCTGAGGCTCCTGCTGGAAGAGGTGTTAGTGGGACCAGCAGGGGGGGGCGCTCACCCTGCGGTCTGTGTGGGTCCTAATGCCCCAGTACAGTGACGGGGACACTATACTGTAAAAAGGTGACGTCCTTTGAATGGGACGTGAAACCGAGGTCGTGACTCTCTGTGGTCATTAAAAATCCCAGGGCGTTTCTTGAGAAGAGTAGGGGTGTTACCTCAGTGTCCTGGCCAGATTCCCCCCTGGCCTGTACCAGTCATGGCCTCCTGATAACCCCCCTCTCTGAACTGGCTCCATCACTCTGCTCTCATCCCCACTGAGAGCTGCTGTGTGGGGAGAGGACAGGTGCATCATCCAGGTGGGGCCACACCCTGGTGGGGGTGGAGGGGATCCCCATGACCTGTGAAGTGCTTTGGGAGGAGTATCCAGAAAGGCGCTATATGAGTGTAAGGAATTGTTAATATGTCTGATTATGTATAAATAGACATTCATAACACAAAGCGTCAGTGAATACAGCGGCTTATAGGGGTATTCAGTGTCGTTTGCACTCGGAGATCCCCAGTGGAAACTGGAGGAGTGAGTCAAGGGATGAAGATGGCTTTATGATGTAGGGAAAGAGAACAAAAACGAGGTTTTCAGCCGTGTGCTCTGATGAAGCTGAGGGTTTGGGGAGACCTGGACTCCCTGCAGGGTTGGAGCTGGGGTTCCTGGGTTGTGAACAGCCACCCCCCTCTGCTCCGCCCTTGCCGTTCTCTCTCTCGGCCTCCCTCCCGCCAGGTGACCGTGGTGCAGCGCGTGGCGCGCCTGCCGCTCGTCCGCTCCACCCTGCAGGCCGTGACCGCCGCCTACGCCGACGCCAAGGGCCGGCTGCCGCTGCTGCGCTGGGTGGGGGGTGTGGCCGAGCTGGGGGTCCGCGGCCTGTCGGAGGTGGCCGCCCGCAGCGCCTCGCCCCTGCTGGACAGGCTGGAGCCCCAGAGTAAGTCCGGCCTGCTCTCGCACCCCTGTCAGGGCAGGGCATCATGGGGGCGCTCCTGTCTCCAGTACTGTACGGGACTCAGGAGTGTCTCCACACAGACAGATCCCTCAGAGCTCCTGTCTCCAGTACTGTACGGGACTCAGGAGTGTCTCCACACAGACAGATCCCTCAGAGCTCCTGTCTCCAGTACTGTACGGGACTCAGGAGTGTCTCCACACAGACAGATCCCTCAGAGCTCCTGTCTCCAGCACTGTACGGGACTCAGGAGTGTCTCCACACAGACAGATCCCTCAGAGCTCCTGTCTCCAGTACTGTACGGGACTCAGGAGTGTCTCCACACAGACAGATCCCTCAGAGCTCCTATCTCCAGCACTGTACGGGACTCAGGAGTGTCTCCACACAGACAGATCCCTCAGAGCTCCTGTCTCCAGCACTGTATGGGACTCAGGAGTGTCTCCACACAGACAGATCCCTCAGAGCTCCTGTCTCCAGTACTGTACGGGACTCAGGAGTGTCTCCACACAGACAGATCCCTCAAAGCTCCTGTCTCCAGTACTGTACGGGACTCAGGAATGTCTCCACACAGACAGATCCCTCAGAGCTCCTGTCTCCAGTACTGTACTGGACTCAGGAGTGACGGGAGTGTCTCCACACAGACAGAAGGCCTGACTCTCTCTTGTCTTTCCTATCTTTGTTGTCATGGTGTGTTTGGCTCCACAGTCACCCTTGCCAACATCTACGCCAGTATGGGTATTGATGAGCTGGAGAGAAGATTCCCTGTGCTGAGTCAGACAGCAGATGAGGTGGGTGCCCACTCCTCTCCGGCACTTAGTCTGGCCTAGACTGGGTTGAAATATGACCTGGCCCAGACTGGACCAGTGATCTCTGGACTGTAGGGTTACAGTGTGACCCAGACTGGACCAGCGATCTCTGGACTGTAGGGTTACAGTGTGACCCAGACTGGACCAGCGATCTCTGGACTGTAGGGTTACAGTGTGACCCAGACTGGACCAGCGATCTCTGGACTGTAGGGTTACAGTGTGACCCAGACTGGACCAGCGATCTCTGGACTGTAGGGTGACAGTGTGACCCAGACTGGAGCAGTGATCTCTGGACTGTAGGGTTACAGTGTGACCCGGCCCAGACTGGACCAGCGATATCCGGACTGTCGAGTTACAGTAAGACCCGGCCCAGCGGTTTCTGGACTGTAGGGTAACAGTGTGACCCAGCTGACCCTTGTGTTCTGTGCTCCCCAGGTCATGGGTCACTTGACGGACGCCCTTTTCCTGACCCTGGACGACCTCCAGATGCGGGTGACCGATGACATCGGCGCTGCGGCGGAGAGCGCCACCTGGCTGCTGGAGGGCACGCGGGAGGCCGTGGTGACCCAGCTGGACAGCGTGCGCCGCTCCGCCCTGGGGGGCGCCGTGGCCTCCGGGCTGGACGAGCTGCTGAGCCGGTCCGAGGAGGCCGCTCTCTTCTACCTGCCCCTGAACGAGCGCTGGAGTGAGTGTCCGCTCGGCGGGACTGGGGGGCCGTCTGCACCCGCGTGCCGCTCCTCTCGCCACCCAGCGCGCGGGCTGTAGCGATGGGGTGGGAATGAGGCCTCGAACGGGGGCGTTTAATAAATGTCCAAGACTGATTCTCCTCTGCGAAGGGGTGCGTGCAGTTTGTCCTTGCGGCCACCGGAGGGCGCCAAAGAGCCATCTGCTTCCCCTCTGCGGCCGTTCGCCATGAGTCTTTGGTTTTTAAGGCCACTGGGAGGTGGTCATTTTCTGCCGCTAAACATACCCACTAATGGAGGATAATTAGGCCGTCATGCTCCATTAACATTTCCCTTTACTGCATATACAAACAGAGCTTTCCGTCCCTCCCCCACTCGGGCAGAGTGACCCCTCGTTCTCAGAGACTTGAAACCGGGGTGTCACGGGCTCTGCCGGTCTCTGGAGTCCGGTTTGCGCTATGTGAATTCTCCCCACTGCTGACCAAGAGACCAGATAAGATCTAAGATAAGATATCTAACTTTATTGTCATTCCGAAAGGGTGGGGAACTTGTCTTTGGCGTCGCCACAGCGAACTGCCCGAAACAACACTCCACATAAAGTAAATACATGTTAAAAACAAACAGTCGTCTTAGACATTTCATACACTCCATATTACACTACCATTACACTAATCTGGTGGTGCCCTCTGACCCATAGTTATCTAAACGAATACATTCGCCCAGGTTTCGCATCACAAGACTGCTGTGGGAGTATTTCCTCAGACAGACCTTGGGCTTGATGTGTTCAGCTGGTACTGTTCTCTAGCAGTGCTAACGAGCAGTCAGTGTCATTAATAATGCTGACTTCAGGAAGCCGTTGTCTGCCAGCACAGCGGTCCAGCGCTCGTCTGAAACTGGGCCAGATCGGTCCAGTTTCCCTCGTCTTCAGTAGCTCGGATGCTTCAGGTACAGCCTGTGCATGATTTTTTCGGAGCGGGACGGGCTGGCTTGTCCGAATCCCAGCAGCCGGCGGAGATGGGGTCATTCAGACCCCTCTTGCCCTCCCGGCCCCTCTCTGGTCACACACCACACCCCCCAGGGCAGGAGCCAGCAGGGATGTTTGAGACGCAGCAGAGAAACGGATAAACAAACATTACATCAGACCTGAAACTCCATTTCCTCTCAGCTGATACCTGGAGAGCACGCAGGAGATTGCAGATTACTGAGGCTCGAGATAACTGGAGCAGACATTAACAAGGCGCCTTCGCAGCTCTGTCACCTCTCTGGGTGTTCATCTGAGTCCGTCTGTCCCACCATCTGTCTGCTGATCTGTCTGCCTCTCAGTTCCCAGGTCTGACAGTACTGCTCCAGCAGTGCCAGGCTCTGCTGCTGCCCCTGTTCTGGGTCCAGATGGGCTGGCAGTGCCCGGGTCTGACAGTACTGCTCCAGCAGTGCCAGGCTCTGCTGCTGCCCCTGTTCTGGGTCCAGATGGGCTGGCAGTGCCCAGGTCTGACAGTACTGCTCCAGCAGTGCCAGGCTCTGCTGCTGCCCCTGTTCTGGGTCCAGATGGGCTGGCAGTGCCCAGGTCTGACAGTACTGCTCCAGCAGTGCCAGGCTCTGCTGCTGCCCCTGTTCTGGGTCCAGATGGGCCGGCAGTGCCCAGGTCTGACAGTACTGCTCCAGCAGTGCCAGGCTGTGGGCAACAGCAGGACCAGGTTCTCAGTGTAGAGCAGGAACTTGATCTCTGTGTCATGTAGCTTGAGACCAGTAGCTGCAGACTGTTCCAACGTTCCTGCTACCTCCTTGAGATAGATGTTGAACAGGGCTGGGCTCAGGCTGCAGCCCCTGTTCTGAGGGCGACAGCAGGACCTGGTCATCAGCGTAGACTGTCTCTCTCAGGTCAGGAGCTGGAGCTCAGGATGCAAATGTTCGAGGACGACGATGAGGAAGAGGAGCCTGCGGTCCTGACACGCGTTGTGGGCCTGCTGCTCCGGGTGGGGCTCCGATCGTACCAGCAGGCCCTGCTGCTGTGGGACCAGGTGCAGCACGCCGTCTCCACGCTGAGGGACCTCGCCGACCTGGTGAGTCTAGGGGCATCAGAGCTCCTGGTGAAGCAACGTGCCCCCGTCATCAGAAACAGTGCAGCTGCCCGCGGCGAAATACTGAAGCCGATCCACTGCAAGAGCTCTGAGGCTGAGCTCCTGTGTGACACTAATGCATACAAATACATGGTAGTGCAGAGGCACCAACGCACAATTGTGCAGAGACACAAACACACACAATTGCGCAGAGACACACAGAGTTGCGCCGAGACAAACACACAGGCAGACTGGGAGACACGTGGGCTCTGTCTGCCCGTGTTTTTCTGAACTGTGTTCTTGGAGAAGGCCTTGCTTTTACTTTCCCTTCCCAGGAATTATTCTCGTGCCCAAAATTACCCCCCAGCCCCCCCCCCAGTTCCCAATGGAAGGAACCTTTCCCAGAAAGCCGGCGAGCTACGTGCCCAGTGCCATGAATCCCCCATGTCCTGCCGCCGCTGGCATTCCGCAGGCTTCGCGGAGGGGCGGGAGAGGGGCTGTTATCACACAGCTCGGGGCAGTTGCGTGTTCCAGGGCCGGTCCTGTGGGGCCAGCTGGACAGCAGGAGAGAGAGGGGGAGAGACGCCCCAGCATCTGGCTTTGCTTAGCCGGGAGGAACAGGAGAGAGAGAGAGACACACCGGACCCGCGCAGGGGTCTGAAGCTCATCGCGGGGTGCGCTACGCTGCTGTCCTGCCCCCGGTGCTGGCAGGCCGAACCCCCATGCGGAGAGAGAAACACGGGGGTCCCATCGCCCCCTTTTCCCCAGCCCCGATATCCCCGCTGGCGTCTCCTGAATTAGCCCCTCAATTCCCATGGTGACCCCCCAGAGTGGAACAGCTCCGTGCCGCAGGGCCCCACAGGGCAGGGACGCGCCGGGGGTACCCCACTGTGGGTACCCCACTGCAGGGGAAGAAGGGGACCCCCCGTTGTAGACGGCACAGTGGCAGCGGACCTTGAGCTGCAGGAGCTCGTGTTTCATCCACAATCCCAGGAGTCCTTCCAGCATGAACCCTGTGCTGCTCCAGCTGGCCGGGGGGGAGATCGTCTGGGCCGATAGGGCTGTCCTTGCCGGGCCAGCCCCTCTGGGACCCTGCCTACGTGTCGCTGGCACAGCGATGAGGCATGAATCGGGTCAGAGCACGTCGCTGCAGAGGCTGCGGCCGAGCCCAGCTGTGGGAAAGGACGAGGAAGGAAACCAGGCCGTCTGGCACCATGAAGCAGAGCTTCTTCACGGGTTTCCTTTGATCCTCCCCTGTTATTTTCCCATTTCAACCTTCCCAGTTTCTCCGATTGCAGTGATTGGACCGGATCAGTCTGGGCCGGGTCACACTGGGCTGGGCTGGTCTGGGCTCACACTGTTACCCTACAGTCCAGAGATCACTGGTCCAGTCTGGGCCGGGTCACACTGTAACCCTACAGTCCAGAGATCGCTGGTCCAGTCTGGGTCACACTGTAACCCTACAGTCCAGAGATCGCTGGTCCAGTCTGGGTCACACTGTAACCCTACAGTCCAGAGATCACTGGTCCAGTCTGGGCCGAGTCACACTGTAACCCTACAGTCCAGAGATCACTGGTCCACTCTGGGCCGGGTCACACTGTAACCCTACAGTCCAGAGATCACTGGTCCAGTCTGGGTCACACTGTAACCCTACAGTCCAGAGATCTCTGGTCCAGTCTGGGCCGGGTCACACTGTAACCCTACAGTCCAGAGATCACTGGTCCAGTCTGGGTCACACTGTAACCCTACAGTCCAGAGATCTCTGGTCCAGTCTGGGCTGGGTCACACTGTAACCCTACAGTCCAGAGATCACTGGTCCAGTCTGGGTCACACTGTAACCCTACAGTCCAGAGATCACTGGTCCAGTCTGGGTCACACTGTACCCCTACAGTCCAGAGATCGCTGGTCCAGTCTGGGCTGGGACACACTGTACCCCTACAGTCCAGAGATCACTGGTCCAGTCTGGGTCACACTGTAACCCTACAGTCCAGAGATCACTGGTCCAGTCTGGGTCACACTGTAACCCTACAGTCCAGAGATCGCTGGTCCAGTCTGGGCTGGGACACACTGTAACCCTACAGTCCAGAGATCACTGGTCCAGTCTGGGTCACACTGTAACCCTACAGTCCAGAGATCACTGGTCCAGTCTGGGCCGGGTCACACTGTAACCCTACAGTCCAGAGATCACTGGTCCAGTCTGGGTCACACTGTAACCCTACAGTCCAGAGATCACTGGTCCAGTCTGGGTCACACTGTAACCCTACAGTCCAGAGATTGCTGGTCCAGTCTGGGTCACACTGTAACCCCACAGTCCAGAGATCACTGGTCCTGTCTGGGTCACACTGTAACCCCACAGTCCAGAGATCACTGGTCCAGTCTGGGTCACACTGTAACCCCACAGTCCAGAGATCACTGGTCCAGTCTGGGTCACACTGTAACCCCACAGTCCAGAGATCACTGGTCCAGTCTGGGTCACACTGTAACCCCACAGTCCAGAGATCACTGGTCCAGTCTGGGTCACACTGTAACCCTACAGTCCAGTGATCACTGGTCCAGTCTGGGTCACACTGTAACCCCACAGTCCAGAGATCAGTGGTCCAGTCTGGGTCACAGTGTAACCCTACAGTCCAGAGATCACTGGTCCAGTCTGGGTCACACTGTAACCCTACAGTCCAGAGATCACTGGTCCAGTCTGGGACACACTGTACCCCTAGTGTAACTCGAGCTGCACCCCCACACACCTCCGCACTCCAGCTGTTTTCCTCCAGGGCTGAGATCTAGGGAAGGGCCAGGCCAGGCAAGGAGAAGGGAGCCCGTCTCCTGCTCCTCCAGCCCAGACAGGGAGCGAGGGAGGGGGGTGCGGGGTCCCTAATATTCTGGCCAGTGGCCCTAGATCGCTGGCGGGGAGCGCGGACCTCCGTGCTCGCGGGCATCTGGTGCGACGGTAATGCGGCGTGACAGGGGGGCCGCAGGAATTCACGTGAGGAGGGCTTCTGGGTAATTGGGGACAAGACCTCGCTGCGGGGTGTCGGTCGGGGGGGCCGGGGGGCGGGGGGGTACACTGGGAATGTGCAGAGCTGGCAGAATTGCAGCCCCTCATTAAGAACCAGGGAAAGGAGGGGAGGGGGGGTCGGTCACGAGGAAAACGTGAGCCGCTGCAGAACCGAGGCGCCTGCCTGGCAGCTCTTGGGGTGCCCCGTGCCAGCTCCGCGCCCCGGTTGGCAGGCCGGGTGTGGGGGGGTCCCGTTTTGCGCCGCCCCCCGATGCGAGACACCTGGACGGCCGGGGCAGAGGACAGGATCCCTTTCCGAATCCTCTGTCCACGAGACCGGGGTGGAGGAATTCGGCCAGGAGCTGGTGGGGGGCCCCTGTGCCCCTGTGCCAGCTTGGCCAGACCCTCAGCTCGGGGCAGCAGCAGAGCCTGGCACTTCTGGAGCAGTACCGTCACACCTGGGCACTGCCGGCCCATCCCAGCTCTCCCATCTTGTTCTATTGCCATTTTTTCCAGTTTTTACCAATTGCTAGCCAATTTCAAGATTTTTACAGCACAGAGCTGAAATTTGAACAGTAAGAGTACTTTTTTTTAATGTGGCATGGGATCTGAGCAGTGCCTACAGACCCCTGACGTATCAGCCTCCACACTGGCATAATGCAACAGTTACACAGCACATAGCACAAAGAGGAGGAGGCTCAAACACTGCAGTGCTACATCTGGTATAGCCTTGCCTGGCGGTGTCTGACAGTGACGCAGAAGGCTAGTATTTCTCTAATCTCTCTCTTTCTCTCCCTCTCTATCTCTCTGTCCCTCTCTCCTCCCCCTCTCCCCTCTCTCTCTGACCTCTCTCTCCCCCTCAGATTGGTCTGACCCTCGTGGCGGAGGCAGTGTCGGGCCTGGCACAGATGCTCCTCACGCTGTACGTGGCCGGGATCTACCGGCTGCAGTCCCTGCAGACGCTGGCGCGCAGGCGGGCGTCCGAGCTGGCGCTCCGGCTGGCGGCGCTGCGGCCCGTGAGCCTGGCGCTCTCCCTGCCTGAGCGGGCGCGGGCATCGCTGGCGGTGGTGGTGACTGACCTCCAGGAGCTGGGCAAGATCCTCGTCCAGCTGCTCATCAACACCACGCCGCTCTACAACATGGTGAGCCCGGAGGACAGGGCTCTCCCGGGAATCCTGCTGCCCGATCCGGGCGGAGCATCCTCTCTCCAGTCTCCCTGCACTGCCGCCCGGAGTACTCGGACAGCAGGGTTTCTGGGACAGCCGGACAGCCGCGTAGCTAGTGTGTCTGTTTGTGTGAAGCATAGCTAATATTAGAAATTTAAAAACATTTTTAGTGCAGATTGAGCCCAGCAGTCTAGAGATAGTTACTTTTATAATATGGTTACAGTCATATTGTGACTCTACAGTCCAGAGATCGCTGGTCCAGTCTGGGCAGGGCCATACTCTAACTCTACAGTCCAGAGATCGCTGGTCCAGTCTGGGTCACACTGTAACCCTACAGTCCGGAGATCACTGGTCCAGTCTGGGTCACACTGTAACCCTACACCCCAGAGATCACTGGTCCAGTCTGGGCCGGGTCACACTGTAACCCTACAGTCCAGAGATCACTGGTCCAGTCTGGGCCGGGTCACACTGTAACCCTACAGTCCAGAGATCACTGGTCCAGTCTGGGCCGGGTCACACTGTAACCCTACAGTCCAGAGATCACTGGTTCCTGTGCAGTGAGAGAGATCCTGCAGTGGGCTGGCGTCCTGTCTGGGGGATCGTCCCACCTTGACCTCTGTGCTCTTAGCAAAGAGAGGTTTCTGAAAGTGACCTGTGGTCCCAAGATGTCTTAGAAACCAGTTGGCAATGATCAAAGCAATGGAAAGACAAGCTGAAGCAGGAAGCAGGAAGGGGGTCTTGCGGAGTGAGGCAGTCACCTTGCTCGGGCCCGTCATTCCTCAGCAATGTCTGGAATGAAGTGTGCCAATCACCTACTCTCCCACAGGAATGTCAGGAATGCGGTCCTTCCGGATAGGAGATATCCGCTGTTGGAGTTTCGGCAACAGTCCTTTCTGTTCTTGAACAACCTTGCAGACCCCCCCAGCTGCTCCTGGTGAAATATTTAACCGGCCGGTTATTTTTAATCCTGCTTTGCTGGGGGTGGGGTCACTCAGGGAGGGGGGGGAGACTTCCACACCTGGCAGAGCTAGCAGCAGGTGACACGAGACTGAGAAGGATTTTTCCAGGTTCATACCTGGAAATCCCAGTAAAAGCGCAGTAAAGAGCAGTAAAGCCCAGTGAGATCAGGGTAAAAGCACAGTACAGTGCAGTACAGCCCAGTGAGATCAGGGTAAAAGCACAGTACAGTGCAGTACAGCCCAGTGAGATCAGGGTAAAAGCACAGTAAAGTGCAGCACAGCCCAGTGAGATCAGGGTAAAAGCACAGTACAGTGCAGTACAGCCCAGTGAGATGAGGGTAAATATGCAGTACAGTATTTCAGTATTTCCTTTGAAGGGGGTTGGGGGTTCTAATATTGTGGCTCATATGTTATACAGTATACGACAGACAATGGCTCCTATGTTGTTGGCTGCTCATTTTGCAGTAGCAGGACTCCTAGCAGTGAAGACAGGCAGATACAGAGAGATTTGGCCTATGGACCTGATTAATGCAGCACATGGTGTTTCTTTATTGAGTTAAAATGTTGTTAACTCATTTAGCTCCCAGCACACGCAGTGCTCTGCTCCCTGCTGAGCTGGCTGCAACGAGGGGGAGGCCAGCCCCCTGGAGACTCTCTCCAGCACCCCCTGCCTGGTCACCCGATGGGGGTGTCCAGGTGTGACTCTCTCACTGGGCACAGTCTGCTGACCTGCTGCCAGTCTCAGGCTTGTTTAGGCTTTTAAAATGACCTTTACTATTCACTTTGTAACATACGTTTGACAAAATCCCCTTTCCAGGAGGGACGCCTGCCAAAACTCAACCTCCGTATAGTCGGTTATTGATCAGAGTATTAACATCTATCCTAACATCTAGCGCACAATCACCTGAGCTCTAGGAAGGTCCAGATCGATGCACATAGAGGACTGAGCTTCCTGGAGCAGAACAGAAACTCTGCAGGTTTCAGCTTGACGTTAATAATTAACCTGGCTCGAGTCCACAAGGGGTCTGGACTCACAGAGAGTAGTGAGGAGAGGAGTTTGGACAGCACTGCTGGACCAGAACAGTCCATTGTTCCCTGTGCTCACCACAACAGAACAGTCCAGTCCCCTGGACTGTAGGGTTACAGTGTGACCCAGACTGGACCAGTGATCTCTGGACTGTGGGGTTACAGTGTGACCCAGACTGGACCAGTGATCTCTGGACTGTGGGGTTACAGTGTGACCCAGACTGGACCAGTGATCTCTGGACTGTAGGGTGACAGTGTGACCCGGCCCAGACTGGACCAGTGATCTCTGGACTGTAGGGTTACAGTGTGACCCAGACTGGACCAGCGATCTCTGGACTGTAGGGTTACAGTGTGACCCGGCCCAGACTGGACCAGTGATTTCTGGACTGTGGGGTTACAGTGTGACCCAGACTGGACCAGTGATCTCTGGACTGTAGGGTTACAGTGTGACCCAGACTGGACCAGTGATCTCTGGACTGTGGGGTTACAGTGTGACCCGGCCCAGTGCTGTGACACTGTCTTGGTCTGACTGCACCTTTGTGAGTTCTTGTTCCGGCTGTAAATAGCTGCTCTACTAATGGGATTAAGGTGACAAAGAGCTCAGTGCTGCTGCTGACCCTCAGCTCGGAGCTGCACTGTAATCCGGTCACTGACCCAGGACTCGAGTCCTGGAGGCTGTAGGCAGGAACAGCCGGGGTTTTGGATCCCGTGCTCCGGGTTGCGGACTCTTCCTCGCAGGAGGCAGGAGTGTCGGGAATCGGGTCCTGCGAGCGAGCAGGTGACTGTGGAAGAGCCGAGACGGACACCGGAGAGACTCGGAGGAGACGGGCTGCTCTTCGCTGAATTCCCTCCCCTGCTCCGACAGCAGGTCCAGCGGGCTGTGGGGCGTCCGAGGCCGGGGGGCGCTCCCGAGCTCAGCGGGGTCCCCGGCGGCAGGGGAAGTAGGACAGGGAGGCGGGGGCAGCGTGAGGGGGGCGCCCCACACCGCGCGGCTGGATTGATTGAACTCAGCGTGCCGCCGGCGGCAGGAACATTGTGTCCCAGCAGGCTGTGGGCCCCAGTGGAGGAGGGGGAAGTGTCAGAGATCTGAGGCTGAGGCCGACTCCTGGGAGAGATGGGGGGGCTCCTCTCTGCACCCCCTCCTCTCCCCAGGCTGTGTCACGTTTGGAGCTATTAACCACACAGTGACCAGAGAAGGTTGGCCTGGTTTTCCAGAGCCGTCCTGTCTGTGCTGTGCGCGTGTGGCGCAGGCGGACGTGCGTGTAGAACGGAGGACAGGAGGTGCCCCTCCTCCCCTTACACTAAGGGTGGCGGAGGTCTGGAGCAGCTGTGGAGGCAGACTCCCCTGGCTGTGCCCAGGTGTATCCCCTCGGGCTGACCGATGGCCTCTCCCCTCTCCCCCCGCAGCTGAAGGAGCAGGCGGACCAGCTGGGGGCCAACCGCCTGAGCCTGGAAGAGCTGTCGGACGGCGGGTCCTCGCGCCGCGGCTCCTGCGACCTGGTGCTGTCCAAGGCCTCGGAGGGCCGCCTCGCCCGCCGCCGCCGCCAGGCCTACCTGGAGGCCCGTTCCCGCCGCGGCTCGAAGCAGGACCGCCTGCCGCCCGCCCAGCCCGAGCAGGAGCCCATTCCCGCCGCGACGCCCCGGCGCCGCTCCTCCTCCACCGAGGTCTTCCTGGCTCCCATCATCCAGCTGGTCTCCCAGGGCCAACGGGCCTTTGAGTACCTGAGCCCCGGACCCGCCCCCGTCCCGCCTGCCGTGGAGGTGGCCAATCAGGTGGCGGAAACTGCAGAGTAAGGCCTTGCCCCGCTGCACGCAGTGGCCAATCAGCAGTTTCGGTGGTGGTGGTGGGGGGGGGGCGGTGTTGGGCAACCTTTAGCTCCTGCATCCCGTTGCCAGCTTCTGCAAAATGATTAAGCCTCTCCTTAACACTTTGAATTAAAATCAATTAAACAAGCATCAGTTAAGCATCTGAGTGTCAATTAAGCAATTAAAACATAGAGGACACGCAGGGAAAAGCTTGTGTGGCTCACTGGTGTCCTGAATGAGAAGCACGTTGTTTTAGTAGTTTCCCACTGGGTGAGCTCTGGAGGGACGGGCAGGTGGGACTTGTGTCTCTCTTCTCTGCACTGCACTGACTTTTGTTTCCTTTTTTCTGTGTTGGGTTTGATTAATTTTATGGTGCAGCACCGAAACACTCGCACACGCTCTCGTGCACGCTCACACACCCTCGCACACGCCCTTGTGCACACTCACACGCCCTCGTGCATGCTCACACCCACACTGGCACACACTCACACACGCCCTGGCGTGTGTATAGGGTCTCTGGGCAGCTGTACTGTACACCTATAGGGTTTATGTGTGGGTTTACACCTGTATAAGCAACTCCGTTATTCTTCACAACATTAAAAAAAAAAGAATTAGTCAGAGCATGACACAAAGCCCAGTGTTCCCCACAGCCTCTGCTCCTGATGTAATCCCCGCTAATGAGCAATTAAAGTCTGAGTCACAGTCAATCTGTCCAGCCTCCTGCCCTTGAGTAACGTAGTGAAACTCCCACCGGCCACCCTACCTGCCTTCGGTCAACACAGATGTAAAGAGAGAGTTTATGTCTCTCAAATATTTATGAAGTGTGCACAGCATCTTAACCTCTTTGTATTTTACTCCGTATTTAAAAAAGATCCTTTGCAGAGCCTCTGCAGGGAGTAAGAGATCTGGACAGCAGGGCTGTGCCTGGAGTCCTGGTCATCCTGAGGAGCAGATTCTAATGGCCTGTTACACCGTCACACACACACACACACACACACACACACACACTCACATCACGGCAAGTCGCCCACGTCCCTGCTCTGCCAAACATCCCTCACGCTCCCTGGGCAGGCTGGTGGGGGGAGCCTGCGTAGGTTTGGGGGGATCGTTAGGCTTAATTAGACTGAAACGGTACGTCGCTGGCCGAGCTGGAGAGCTCGGGAGAGAGAGCCTGGAAGAGGGAAGGGGAGTCGGAGGAGCCGGGATCTGAAACCGGCAGCCGTAGGAAGCCACCAGCGTTGTTGTGGGAGTCGGAGGCCGTGTCTTTCCCAGCGGAGCGGCGGAACAGGTCTGCGAATGTGGGAATGGCCAGGATGCAGGGGGCGACAGGACCCCCAGCACAACACAAACCCCAGCCCAGTTCAGAAAGTGCGTGCCGGGCTGCACGCTGGGGTTCTGCAGGGCCTGCAGGTTCTGTTTAGGAGAGCAGGCTGGGGGAGGAGGGTGTCCACCTTTCTGTTTGGCATTTTAAGGAAGCATCCGTCGATCCATTATCGGAATGCTTATTATCCTGGGGAGGGATTGATGCCTATCCCGGGACATGTGAGGCTCAAAGCAGGATACTCCCTTTATAGAACTGCAGTGTGACACAAGGCACACGTATGCACACATTCACACACGCATACATTCTCACACGCACACACACAGAGACAGCTCACAGACACCCGCTCATCCCACACCTGCACAGCTACAGAGCAAGCCTGCAGCCTCCAGTCCTTAGCCCCCCCCAGGACGGCTGAGATGCTGATCGCCACACCTACTCGCAGAACACAACTCCTGTGGAAATACGTCAGGGCGGGGAGGGAGACAAGTAGGGCTGTAGTTGGATGTCAGGAAGCTACAGCCTGTCTCAGAATTCAGAGGGTTTTAAACCACAGACCTGGACATCTTCTGTCTGCAATGTCACTGTTTTGGGTTCATTTCTCCTCCCACTAACAGACAGCGCCTGGTCTTGTCCTCTAAGATCAGCTACAATTAAAACAAGCATCGATAATCCGCCTCCTAACAGGTGTCTCTATTAACATCTGCAAACTGCCCCCTCTCCTCCTACTTGTGAGTGGAAGAGCTTCCCAGATCTGGTGCCAGTATTCTGAGCACCCTTATGGTCTGAATCTCCGTGGGTTGAGTTGTGATACGTTCATGGTCTGAGTCGTGCACGAACCACCTCGTTCTGCGTTTTTTTTTTTTACTTGCTCTTAAATTTCTCACTGTCCTCCTGTCCGCTAACAGTGAGGGACAAGAGGAGGAGGGGAAAAGGGCCGGACAGGGGAAGGGTCGGGGTGTCAGAGGGGCACCCCTCACAAACTCTCACCCACGCAAAACAAAACACTTTTTCGAATATTCTTTATTTGCGACATCATACAAAAAAAAAAGACTTTTCTGAAGGTTAAAAAAAAATGTTTACCAAAATGTTCTGCCAGCATATAAATTATTTCCTTTGTACAAGTGTGCAGAGAGAGCTCCCTCTCTGCGGACTCAGAGGCGCCTCGCTCCCTGACCAGGGGAACCGGCAGTGGGGTGCGGAGCGGTCTTGGCCCGGTGGCCTGTTCCGGAAGCTGGACCTAACAGCGCCACACGGGCCCAGCAAAGAGCTGAAAACGATGCTTTCATCCACCGGAGAGGACTGGATCGGCAGGGCCAGACTGCAGCCTTCAGATCCCTTCCACCTGCCCACAGCGCACGCCAGAGCGATCGCCCCTCTCCCCCGCGTCTCTCTCGCCCCCTACTGGGCGAGGGCAGTAGCTCAGGCACCTCGCCAAACCCTACCGCCGCCCCCCGCGATTCTGTCTGGGCCGTGTCTCTCGCACCCACAGCCGGAGAACAGGAAGAGGAAGGGGCGTGGCCTGGCCATGAGGAAGGCCCTCCCGCCCCCCCTGGGCAATCTGGTCCAGCCAGCAGCCCAGGACGGACGGATCCGGATCTCGGAGCAGCACAGCCAGCCTGGCATCTTCCCGGATTCTTTCCGCAAGCCCAGGCTGTCCAAAGGAAAATCCTCGAATCCGCTCACTCGGTCCTCCTCCGCCCGAACACGGCCGACACGCTCCGCACGATGCCCCTGAGCCCCGCCCCCTTCTTCAGGGCGCGCGCCCGGCGGATCAGCTCCAGCAGGGCGTGGAAGACGGCCAGCACGCCGTGGTAGGCCTCGGCCGCGGAGATCTCGAAGAAGCCGCAGTCCGCCGCCAGCGCCAGCAGCCGGCCCTCCTCGCCGGACACGGCGCGGCGGTGCTGCAGGTCCCGCTTGTTGCCCACGACGACCACGGGCGCGGCCCGCTCCGCCCCCTTGCGGGCCTGCCGGATCCGCTGCACCAGCTGGCGCACCACCTGGAAGCTGGCGCGGTCGCAGATGCTGTAGACCAGGATGAAGCCGTCCGCCCACTGCAGCTGCTCCTCGCTGACGTAGCCCGGCGTGGCGCAGTTCTGCGAACGAGAGGGGAGGGGGGGGGGGGCGCCCCGACATCAGCCGCCGACAGCCAACAGGTTTGCACAGCTCCTCCTGGAGCCGGCTGGGAAAAGCCCAACAGCTGTACCCCGCCCAGGATTCGAACCTGCAACCTCCCCGTTTCCGAGTGCACAGCCCTGACGGCTCCGCAGTCTAATCAGGTCATTGTGGGATCGTTTGAGCTGCTGAGTCAATGAAGTCATTGCTTTCCTCTGGCTGAAGCTGTTGTGCAGCACGGTCTGCCTACAGGGTATGTACCATCGCCGAGA
This sequence comes from Lepisosteus oculatus, assembly GCF_040954835.1. Classification (NCBI taxonomy): domain Eukaryota; kingdom Metazoa; phylum Chordata; class Actinopteri; order Semionotiformes; family Lepisosteidae; genus Lepisosteus; species Lepisosteus oculatus. The sequence continues at coordinate 6,414,825 of NC_090722.1, read as the reverse complement.
GTTTCTGCTGGAGCAATCTGAGTACAGTGCCTGGCTCAAGGGTACAACCGCTGTGCCCCCACACAGGATTTGAACCTGCAACTTCTCAGTTCTGCGTGCAGAGCCCTGTTGGCTTCTCTTTAGGTCATTATGGGATCATTTACACTGCTGTGGCAGCTAAGTAATTGTTTTCATCTGGCTGAAGCCGTTGTGCAGCATGGTTTCTGCCTAAGCAATCTGAGTAAAGCATACCTGGTTCAGGGGTACAACCAGGCCCCCCTACACAGGATTTGACGGCTCGTGAGTCTCATGAGGTCGTTATGGGATCATTGCACCTGCTGTGTCCATAAAAGGAATTGTGCGCACAGATATCACCACCAGTTTGTACAGCTGGGCGTGCTGGGGCATTGTGGGTACAGCGTCATGCTCGGGGGGTACAACCCAATTAGGACTTGAACCCACGACCCTCATTTCTGGGGTTCAGAACTCCTAACCACTCACTAATCACCTCGCACCGAGGTCTGGGTTTATAGTTGTAAGATCATCAACATAATGTACATTAGTAGTCACACTGACTGAAGACACTGAATCTCTTTAGTCATGAACAGGAAGGTCCACACAAGAACCCCAGGTCCCTTTCTGTATTACTTTGAAAAGTGACCTGTGACCTATGACCTATGAGGATTGTGAAATGTCAGCCCGGTGGACTTCTGTAGAATCAGTGAAACTCGAACCTGAGGACAGGTGGAAACTACAGGAAAATGCATTGTAAATGGAGAGAAGGAGGCACTTTCCACAAAGAGTGGCGGGAGTCTGGAACAAGTTACCCAAGCCGATACCCTGGATGCTTTCAAGAAATGTCAGACCAGCAGTTCAATGGCTGGCAGCGGGTCATCCCCACCCTCTCCTCTCACCCGAGGCTCGCGTTCCCCTGCAACTCACCTGCGGATACAGCGAATCCCAGATGTTAAAGCAGATCTCTCGCCCGTCGATTCGGTCGCTGTGGCTGTAAACAGATTCTGCGGGGGGGAAGAGAAACAAAAAAAAACAACGTTTCAGGCTGGTGGCGATGTCCTTCCCTCGAGGAAGAGAGCGCAGCAGGAGTCTGCGCACGGAGCTGCGAGGCCGGCGGCGGCCGTCTGCTCACCCATGTCGCCGTATTCTCCGATGAACCTCCGCGTGAGAAAACGCACCGTCAGCGCTGTGGGCAGATGGGGAGAACAAACGGTTAGCGCCGCCGCTTGGGGCCTTTCCTCGCTCACTCGGGTCCCCCGTTTCCAAAGGGCACCGCAGCTCAGCCCCGCGCCCCGATAACTCTGGAGCTTTTCGAGGCTTTTTTTGGAGTTAAGGAACAATGCTAATTGGTCTGTATGAACACCGTCCATTTTCCAACAGCTTTATCTAATTCAGGGTCGCGGGGAAGCCGGAATCTATCCCGGCAAGGAATGGCTCCAGGCAGGGAACACCCTGGCCAGGACGTCTGTCCGTCACGGGGCAGATGGACACGCACGCAACTGAAGGCAGTTACCCTGCAGGAAAGTCTCTGGACTGTGGGGGGAAACCGCGCAGACGTGGAGAGAACATACAGACTCCACACAGATGGATGTCAGGAATTGAGGCTGGGGCCCCAGCGCTGCGAGGCAGCGGTGCTAAACACTGCGCCTGTCTTGTACAAAAGCATTTGCGTGAATGACATTAATAGTGTCGTACCTTCCGTGGGGCACCCACTCGGGTGAGCTCAGACACGCGACGCGGACCGGCGAGATCACGGCGCTGGCGCGCAGTACACTGTCGATCGAGAATTCACAGACCCAGAGGTTATTCTCGATCGCCATGACCCGATACCGAGCTCAGCCCACCGCGATTGATACTGTCCTACACACTGCGAGAAACACGGACCGCTACTGCCCCGCCCCGCCCTGCACATACCACGCCCGACTGTGGTAATGATCCCCAATATTGATTATTAATCGAATCATCAGTACGGTTTGCTCACCGGACTTCCCGACGTTTTCAGCTCCCAGGAGCAAAATATTCGCCTCGACCTTCTGCTGGCTTCCCTCCATCGTTTTGCTGCTGTGGTGGGCGCTGGATTTGACCTGGACAACCATTTGGGAGACTGAAGAAAAGGCGAGGTCAGTATCTCCGGCCTCTGCAGCTGCGAGACCTTCTGTCAGAAGCGCAGCGGCACGTGGGCTATATAGACAGGAGGGGGCGGGGTCTTAGGGCTGCGGGGACGGCACGCCAGCCAATCAGAGCGCGGGTCGCCTGTGTTGATGTGTTCCGAACGGGCACTGGAATTCCGAGACCCCCCCTAACAACCCCGCTCCCCCCCGCAGAGCAGGTCAAAGTCTGCCCGTGGGAAATAAACATTAAACTCCAGCGCGGAGCGAGTGCCTCACGCCGGGGCAGGAGGCCCGGGGAGAGTGAAACTGCAAAAACCAGCACCAGGGCATCGGGTTCCTGAGCATCGTTCAACCGCATGGAGGATAGGGGGAGAGTCTGTTTCTCAGCCTCGGGGGGCGCTCAGAGCAGAGCGAACAGGACAGACCTGCAGCTCTTCAAGACTGCCTGTGTGCACACTGGGTCACTGCAACAGGAAGTGTTTATTTTGATTCTTGTCGGGAAATAGCTCATTATCTAGGGAGCACAGAATCAGTCCAGTCCAGAATAAGTTTAGTCAGGACACCAGGGTCCACACCCCACTCTTACTGACAGTGTCCTGGGGTCTGTAGTGACCAGTAGCCAGGACACCAGGGTGCACACCCCACTCTTACTGACAGTGTCCTGGGGTCTGTAGTGACCAGTAGTCAGGACACCAGGGTCCACACCCCACTCTTCCTGACAGTGTCCTGGGGTCTGTAGTGACCAGTAGTCAGGACACCAGGGTCCACACCCCACTCTTACTGACAGTGTCCTGGGGTCTGTAGTGACCAGTAGTCAGGACACCAGGGTCCACACCCCACTCTTACTGACAGTGTCCTGGGGTCTGTAGTGACCAGTAGTCAGGACACCAGGGTCCACACCCCACTCTTACTGACAGTGTCCTGGGGTCTGTAGTGACCAGTAGCCAGGACACCAGGGTGCACACCCCACTCTTACTGACAGTGTCCTGGGGTCTGTAGTGACCAGTAGTCAGGACACCAGGGTCCACACCCCACTCTTCCTGACAGTGTCCTGGGGTCTGTAGTGACCAGTAGTCAGGACACCAGGGTCCACACCCCACTCTTACTGACAGTGTCCTGGGGTCTGTAGTGACCAGTAGTCAGGACACCAGGGTCCACACCCCACTCTTACTGACAGTGTCCTGGGGTCTGTAGTGACCAGTAGTCAGGACACCAGGGTCCACACCCCACTCTTACTGACAGTGTCCTGGGGTCTGTAGTGACCAGTAGTCAGGACACGAAGGTAAATGTGTCTTCTGGACCAGAGGGAGGAGTGCCCCTTACTGTTCCGCCAGAACTGTTTACAGCAGGCCACCTGGTGTTCCTGATTGGACTCCCACTGCAGTGCTGACCAGGCCTCATCAGGTGACAGGGGACCGCTGGTGCTACAACAGGTTGAACTGTAGCCGCTGTGCTAGGACTCAGACTTGAGCAGTCCTGCACCACAGAGCAATGTCCCAGATAAACCCACAAACTCAGCTTGCTGGGAGATGCTGTCTTCTGGGGTTTCTAAGAGTCCCTACAATATGAAGAAGCATTGTTTAGCAATATAATTTGCCAAACGATATTCCTAGATGAAACATTAGGGATAAATCACGCTTCAGATCCTTACGGGCTGGGGCGGCAGGTGTCTTCCCCACGCGTGAAGAGCCCTCGCTCACGCCTCACTGCCGCCTCTAGCGGCCGGTGCCTGTAAACGCTCCACTCAGATGTTCAGTGTAAACAAACACCCCCTCCTCCTTTCGGTCTCCGGCGCAGTACTGACCGTGCCTGTGCCTCACGGTCTCGTGTTTCAGGAACTCTAATCGAATATTACACCCCTGTGCGCGGGATACGCAGCTTTACCGCCGTGACCGAGTCGAGCTGCAGGACCAAGAGGAACAATCCCGATTGAACGTAAGACGCAGACGAGCCAGGGACTGTGCGGTATTTGTTAATATGTGCTGCCACCTGGCGGTTGTCAAGGTGCAGTACGTTTCACGCCCAGAGTAGAGGATCGGGTTGTAAGAAACCCAAGTACAGTGTTTATCCACGGCTGTCGAGGAATAAATCACTAAATTGTCATCGAGACAATGCAACACCAGACGGAAACAGCTGCAGAGCGAGTTTATTTGCTTATGCACGGTGTGTGTGTATATATATATACACACACACACACAAAGTGCTTCTGTACACAAAGGGTAGTGGGTGTCTGGAACAAGTAGTGCCACCATGTTCTTGAAATATTACCAAAAAGGTGGCGCAATTCTCTAAGAATCGTCTGGACGATATCTTGAGATCAGTGACCTGCTGTGTCATTCAATGAATGGCCTCCTCTCATCTGCTACTTTTCAGAATGTCATATCAACTATACTGTATATTCTGCGGCGTACCAGTGCCGGACTATTTTTCAACGAGTTCAGGTGGGGAGCTGCGTCAGCATGCATAGGCTGCAAAGGAACAAGTAATAGATTTATCCCATGCTGAAGAGATGAAAGAAAACACGGCCGAAACGGTGTGTTTCTTTCTTCTCTTTTCAGCCTGGAATGAACCTATTATGTCCCCCTTATTTTTCAACGATACGCTTTGGGTCACATGAGGAAGGATTTATTAGGTTAGCCAGTCAAAAACAACAACGACAGTCACATGATGGAGGTCTCGTTGCGCTTTAATAGATCCACGGCAGGGGCGATCACGTGATAAAATATCGGCTTTGTCATCGTCTTCTTGTTTATTAACCAATCAAAAGATAAATGCGTAGATCACATGACAGGCACGCGGTTGGTCGTGGTCCAATGAGGAGCCGTGCGGTTTGTTTGAACTGTGGAGGGCGGGCGAGGGAGAGATTTTTTCAGCGTCTCGAATGTATGGATACAGATGCAATAAAAAAGTTGTAAAATATAGACAGATACAGGTAATAGAAAACATAAATGAAAAACGCAATAATTAATATTGCTCGAGCGATTTTTTTTTATTAATCGAAAGAGGTCTTGACATTGCTGAATATACAAATACGGTGCTTGTTGTTTAAACGGCGTTACACTGACAGGAAATTTACGCTTCGAAAAAGTGTTTATTCAATCATTGAAATATCATTATGAGTACCATTTTATGGGGTGAGTGTAGTATTTAGTCTGACGGGGGGGTCATTTTTAGTGCTCATCCCGTGTGAGCTAACTGCTCTTCGGCCAGCTCTGTTTTCGTAGGCCTGCGTTTATCTCATAGCCTACGCGAACGACCGCCATCGTGTTGCTACACCTACGATGGCCCATAAACAGATTTATTACTCGGACAAGTATGACGACGAGCAGTATGAATACAGGTGAGGTTCCTCCTCCTCCTCGTGTCTGTGCTATCGGAATTATTACGGTTTGGTGTTAAAATAGGCCCTTGCGTGTCATTTCTCCTCCACGTTTCCTCTTACTCGGCGGTGACGGTGTTCCTGTACATCCGGCCGACAGCTGGTGTATTTGTAGGACCAGCAGGGGTGTCCGCGCCCCGAGCTGAGGCTCGGTTCTGTCTGAACCTGCCGCGTGTGGGAGAACAGGTTCAAGCCCCTGTCTCCTCACCTTCTCGTCCCTCTGCTCTCCTCCCCACTGAGAGCTGGTGTGCGGGGAGCGTACTGGTGCATCATCCAGCTGGGGCTGCTCACTGGTGGTGGTGGTGGAGGGGATCCCCATTAACTGTACAGCACTTTGAGTGGAGTGTCCAGGAAAGCGCTTTATTATAATCATTTTTTATCGTTGCACAAGGAGACACCTGGCCCGTTTGGGTGTTAGAAGCGAATTGATCCCAGGATCTCAAACAGTTTCCTGGAAGGAACTGAGGGTATTGGCTTCAATCACATGGCTGTGCAGCTTGTTCCACACTCCCACTGCTCTCTGTGTAGAGCAGCGCCTCCTGTTCCTGGTGTTAAAGGTTTCTACCCTGTGGCTTCCGTGTGTCTCGCCGATGTCGTCGCCGACCCGCCTGGGTTTTGGGAGAGCTGGGTCGGGTTCCCCCGCCCTCTCTGTGCCGAAGGTGTGTGCGCTCGTGAATCCGAGCGTCTGCGCCCGCTCCTGTCTTTCCTGGGGGTTCGGGCTCCGCCAGTGAGGCCGTGCACTCGTTGTGTCTCTGCAGGCACGTCATGCTGCCCAGGGAGATCGCCCGCCTGGTGCCCAAGACCCACCTGATGTCCGAGACGGAGTGGCGCAACCTGGGCGTCCAGCAGAGCCAGGGCTGGGTGCACTATATGATCCACGAGCCGGGTCAGTACCAGCAGAACCAGGGCAGACCCCCTCCCCCCCGGCAGCTGCTGTCAGGCCTGAAGAGAGGGGAGAAAACTTCTTGGTGCTGTCCTCTCCTCACTTCGATCTCGCAAGTTCAGCGAGCTTTAATGGCATGACCAAGGAGTTAGAGAGTTGCCAAAGCAGAGACTGACATTTACAGTACAAACATTATTGAACATTTACATACAACACATAGAACATTATTGAGAGGCACTCACACACTGTATTATTATTATTATTGAGAGACAGGCTCACTGTCTGTTCCTCAGGCTGGGACAGGAGATCACACACTGTATTATTATTATTGAGAGACAGGCTCACTGTCTGTTCCTCAGGCTGGGACAGGAGATCACACACTGTATTATTATTATTGAGAGACAGGCTCACTGTCTGTTCCTCAGGCTGGGACAGGAGATCACACACTGTATTATTATTATTGAGAGACAGGCTCACTGTCTGTTCCTCAGGATGGGACAGGAGATCACACACTGTATTATTATTATTGAGAGACAGGCTCACTGTCTGTTCCTCAGGCTGGGACAGGAGATCACACACTGGTTTATTATTATTGAGAGACAGGCTCACTGTTCATCTCTCTCTCCACAGAGCCCCACATCCTGCTCTTCCGGAGGAAGCTGCCCCAGAAGAGCTCCTGACAGCCGGAGTGTGATGGCGGGATGAGGGAGGGGAGTTGGGAGTGACAGAGCGTGGTTGGGCTTTCAAGCCTCTCTGTTCCCTCTTCCTGCCCTCCAGACCCCCGATGCCGTGGGCCCTGTGTGTGTACCAGATCCATGACGCCGTGGGCCCTGTGTGTGTACCAGATCCATGACGCCGTGGGCCCTGTGTGCTGTCCGGTGCTGCCCAGCCCCATCTGGATCAGCACTGGCGCTGACTTGGCTCCATGCGAGAGCCATCAGCCCAGCCCAGCTCCTGTTGCTCTGATTGGGGCGGTGACTGGTCCGGTCCAGGGAGGACGGGGCGGTGACTGGCCGGGTCCAGGGAGGACGGGGCCCTGCTGGGACGTGTTGAAAAGCTCCGGGCCGGGCCTGACAGACTGCTGTGGGATTAGGTGCTTCTGTTCTGTTCCATCCAGAAGTAAATATTTTACAAGTTGGTCAGCCAAAAAAAAGTTTTAAAACCTTTTTAGTTTTTAAAAACTTTTTACTACAGCGTTTTTATAATTGACTGTACTCTGCTCTTTATGAAATGGCTTTCTGCCACACATTTGTAATCGGGGCTGTTGCTGATGTCTGAAATAAACGCTTGAATTGCTGTGGATTGTGTCTGATTTTAGTTTGTGGAGATCACATTTTTTTTTTAGAGACAGCCACCCTTGCGCAGATTCTGAATTTATGAATTTACAGAAGGTCTTTCTCTTCGGAACGCTGTACGTGACGGGAGGGGGGACCGATTTGATTGTAACACGCCGAAGCGCGGCCTCTCAGACAAACTTGCTGGGGGGGGGTGAAAGCGCAGACAAGTTTTTAGTCCCGCCTACTTCGGCGTACCATTGGTTGGCAGGATCACTCAGCTGAGCTGTAATTGGTCAGTACCGAGCTTCCCGGTTTGCCCGAAGCCGGTAAAGCCTGCAAACGGGTAAGTTTGGCTTGGACTTTCGCTGTATATAGAGTGGTATTTCATTAAGGGTTTTTTTTTATTCTTGTGATAAAAGAGAAAGGCTTCAATGGTCGAGCGAGATGTGAATTGTAAAGGCTAAAACCTTAACCATGCAGTGGTCAACGGTGGGGGATAGGGACGGGGGTTGAGGTGAGCGGGTTAAAGTCCCCTACACTGGCAACCGAAAGAGAGAAGAATATTATAAATATTACATCTGGAAATTAAAAAATAAGGCCGAACAAAGCACGATTAGTAGACAGCTTAATTTCTGTCCACGGAATTAATAGGTTTCCATAACATGTTACTGGCCCAGCCGGGCACAGTGAATGGTATCAGTGTGTCGGACCCCCTCCCCCCCCCCCGCCTCGGACCCGGGACCGGAGGCGGGGCGATCCCGCCGGCTCCCCCAGCCAGAGCTGGTGTCGGACAGAGGCGGCACAGTGTGGTCGCAGGCCGGGTAATGTGGGGATCGCTTCCGCACCGGGGGGCGTCTGGGGGACAGACCCCTTCACCGCCGAGCACGCGTGGGGAGTTTCCGGCGCTCGCCGGATATCCCGACCTCCAGCGTGCCCGGCTCAAGAGCTGAGGGCGTCTCTGGCGCAGCGGTGGAGATCGCCTCCGTCTGGAATCATTCAGACGCCTGCGGGGGGTCAATCCGAGTTACTGAGCGCGGGGCAGGGGCAGGGGCAGGGGCAGGCAAACCGCCTCCCCCCCGCTGCTGGGACCAGTTTCAAGTCAGACTGCTCTCCCTGTAGGTTTGACAGGGCAGTGTGCCGCTTCAGGCACTGAGCTCTGGAGGAGCGAGCGGGGGCTCTGGGCTCGAAAGCCCGAGGTTGCGGGTTCACATCCCTGGGCACAGCAGCTGTGCTCTTGAGCAAGGCGCTCTGTTCAGATCGCTCCAGTAGGACACCCGGCTGTGCTGACCAGTATCGCGAGTGAGAGGCTGCTTTTAACGGGCTTCGATGAAAGGCTTAGCGCTGGTCCTGACTGAAGCTCCTGCTCGGCTCTTCGTGACAGGAAGCCCTCTCCTGCCCTGACGAGGCCTGCTGGCTCTCAGCGTGATGCAGTGTCCGGCCTGCTGTCGTCGGCCCTGACAGGCAGCCTCCTCCGGGACCCCCCTCCCTCCCTCCCCCGCTGCCTGTCCTGGATGTGGGCCTCCGTGTCCAGAGTCTCCAGAGCGGCCGACCGAGTGAGGAGACTGGGCTCCCAGCTGACTGCCATGGCGCAGTCCGGCCACAGCGCCAGCGGTGAGGCCTCCGAGCCACAGGGGGGCGCTGTCACCGCCGGCATCATCATCATCGGGGACGAGATCCTCAAGGTCGGTTGGTCGCTCTGGCTTCTGGTGCTCTTGTTGGTGTTGGCTCTCCCAGCTTGTGTCCTTCTCCTCCTTTAGTGTGTCTCCCATCTGTTTATTCCCCTCGCCCCTCGCCCCTCGCCCCCACTCCCCCACTCCCTCTCAGTCTTTCTCTCCTGTCCTTCATGAAGATGAAACTCAATTAACATTAAAACCCTCTTCAAAGACATGGACATTTTGCAAAAATGGTGTTATAGGATGTGTAGTGTAATGGGAAAGCTAACCCTAGCTATAGCCCAGGACTAACTGATATATATATATCAAGTTTTTAATCAAGTATATCAAGTTTGTTATTTATCAAGTTTTTATAAGAAATTCACTGACCCTTATTAACATGACCGATAAGTTACAGTCTTGCTGTGGTCACTGAGCCTGTCCTCTCTGGACATCCTGTTCCATCTGTGTCCAGTGTCTGTGTCCAGGCTGTGGTCACTGAGCCTGTCCTCTCCGGACAGCCAGGTCCATCTGTGTCCAGTGTCTGTGTCCAGGCTGTGTTCACTGAGCCTGTCCTCTCTGGACAGCCTGGTCTGCCTGTGTCCAGTGTCTGTGTCCAGACTGTGGTCACTGAGCCTGTCCTCTCTGGACATCCTGTTCCATCTGTGTCCAGTGTCTGTGTCCAGGCTGTGGTCACTGAGCCTGTCCTCTCCGGACAGCCAGGTCCATCTGTGTCCAGTGTCTGTGTCCAGGCTGTGTTCACTGAGCCTGTCCTCTCTGGACAGCCTGGTCTGCCTGTGTCCAGTGTCTGTGTCCAGGCTGTGGTCACTGAGCCTGTCCTCTCCGGACAGCCTGGTCTGCCTGTGTCCAGTGTCTGTGTCCAGGCTGTGGTCACTGAGCCTGCCCTCTCTGGACAGCCTGGTCTGCCTGTGTCCAGTGTCTGTGTCCAGACTGCGGTCCCCGAGCCTGCCCTCTCTCTCCAGGGTCACACCCAGGACACGAACTCCTGGTTCCTGTGCCGGGGCCTGCGCGCCAGTGGCGTGAGCGTGCGCCGCGTGGCGGTGGTCCCGGACGACGTGGGGGAGATCGCGGCCGAGATCGCCGCCATGGCCCCCCGCCACACCTTCCTGCTGACGTCCGGCGGCATCGGCCCCACCCACGACGACGTCACCTTCGCGGCCGTGGCGCAGGCCTTTGGGGAGCCCCTGCGCCCCCACCCGGAGCTGGCCCGGCTGGTGCAGGGCTTCTTCGGCGTGTCCGAGCCCGGGAGCGCCCCCATGAAGCTGGCGCTGGTGCCGGCGTCGGCGCGGCTGCACTACGGCGCCGATCCGGCGACCGGGAGGCAGTTGCGCTTCCCGCTGGTCAGCGCCCACAACGTCTACATCTTCCCCGGGGTGCCCTCCCTGCTGGAGGCGGCCTTCGAGGGGCTGCGGCACCTCTTCGCCAGCCCCGGCACCCGCTTCCACCTGCGGGAGCTGTTCGTGGACGCCGACGAGGCGGCGCTGGCGCCCGCGCTGGCCCGCGCCCAGGCCCGGTTCGGCCGGCGCGTGGGGCTGGGCTCGTACCCGGACTGGCTCAGCAACTACCACCGCGTGCGGCTCACCCTGGACTCGGACAGCGCCGAGAGCGTGGAGGAGGCGCGGCGCCACCTGCTGGACGCCCTGCCCCCCGGCTGCGTGGTGCCGCTGGTGGCCGAGCCCGTCGCCGTGGCGACGCAGGAGGTGTACCGGCTGGCGCGGTCCGGTGAGTGAGAGGCGGGGCGGGGGGGGGGTGGGGGTGTGTCTGGGGCGCCACAGGCGGGTGGCGAGACCTGTGACCTGTGACCTGTGACCTGTGACCTCTGCCCCGCAGGTACCGCCCTGGGCCTGAAGGTGGCGTCGGCCGTGCAGACCATCGAGACGGCGCTGGAGCAGTACCCCCCCAGCCAGATCTGCGTGGGCTTCAACGGGGGCAAAGACTGTACAGCCCTGCTGCACCTGTACTACGCTGTACTGAGGAGGTGAGACAGGCAGAGAGAGAGACAGGGCTGCTCTGAGGGGGTGAGACAGGCAGGGAGAGAGACAGGGCTGCTCTGAGGGGGTGAGACAGGCAGGGAGAGAGACAGGGCTGCTCTTGGGGGGGTGAGACAGGCAGAGAGAGAGACAGGGCTGCTCTGAGGGGGTGAGACAGGCAGAGAGAGAGACAGGGCTGCTCTGGGGGGGTGAGACAGGGCTGCTCTGAGGAGGTGAGACAGGCAGAGAGAGACGAGGAGGAGAGAGAGGGAGTGATTGTGTGGCTGTGAGATTCTGTGTCTTGTCACTAGCCTCTATATGTGAATGAATCCTGAGGTTCTGCCTCTGCCGGCCTGTCCCTCTGTCTCGCAGGAAGTTCCCTCAGGCTGAGGACAGGGTCAAGGCGCTGTACATACGCATCGTGTCTCCCTTTCCTGAGATGGAGCGTTTCCTGAAGGACACCATCAAGAGGTGAGTCGCCCAGGTCGATGGTAGACAGGGCTCCAGAGATGTTGGAAGAAATAACCCTCCTTCCTTGTGCTGCTGTGCTCTGGCTCTTTGTCCCCTGCTTGTGGTCGCACTGGGATCATCAGTCTCCAGTGTGCAGCGTCTCTCTCTCCCCCGTGTGGCGACGGGCGGCATTGCACTGTGCGCCCCTGTCTGTAGCAGGGGACCCTACACACACACTGTAACTTCTGAAAATCCTCCTCTTTAAAGAAGAGGATGGCCAGTGGGCCTGAAGCATTACTACTGAATGAGCAGTAGGAAGAGAACAGGCAATAACTGCAAAATAAAGCATGTGCCTGAGAAGAGAATCCGGGCCCCCGGGTCCCGGATTAGAGTGATGACGAGGGGTTCGATCCCGCAGGTATGACCTGGAGGTGTACATGGTGGAAGGGAATATCCGGCAGGCTCTCATCGACGTCCAGGAGCAGCACCCAGAGCTGCAAGCTGTCCTGATGGGAACGCGGCGCACGGACCCCTACTCGCGAACCCTGACCCCGCTGTGCCCCACTGACCCCGGCTGGCCACATTACATGCGCGTGAACCCCCTGCTGGTGAGTCCCGGAACTGCACCTCGGAAGAGCAAATAGTATTCAGTACAGAATAAAACGTCAATGATCAGTAAAGGACAGTCTAGCACAGCTGGGAATGAAGCAGGCACAGACACTGCAGCAGTAAAGTGGGTACACAGAGGTGTCTCTGCGTGCAGAAGTCTTGTGGGGAGACCTGCACAACTGCCTTATTTCTGTCTAGATCTAAATACAAGATAATAATAATAATAATAATAATTGCTTACACTTATATAGCGCTTTTTCTGGACACTCCACTCAAAGCGCTTTACAGGTAATGGGGACTCCCCTCCACTACCACCAATGTGCAGCATCCACCTGGATGATGCGACGGCAGCCATAGTGCGCCAGAACGCTCACCACACATCAGCTATCAGTGGGGAGGAGACCAGAGTAATGAAGCCAATTCACAGAGGGGGATTATAAGGAGGCCATGATTGGTAACAGCCGATGGGGAAATTTGGCCAGGATGCCGGGGTTACACCCCTACTCTTTTCGAGAAACACCCTGGGATTTTTTAATGACCACAGAGAGTCAGGACCTCGGTTTTACGTCTCATCCGAAGGACGGCGCCTAAGATCTAAAGACCTAAATCTTACTGTGGCTCAGCAGGAGTGAGCCTGGCCAGTACCAGGATGGGAGACTCCCAGGTCGTTTCTCGAAAAGAGTAGGGGTGTAACCTGGCCAGATTTCCCCCTGGCCTTTACCAGTCATGGCCTCCTAATAACCCCCCTCTCTGAACTGGCTTCATCACTCTGCTCTCCTCCCCACTGAGAGCTGGTGTGTGGGGAGAGGACTGGTGCATCACACAGGTGGGGCTGCACACTGGTGGTGGTGGACGGGATCCCCATTACCTGTAAAGCTCTTTGAGTGGAGTGTCCAGAAAGGCGCTATATAAGTGTAAAGATGATGATGATGATGATTATTAAGACAAGTACCTACCACCACACCTCCCACTGTCGGGGGGCCCAGTCCAGGTGTGGAAGGTGATTCACAGTCAGGATGAGAGCGTGTGTTCTGTCTCTCAGGACTGGAGCTACCACGATATCTGGGAGTTCCTGCGCACCCTGTACGTGCCCTACTGCATCCTGTACGATAAGGGGTAAGAGTACCCGCTGTCTCTGTCTCTGGTCTCTCTCACCCTTTCCTACATCAATCCACCTTCCCACTGCTCGATCCGGTACAGGGAAACAGGCACGGGGCAGGACACCACACACACACGCAGACACACACTCACACCAGGGCCAGTTTCCCCAGAAGCCTGTTAACCCACCAGCATGTCTTTGATCTGTGGGAGGAAACCAGAGCACCTGAAGGAAACCCACAGGAACATGGGGAGAACATGCAAACTCCACACAGACAGCAGCCCAGGACTTGAACCCAGGGACCCAGTGCACTGTGCCACTGTGGCGCCCCTCTGTACATCCCTCTCTTTGATTCTCTCTCTGCCTCGTGCGGTGTCGGTACGCCATCAACCAGTCTCCTTCTCACTTTTCCTCTCAGCTACACCTCTCTGGGCAGCATGGACAACACCACCAGGAACCCAGCGCTGCAATTCGTCGACGAGAGGGGCGTGGTCAGGCACCGGCCCGCCTACCAGCTGGAGAACGAGGAGGATGAGCGCAACTCCAGGAAGTGACATCATCACCAGGCGACGAGCACAGGCAGAGACTGGGGGCCACACATGGGCAGCCTGGAGACAGGGGGAGAGGAAAGAGAAGGAGTGAATGAAAGATTGAGAGAGAGAGAGGGAGGGAGGGATAACAGACAAGTGAGGGAAAGGAAGGGAGGCCTGATGGGTTAGGAGCATGAGGTGCTGAGAACGATTCATTTCACAAGGATGAAAGAGAAACCTTCCATCCTGAGCACAATTAAATTGAACACAATTAAAATGGTTTAATTAGCCAGTTCACTGCTTCAATTAAGGGCCTAATTAAAATGTAGTTGTTTTTAAAAATCTGTTTTAAAGGGAGATGCGAGAGCGCATTTTCAGTTTTTTTCTGAATGAGCGTCTCGTTAAGGACCAGGGGTGGGAGAGGATGACCAGTCTCTGGCTTGAACACCCTCATTCCTGAAGTAACAGAATGATGTAATTCAGCAGAAACAACCTGATTCAAGACTGTCCTGAATTCTGCCTGCTGGAACTCAGCCAGGTGTGTTTAGGACAGGTTCTGGGATTAATTTCAAGTGGGAATCGGGACAGCTTCTGGGATTCATTTCAAGTGGGAATCAGGACAGGCTCCAGGATTAGTCCTGATGGAAATCAGGACAGGTTCTGGGGTTAATTTCAAGTGGGATTCGGGACAGGTTTGGGGATTAATTACAGGTGGAAATTGTGACAGGCTCCAGGATCTATCTTGGATGGGAATTGTGACAGGTTACGGGATAACTCCTGGGCTGGGAATCAGGGATTCATCTCGAGTGGGATACAGAACAGGCTCTGAGTCACTGTGACTTCATCAGAAATCTCAGCTTTCTGCTAATGGATGGATATAGACGTACTGTATTTAATTTACTGCAAAGGAACAAGTCAAGGTTCATTCCAGGCTGAAAAGAGAAGTAAAGAAACGCAACGTTTCTGTGGAGCCTTCTCTACCGACCCAAACTACTGTACTGTGTGTACTGATGTGCAGTTCATCTTAGTTTTCAGAGGCCTCGTTGATTTATGTAAACAGTTTGCGATTTAATGTTGGTGTTTTTTTTTCACGTGCTGTTCTCTCTCTCGGGCGAATAAAGTGGTCGCAGACAGGACCGCGGTGCGCCGTGCACCTCGGGTTCACTGTTGTCTGCTTTAGCCGTGTTGAACACCGCCCTGAGGCCAGGATGGACTGGCATTTGTCATTTTTGTTCCGTTCCTGGAGCTGACGGAAATCTGGGAGGAGAACTCTGGGAGAGGGGTGGAAGGCGGGGGGGCTGTGGAGGAACGGTGAGATTTGAGTGGCGAGGGGAGGGGTCGAACGTAGCTTAAGGATCGTTTTGGCTGTTGATGCGTTTCTGGGGGAGGAGACGGAAGACGCCCAGTAGAGACAGAAGAGGGATCTGCACTCTTTGAAAGGTCTCCGTTTCTTATCTGATGGGCTCTGCTAGTCTCCCGCTCTCTAGTTCCTCCTTGTGTATTTATATGCCAGTCTGTTAATAATATGTTATATATGCAGCATGCTTAATTTAAATCTAACAGCAACACCAAAACGACTAATTAAGGAGCAGCTCATTATCATGGCTGATATTCTAATTAGAATATTGGAAGCCTAGCTAGAGTCTAATTAGATCTTGGAAACCTTCTCTTGGCGTCTAGCTGTAACTTGGAAAACGGTAACGATGCAATTGGCCTCGGTAAAGAAGACTACAAATCCCAGAATCCAATACGACTGCAGCTTTAGTGCACATGCGTGCAGCCAGGGAGACCAGTTCAAACGACGTCTGGGGAAATTAGAGTGGAATACACATACATTTCCACGGAGAAGGATTGACGCTTTGTTACAATTGGTCGGGCTCTATTTTAACGTTTATGGTCTCTCATTTCGAGATTTAAAAAAAAGGTTTTTGCTGCCATTCTCTTTTTGGAAGAAATGAAAGCTGCCCCCCCTCCTTTCATGCTTGAATTGGATCATCCTGGAATGTTCCATTAGGTTAAATAAAGCAGGGGATTAGCAGTAAGACCAATAAACACGTTAAAAGTAAAAATAAAAAACTCTTTAAAAAGTAAAAAATACAATCAAGATTTAGTTCGTGTTACAATTGAAGCGAACAGAAAAGCCCTGCTTTGGAAGCTGGAATTGGAGAATGCTCTCTGGCCCGCTGGATTCGTGGCTCTGTGGCCGAGTCCACCCTCTTGCCCCGCGGAGGTGCTGTCTTCCGGGTGCGAGGCAGCGCGGAGCGCCCCTCTTTGTCCCGGCGGCCAGTCCTCCCAGTCTGATGGAGGCCGGTGGCTCCTTTTCTTGATGTCGAGGTAATTCGCTCTCCGCGCACGATCGCGACAGAAAGCGGCTGCGGTCGTCCTCGGGTGGAGGCGGTGTCGGCCGACGGAGGAGATCAGTCGCTGCGTTTAAATACCCCCACCCCGCTCCCCCCCTCCCCTCCACGAGTTAATTGAGTTTGTCGTGCTGGATTGGAAAACGTCCCTCTTTTTTTTTTACCATGAATTTTTAATTTTTACTCCAGCGTGCGGTGTTTTGTGTTTTTTTTTTAACCTACCCGTGGGCGAATTAAAAGCAGACCGCGGAACTGCCCTCTGGCTCGTTTTTTTTGCTCATAAACAAAAGATATGCACCCGGACCGCGGGGACAGCTTTAACCCCTAAAACATTTAATTTCCCTGGACGCGGGTCCGCTCAGGAGCCCTGCCTGGGCTCTTCGGGAAATCGCACCCAGACTGGAAGAGCTGTACCTGGGCAGGGGCTGGCAACTGCAGTCCCATTCAGTAGCGGGGAGATCGGCGGGTCTCCGGGCGGAGAGAAGCCTCGTTTAGCCCGACCGGCCACCCCGCCTGTGTCCGCACCCGGAGGGACGAGAGGGACTGTATCTTCTGTGGAGTCGGGGACATGCCGGCTCGCCGCAGGTGCTATTAATGGCGGCCGACCCGGGGAAGCTGCAGGCACAGAGTCACAGCAAGAGAAGCAAAGGTACGAGTTCCGAGAGCCAATCAAACAACGGGGAAACCAATTAACTAATTATATCTGTCTGTGTGCGTGTCTGTCCGTCTGTCGACAGGAAGGGTGGGAAACAGGTAATCCGTTTTTTATCTGTTGGATAACTGTAAACTTCACATTAACACTCCTTCATCATCATCAGAGCTGTAGAGTAACTGTACAGACACTCAGTCCAGCTCCTCTGTATCTTCACATGAACACTCCTTCATCATCATCAGAGCTGGAGAGTCACTGTACAGACACTCAGTCCAGCTCCTCTGTATCTTCACATGAACACTCCTTCATCATCATCAGAGCTGGAGAGTCACTGTACAGACACTCAGTCCAGCTCCTCTGTATCTTCACATGAACACTCCTTCATCATCATCAGAGCTGTAGAGTCACTGTAAAGACACTCAGTCCAGCTCCTCTGTTTCTTCACATGAACACTCCTTCATCATCATCAGAGCTGGAGAGTCACTGTACAGACACTCAGTCCAGCTCCTCTGTATCTTCACATGAACACTCCTTCATCATCATCAGAGCTGGAGAGTCACTGTACAGACACTCAGTCCAGCTCCTCTGTATCTTCACATGAACACTCCTTCATCATCATCAGAGCTGGAGAGTCACTGTACAGACACTCAGTCCAGCTCCTCTGTATCTTCACATGAACACTCCTTCATCATCATCAGAGCTGGAGAGTCACTGTACAGACACTCAGTCCAGCTCCTCTGTTTCTTCACATGAACACTCCTTCATCATCATCAAGGCTGCAGATGTGAATTGGTCTGTGATGGGTCTGTGTCTGTTGTCTGTACAGGTCTACAGATGAAGAGCCCAGAGAAGAAGAAGAGGAAATCCAGTGCTCAGGTAAGCAGCACTTGTGTCTCCACCTGTCAGTCAGCAGTGCTGATCAGTGTTTTTCTCAGGCTGTTGGCCCTGCATGTCAGATCTGCAGCTGGGAGTCCAGCCCTGCACCCCTGAATCAGACAGCAGCCCTCAGTGTGAGACTGCACCCCTGAATCAGAGCGAGCTGCTGTCCTCAGTAATATCCAGGGCCGTCAGGCTGCTGGGGGGCTGGTCTGGATGGGGGTGACATCATCGGTTCTGCTGGGGTGTGGCCGTGGATTCAGGGGTCCCAGAGACTAGTGGGCTGGGGAGTCAGTCCTTTTGCGAGCAGCAGCGTGGATTTAACTTTCTCTCTCTCTCCTCTCTCCTCTCTCCCCCTCCTATCCCTCCTCCTCTCCCATCTCTCTCTCCCATCACCCCTCTCTCCTCCATCACAGGGAGCTGCGTTCTCCCACCTCTCAGAATTCGCCCCCCCTCCGACCCCCATGGTCGATCACCTGGTGGCCTCCAACCCCTTCGACGATGACTTTGGGCCCCCGGCTCGTGCTGGGGGACCCCCTGGGGGCCCCGGCTCGGCTGGCGGGCCCTTCCTTCCCAGCCCTGGCGGGGGGTACGGGGGCCCGGGGGGGCCCATGAGAATGGGGGGGATGCCGTTCCTCGGAGGGGGGGCGGCAGGAGCGGGGGGAAGCGGCCAGCCCACGCGCAGGCCCCCCTTCGGCCCCCCAGGAGCGGGGGGCGCTGGGGGGGGGCACCACCAGATGGGGTTTGGGGGTCTCCCCGGGTTCGGGGGTCCAGGCCCGGGAGGAGGGGCAGGGGGGGGCGGAGGCGGGGGGTTCCCGCCGGGGGGGCCGCAGTTTAACATCCCCCCCAGTTTCAGCCCCCCGGGGCCCATGCACCACGGCCCCGGCTTCAACCCCATGCTGTCTCCGGGGGCGCTCGGGGGAGCAGGGGGAGCACCCCACCCCAGATTTGGGGTGCCTCCCCAGCAGCCCCCAGGACAAGGAGGTCACCATTTTAACAGCCCCCCCCTGCCCAGCGGCGGGGGCCCCCGGCCGCCCCACGGCCCGCTGGGACCCATGGGGGGTCTGCCCAGCGGCATGAACAGCATTCCCAGCATGCCCGGCATGTCCAGTATGGGGGGGGGCGTTGGCGGGGCTGGGATGGGGGGTCTCCCTGGGATGCCTCCAGGGCAGTTCCCCCCCCATGACAGCCCTTACCCCGGCCCCAGCCCCCCCGGGGGCGAGGAGGGCAAGAGCTTCCCTGGGGCAGGAGGGCAGCAGCAGCAGCCGCCCCCCCCCCAACAGCAGCCACAGCCGCCCCCCCCACCCCAGCCCGGCCTGAGCGCGCCCCCTAACCAGGCGCCCCCCGGACCCCCGCCTCCGCCGGCCGGGGCTGGGGGGGGCTTCCCAGGCCACCCCGACATGCAGCCGACCCCCACCCCCAATTCCGGCCCGGCCCCCCCCGCGCCAGCCCCCTCCCAGCCCGCCCCCACCCCCACCCCCAACCCCTCGCCCCCGGGCCCCGTCAACGGGGGGCAGCACCCGCCTCCGCCGCCGCCCCCGGCCCCCGCCTCCGCCAACCCGCCCCCCAACCCCCCCCAGCCCGCGCCGCCCCCCAGCTCCGCGCCCGGCGCCCCCGCCAGCGCCCCCTATGGCCAGCAGAACAGCGGCGCGGGCGGGGCGCCGGCGGGGGGGGCCAACAGCGCCGGGGGGCCAGGCGGCACCGCCGGCTCGGCTTCAGCTCAGCCCGTCTCGGGGTCCCCCCTGCCGCCCCCCACGGGGGCCCCCCTCCCCTCCGCCGCGGCGGGGAGCGGCCCCACCGCGCAGAAGGGCGCGGGCGGCCTCGTGTTCCCCTGCGGGTTCTGCCTGTCGGAGGTCAACGACGACCAGGACGCCATCCTGTGCGAGGCCTCGTGCCAGAAGTGGTTCCACCGCGACTGCACGGGCATGACGGAGACCGCCTACGGGCTGCTGACCCGCGAGAGCGCCGCCGTCTGGGCCTGCGACTTCTGCCTCAAGACCAAGGAGATCCAGTCCGTCTACATCCGCGAGGGCCTGGGCCAGCTGGTGGCCGCCAACGACGGCTAGAGGGCACGCTGACCCTCTGGCTGACCGCCTGAGGGACGGGCACGCTGACCGCCTGAGGGATGGACACACTGACCCTCTGAATGACCAGCTGATGGACGGGCACGCTGACCCTCTGGCTGACCGGCTGAGGAATGGACACACTGACCCTCTGGCTGAGCGCCTGAGGAATGGACACACTGACCGCCTGAGGAATGGACACACTGACCCTCTGACCAACTGCCTGAGGGACGGGCACGTTGACCCTCTGGCTGACCGGCTGAGGAATGGACACACTGACCGCCTGAGGAATGGAAACACTGACCCTCTGGCTGACCGGCTGAGGGACGGGCACGCTGACCCTCTGGCTGACCACCTGAGGAATGGACACACTGACCCCCTGACTGACCGGCTGACAGACAGGCACGCTGACCCTCTGACCAGCTGAGGAATGGACACTGACCCCCTGACCTGCAGAGGGACACACACGCTGACCCTTTGACTGATCCACTGAGGGACAGACGCGCTCACTGAGTGACCGGCATGCAGAGAGATCAGGCAGGACTTGGAAGTGAAGCACAGCTGCACCAGAGCCAGACTCCGCCAAGCCCTGAACCCCAGAGCATCCACCCAACCACCCACTATCCCAGCACTACAGACCTCATCTACTGTCCACTAAGGGGACTGTGTGAGAGGAGAGGGACAGCAGTGCCTCTAGCAGTATCTACATTCAATTAGATGGGATCAAATAAGATACATGGCTCTCCATCTGGGCCGGGTCACACTGTAACCCTACAGTCCAGAGATCGCTGGTCCAGTCTGGGTCACACTGTAACCCTACAGCCCAGAGATCGCTGGTCCAGTCTGGGTCACACTGTAACCCTACAGTCCAGAGATCACTGGTCCAGTCTGGGTCACACTGTAACCCTACAGTCCAGAGATCGCTGGTCCAGTCTGGGCCGGGTCACACTGTAACCCTACAGTCCAGAGATCGCTGGAGGGATTGTGGTTCATCAAGGGGGAGGACTGGGGACTGGGAGGACTGTTGTAAAACATATTTTACAAGGGAATACCGACCATTCCTCAGTTATCATTCCATGCTTTTTCCTAGTGTAAAATCCTTTGGAGTAACATTCCCATTGGGAAGCTGAAATAGAATGGAAGATGGTGTTATGGACTCTATGGTCTTTCTGACCTCTGACCTCGGCCTTGCCTGTCTGACCTCGGCCTATAACCGTTTCTATTTTGTACTACTCCTGTATTAAAGAGGTAAAAGCTTTCTTACTGTCGCTCTCTGGAGTTACCCAGAGGGAGCTTGTATATAAAGGTACTGTTCAAACCAAGTAAAGAGGGAGCCACTCATTTTATACTCAACCCTGGGACTCGTCTTCATTGGGTCGTGAGTTAACGTCGTCCGACGCCTCTATCCGAGACGACCTGCAGTTACAGCATGGTCTCCCAGTCCAGTCCTGCAGGCCCGTGGCTCCTGGTGTGTGTCCCAGTCGATCTCACTGGTGTACTTACTCTAATTGTTTAATCAACAGCATCATCGTTAATTCTTCTCACCAGACTTGAAGGTGTTTGAAAGGTAATGACTTTTACCGAAGGGTCTGATTTTGTGTAATCGACTTTAAACCCTCCCAAAAAAACTTTTTCTCTATTAGAAAAATCCTTCGTCTCATAGAGTAGTGATGTTAATTGCTTAATTGGCTGCTCAGGTCGGACCAGGAAACCAGAGGGCGCCCCTGAGTTACAGGAAGAGAGAAGGGTAAAATCCCCAACCACTGTACGGAAATAGGAAATATCCGATCCATTCCCGATCAGTTCCCAGAGCGTCCAGCACAGGGCTCTGCAGATCCAGGGACTTGAGTTTGTTTCAGCACAAGGCTGGGTGACGTGATTGAGTCAATTAATAGTTTAATTAAGATGCTTTGCAGAGCTCAGCCTGAGCCCAGCAGGGTCCCTCTCCATTCCAGCATTTAAACAATTAACCTGAATACCTCCTTGGCCGCCTGGGTATCGTCTGTGTAAGGCCCTGCACAGCTGATCCAAGGATTTCTGGGGGGCCAGACAGTGTGGGCCTGTCCCTGCCCTGGGCCTGATTATATATTATACTCATCCATTGCTTAAGCGGACAAGCTGAAGCTTTTCCGTTGGTGAGACGCTGGAGGATCCCTGCAGCACAGGGGAGGACCAGAGCTGTGCCGCTCCCAGGAAAAGCAGCTCAGACCTGGTGGGCACCGGCCAGCGAGCGGGGTCTGCAGCGATCAGCTCCGCACCGGGAAGTGGAGCGCCTGGAGATGCTAACATGCAGGCTCCACTCAGACGGACCAGCGCCACAGCCAGGCTCTACAGAGATCCACAGCAGCGCGCGGAGTAATCTGTCATCCCCTCCTCCCATGCGACAGCTCTCGCAGGGCGTTCACATATCCTCCCCGCGAGCAGAGCGCGCGGCCCAGACCCCAGCCGTGACTGGGTGACCGGCACGGGTGAAAGGGATAAGCCGACGTGTGTATCCGAGGCGCGGGATCATCTCCTGCAGTCGCCTCCGTGTCCGTGCTATGGAAGGGGCCGCACGGGATTTCAGGTGCTGTTGATTGGTTCAGGCCGGTGAATAATTTCACAGTCCATGTTCATCTGGGGCTGCAGGGTGGAAGAAGGAAAACTAGTCCTGTGTGTGTCCTGTGATGGACTGGTGTCCTGTCCAGGGTGTGTGTGTGTCTGTATCTGTGTGTCCTGTGATGGACTGGTATCCTGTCCAGGGTGTGTGTGTGTCTGTATCTGGTTGCCTTGTGATGGACTGGTGTCCTGTCCAGAGTGTGTGTGTCCTGTGATGGACTGATGGACTGGTGTCCTGTCCAGGGTATGTGTCTGTGTCTGTGTGTCCTGTGATGGACTGGTGTCCTGTCCAGGGTGTGTGTGTCTGTGTGTCCTATGATGGACTGGTGTCCTGTCCAGGGTGTACCCTGCTTTGTGCCCGTTGCTCTCTTGGACAGGCTCCTGGATGAAGCAGTTAAAAGAGTAATGCACAGGATGGGTTCTGGGCCTTTTGGAAGAGATACTTTAAAAAACGCCATTTCCAGCAGAAACCTGTTTAAAACCGCCGGATGCCATGGTCACCAGGCTCTTCCTCGCAGATGACGTGGGTCTGCTCAGCTGTTCGGTTTCTTTATTTCTGGGTCGAGATGAGTGACTGAGCTGTGAAAACCCCCCCCGCCCCTCTCTCAGCTGTCACTCACACCTGCCCCTGTCAATCACAGCCTCCGCGACTCCGCTATTGCTGACTCACCCGCGGCCTGCCCGCTCATTGGCCGGAGCGCCGAGGAAGGGGTGGGGCCTGGGCGACACCTGGCATCCTATTGGACGAGAGTGGCTTCCCCCTCTCCTAACGCAGATCAGAAATCCAAACTTTGCAGCGACGAGGGGAAGTTAGCGAAGGATAACAGAAACGCCTGGAGTGACTTTGTTTTCGGCTAATAACGGGAGTGCGGTAATTTGTGTTAAATGTTGATGTTTTCTGTGTTGTGGCGACGTCTAAAAATATCAGAAATATGGCTGCGAAGGAGACGAAGCACAGAAACAGCGCTCTTACTCCTGTTTCCGGGACCTGCGCTTTAGCTGTTGTGGGACCAATATTTTCTTGGTAACAACAAGCAGGCAAGCAGTATATAACGGTGCGCCTCTGCGGCTGTGAGCACTTTCTTCGTGTTCAAAGCAAACGAGGAAGAGTTGTACCTGCTGTCTGGTCAGGCAGCTGGGCTGCTTTGTAAATACTGCGTGTGATTAGGTGCGCCGGAGCTCGGCAGCGCTGAGTTTAAGCCCGAGCGTCATGCTCTGGCCAGAAGTGTGTGTGTGTGAGAGTGTGTGAGTGAGAGAGAGAGAGCCGAGAAGCTGCTGTGTTCTGGGACAGTCTGGCCTTTTATGGTCATTTGAGCAGGAGGAGACAGAGACGGGCTGAGGGAGGTCGAGCCCGGTGGAGAGAGGGTACTGTTTCACCGGGTTAACTACCAACCCTTGAGGCCAAGTTAATGTTGTTATTTCAACACGAGTCGAAGAGGAGAACTAGCTGTAAAAAAAAACTCGCTGCTCACGACAGCAGAGTGGAACGAGTGGTCTAGATGGAGAACAGTCTTGTGGAGACCACCGTTTCCTGTCAGCTGTGTTTGTGCATGCTCCCTTCTGTGCCTGGTCTTGACCCAGAGGTGTGGAATCACGGTGTTTCATTCCTGCAGTACTAGGGGGAAGCCACTAGGGGGCGATGGATGACAACTCCAACAGTGGCGGCAGCACCAATGGCTCCTCGAACAACTGGACCATTCTGACCCCAGAGGTACGCAGGGATGCCAGTAGCACCATACACCTCATACAGCAGCATTGCCAGAGTTTAAAGCTCACCAAGGCAGGAACAGAGTCACAGAACACTGGTGATGAGGTCGGTGATGTCATTAAGGGCTGCCTCTGGTCCTCCGGAGCTGGGGCAGTGTCCCCTGGGTTTGAAGCTCTCTGTAAGACCGGTCCTGGTCCAGCAGGGCCCGGTGTTTGTTCTCCAGAACCTGAATCGTACAGTAAACCAGCATCAAGCTGACTGAGGTTGATCTGAGTGGTGCTGGCAGACATAGGACAGTCTGAGACTGAAGCTCCCCATCACTACTTTAAATAGTCAGCTGGAGGAACAGAGGACTGGTGTCATTCAAGGGAGGCTTAATCACGCCCGAGAATTCATTAGTTTCTGAATTAAACGGCATGTGCTCTTCGTGGCTAGAAAAGTGAGATCGAAATTTCTCGTCCGGCTAGTGACCACCTCACTGTGACCTTTGACCTCACTCACAACAGTTGTCTTTTCACAGGACTCTGTGGTGGAGAATGTGGGCCCAGGGGATGATGGGACGGATGGTCCTCCAGTGGCGGACCACAGCTCCGCGGAGGAGCTGAAAGGTAAAGATAACTTGATTACTTAATGCCTGACGTCAGGAGCTTATTTTCCAGACCATAAGCCATATTCCTTTTCACAAATTTCAGTTCAAGCCTGCGGCTTATTTTCAAATACATCGATTTTTTTTGTTTCCAATGGGATTGAGAACCGGGCATGGATCCGAGCAAGAGGCATCCTGCTCCTCGGGACTCCCCACGCACCCCCTGCACCTGCGCGCTGAGGGTGGGGGTGTGTGTCTGGGGTTCCTCATAATCTGGCCACTGTGTGTGTGTGTGGGAGTGCGCTGTCCTGGTCCGTGATCACTCTGCGTGTGTCTCCTGTCAGAGACCGCCGAGGAGGAGGAGGAAGAGGCTGGCATCGCCGGGCTGAGGGCAGGGGAGACGCGCTCTGCGGAGGGGCTGCAGGTGAGCCCCGCTCTTGACTGGGGGGGGGGGACTGGTTGGCGCCTGGTGCTGGGGGTGGTGTTTGTCACTGCAGGAGCGGCGGTGCCGTGCTGTTCTGTCCCAGCTGCCGTTGAGCCACAGTAGACGAGCGATGCGTGAAAGATCTTGTAGCAGAATGAGTCCTCTTTTTGGTTCTGTCCTCAGTGCCAAAAATGAGCGTTGCAAAGGGACCAGTGAAGGTTTGTTCCACGCTGAAAAGAGAAGAAAAGAAACAAAGTTTCTGCTTCACCTGAAGAAGGCTCCACAGCCGAAACTTTGTTTTCGTTTCTTCTCGTGCGAGTGTGAGGCGTGCGAGTGTGATCCTCACCGTTCCAGTGCGCTCAAGGTCCATGGCCTGCCGGGAGCAGGCTTTCCCCAGACTGCCACTTCAAACGTGTGCTTTGTCATGCCCAGGTCTGCCAGGAGATGGCGACGGGGAACAGCGAGAGCAGCCCCAGCCCCGGCCCGGACTCCAACGTCGTGACTGTGCCCGCCTCCTCGCCACAGGAAGAGGAGGGGCACCAGGAGGAAGGGGAGGGCCCAGGGCTGTCCAGGAAGGTTGATGAGATTGGAAAGCAAGCAGGTACAGGGGAGGGAGCAGGCTGGGGAGAGGGGGGGTCTGGGAGGAAGATGGGGTGAGGGAGAGAGGGAGGAGACCGGAGGAGCAGAGAGGGTTCTCAGTATTCCAATGTCTGTCATTAAATAGCCCCTCCCCCTGCTCACAGTCATTGGCTGGCTGATGAAGTGTGGTGTGTTTGTGTTGAAGTGCGATTGGTGGCTCCGCTGCTGAGGGGCCTGACCCTGTCAGGGTTCCGTAGATGGGGGAAGCGGCTGATTGGACGAGGAGGAAGAGGTACTGGTAGGCAGTGCCTGTGCAGCAGCCTGCATGCTGATTGGTGGAGAAGCATGTTCTATGTTTCGTGTTCAGTGTAAAACCAAATGAAAGGACAGCAGTTTGTCCATTTGTTAGTTATCCTGTTCGGTGCTTGAGTTGCATCATGTATACGCTTCATGTTTTTAATTAATAGAGGACGTAATATTGTATTTCACTGTTGCTTGTGTTGGTACTGAGTACTCTATTCTGTTGTGCAGACAACAGATAAGCAGTGTCTTAGGTGTGTTTGCTGTTCAGTTTTGATGAAGGAGTGTGAATGTGAAGATATAGATGAGCTGGACTAAGTGTCTTTACAGTGACTCTACAGCTCTGATTAATGATGAAGGAGTGTTAATATGAAGATACAGAGGAGCTGGACTGAGTGTCTGTACAGTTACTCTTCAGCTCTGATGATGATGAAGGAGTGTTCATGTGAAGATACAGATGAGCTGGACTGAGTGTCTTTACAGTTACTCTTCAGCTCTGATGATGATGAAGGAGTGTTAATGTGAAGATATAGAGGAGCTAGACTGAGTGTCTGTACAGTTACTCTGCAGATCTGATGAAGGGGTGTTAATGTGCGTATTTTACAGCAGTGTTTGTGTGTTGATCTGAGCAGAGAGACTAGTGTGAGTTTCCCACCATTTACAAAGCATCTGCTTTGAACTTTGCATGAAGTCTTCGTGACAGATGTCAGCTGCAGTGTGTTTTTGATCGGATGCCTGGAGCACAGCAGAGCAGTACACTCTGGGGTTTACTAGCAGTAAGAAACAGGAGGAACGTGATTACACAAAGAGTGGTGGAAGCGTGGAGCAGTCTGAATGCTCTCATTTGAACCCTTTCTTAGCTGTCGTGTACATAAATTACACAGGTTTTTAAATTCCATGTGCCTTGCCTTTGAAATCCAGTCAACAAGCCTGAAACATCCAGCCTGCAGCTTACAGTAAAACCTGGAGTGGGTCAGACTGCAGCCCCCTGAAGAGAGCGGGCAAGTAGCTTTTGCCGAGAATGGCTCTCCCACTGCGCAGCTGGCCTGAACGGGAGTATGGAGATGACGATGCATTTGCATAGCAGTTTGGTGCTTTGCATTTTGTGTTTGCAGCAAAGTGTAATCTCTAAGAGGACAGATGCAAGATCTTTTCCTTTGACATGTCTGCCTGTACAGGTTTAATTAAAATAAAGTTTTGGGAAGTTGCTTTTTTTTTCTACTGCCGGCACTGCTATTATAAAACCTGGATCAGATTGCAGTGGACTGGGAGTCCGATTAAAATCCTAATAATAACTGATGCATGGTATCTAAACTTTTCTACTCTAGCTTATAGCACTTATAGCTACAATTGTCACAACTACATACACATGGCCTTCGGACTCCCAGTGCGCTGCTGTCTGATCCACTCCAGGCTTTAACCTGATTGTCCTCCTTGATTGGTGTCCCTGTTCATCCAGTGTCTCCCTCTCACCAGCAGAATCGGATTCAGACCCGGAGACTGGGGCAGGCCTCCGGAGACGGAAGACACACCACCTGGGGAGAGGAGAGGAGGAGGAGGAGGAAGAGGAAGAGGAGGATCAGGAGGAAGAGAGGGCGTGGAGGAAGGAGGGGGAAGGGGGACTTGGGCTTTCCCTGAACAAGTGCATCGTGGGAGCCCTGCTCTTGCTGGGACTGGGGATGATCCTGTTCTCCGGTGAGCGCTGCACATGTCCGGAAACCGACTCTCTGTGCGCAGCAGTCTGATCCACTGCAGTGACGTTTTACAGTGCTGTCTGTCGGAGGATCCAGGGGTTGATCAGACTGCTGTGCACTTGGGAGAGTAATCTGTTCTCGTCTGTGTGCGTGTGAGAGAAAGTACCAAATTTAGCAACTTGATTCAGGATCTCTCTCAAGAGCTAGAGCCGGTAGCAGTTTCTGGCTGCAACTAGCCAGACTTTATAAGCACCATGACCGCACAAGCAGTGAATATTAGCTACTGTGTGGCTCCTTCCAGACTCTCGGCAGAGGCTCATTTGTGGCCGATGGCGGTCGCGGGCGGATTTATTGTTGCTGCAGTAGCTACCGTTGCCTCTTCCAAACAGTGTTGTGTCAGCAGATGTCCTGGTGGACGATGAGAGAGGCCATGTGACCCTCCTAGAGCCGCAGACTAACCTCACTAAGCTCAGCCTCACTCTCCAGGGAGCTGTGGGCTGGCCGGGTTTGTAGGGAGGAGATCTGGCAGGTGTAACCCCTCTGAAGCTGATGGCGATTCAGGAGACCTAGAAACCCTCTCAAGGCTGTGTCCCCTGGTCTGGAGCTGGTGACCGCTCGTCTGATTAGCTTGGCGTGAGCGTTCTCCTTATGAGCGCTGGTGTATCGCACCGCATACCACTGTACACCTTTGCACTGGCCTGTCAGGTGTATCACTGAACGTTACCTGTGTGGCGCAGTAGAAGAGTGACATGCTCTGGATTGAAGCCCTGTCTAGCTCTTTCAACTGTACAGTATGTGCACCTCAGTGGAGACAGGTGAGCACACGCCTGTGTGACTCTGTAGCACCCCTGTGCACGGACCTGCAACGCTGTGTGACTGCCTACGTGGGTCTCTGTCTATAGACTCTGTGTTGTTTGTGTTCCCTTAGGGCTGGATGAGGAGGTGGATCTGAGGGAACTGCATGAGAAGGATCTTTATGGACAGCAGGTCAGTGTTCATCTCTCCTCCTCCCCCTTTCCATCCCTCTCTTTCTGTTTGGATGCCAGTCCAGAATCCATAAGCCCAGCTCAGTGTGACATCTGTGACGAGCAGTCGTGAACTGCGGAGGGTTCCCAGACTGTTTGCCAATATAACCCTGCAGTCAGTGGTTCTGCTCTTTCATATGAATCTGTCCTTCTGTTTTCTTCTCTCTTCCTGTGCCTTGTGCTCCAGGACGAAACCGGTCCTGCCCCGGACCCACGGTCGGCGCAGTTGATGGCTTCTCTGCTAGACAAGCTGGCCCAGGAGAACCAGCAGATAACCCTGCTGCAGGCTGAGCTGCAGGTCGGCACCGGAGTGGTCTCAGGCGCCGCGCCCTGGCGCACAGCTGACCCTGCAGGCGGTCTCTGAAAGAGCTTCTCCCTCTCCGCCAGGCCCAGAAGGAGGAGCTGGCGCTGGCCCTGCGCGGGCTGGAGGAAGGAGGGGGTTTGGCCCAGGAGAACGAGCGGCTGCGCGCTGAGCTGGCCTCCCTGCCCAGCCTGCAGGGGGAGCTGGAGAGCCTCAAGGCCAGAGTGACAGAACTGACGCAAATCACAGGTACTGAGTGGGGAAAAAAAGAGAAGGGGTGATACAGCCCAGGCCAGTGTGAGAGTGATACAGCACTGAGACAGACAGAAATACAGCCCAGGCCAGTGTGAGAGTGATACAGCACTGAGACAGACAGAAATACAGCCCAGGCCAGTGTGAGAGTGATACAGCACTGAGACAGACAGAAATACAGCCCAGGCCAGCCTGAGAGTGATACAGAACTGAGACAGACAGAAATACAGCCCAGGCCAGCGTGAGAGTGATACAGCACTGAGACAGACAGAAATACAGCCCAGGCCAGCGTGAGAGTGATACAGCACTGAGACAGACAGAAATACAGCCCAGGCAAGTGTGAGAGTGATACAGCACCGAGACAGACAGAAATACAGCCCAGGCCAGTGTGAGAGTGATACAGCACTGGGACAGACAGAAATACAGCCCGGGCCAGCCTGAGAGTGATACAGCACTGAGACAGACAAATACAGCCCGGGCCAGCCTGAGAGTGATACAGCACTGAGACAGACAGAAATACAGCCCGGGCCAGTGTGAGAGTGATACAGCACTGAGACAGACAGAAATACAGCCCAGGCCAGTGTGAGAGTGATACAGCACTGAGACAGACAGAAATACAGCCCGGGCCAGCGTGAGAGTGATACAGCACTGAGACAGACAGAAATACAGCCCAGGCCAGCCTGAGAGTGATACAGCACTGAGACAGACAGAAATACAGCCCAGGTCAACGTGAGAGTGATACAGCACTGAGACAGACAGAAATACAGCCCAGGCCAGCGTGAGAGTGATACAGCACTGAGACAGACAGAAATACAGCCCAGGCCAGCGTGAGAGTGATACAGCACTGAGACAGACAGAAATACAGCCCAGGCCAGTGTGAGAGTGATACAGCACTGAGACAGACAGAAATACAGCCCAGGCCAGTGTGAGAGTGATACAGCACTGAGACAGACAGAAATACAGCCCAGGCCAGTGTGAGAGTGATACAGCACTGAGACAGACAGAAATACAGCCCAGGCCAGTGTGAGGGTGATACAGCACTGAGACAGACAGAAATACAGCCCAGGCCAGTGTGAGGGTGATACAGCACTGAGACAGACAGAAATACAGCCCGGGCCAGTGTGAGAGTGATACAGCACTGAGACAGACAGAAATACAGCCCGGGCCGGTGTGAGAGTGATACAGCACTGAGACAGATAGAAATACAGCCCGGGCCGGCGTGAGAGTGATACAGCACTGAGACAGACAGAAATACAGCCCAGGTCGGCGTGAGAGTGATACAGCACTGAGACAGACAGAAATACAGCCCAGGTCGGCGTGAGAGTGATACAGCACTGAGACAGACAGAAATACAGCCCAGGCCAGCGTGAGAGTGATACAGCACTGAGACAGATAGAAATACAGCCCAGGTCATCCAACAGTACTGCTGTCCCATTCTCTGCCAGAAGCCCACTCTGCTGCCCCTGTGCCCAACCTCACTGTGCAGAACGTCTCCACTGCACCCCCTACAGATGAGCCGGGGCACCGCAATGACACCCCAAGTCAAGAGAGCCCGGTTGCCGGGGAGGCGGAGGAGAGCGCAGGAGGAGGAGACGCCCTGCAGCAGGAGCTGGAGAGACAGCGCCTCCTGCTGGCCGAGAGCCGGCGGCGCCTGGAGGGGCTGACGGGGGCGGCGAGGGAGCGGGGGGGGAAGAGGGGGGTGAGGGAGGGGCTGGCGGAGCTGGAGAGGAGGCTGTCCGCCGAGATCGAGCGGCTGGGGAAGGGAGCGCCGGGGGAGAGGAGGGAGGAAGGGGGCCAGAAGAGGCGCTGGGAGGAGGCGGAGAGAGGGGCGCGGAGAGAGGGAGAGGCCGGGAAGAGGAGGAGGAAGGAGGAGGAGGAGGAGCAGCAGAGGGCTGGGAAGGAAGGGAAGGAGGGGTGGGGAGAACAGGAGTGGGAAAGGGGAGGAGAGGAGAAGCAGGGAAGGAAAGAGGGGAAGAGACCAGGAGAGAGGGGGTGGAAGGAGGGAGAGCAGAGGGGGAGGAGGGAGAGGAAGGAGGGAGAGGAGAGGGGGAGAAAGGAGGGAGAGGAGAGGGGGAGGAGGGAGAGAAAGGAGGGAGAGGAGAGGGGGAGGAGGGAGAGGAAGGAGGGAGAGTGGCTCAGGCAGAAGACGGAGCAAACGGAAGAAGGGATGACGAAGGACAAGGCCAGGGCGCAGAAGAAGGAGAGGCCGGAGCCCAGATCCAAACAGGACCACCACTGGCAGGGGCCCGGCCGGGCGGCGCCGTCGCCCGGGAAACCGGCCCACCGGCACCACGACCACAACGCCTTCTGGAAGCAGCAGGGCGAGAGGCTGCGCCACTACCGCCCCCTGCAGGGCTGCGGGGGTCCGCGGGACTGCGCCCGCAGGGAGGGGCTCCACCCCGTCGAGCTGCCCGCCTTCCAGGCCCTGCTGGGGGGCTACCTGCGCCGCCTCGGCGGGGGGGCCGGGCCGGCCGAGCTGCAGCGGCTGACCCTGGACTTCTTCCAGGACGGCCTCTTCGCGCACCAGCGGATGTCCTTCCGGGACTTCGCCGAGGACGTGGGGGAGATCCTGGAGGAGCTGGCGGAGAGGGAGGGGGGCGGCGAGGGCGAGGGCGAGGAGCTGGAGCGGTTCATGGAAGGGTTCGAGAGGGAGGCGCTGAGGAGGTTTGCCATCCCGGGACACGGACACAGACACGGAGAGAGGGAGCGAGAGGGGAGGAGGAGAGGTGAGTGGAGGGACACGACGGAGGAGAGAGGGACTGGGAAAGAGGGAGAGACTTGGAAAACTGATAGGAAAAAGGGAGAGACTGGGAAAAAGACTGGGAAAGAGGGAGAGACTGGGAAAACCAAAAGGAAAAAGGGAGAGAGTGGGAAAGAGGGAGAGACTCTGAAAACCGAAAGGAAAAAGGAAGAGACTGGGAAAACCGATGGGAAAAGGGGAGAAAGTAGCAAAAAGACTGGGAAAGAGGAAGAGACTGCGAAAACCGAAAGGAAAAAGGGAGAGAGTGGCAAAAAGACTGGGAAAGAGGGAGAGACTGGGAAAACCGAAAGGAAAAAGGGAGAGACTGGGAAAACCGATAGGAAAAAGGGAGAGAGTGGGAAAAAGACTGGGAAAGAGGGAGAGACTGGGAAAACCGAAAAGAAAAAGGGAGAGACTGTCAAAAAGACTGGGAAAGAGGGAGAAATAAAAGGGAAACAGGCAGGGAAAAAGATTGGGGAAGGACAAGAGCCTGGAAGAGGGAGGGCTACAGGGAAAAAGACTGGGAGAGGGGGGCAGGTTGGAAGAGGGAGGGGGGCAGAGTGAGCGAGAGGGAGAGGTGACTGCAGCGGCCAGGGGTTCGACGCGCTGCCTCTCTCTGGCTCACAGGCAGGAAGCCCAGCCCCGCCGAGCCGGACCACAGCCAGGAGCAGCAGCGCCCCCCGGTGGAGCAGGACTGGCACGCCCGCAGCAAGGAGAAGCACAGGTGGGCCGAGCCAGCGGGCGGCAGCGAGTAGAACAGACAGGCCGAACTGGACCGGGGACCTCTGGACACTGGCTCCTCCCTCCTTTCCGGGCTCTTCCGCAGCAGCAGTGTCACTCGGACCCGCGCAGAGGTTCATCAACCATCCCACCAATGAAGCCGCTGAGGTTGGCAGGGCAGGGAGGTGTCTGGCTCCCCCTACAGGACGAGGGCTTGGTGGCACCTTTTATTTTGAAAATCTTTCATCTGCGGCTCTCAGATCCAAAGCCTTCGTGTTCTTCAGGAGCTGGAGAGCCCAGGGTTCGAATGTGAATTTAATTGACTTAATGAAATCCAAGGAGTAGCAGAGAACAGATAGTGGATTTTTTTGGGTTGCTTTTCACCAGAGTTTGTGTTGGGGTGTTTTTTTTTCAGAAGTCAGGAATGGTGAGGGGAGGGTGGCGGGTTTTTCGCTCCTGCTGGACGGTTTCAGTGGGGGAAACGCCTTTCTTTTTTTCTGGGAGGAAAATAAGGGAATGGAGCTCAGGGCTGTGGCTGGGTTGCCAGACACCTGCCACTCTTGGTGTAGAGAAGTGCTTCTTGATAAAGAAAAACTGGGACATGGGAGCTGTACAGACCTGACTTGGTGTGTTAAATTATTTTGTTCCCATGTAATTAATGACCCCAATTAAGCAATTAAGGCTTGCGTGGTGGGGTGGTCTTTTGACTTGGGCTTCTAGGGTTGCAACACTGAACTTGGACAGTGAGTCACGCCACCATCGCTGACCTGGAGAAAATCCGATCAGCGCAATGTCAGCTGTGGCACGAAGGCCGAGACCCGACTTCCCAGAGGGGGGAGCTGCCCTGGCCTGCCTGGAGAAGTTGGGGTGCAGGAGCGTGTTGGGGGGGTTCGGTGATTGCAGGCCCTGGTCTCAGGCCTACTGAACTGTTATTACATTTCCTGCTGAACAGAGTGACTTCTGACCCCCTCCCCCCCCCTCTAGAAATGCCTAATTGATGTTGTTTATGTCTTTGTATAAAAAATAAAGTTTCTTCAACGAGTAGCCGAGGTCTGGTGTGGGTTGGGAGGAGGTGTGTGTACAGAGGGAGGGAGGGAGATGAGTATAGGAGAGAGTGAGAGAGAGGAGCACGGGAGAGAGGAGATTATAGTTGGGTGGGAGGTGAAGTATACAGTGACAGTATATCCTGATCAATACTGGTTAAAAAGCAGAGACTGGCTGCTGTAACAATGGCCTCTAATACACAGAATGGCCCAGACTGATCCAAGATCTGGTTCAGGAAGAGGTCACGACCGAGAGGCTCTGCCAGGCGCTATGTACTGCTGTGTCTCCTCTCCCAAGAGCACACCTCGCTGTGCAGAGAGAGGGGGTGGAGGGGCTCACCGGACGCTCACCGCCCTGGTCCTTGTCCTGCGGGCTCACGGCCGCACCCCGTGGAGCAGGTGTCGCCTGCAGTGAGACTGTCCTGCTCCAGGGAGGAGCAGGGCGGGACAGGCCTGGCGCTAATCACAGCAATTAACTGGCTCCTTAAGTGGCCTCGCGAACGACTGCATTTTCCCGGGCTGGTTGGTAAAGGCAAGGTAACAAAAGCACTCGGCCCAAGACAAAGCACAAACGGGGAACAGAGCCCCATGGAGCCCCTTGTCCGGGCAGCGGGAGTGAGCCTAGAGAATAGTCTTCCTGGCACCAGGCCCGGGATTTTCCAGAGCCCAGAACGGGCTGATAGCGATCAGAGCCGCCCTCCCAGCCTGCTTGGAACAGAGCCGCAAACTGCTGAGTCGACTCCCGACACAAACACACCCAAGCTGCTCGTTAACGGCCAAAAACAGCAATCAGGCGCTGCGGCGATCTTCGCCGAGTCAGCACTTTCCAGAGGCAGAGAGGTGACGACTTCAGCAGAGGGCAACCGGGCTGGGCGCGGGGGGGGGCGTCCTGCCTGCCTGCCTGCCTGCGTGTGCTGTAAATGAGGATTTGAGGGGTCAGCGTCAGGTGTGAAACTTGCCCCCACCATGAATCCAGCCTGGAGCTGGGGTACGGGACGTCCAGATCCCCATACCCAGAGCCCTACCCCTTCCATCGCCCCTCTCTGAACCCCTGGCGCGTCCTGCGTGGGAATGGTTTACAATGCTATAATGGTGTTCTGAGTATAACTCCAGGTTTGGCTTCCTTGCATTGGTTGCCAGTTAGATTTCAAACTGATTCTGGGATTCTGCTGCAGTTCACGTTGGTTATTCCAGCCACATACAAGTACATAGTGGACCGAAGTATCGTTCCTCCTGGTCCACGGTGCAAATACAGGCAGGGCACCTTGCACCTTGCAGGCTGCCCCTATCATCCGCATCCTAGCAGCGTTCCCAGGCAGATCCCGCAAAAACACAGCTGCTGCGTCAGCCCGCTATGTGGGGGTGGAGGTGGGGGGGGTTGAGTCCCCCGGCCCTGGGAACACCCAGCTCCTAGGGATCCCAGCCCATACACAGACTCGGACCAGCGTCCCGAGATGAGTGAGCAGGACCCTGGTGCGTGCGTGCGTGCGTGCGTGTGCGTGCGTGTGCGTATGCGAGAGAGAGGGGGGTCCCCACACTGCAAGGCATGTGTCTCCTCTTTAACCCCAAGGATCCCACACTCGTTGTTAGGGGGGTGTGGTCCCCTGTAGGGAGTCAACACACTGAGTCACAGACTTACCTGTGTGAGTGTGAGTATCTGTCTGAGACTGACCTCTGTGTGAGTGTGATTCACCTGCATGAGTGTGAGTATGTGTCTGAGATTGACCTGTGTGTGTGTGTGTGTGTGTGTGTGTGTGTGTGTGTGTGTGTGTGATTGACCTGTGAGCGTGATTCACGTGTGTTTGTGTGTCTGAGATAGACCTGTGTGTGTGAGTGTGATTCACCTGTGTGAATGTGAGTGTGTGTGTCAGATTGACCTGTGTGTGTGAGTGTGAGTACGTGTGAATGTATTTTACCCGTTTGTGTGTTTTATCTGCATGAGTGAGAGCGATTATAATTTACCTGTGTGTGTGATTTATTTGTCAGACTTACCTTTGTGAGTGTGATTTACCTCTGTGATTTACCTCTGTGAGAGTGATTGTTATTCACCTGTGCATGTTGTATAAGTGATAAAATGATTTACCTGAGTGAGTGTGATTTACCTGTGCGTGTGTGTGTGAGATTTACCTGCATGTGAGTGTGATTTACTGTACCTGTGAGTGTGTGTGTGATTGACCTGAGTGAGTGTGATTGTACCTGTGAGTGTGTGTGTGATTGACCTGAGTGAGTGTGATTGTACCTGTGAGTGTGTGTGTGGTTGACCAGAGTGAGTGTGACTGACTGTACCTGTGAGTGTGTGTGTGGTTGACCTAAGTGTGCTTCACCTGTGTGTGGGGGGGACTGACCTATAACTGCACAGATTCTCTTGCTTGAGCACAAAGTTCTCTTCCTCTACTATCATGGAAAAAGAAAGGCAGGAGAGCCCGGAGAAGGAAAGAGTGATCTGTTTTCCGCTGACTTCAGGCATTCTGGCAGAGGCGGAGGGTATAAATCCCGAGGGGGAGAGACAGGACTCTCACAGACAGACCTGTCACAGCTCGTCTCTGCGCCCGCTGCCGCCGCCTCACAGGTGAGTCTGCTCCTCCGCTGCCTCTCTCCCTCTCCCTGGAGTCTTCCCGGATGATCCCCTCCTCTTTTCTTTCCCTCTTCTCTCTGGAGCCATACTCCAGGGTTTTCCACCTGCTCTTAACAAGGAGGAAGCACATTTCTGATTGCTTTACACAAAGGGTGGTGGGTGTCTGCAACACGGTCCTGTTGAAGCTGATCCCCTGGTATCTTTCAAAATGCATCAGGATGAGATCCTGGGGTCAATTAGCTACTGACTATTGATTAACCAAATGACTGAAACAGGCCCGACTGGCCACCTGTCCTCTCTGACCAGCCCCATGTTCTAAGTGCTAATTACTTCAGACGAATTGATCTGGGGTCTGCTGGCCGCGATTCTGCAAGCTGGCACGCGCTGGCTACTGGTCAAGCTAACGAGAGGTCTCTGGTTCGCTCACCCCAGGGTTCAAACGCCTTGCAGAAGCTCACCAGACCTCACTGGACCTTTCCGAACCGCACTGAACCTCACCACAATGGAGGCAGCCATCAACACCCTGGTCAACCAGTTCAAGACCTTCGCTGGCAATGATGGCAGCGCCGACACCCTGAGCAAGGAGGAGCTCCGCAGCCTGGTGTCCTCCCAGCTGCCCAACTTCGTGAAGGTGACCAGCCCAGGCCTCTCAATACCTGTCTTACTTCCTGAGCTACCTGTCTCTCTACCTACCTGTCTGTCTACTTGTCTGCCCCTCTATCTACTTGTCCGTCTCTCTACCTACCTGTCTGCCTATTTCTTTCTATCTATCTACCTGTCTGTCTCTCTATCTACTTGTCTTTCTGTCTCTCTAATTCCCTGTCTGTTGGTCTCTGCCTGTCTGTTTCTCTACCTACCTGTCTGTCTATCTACCCGTCTGTCTCTTTCTGTCTTCTGATGTTCTGTCAGTCTGATGTTTAAAATTCTGGTTGACAGATTCAGCAGTAATGTCACTCATTAGAAAAACTGTTTTGATTAAGGCTTCTGTCCCAACCTGAAACGGAGATGCCGAGGGCATTCGTGCGGTTTCCAATGACAAGTGCCCAGCAATGCCAGAGTCTGTACCTCCGCTCGGACTGGGCACCCCAGTCGGGGTTAATGAACTCTAGAAGGCCCTTTTCTGTCCCGACTGGGCCACCCCAGCCGAAGTGACAAAAACACAGCCATCCAGAACCAGAACTGACTGCTCACTCTGGACTGCCCTGTGGTTTCACTGAATTTGTTTAAACCATCTGACTCCTGTGTCCTAGCCCTGTCCTCCTGTCTCTCCCTCCCTCTGCCCTACCTCACTCCTCTCCAGCTCTGAGTCAGCATGTTTAATGAGTGACTAACCCTGCCTGTTCAGTCCCAGGAAAGTGTGCCCAGTGTCAGCCTTCTCTCTCACTAGTGTCCTGTCTCAATTCCACTCTGGGTTTGAACGGTCTGTCCTCCCTCATGTTTCCCATGATTCCCCTGGTCCAGTAGTGTCTCTCTCCTTCGTCTGATCAGTGGGGCTGCTGTGTGTCCCCCAGTGGGGCTGTGCTTCAGTGGGGCTGCTGTGTGTCCCCCAGCGGGGCTGTGCTTCAGTGGGGCTGCTGTGTCTCCCCCAGTGGGGCTCTCCTTCAGTGGGGCTGCTGTGTGTCCATGGGTGGGGCTGTGCTTCAGTGGGGCTGCTGTGTGTCCATGGGTGGGGCTGTGCTTCAGTGGGTAGTGAAGTTGGTCCCTCCAGCTAGTGAAGCTCCTTGGGCTCCTCTGGGGTTAAAGGTGTCATATATATATATACAGATAAGGAACTGTTAATGATCACTATTAAAAAACACAGTCCTGCTTGTACTTCTTGAACGTAATTATACAAGAGCTGCATAAAAATGCCAGTTTGTGTCAACTTCCTGCAGAACTCCAGCGACCCGGCGGTCATCGACCAGCTCATGAGCTCACTGGACCAGAACAACGACGGGGAGCTGACCTTCATCGAGTTCTGGCAGCTGATTGGCCGGCTGGCCAGCAAGCACGGCGGCTTCAGCCAATAGGAGCTTTGGGATGGATGGAAGGGCGGGCGGGTAGGTGGGAATGGACTGGCCCCCGACGTGCAACGTTTCTCTCTTAGTCTTCCCCATTTTTGCTGGATGCTCCTGCTGCAGTGTTCTTAATAAACGTGACCTGTTAAACTCTGCGTGCTGTGTACTGTGTGTTTCCTGAGCCCGATGTCAGTTAGGTGCCCAGAATACTGGGAGAAGCTTTGGAAAAGGCAGTTGTTTTGATGTCCTTGTGTCTGAGCTGTTGCGCCGTGCCAGTGAAGCCGACTTGATGCAGAAAATCACTTTCTACACAGATACAAAGCTTCCAGCTGATGCAAAGCACTTTGACAACACTAGAGAACTAAAGTCTAACCTGTTTCTACACTACAGAACCAGAGCCCAGTACAGCTCTAGAGTTGAGAGTGTAGTTTGAGAGTACAGTACTGGAGTCCAGTACAGCTCTACACTACAGAACCAGAGCCCAGTACAGCTCTGGAGTAGAGACTGTAGTTTTACAGTACAGTACTGGAGTCCAGTACAGCTCTACACTACAGAACCAGAGCCCAGTACAGTTCTACAGTACAGTACTAGAGTCCAGCCCAGTTCTACACAAAGAACTAGAGTCCAGTAACATTCTACACTATAGAACTAGAATCCAGTCCAATCCAACAGTAAAGAACTAGAGTCCAGTACAGCTGTACAGTACAGAGCTACAGTCCAGTCACATTCTATACTACAGTACTAGAGTCCAGTCCAGCTCTAGTGTACAGACCTACAGAGTCCAGTAAAGTTCTAAGGTACAGTCCTAGAGCCCAGTGACAACCCACAACCCGGTCCGGTTCTGCTACAAGCCGTACGTGGCCAAACCGGTTCTGCGGGAACAGGGCGAACCCGCCTCTTCCTTCCTGCGCCTGTCCGGCCACGCTCGCTGCGCCCCCCCTCCTCCTCCTCCTCCTCCTCCCCGCGGAGGAGCGCCCGGGACACGCCCTGTAACCACACAGCCCGACCGCGGAGGCGCAGCTCGGCTCACGGAAGAGACGCCTCACCTACGGCACGACCCGACCCGGAGAAGGGAGACAACCCGAGCTCGTGAAGCGAAGACGCCGAGAAGCCGCAGGACGCGCGGGCAGAGAAGCAGCCACCCCCCGGCGAGAGGGAAAAGAAGAGATCCGGCCGTCTTCGGTGAAGGTAGGTGTGTTCTCGCACAGTTCTCCCGATTCCCGGATCTCGCAGGGCGCCGCCACGTTACTCCCAAGCAGCCCGGAGGAGGGTAAGAGGGGCCGGGGCTGTGGTCCCGGTCGGATTAGCGCGGTCCACACAGCCCGAGTGTCTCTGCCGGTGCAGAACGGGGGGTCTCCTTACTCCCCCACCACCCCGAAACAGGCGTGCGGATATTCTCTCTGACTTCTTGGGGTTGGCGTGCGGAGCGCTCCCTCTCTTTCCGCGTATGGGTGGCTTATATATATATAAAATAAACTTTAAACAGAACTCCCGTATAACACCTCCCCCCACCGCTAACTAAGAAAATACAAATAAAATGTCCCCCGTAAGTAATGGATTTCATAAAGAACTTCTCGAGGGTAGCAGCGATCGATCACCGCGGCCAGACCCCACCCGTGCGAGGCCGCTCGGGGCGTGGGGGCTGCGCGCTGGCGGCCGCGGGCCAGTGTGAGGGGCGCAGGGGAGAAGCCGTTTCCGTCCTGCCCGTTTCTGCTGCGAGTTGAGCCGGGGATCCACTGCCTCTGTGCCTCGGAAGAAGCCAGGGCATTGGCTTCAACAACACCACCGGCCAGCTTGTTCCGCGCTCCCACCACTCTTTGTGTAAAGACACCCGCAACCCTATCACTTCTGTTTTTCAATGTCACCTGTCCACCTCTCTCTCCAGTCTGTCCATCTGTCGTATGTCTCTCTGTCCACCTCTCTCTCCAGTCTTTCCATCTGTCAATATGTCTCTCTGTCCACCTCTGTCTCCAGTCTGTCTATCTGTCAATATGTCTCTCCGTCCACCTCTTTCTCCAGTCTGTACATCTGTCAATATGTCTCTCTGTCCACTTTTCTGTGTCTTTGTCCTCCAGTCTGCCCAGTGTGTCACTCTGTCCACCTCTCTGTCTCCTCCAGTCTGTCCATCGGTCAGTATGTCACTCTGTCCACCTCTCTGTCCAGCCTGTCCATCGGTCAGTATGTCCTTAACTAGAGCCCAGTGTGGAAGCACTCTGAGACCTCACTCTCATGTGATGTGAAACAGCTGTTTGTTTTTGCACTGTGCCTGTTGAGCAGGGAGTGAGGTCTTGTGGAGGGTCAGTGAGCTGCAGCAGTGCGAATGTCAGCCAGCAGGGAGCGCTGTACTGTCAGGCACCTGGGGAGGTGGCTTTGTGGTGGGAAGGCCTGGCACTAGAATGCTGTCTAGGATGAGCCGGCGCTCGCTAACCCATGTCAGCTCACAGTCTGCATCCGCTGCCGCAGAGCCTGCTGGGCCGTTTCCCATGAGCCCCTGGGTTGTGCAAGAGCCCAGGCAGGTTCCGGCCTGCGTCTCCCGGGAGACGGCTCGTTCACGCAGGAAATGGGTGCTCGCTCATTTGGCGCACCTGTTGGGGGGGTCTAGCGCAGCTCTGAAAGTACCCCAGGCCCAAACACACACGCGCGCACCCCCCCCCCACCAAATAAAAGTGTTCTTTTCGGGTGATCCTGCAGCCTTGGGAAACAGAACCCCCCGATTTACTGCCACTGAGTAATGGGGAGATGTGATGTTAAGGATCAAAGAATCTGAAAGAAAGAAAGAAATTATTGAGGGAATTCTCGTTAAAGAAGGATGAGACCCACTGGCAGGCGATTTCTTCTCCTCTGTGCCAGCAGGGAAATAATCTGTATATTGCACAACACCCAGCACAAAAGAGAGCAGACACCAACACAACGCCTGATTCAGAGCCATGACACAGACAACGATATTGGCACAACAGGGCTTAGAGGTGTTGCAGGTTGTAACTGTGACCCCTGCGCCTTATGTTCTGCAGTTCCTGTCCAGATTGTGTCACACAGTGCTCTTGTACTGCTGCCAGAACTATGTGCCCCGGTGTGAGAGGGAGGGGAAGAGACTCACACTGCCAGCACACTCTGCGTCTCCGTGCCCTGTAAATCAGTCCAGTGTCCTGGGGTCCAGAGAGTAACACTGACCCTCCTGTCTCACCTAGCAGGCTGCTCAGTGTCCCCCTGTGTCGGTCCGAGATGGAGGCAGCGATCCAGACCATGGTGAAGACTTTCCAAACCTCCTCCAAGGGGAAGGACTCTCTGAGTGGGAAAGAATTCCAGAAGCTGGTCCAGACCCAGCTGAGCAACATCCTGTCGGTAGGACTCACCGGATGGCCTCCTGATCATTCCTCTGAGACCAGTGTGGCCAGTACTGCTCTGGTGCTGGTCCGCACAGGGAGGTTCTGGGCAGTGATTGTGTGTCTCCTAACTCCTCCCTCTCTCTCTAATCCTAAGTCTTTCTCCCCCTCTATTAAAACCCTGTTTTCCCCTCTTTATCTCTGTTTCTGATCACCCCAGTACTTGCTCTGCTACACTGGCCACCAGTGACTTTTTAATTCGCTGTGTTAGTGGAGCCAAGCTGTGTTCTGAACCCCGTGGAGAACCTCAGTGCGGATGGCGCTATGTTAAAATTTCTACTTTTGCTCTCTCAGTGCGTATTGAACCCTTTCCCTTCTCCCTCTCTTTCTGCCAGGACACAGAGAGTGCCAAGGCAGTGAAGGAGATGAAGGAAGGGCTGGACACGAACAAGGATGGCAAAGTGAGCTTCCAGGAGTTCATGTCGCTAGTGGGCTACATTGGCGGCATGCTGAGCCAGCAGCGCAGCTCGGAAACGGCTAAGTAGCTGGAGGAGCCATCATGACACATCTGGCACTCGTGCCTGCTACAGCTACACACCTGGCACTCCTGACACAGCTACACACCTGGCACTCCTGCCTGCTACAGCTACACACCTGGCACTCCTGACACAGCTACACACCTGACACACCTGACACAGCTACACACCTGGCACTCCTGACACAGCTACACACCTGGCACTCCTGCCTGCTCCAGCTACACACCTGGCACTCCTGACACAGCTACACACCTGGCACTCCTGCCTGCTACAGCTACACACCTGGCACTCCTGACACAGCTACACACCTGACACAGCTACACACCTGGCACTCCTGACACAGCTACACACCTGGCACTCCTGCCTGCTACAGCTACACAACTGACACTCCTGCCTGTTACAGCTACACACCTGACACAGCTACACACCTGACACAGCTACACACCTGGCACACCTGACACAGCTACACACCTGACACACCTGACACAGCTACACACCTGGCACTCCTGCCTGCTACATCTACACTCCTTGACACAGCTACACACCTGGCACTCCTGCCTGCTACAGCTACACACCTGGCACTCCTGCCTGCTACAGCTACACACCTGACACAGCTAGACACCTGGCAACCCTGCCTGCTACAGCTAGACACCTGGCACTCCTGCCTGCTACAGCTACACACCTGACACACCTCACTGCAGCAGCTACACACAGACACACCTGACACTTGCCTGCAGCATCTACACACCTGACACACTGGCTGCAGAAGCTACATACCTGACAGACCACCACACTACAACACTGAGCACCTGCACAGGCAGCTGTACCCCAGCATGTAACAACACTACAGTGCTGCTCACAGATAAACACTGCAACACTAAAACACTACAACACTACAACAGCGAAGCACTACAACCTTGTATGACTCAGGCAGCACAGTTCCACAACAGCACAACAACGCAACTGACTGTGTGTGTGTGTGT
This sequence comes from Lepisosteus oculatus, assembly GCF_040954835.1. Taxonomy (NCBI): domain Eukaryota; kingdom Metazoa; phylum Chordata; class Actinopteri; order Semionotiformes; family Lepisosteidae; genus Lepisosteus; species Lepisosteus oculatus. Next base: position 6,371,518 of record NC_090722.1, on the reverse strand, counting down.
GTGTGTGCGCGTGTGTGTTGCTTTACCAACACAAAAGGCCTGGCTCTGTTCTTATCTTAAGAGTAATTGCTTTCAGCTTTTGTGCAGAAATAAATTTGACACTTGACCATACAGAATGTTTTGTGTGTTTTTTACTCAGTTATGACCTGCTCAGAAAAGAAACCCCCCAAGATCTGTAAGGGAACAGTCGAGGGGTTTTCTTGGTTTGTCTCGAACAGTAGACAATTCTGACACAGAATTGATAAATACTTACACTGCTGCAAACAGGATTTCCATCCATTCATTTTCTAACTACGTTATCCAGAACTTCACCAGTCATGGCCTCCTGATAACCCCCCTCTCTGAACTGGCTTCATCACTCTGCTCTCCTCCCCACTGAGAGCTGGTGTGTGGGGAGAGGACTGGCGCACTCTGGCTGCCGTCACATCATCCAGGTGGGGGCAACACACTGGTGGTGATTACCTGTAAAGCTCTTTGAGTGGAGTGTCCAGAAAAGTGCTATTTAAGTGGAAGGAATTATTATTACTAATACAAGGTTGTGGGGGAGCCGGAGTCTATCCCAGCAAGCAACGGGCACAAGGCAGGGTACACCCTGGATGGGACACTAGGCCATCACGGGGCAGACAGACAGACACAGACATGCGCACACTCGCACCAGGACCAGTTTCCTCGGAAGCCAATTAACCCACTAGTTTGTCTTTGGACTGCGGGAGGCAACCGGAGCACGAATTTGTGGAGCTGGAATGGAAACCAGGAGCAGGACCCTGGGATCAGGAATGGGAATCCTGAGCCCTGAAGTAAGAGTTGATATTGGAGAGAGGGGGGTGTATTACTCACCTGTGTCCACCAGAGGGCGCTTCTCTGGCTGTTCGTCCAGTAGCATCTGGACCAGCCTTAAGAGTGCTGTCACCGCTACAGCAGGACCACTTTTGCACAAAGCAAACTGTTAAAAGTGTCTCTCTCGTCATCTACTAGCTCTTTAGTCATCCACCAGCTCAACGTTTTATTAACACCATCCCAACATATCTTCAGTGTGCACATTTATTACTAAATATACAATTGCAGTATTGCTGTAAGCACGTACTCTAACTACTCACGATAGTGATGCTATTACTGTGGCTACTATTGATACACCTGTTACTACAGCTGCTGCTACTGTTGATACAGATGCTACTACTGCTTCCTCTGTCACTGTTTCTGCTACTATTAATACAGCTGTTACTACTACTGCTCCTACTGTATCTACAGCTGTTACTCCTGTCACTACTGCTTTTAATATTGATACTCCTGTCACTATTTCTGCTACTATTAATACAGCTGTTACTACTACTGCTCCTACTGTTTCTACAGCTGTTACTCCTGCTTTTACTATTGATACTCCTGTCACTATTTCTGCTACTATTAATACAGCTGTTACTACTACTGCTCCTACTGTTTCTACAGCTGTTACTCCTGTCACTACTGCTTTTACTATTGATACTCCTGTCACTATTTCTGCTACTATTAATACAGCTGTTACTACTACTGCTCCTACTGCTCCTACAGCTGTTACTCCTGCTTTTACTATTGATACTCCTGTCACTATTTCTGCTACTATTAATACAGCTGTTACTACTACTGCTCCTACTGTTTCTACAGCTGTTACTCCTGCTTTTACTATTGATACTCCTGTCACTATTTCTGCTACTATTAATACAGCTGTTACTACTACTGCTCCTACAGCTGTTACTCCTGCTTTTACTATTGATACTCCTGTCACTATTTCTGCTACTATTAATACAGCTGTTACTACTACTGCTCCTACTGTTTCTACAGCTGTTACTCCTGTCACTACTGCTTTTACTATTGATACTCCTGTCACTATTTCTGCTACTATTAATACAGCTGTTACTACTACTGCTCCTACTGTTTCTGCAGCTGCTAATCCTGTCACTACTGCTACATCCTCCATCTTGCTGTTACTCTGCGGCGTCTGGGGGTGACCTGTGAGCAGCCAGAGAGTGGCGCTGCAGGATCAGCGCTGGTCATGCCCCTGGGACGGTGCCACGCTGCCAGGAATGGGCACATGATTCATTACAATCACAAGACCCAGAAACGAGGGGGGGGAGGGCTGAGAGCCCCAACTTCCTGTTGACAGGAGCTGCTCTTCCAGCTGTGTGACGCAGCCCCTCTGCACCTCGCCACCCACCCGCCTACCTCCCTCTCGTTTGGCTGATTTACTTGTACCCGTGCACGGCTGCCTGCCTGCTCACGTGCCCACCCAATCCCACTCGGATGGCAGGACGCGGATGTCAGCTCAGCGACGGAGCAGCAGGAAAACCTGGATCCATGGACCGGACACAGGAAGGACTGGATTGAACCTGGGGAGGGATGCGGAAACAGCCAGGAAGAGAGGCTGGCACAGCCGGCACAGCTGGATGAAGACAGATGAGCACAGGATTCTGGGAAGGGGACCGACACAGACTTGAGGAGGAAGAGGATGATGAAGATGAGAAACAGTTTCACTGGAAAAAACCGATGCTTAAATCTCACAGCACATCTCAGTTGACTGTGCGTTGTGGGGTGTGTAAGTGTGTCAGGCTGCTTTTTTTTAATCGATTGATGCTGAGGGTTTTTTTTGGGCACAGGATGTTGTTGTGTTGTCAAGGAGATGGACACAACAACCCCCCCCCCCCACCCCCACCCACCAACTGCCTCGGTATGAATCAGGTCATCTGGTAATCTGGCTCTTCCAGGTTACTGCCCAGAGTGTGATTTCCAATATCTCTGTCTGTAACAGAGACACAGATCACAGTGAGACTGGGGCTCCTTTAAAGGTTCCTGATCCCATCCCATTGATAATGGAATGATTGGTTTGATTAAACCAAAAAAGTCATCAATGCTCAAATCACTCCTCTTTTGTGTGGTAGAAACTATTATAAAGTGCCTGGCAAAGAGTGTGTGTGTGTGTGGAGTAGGTCTGTGTGCAGTGTGTGTGTGTGGGGTGGGTCTGTGAGCAGTGTGTGTCCAGCAGTCCTGACTCTCTCTCTCTGTGAGTCAGAGGGGAGAGAGAGAGAGAGGGGGGAGTGTCAGATCAGAGGGGATCTGCAGTCAGCTATTTGAACGACTGACGCCAGGCTGCTCTCCCAGTCGCCGCCCTGTACTTGCTGGACAACAGCCGTGTCTTCTGTCCTCCGCGCAGGTGAGGGATCGGGGCTGGTCCGTGGCTCTGTCGGGGCGAGGTCTGGGTGGTCTGGATGGGCATCGAGCAGCTGACGCGTGAGGCTGACTTTCCCAGCTCTGTGTGCTTCGTGCCGAAGCCCTGCTGACTTATTTCTTGCTGCTTCCTGTCATCCAGCCCATTTTCAAAAGAAAGACGAAACCACAGGCTCTGAACCCGGAGTTGAGAGAGACGTTTCCCCCTCTCCCTGCGCGGGGCTGTCCGGGCTGGGCCGACAGCGATGGAAGGGAGCTCGCGGGGTGATCGTGCTGGGGCGCCCACGCTCTGGGGTTTCTGGGGCCTTGCGGGGGCGTCGAAGCTGCGCGATGTTAAGCGTTCGCGAGCCGCTGGGAGGAAGTTTGTCTTCAGATCACAGCGAGAAGGGGGGGGGGGGCAGGTTTGAAGCCTGTGTCCTCAGCTGGGGGGGTCGTCTCTCTCTCTCTCGTGATGTTTCAGAGGCTGCAGCTCTGCCTCAGAGCTACAGAAGGACAAAGGACTGTTTATTCCCTTAGCTGTGGGATGAGCTGTTCTCTTCCTCTCAGTCTGCCTCTCTGTCCCTCACCCTCTCTCCTTAACTCCCTCTATGTCCCTCACTCTGTCTCCTTAACTCCCCCTCTCTGTCCCTCACTCTCTCTCCTTAACTCCCTCTATGTCCCTCACTCTCTCTTCTTAACTCCCTCTATGTCCCTCACTCTGCCTCCTTAACTCCCCCTCTCTGTCCCTCACTCTCTCTCCTTAACTCCCTCTATGTCCCTCACTCTGTCTCCTTAACTCCCCCTCTCTGTCCCTCACTCTCTCTGTCCCTCACTCTCTCTCTTTAACTCCCTCTATGTCCCTCACTCTCTCTTCTTAACTCCCTCTATGTCCCTCACTCTGCCTCAACTCCCCCTCTCTGTCCCTCACTCTCTCTCCTTAACTCCCTCTATGTCCCTCACTCTGTCTCCTTAACTCCCCCTCTCTGTCCCTCACTCTCTCTGTCCCTCACTCTCTCTCCTTAACTCCCTCTATGTCCCTCACTCTCTCTTCTTAACTCCCCCTCTCTGTCCCTCACTCTCTCTGTCCCTCACTTTCTCTCCTTAACTCCTTCTCTCTGTCCCTCAGTCTCTCTCCTTAACTCCCTCACTGTCCCTCACTCTCTCTGTCCCTCTCTCTCCTTAACTCCCTCACTGTCCCTCACTCTCTCTCCTTAACTCCCTCTCTCTGTCCCTCACTCTCTCCATCCCTGTTTGTGCTCCCTTTTCCAGCCATGTTGTGGTCAGCGTTGCACAGATCAGAGTGCAGGGCGCAGGAGGTGGGTACAATCTGAGTGTGAAATACCAGACACTGACAACAACTGGCTTTCGCACGGTTTAGACACTGCTACACACGCAAAAGCTGTGATGGCATCACTCTGAAACCCAGCTTTTCCCTGCACTCACTGCCTTTCCTCTGTGTTGTGTGTTGTGAGTGTGTCTTTGTATAAAAGAAACATGAATGATAGTTCTGAATAATTCGAAATTATCTGGTCTTGAAGTTAACCTGGTGGGGGTTTATTCAAACACAGGGTGATGGTCGCACTGATATTAAAAATGGAAAAAAGAGAATCTGAGTAAGGGGAAACATTTTAAAAACATGTTAACATGATATTACAAGTACAATGTGGAAGCAATTTTAAAAAAATTAGAAGTATTTACCAGGTTCAAACAGTATGAGTGGGAAACACTGACATCTGGTCCCCGTAGACTAATTGCTGCGACATCAGTTCCTCAATCAGCTTTGTTCAGTCGTGCTCTGTCCCTAAAGAGAAGCCAACGACTGCAGGGCAGCTGCCATCCTACTACAAAAGCTCTTTGCTTTAACCACTGGACCACCTGTCCTCCTGGTGTACCAGCCCTGAGCCTTGACCACTGGACCAGCTGTCCTCCTGGTGTACCAGCCCTGGGCCTTGACCACTGGACCAGCTGTCCTCCTGGTGTACCAGCCCTGGGCCTTGACCACTGGACCAGCTGTCCTCCTGGTCTATCAGCCCTGAGCCTTGACCACTGGACCACCTGTCCTCCTGGTGTACCAGCCCTGGGCCTTGACCACTGGACCAGCTGTCCTCCTGGTGTACCAGCCCTGGGCCTTGACCACTGGACCAGCTGTCCTCCTGGTCTATCAGCCCTGAGCCTTGACCACTGGACCACCTGTCCTCCTGGTGTACCAGCCCTGGGCCTTGACCACTGGACCACCTGTCCTCCTGGTGTACCAGCCCTTTGCCATGACCTCTGGACCAGCTGTCCTCCTGGTCTATCAGCCCTGGGCCTTGACCACTGGAACACCTGTCCTCCTGGTCTATCAGCCCTGGGCCTTGACCACTGGAACACCTGTCCTCCTGGTGTACCAGCCCTTTGCCTTTAACACTGGACCACCTGTCCTCCTGGTGTAACAGCCCTGTGCCTTTAACACTGGACCACCTGTCCTCCTGGTGTATCAGCCCTTTGCCTTGACCACTGGACCAGCTGTCCTCCTGGTCTATCAGCCCTGGGCCTTGACCACTGGACCAACTGTCCTCTTGGTGTAACAGCCCTGGGCCTTGACCACTGGACCAGCTGTCCTCCTGGTGTGTGGTCAGCACTTCACCAGATCATGAGTGTGCGTCTCGGTGGTCTGTTATTGGCTCCAGGGGTCCCCCTGTGAAGAAACCCGCTCAGCCATCACATAGCTTCCATCTGCTCCAGTTCCACTTCCTCTCCTACTGTCCCAGTCTTCAGTCTCTGGAGGAATCCTGTTCAGGAGGGACAGAACAGGAATATTCTGCTCTAAGCCTCCACAGCGAAGTCTCCATGACAGAACTAGACATTTCAGTGTCCTGGCCTGGAGCACCAGGACACACGTGCTCCTCACGGTGGAAGATTCCTGTCCCAGGTCTGCTCCGACACCTGCTGGTGCACAATACCCAGCTCAGCCCTTCCACACCTGGACCCCAACACAGCCACACTCAGCCGCTTGGCCTCAGAGCCTCAGGAGCCCTCTGTGAACCCCTGGGTGCCTCTGGCTCTCTGCAGGTCTCTGCTCCAGTCCCACCATGTCCAACCTCGAAGGCGCCATGGGCCTGATGATCCAGACCTTCCACAAGTACTCTGGGAAGGAGGGGGACAAGTACACCCTGAGCAAGGCGGAGCTCAAGGACCTGCTGACGAACGAGCTGGGGAACTACCTGGGGGTGAGTGCGCACGCTCTCTCGCACACACACTGCACACTCTCACACACGCTGCACACTCGCCCCTGCACACTCACACTCTCGCACACACACTGCACACTGACATACTGCACAGTCGCCTGCTGCACACATACAGAGACTCCCACACACACTGCATTCGCACAGCTGCACACTTTCACACACACTGTACACACTCACATACTGCACACTGCACACACTCTCACACACACTGCACACACTCACATACTGCACACTGCACACACTCTCACACACACACTGCACACACTCACATACTGCACACTGCACACACTCTCACACACTGCACACACTCTCACACACTGCACACACTCACATACTGCACACTGCACACACTCTCACACACTGCACACACTCTCACACACTGCACACACTCACATACTGCACACTGCACACACTCTCACACACTGCACACACTCTCACACACTGCACATATACAGAGACTCCCACACACACTGCATTCGCACACACTTTCACACTCGCTGCACACTCACACACACACACTGTACACACTCACATACTGCACACACTCACACACACACACTGTACACACTCACATACTGCACACACTCACACACACTGTACACACTCACATACTGCACACACTCACACACACACACTGTACACACTCACATACTGCACACACTCACACACACATACTGCACACACTCACCGCACACACTCACATACTGCACACTCACCTGCTGCACATATACAGACACTCCCACACACACTGCACATTCGCACAGCTGCACACACTGCACATTCGCCCACTGCACACACTCACACAAATCTTAAATGTTTCATCTTAAATTAAAATCTCAAGTCCTTAATTCATCTCGTCACTGGGGTAACCAGTCGAATCGTCTGCTCCTTGAGGTATTAATAGGCTGCTCATTGAGAAGCACCTGTGAGACCTTTAGGACCAGAGGGATCTTGTCCAGCCTCGTTTCCAGAATGACCCTGGGAAGCGGGCTTTGACTGCACCCACCTCTCTTGGTGTAAACACCGCTGACCCTGGCAACTGTCTGTCCACTGACTGTCCCCTGCGTGTCCGTCTGTGTCCCCAGAACCCGCAGGACAAGGACGCGGTGGACAAAGTCATGAAGGACCTGGACGCCAACCGGGACGGGCAGGTGGACTTCACCGAGTTCATCATCCTGGTGGGGGCGCTCACCGTGGCCTGCAACGAGTTCTTCAAGGAGTACCAGAAACAGAAACACTGAGGGGACCCCCCTGCCCCCCGGTTTCACACGAGCACAGCTGTCCAGAGGATAACGCTTCACTGTGACCCCTCTTCCTCCGGCTTTTCATACTTAACTCCCCGTCTTCGCTGTCGGAGTTGTTTCTACCAGGAAATAAAAATGCTGGGATTCTCTCTTCCCAGTAAATGCTACAACCATGGGCCTTGTCTCTCTGTTTCTGTAGTGTGCGAATGTGTTACAGTGGAGTAAAAGTGTGTGTGTGTTAGAGTGGTGTGTGTTACAGTGGTGAGCCAGTGTGTGTGTGTTAGAGTGGTGTGTCAGTGTGTGTGTCAGTTTATGTGAGAGTGGTGTGTCAGTGTGTGTGTCAGTGTGAGAGAGTGTGTGTGTCAGTGTGAGAGAGTATGTGTTACAGTGGTGTGTCAGTGGTGTGTGTGTTAGAGTGGTGTGTGAGTGTGTGTGTCAGTGTGAGAGAGTGTGTGTTACAGCGGTGTGTCAGTGTGTGTAACAGTAAATAAAATGGTGGGGATTCTCTCTCCTGTCAAACGAAACACTTGTCCACGTTGTCTCTTTGACTCTGCAGGGGGAAAATTCCAGAAGCCAGTCTGTGGCACAGATGGCATCAGCAACGCCTGTAATTAATATAGCGCCTTTCATTAGTATCCCATTGCATTTAAACAGAACCAAATACAACCCAGTCAAAATGATCGTTAAGCTAACTGGAGAAGAAAGTTAAAGGCAAGTTTATCTCTGGAGCGAAACTGCAGGGAAGACCACAGATAATAGGAGACCTCTTTGCTCAGCCTGTCTGTCCGCCTGCTTCTCAAAGGAACTTGTGGCTGAGCTGCTTGTTCCACACCCCCACCACTGTTTGTGTAACCCGGTGCACCCTGTTCCAGGTCTTCAATGTTTCCCCCAGACTTCCCCAGGCCTGTGTTATGGGTCATGAGTGGGTTCGGTGCACAAATTCAGGTGGACCAGACTAATGGAACAGCCTCCCTGTGTAGTAGCGCAAGGACGCCACCAGGGGGCGATTTTAGACTCCCACTGCAATTTTAATAATAAAAAAATATATTTTTAAAATGCATCTTTCCAAACCCAAGGACACTGTACATAGTAACTATGAAAAATACACAAAAGACAATAAAAAAGTAAAAGAAAAAAATGAAACAAGAGCATACCGGTTCATACAGATAGAATGTGGGGTAAACGCACATAGGCCCTGTTTTCCAAATCTGTTTGTCTCTTCTTGTGCCCTTGTCCCAGTTCTCTCCCGGCTCCGAACCCTGCACTGAGCTGCCAGGCCAGGCTGGTGGAAGTCCAGCTCTCCCCCGTCCCTTCGGAAGACGTCGAGAGGAGGCGGGGGGGGAGGGAGAGAGACAGGGCCAGCCGAGACCCTTCGTCACACACACACACTCCTCTCCCTCACTCCCACCAGCAAAAGAGAACAGAAGAAACCCAGCAGGAATCAGCTGATCAATTTGAATCTATTTCCCAAGAACTATACAGAAGGTGAAAGATACACACAGGTGTGGGATATATCCAGGATATATAGAGGATGTGTGGGATCTATCCAGGATAATAGGAGTGGTGTGTCTGAGTCTGTTAGAGTGCTGTGATAGTGTGTATGAATGTGTCTGTGCGCGTGAGTGTTTGCTTGTGTGTGTTGAGAGTGGTGTGTCAGTGTGTACAGGTGTGTCTGAAAGCTACAGTGGTGTGTTTGTGTGTATGCAAGTGTGTATGATTGTGTGCATGAGTGTGTTGCAGTGGTGTGTCTGAGTGTGTGAGTGTGTTAGAGTAGCGTTAGTGTGTTAGAATAGTGTGTCTGTGTGTGCGAGTGTTTGTGTGTTAGAGTGCCGTGCCAGTGTGTCTGCACAAGTAGTGTCTATGAATGTGTTACAGTAGTGTGTCACTGGGTGTGCGATTGCATTAAAGTGGTGTATCAGTGTGAAAGAGTGAGACTTACAGTGGTGAAAGTGTGTGCAAGTATGTGTCAGTGTGTGCAAGTTGTGTAGGGGTTTTGTGAAAGTGTGTTAAAGTGATGTGTCAGTGTGTGTGAGAGTATGTTAGTGTTATGCCAGTGTGTGAAAGTGTAATGTGTTAGAGTGGGGTGTGAGTGTGTTAGAATGGTGTACCAGCGAGGATGAGTGTGTGTGTTTGTGCGAGTTTGTGTGTGTGTGGTGTATCCATGTGTGAGTTACAGTGGTGTGTCTGTGTGTACGCAAGTGTGTTAAAGTGGTGTGCGAGTTTAAGTGTGTGAGAGGGTCAGTGTGTGTGTGAGTGTGAGCACTAGTTACAGTGGTGTGTCAGTGTGTGTGAGTGTGTGTCCCCCCGCCTCACAGGGCGCAGGAATGCGCTGATGATAACACACGACCGAGGCAGGGCCCGCGCGCTGGGCGTTGCCCGACGAGTATAAAGACTCGGGCGGATTGGCGACTCTCCTCGCGCAGCGCTCACACTCTGGTCTCTCCCATCCTCGAGCTCGCCTCTGCCTCTCGGTAAGATCCTCGCGCCCCCGGGGCGACCGCTTCAGCACGGGACACTCGGGAACGGGGACAGGGTATCGTTTGATCGCAACGCCGAGAGTCTAGACATTTCTTAAAGCCCTCAAGTGGTAGCGCTCGGGTAAAGCAAAATAGTTTAATTCCGAGCGGTTTGTTTTCCTTTGGCATTTTGAGGCAAGCTGTATATAATTAAGTTTAATTAGGAACCGGGTTACTTCTTCCTAAATCCTTCCGAGCGCTGCAGCCCCGTGTTTATCCGAAGTAGCTGTGCAAGCGTGTTTCCGTCTCCGTCTTCGTGTTGAACCTTCTGAAATAGGCTGGATCTGCATAAACGTACTTTATACAAGACCGGCTTCTGCGTACGACGCCCGTTTTCAAACTTTTGCGCTGGTCTGAAAACGTTGCAAAAAGACATTCGTGCTCGCTCCAGACGTTACTGGGCCAAAGGCAAAGTGGGGGCTTCGTGTTTGAGGGCGCGCGTGAGCGGGTTCGGGCTCGGGCTCGGGACTCGGGTTCGATCAGCCCGCTGCTGCTCAGCGCCTCGAGCCACCGTCCTCGCTCCAGAACCCGGGCCCACCCGCCTCGCGCGCGCCGCCCCCTCGAAGGAGCAGCGCGGCCGAGATTGAAAATCTGTGAGGGGATAAATCGGTAATCAGTAATCGATAAACCTGTGCTCTGACCCCAGCTGCGTCACTTGCGGGTGTGTGTGTGTGTGGGGGGGGGGTATAGTCTCTATGCAGTGTGTGTGTGTGTGTGTCCTGGGTATCGAAGGTTTTCCTGGCGGTATTCCACATCCCAGAACACAGCCGGGAAGAGCGCCAGGGTATTCAAATAGTGAACTGGGATTGAAAACTGCAAGGGGAGTCTTTTTCTTCTTTTTTCTCCACACGGTTATTCGACCCTTAACGGTTTTTGTACATTATACGGGGCGGCTCCGCCTGAGCGGGGCGGGTGCCGTCTGCAGTTTTCTCTCCCTCCTTGCGGGTGACGAAATAGCCCTGCTCCCCTGCGTGTTGCGCAACGTGGGCTAATTCCGCGTTTCCCGCTTCCCCCTGACCCAAGGCAGGCCCGGTCCAGTCCGGCCCGGGCCCAGCTCGGCCTTTCCCGTCCTCCTCTGCTGTTTTTTTCCCCGAACCCTCCGTCGGGCGGGGCGCGACACCAGAGCTGTGAGACAGTTCCTGTCCGGACACGCCCCCCCCAACCCCCCAATCTTCCTGACCACAGCCCTGTGACTCAGAGAGGGAGGGGAGGGGAACTTCGGACCCGGCGGCCCGGTCTCGCTCTTCATTCAACACCCTGAAAGAGGAACCAGAGGGAGATGATCTCAGCTGGCCCTCCCTGTCGCCACCAGAGCCAGACTGGCTGTTGGTGATGCAGGAATGATTCTGCTCGGAACACAGGCGGCAGTTTTTGACTCCTTCCTATTTTTGACTCCTTCCCTCCTACGTGTCAGTATCCCGAATGAAAGGAGGGTATCGGTGGCCTCCTAGGTGGAGATCTGACTAGTCTGTGATGGTCTACTAGATAGCTGAGGCAGCTCTGATCCAGAGGAGGGTGATGTCTGGGTTTAGAGATTAGGATCAGCGTCATATCCAGTGCTGGCTCGTGTCCTCTTTTGCTCCAGTTCAGGCATTTTTTGTTGTTCGTTTGTCTTGCTGAATGTTTTCCCTGCTATCATATCAGGGGTTAATTCTTCTTTCATTGAGTGTAAATTCTACAGATTTTTAGTGTGTCGAAGGTTAAAGCATTCCTCGTAATCATGTCCTCCAGACGAACGGCTCTCTCCTTCTTTTTCCTGGAGAGGCGTCCCGCGGTGTTGTTCCGTAGTTCGGGAAATGCTCGGCTCCTCTTTCATGTGCTCCGCCTCCCAGGTTTTAAGGAATAACCGGGATCCGAACCGATATCCGGTCGTTCCCCGAGCTGGGGGTCGTCTGAGTCGAGCTCGCGCTCAAGGGAGTGTGGATGCCCAACGCGGGGTGCATCACAGTTCCACAGTTCGGACCTGTTGCACGGTGTTTTCGTCCTCCTGGTGGCTGCTGTTTTATTTTTTTAGATGGATCCTTCTCTTTTTGCCTGTTTACACCAAAGTTCTCATCGGCAGCGGAATCCGTCCTGAAGCTGCAGGAAATCTGGAGCCATTTCAAGTCATGTTAAATCGGCTAATTAGCTGAGGCGGTCTAGTTTACCTGAGGCCATAATTCATGTCAAACTCTAAAAATGACAAGTTGGTAAATTAAGACACGCTGGTAAAGTGATTGAATCGGTGAGCCTGTGTCTTTGCACTGGTGGTCAGTGAGCGCGAGGGGCTGGATAATTACCTAACGAAGGCGCGAATTACCCCTCCCCCCCCTCTCTTTCTCACCACAGTCACACTCCGCAAACATGCCTTCCGATCTGGAGAGAACGATGGAGACCCTCATCACCGTGTTCCACCGCTATGCGGACAAGGACGGAGACAGCAACACGCTGAGCAAGAGGGAGCTGAAGGAGCTGATGGAGAAGGAGCTGTCCAGCTTCCTCAAGGTACCACTGCCCGCGCAGTCTCCACACCGCCCTGCAGGGGGCGATGGCGTGCGGCCGCGTCATATAGTGAAATATCTTTAATAATAATAATGTTTCTTTATTAGCCCTATACAATTTCTTGCATTAGGAATTCATCTTTTCGCATACCCCAGCATTTCTCCATGGAGACACAGACGGGGAGAGAAGCTTGGGGTCAGAGCGCAGGGTCTGCCATTGTACGGCGTCCCTGGAGCAGTTGGGGTTAATAGAGAGCAGTTGCTCAGGGGCCCAACAGAGTAGGATTCCTCTGCCAGCCACGGGATTTGAACCGGCAACCTTCCAGTCACAGGCGCAGATCCTGAGCCACAGAGCCTGGGGGTATCACAAGCCTGGGGGAGGCTAATCAGCGCAGTGCTCACGAGGGCTTTGACACTATACAGGGTGAACCCCGACGCCCTGAGTTACACAGCGACGCTCTGACCCAGTGCAGGACACAGTACAAGCCCTGCTGCTCTGTTAGGGATTGAAGTGGCCGGTGCGTCTGACCCATCTTGTTCTCTCTTGCGCAGAGTCAGAAGGATCCCGGGGCCATCGACAAGATAATGAGGGACCTGGACCAGAATGGGGACGGCCAGGTGAGCTTCGAGGAGTTCGTGTCTCTGGTGGTGGGCCTGTCCATCGCCTGCGAGCAGTGCTACCAGCTCCACATAAAGAAACAACAAGGCAAGAAGTGAGACCTGGACCCCTCTCCCCTCCACTGTAACAAACAGCTCCCGAATAAACACTGACCCGAAATAAACACTGAGTCCTGGTCTGTGTGTGTGTGCTTGCACGCACGTGTGTCTGCTCACGATTATGAGCTTGCAGGTACGCGTGTCTGCTCACGATTATGAGCTTGCACGCACGCGTCTGCTCACGATTATGAGCTGTCTCATGTATGTCTGTGCCTGCTCTCAGGTGTGCGCTCACATTTTCAAGCTTCTACGTGCGTGCTCACGATTACTTGTCCGTGTGCTCCAGAATACACGCTAGCGCTCGTTTAGCGTGTGTGCTGATGAATACGAGCTCGTCCATGGGCGCGGGTGTTTATTTTATTAAATAAAATACTACCGTTTATTTTATAACCCAAGATGGCGTCAACTTTAAAGTGTAACAGTGTCAAACTGCCCAGTGATTGGAGTGACTCGGTTCTGCCCCTTGGTCCACCTACTCCTCAGACTGCGCAGTAACTGAGTCCCGAAGGTGTACAAGACAAAGCTCTGCTCTTTAACGCACATAGGTACTGCATAAATAGTCTGACTGCTGCCCTTTGAGTCTGAAGGCCCTGGACTCCATAGTTCCATTGGCCAGCAAGGTAGGGGATCACTGCAGTGAATTGCCATCAGGGGTAACTGGATGATGCTTGTTATCAGCGCCCCCTTCAGGCGGGGAGCCCAGAGGGTAGCGCACCAGGCAAACCAGGAGCCCTACACACTGAGGCACGGCCAGGGCCTGGGATCGGGAAGAGATCCTGGCCTGCCCTAGTAATTTGGGGAAAACCGGATGTCTGAGCTCGCTGTCGGGCTGTGTGAGACCACCCCCCACCGAACCCTTCGCCTTGGGACCGCTGTGGGATGAACTCGACAGCAACAAAGCGGAAAAGCTGTTTCCAGGGGGGGAGAAACGGGAGCTCGGAGAAGACGGGCCCTAAGTGCCTCTGGAATTCCGACAATGTGGGACAAACCGCACCGGTGGGATTCCTCCCGACGTGCAGGCGCAGGTACAGGAAGAGGAGCGGCTCTCGGCTCCCGTCTCTCGGCTCGCTCTCCCCTCCAGGGAGGGGTGTGGGGGGGGGCGAGTCCTGCTGCAGCACCAGTGTGAGAGGTTTTCCACTTCCATGTGGATTTTTTGCCGGGATCACCCCCCCCCCCACTCCCACTGCCACTCCTGGAGGAGAAGGAGACTGCTTCCACACGGGAGTCTCTTTCAGCTCCTGCAGTCTCGTGCCTTTCAGGTTCAGAACAGAAAGTCTTCTTTGGTGGAGGAGGAGGAAGAGTTTTCGTTTGTCTTGATCTAAATTTCACGCCTGCGTTCCTTCACACGCCTTAAAACAACAATGAGAGACGCAGACAGTGTCTTTGCCTTTCTTAACACGAGTGTGTCGTGGTAAATCCGTACACAGTTTGTAGATTTTAGTCCAGAGATCGCCAGTCCGGTCTGGGCCGGGTCACACTGTAACCCTACAGTCCAGAGATCACTGGTCCAGTCTGGGTCACACTGTAACCCTACAGTCCAGAGATCGCTGGTCCAGTCTGGGCCGGGTCACACTGTAACCCTACAGTCCAGAGATCACTGGTCCAGTCTGGGTCACACTGTAACCCTACAGTCCAGAGATCGCTGGTCCAGTCTGGGTCACACTGTAACCCTACAGTCCAGAGATCACTGGTCCAGTCTGGTCTGGGTCACACTGTAACCCTACAGTCCAGAGTTCGCTGGTCCAGTCTGGGCCGGGTCACACTGTAACCCTACAGTCCAGAGATCACTGGTCCAGTCTGGGCCGGGTCACACTGTAACCCTACAGTCCAGAGATCCCTGGTCCAGTCTGGGTCACACTGTAACCCTACAGTCCAGAGATCGCTGGTCCAGTCTGGGCCGGGTCACACTGTAACCCTACAGTCCAGAGATCACTGGTCCAGTCTGGGTCACACTGTAACCTTACAGTATGACTGGTCCAGTCTCCTTTGTCCTTTTGAGGTCCTTCATTGTTTCTCTTCACTGTGGCGATGAGCAATGCGATGAAGACTGTGGACTGGCCTGATGAAGAGGCACCAAGCCAGGGGTTTCAGATGATGAGCCCATGTGATGGCTGCTGCTCGTGCACATGATGAGGATCAGAGCGTGTGGCTATGTTACTATCGAAGGCTGTACTGGAAGAGCACCTACAGAGTGTAACAGCTCTCTGGTTGAGATGGCGCATGGTTGGATGGTTTTAATAAATATTTTATTCTAAAGTTCCTTGCCTATCATCTCTAGTGCACGCCAATTCTAAGCAAATGACGAGATGACAGTTAGATGGCTATTAGGCTTATTCAGTTATTCAAATCCAATTGGGAACAGCAGCATTACCAGCCTGTGGTCCGGTCTCCTCAGGTGACAGAAGCTGAGTGAGGCTGGGCCTGGTCAGTACAGGGCTGGGAGACTACTGAGGAGAACCAGGCCACAGCTGCTGGTGGAGCTAATGGACCAACATGGGGGCAGTCTTCTCTCTGGCCCACATAACCAGTATGGTCACAGGTAACACTGTGCTGTAGAAGGTGCCATCCTTTAGATATTAATCTGGTGTCCTGACTACTGGTCACTACAGACCCCAGGACACTGTCAGTAAGAGTGGGGTGTGGACCCTGGTGTCCTGACTACTGGTCACTACAGACCCCAGGACACTGTCAGTAAGAGTGGGGTGCGGACCCTGGTGTCCTGACGACTGGTCACTACAGACCCCAGGACACTGTCACTACGAGTGGGGTGCTGACCCTGGTGGGGCTGTGCTTCAGTGGGGAGGGAGCTGGGTCCCCTCCTGTAAGTGAAGCTCTTTGGGAGTGAGCAGAGTGAAAAGCTCTGTATTGATGCAGTAATTCTCATATCAGTTCTTTGACTAAACAAAATGTTAAAAAAACACCCTGATAACAGCAGTGGAGCTTCATCAGACACTCACAGGTGGTCAGTACTCCAGACAAAGACAGGCCAGCTCCCTTACCGGACACTCCCCTCTGCCCCCTCGGGACTTCCTGACGGGATTTGTGAGCTCATCCGGGAGGAGGCCTTCTCCGGGAAAAAAGCCGGAGAAAACTGGAATGTTGAAGGCTTCCAAAGCAAGCGTCAACTTTTACGGTGGGAGTCCACAGATTGCTTTTCAAGTGGGATTTACAGGAATGAGAAGGCAACTCTGTAGAAAACAGCAGAATACAGGCGGGCCTCTGCCTACACACGTTCTCCCACAAAACTTCAACCATGCAGGCAACACGGCTGAGCAGCTTGCTCCAGACTCCTGCCACTCGCTGTGTAAAGAAGTGCCTCCGTTTTAGATGCTCTTCCCTGTAGTTCCCCTCGTGCTCTCTGGGGGGTGTGAGAGAGCTGGTCTGAGCGCGTCCGTGCGGCCAGAGACATGATTCACTGGTGCTGGGAGCCCAGTGCGCAGTGAAACACTCATGTAAAAGTCGTTTAAAAGACCCGAACTGTGTAGGGGGGGGCTGGCTGGTCGGTGTTACGAGTCAGAAGAGTATTTTCCGACGGAAGGGGGGGCGGAAATTCTTTATTTTGTCTCCCTTTGTGTTACTGAAGCTTGCAAACTACAGAAAAGACGCCCCACCCCTCACCCCCACCAGAACCCTCATCAAACGGGTCTCAAACACGCCGTTTTCAGTGCTAATTCGTGTTTAAAATAAAACAGACGCATTTAATCGCGGAAAGCTCCCAGAAAGGCATTCTTTTACTTAGTAACTACACCGCCTTTCTCCCCAACACAAACCCTCCCTCCCCTGCGCCAGCTTCCGGACAAACCCGCTTTTCTGCCTCGCGCAGACTGAGCTCATCTCGGCCTCGAGTGAACCGAGCCGGGGGGGGGCTGCTGTCATAGCGACGGCCCAAAACAAACACACGCGGTTGCGCACGGGCCGGACGGGGGAGGGGGGCGCACACGCTCTGAGCAAACACGAGGAGGGCGTGTCTCCCCCTTGTGTCTGGTCCTCGAGGAGACAGCGCCGGCCGTGATCTCCATCCGCCGCGCCCACGCCCACGCCCACTCACCCCCACCCCGAGCTCGGGGAGACGGCACCGGGCAGCCTCGTCTCTTTTCAAAAACAACACAGGACGGTAAGCGGAAGATTTTGTTTTTGTTATTCGCAGGTCAGGGAGCGTCGTCAAAGCTGTTTCGTCGTCATGAACGAGCTGAAAAAAGACCAAACAGCCAGGACGACGCCTGACCCACTCGTGTCAGCGGGTCCCGGAGAGGGAGGAGGGCGGTTCCGCGCGGTTTGCAGCTGTAAGGTGGTGGGAATCGCCCGTCCCCGCTGTTCCAGGTCTCGTCTGTAACTCCCTCTGACCCTGCTGAGTGCTTCACGGCCAGAGCTCCTTCAAGGCGATTGTCATGTGCTTCAAGCTCTTAAAAAGCCGAACCTGGTTTGTAATAGGAAGGGCAGAGTGTGGCAAAGTCACTAGCATCGCTGGGCTCTGGGGTGCTGTCTGTGTGGAGTTTGGATGTTCTCCCTTTGTGTGTGGGGGGGTTTCCTCTGTGAAAACTGGCTCTGGTGTGAGTGTGTGTGTTCCCGTCCTGTGATGGACTGGGGTTCTGTCCAGAGTGTGTGTCTGTATCTGTGTGTCCTGTGTTGGACTGGTGTCCTGTCCAGGGTGTGTGAGTGTGTGTCCTGTGTTGGACAGGTGTCCTGCCCGGGGTGTGTGAGTGTGTGTGTCCTGTGTTGGACTGGTGTCCTGTCCAGGGTGTGTGAGTGTGTGTCCTGTGTTGGACAGGTGTCCTGTCCAGGGTGTGTGAGTGTGTGTGTCCTGTGTTGGACAGGTGTCCTGTCCAGGGTGTGTGAGTGTGTGTCCTGTGTTGGACAGGTGTCCTGTCCAGGGTGTGTGAGTGTGTGTGTCCTGTGTTGGAGAGGTGTCCTGTCCAGGGTGTGTGAGTGTGTGTCCTGTGTTGGAGAGGTGCCCTGTCCAGGGTGTGTGAGTGTGTGTGTCCTGTGTTGGACAGGTGTCCTGCCCGGGGTGTGTGAGTGTGTGTGTCCTGTGTTGGACTGGTGTCCTGTCCAGGGTGTGTGAATGTGTGTATCCTGTGTTGGACTGGTGTCCTGTCCAGGGTGTGTGAATGTGTGTGTCCTGTGTTGGAGAGGTGTCCTGTCCAGGGTGTGTGAGTGTGTGTGTCCTGTGTTGGAGAGGTGTCCTGTCCAGGGTGTGTGAGTGTGTGTGTCCTGTGTTGGAGAGGTGTCCTGTCCAGGGTGTGTGAGTGTGTGTGTCCTGTGTTGGAGAGGTGCCCTGTCCAGGGTGTGTGAGTGTGTGTGTCCTGTGTTGGACAGGTGTCCTGCCCGCAGTGTCAGGATGTATGACTGCGTCAGGGACACTCAGGTGGAGGTGTGAGGGAGTCTCAGGACTGCCCTCATTCAGGAGCGCGAGCTCCGCTGTGACCGACTGGACTCCAGCAGAAGGACAAACTCTCACCTGTGGGTATGTCTGATACACCAGTGTCACTCTCACCCCTGGGTGTGTGTGGTTACAGTGTCACTCTCACCCGTGGGTGTGTCTGCTACACCAGTGTCACTCTCACCCCTGGGTGTGTGTGGTTACAGTGTCACTCTCACCCGTGGGTGTGTCTGCTACACCAGTGTCACTCTCACCTTAACTGAGTCACGGAAAGCCCGACGCGTGCCACAGCAGGGATCGCTGGGCTTCGGGACGACCGGTCCGCGGTGAAGTCTTTCGCAGGACGCTCCCGAACAGCACGGGGCTGGGCCCGTGACTTGCTCAGCTCACCAGCAGTCGTGCAAGAGCTCCCGGCCCTGAGAGCCGCTCGGGTGAGACCGACCTCGACAACACGCCGCACCGGCGCTCGCCTGCGACCGGGAACTGAGGGAGAGTCTGTCCTATCCGCTGTGCACCACTAGAGGGCGGAGGCGGATCACGGTGCATCTGTGCTGCTCAATGACCCTCTCTGAACCCCGCCTCGCAATTACTGAAGACCGGGAAAGATCCTGATGTCGCAGTTGTATTACATACTGTACGTACTCAGCGAACCGAACCCTTTCAGTCTTGCTCCTCAGGAGCACTGACAATATGTCCGCCCGGCGGACTTCTACGGTTTAACAGTGAGACCCCAATCGGAGGACACGAGCACAAACCACCCGGAAGTGCACTTTAAGCCGAGAACCCAAAGGGCGTGTTTTACACAAAGCGGGGGCGGGGGTGTGGAACAAGCTGCCCAGAACCAGCAGGCAATGAGGAGGCAGTGAGCAGTGTAGGTTGTGAAAGCTGTGGGTTTTATTTATTTGCCTTTCGGGTTTACAGACACAGCGCGCTCCCCCCTCCTCCATCTCCTCCCTCCTCCCTCCTCCTCTCTCTCCCTCTACCTCTCTCTCTGTCTGTGCGAGGCGCTGTGGAAACGCTCGAACCCGTGTCCCCGCGGGCCGGTTCAGCACTCCTTCTTGGCCATCATACCGATGAGCGCCCCGAACTCCACGATGTCGATCTGGTTGTCCTTGTTGTCGTCCAGGCGCTTCACGAGTTTGTCCAGCTTGGTGACGGAGTCCTGCCGCCAGGGGGAGACAGACACGCAGATTCGTTAGGCGCTACGCAGTGCGGGGGGTCGGCTAATCGATGGTGGAGAAATCGATTGCAATGGATAAATGGGTCAGCTGTCTGGCGTGTAATGTGGCAAACGAGGTTGCCCTGCAGGACCTGAGGCTGTCCATTTTTATTAAATGGACAAGGACAGGAGGCGCCTCCTTACACAAAGGGAGGTGGGAGTGTGGAACAAGCTGCCCAGCCGTGGGATTGAAGGTAATACACCGGTCTCATTCTAGAAACAGCCAGATGAGAGCCTGGGATGAGTGAGCTGCCGACAGCCACGACCCGCCTGCTCTCGCTCGGATGAAGAGGTTCTGGTCATCAGAACCGGACTCACCGGTTTGTGGCTGCAGTGGGCCTGCAGGAGCTTCTTGAGCTCGTCCCGGCTGAGGGTCTGCTTCTTATCGTCCTCGCCCGCGTACTTGTAGAAGACGTCGCTGACGATCTTGGCGGCCTGCTCCAGAGACATGGTGGCGATGATGGGGCAGTGGTTTCAGAGAGATCTGTGGGGGGCGAGAGGAGGAGAGAACATGTCAGCTACACATCCACTAATGAGCCAGACTAATTGATGAACCCAGTCTGATCAGAGCGCATAAATAATTACTGCATCAGTCAATTCATTCATTAAAGTCCACCGATTCGTGAACTAGTGTGCTGTGATTAACTTCTTGCTGCAGCCCTGTGTCTGCTGGCAGCTAATTTATCACCCCAGGGGCTGCTGGGAATCAGAGCCCAGCCCATCTCTGGGTGCGGTTCAACAGCGGAGAAGCACCTCTTCTGAATTCAGAATGCGTACAAATCTGGACAAATTCCATTCTCGGTCTCTTTTCCCTGGCCAGGATCCCAGGCTGACATGGACTAATGGGGGCAGATGCTCCCGGACGGGTTTGGACAGGAGGGACAGTAGTCCTACTGATCTTTCCTACCGGTCTCACACATGAGCTCCCGAAGGAATCCAACCACAGCTCCAGCAGATCCGCTGTTCCGGGGAAAACTAAGAGCTAAATAGCTATGCTATTCTTCAAATGGATTAAAGCAGTAAAGCAGAGAACAGCAGTCTAGGTCACAGGGAATTCCCGAAAAAAAATCAATTTAGAAGAGAATTGCATAATAAACTGAAATAAATCTGAATAAATCTGAATAAACACTTTATGTCTTTTTGCAGAAGACTCCATCCCAGTCCTACTGAGCCAGCACTCCTTCAGGGTCAATAAGCATCTTCAGTCACAGGCTAAGGGTAACCCTTATCTGGATTAATAAAGACATTAATTGGCTCAATTAACTAAGCAAGGGCTGCATTGGATGGAGACTGGAGGAGCCTGCAGCTCCACTGGATCAGGGCTGGAGATTTCTCCTCTGTTCAGAAGAGCAGGAACCCAGTCTAGTCTGGGGTCCAGACCTGGACCATTCCAGTGTACTCCAGCCCAGAACGTCTATACTACCAGCTCCTCGGTGATCTGACTGCATTGGTTGTGAGCTAATCAATACTTTAAAAAGCTGATTATTTTGACAGTGTAAATGTAGCTGAAGATCTGAGAATCTGTCTGCCCCTGGTCTTAGTTCACCTATTACTAAAGCTGAGGAAGCCCCACGGTTCAATAACTCAGCTGTACGGCTGGTGTCTCATTAAATGAGATGCAATATCAGAGCTCATCTAGAACATAGGCAAATCTATGGTTTACACTTCATGAAAACAGCAACTAGTAGTGCAATCTAGATTTTCTGCACAGTACATTAAAGATATCAACATATTTTCCAGAGTTAATTAAATAATATTATCAGTTAAAGTTTAAAATCATGATTTTCACATATGTCCTGTACAGTACCCAGAGTGAGGCAGAGAGAAAAAAGAACTACAGTACCCAGAGTGCAGCAGTGAGAGAGACAGAGGTACAGTACCCAGAGTGCAGCAGTGAGAGAGACAGAGGTACAGTACCCAGAGGGAGGCAGTGAGCAGGGCTCGGGACCCGGCTGGCGGCACAGGACTAGTGTCCTGCAGGAATCGCGGAGCCGGACTCACCTGTTCAGGTGGAGCTTTCAGCAGGAAGGCAGCAGGGTTTGTGCCTCGCTGTGACTGGAGGAGGTTTAAATAGACGTCGTGGCACAGGGACCTCCCTGCTTGGCATGGCCGTGCCTCGCGCCTGGTGGTCGGGAGACACTCCAATGGCAGACAGACTGGCGGGCAGAGACAATAGAGAGCTGAGGAGCAGCTACGCCCAGCTGCCTCTCCCCATTCCAGCTAGAAGCCCTGAGGCAGTCTTACTGGGCCGACACAGAGAGTCCCAGTCCAGCCCACCTGTGCCCCGTGCTCACCCCAACCTGTCCCTGAATCCCTGCGCATACCTGTGCTCTCCCAGCTCTCCACTGTGGTGGAATTGCACAACTGTCTCATCACGAGCGAGCGGCCCCAGGCACGCTCTGCACAGGAGGGTGGCACCTGGCCTTCTGGAAACTTCCATGACGCACCTGGCCGAGCCCGAGGAGAGAGTGCCAGGCAGAGGGGCGTTTCAGGTCCGAATGCAGAACCCTGGTCCCAGGGAGCCCCCAACCAGCAGGTGGTGTGGGTCACCCCGAAATCATCGGATCCCCAAACACTCCTGAACACTTCGGTTTCGACCACTGAAGCGGTCAGTTTGGTAGTGTGGTCAATGACGTTGTTGAAGGATCATGGGAAAGGACAATCCCAGCTGCGTGGAGCTCTCAGCTCTCAATCAGCTGACGTTTAATCAGACTTCACGTGTTTCCACTCCTAACTGATTTCAGGGAGACCAGTAACACCCGTTGGACTGTGACCCCCCCAGGATCAAGGCTGGGTTACAGTGCTGATTTCAGGGTGCCTTGTGGGACCTGTTATTCTGGGGTCCCCCAGGGATCAGGGCTGGACACCCCTGGGCTACAGATTAATGATTGTGGGACCTGCTGTACTGGGGTCCCCAGGGATCAGGCCTGGACACCCCTGGGCTGCAGGCTGGTGATTACAGGGTGTGCTGTCCTGGTGCCCGTGTTCTCCCCGTCCTGCCTCTGCTCTCCGCGGCTTGGGCTCGGTGCAGGCGCGGGGGCGGCGAGGAATCCTGCTCCAGGCGAGGGCCCGGCCAGATGCTTGACATTGTGGCTAATTTGTTTTGACTCTGTTTGCTCTTCCTCCGTTGTCTGTTGTTCCTCCAAACCTGTTGGACAGGTGTGACGGGTCAGGTCTGCGAGCGAGGGCGGCCTGCAGCTGCCAGCGTGGCACGAAAGCAGGTGGGAGAGGATTATCAACACTGGGGTTCGAGCAGCAGAGGCCCCCATTCATTGTGGAATGGGATCCTATCCAGTACTTCCTTCCTGTCTGTATGGTCTTTGTACCTACTGAGCCCACAGAATCGCCATCAACATCTCTGCATTTCTACAAAAATTCCATCCATCTGTTTTTTAAACATCCAGTACAGGGCTGGAGCCCACTGCAGGTCACACAAACACACAATCGCACCAGGGCCCATTGCAGGTCTCACACACACACAAACACACACTCGCATCAGGGATCATTGCAGGTCACACAAACACACACTCGCACCAGAGCCCATTGCAGGTTACACACACACAAACACACACTCGCACTAGGGCCCATTGCAGGTCACACACACACAAACACACTCGCACCAGGGCCCATTGCAGTTCACACACATACAAACACACACTCGCACCAGGGCCCATTGCAGGTCACACACACACAAACACACACTCGCACTAGGGCCCATTGCAGGTCACACACACACAAACACACACTCGCACCAGGGCCCATTGCAGGTCACACACACACAAACACACACTCGCACCAGGGCCCATTACCCCAGAAGCCAATCAGCCCACCAGCGTGTCTTCGGACTGAGGGAGGAAACTGGAGCACCCAGAGGAAACTTGTGTGAACACGGGAAGAACATGCAAACTCCACACAGACAGCACCCTGGGACGTGGGTCCAGGGCCCCAGCACTGCAGGACAGCAATGCTGACCACTGCACTGCCCTATACAAACAAAAACCATTCCTGAACAACAAAGTCCTCCACCCCGAGCTCAGCAGGTGTGCCACTGACGTCACCTGTGGGGCGAAATTCACCGTGGCAAACAGCTCCAGTGCTTCCCAGGCCCTGATCTTGACCCCTGAGCCTCGGGCCCACCCATCCCTCTTCACAGGCTTCAGGGGGGTGAGGCACATTCTGCCCGGGGGCAGGGGGGAGGCGAGGGCGCGGGTCTGACAGAGATCAGGGGAGGGGCAGCAGGTCCAACCACATCCGACACGGCAGTGCGGTCTCAAGACTGAGCTCCTGCACTCCCTGCGTACACACCCTCTCTCAGGGGCTTGTGCTCGGACGACAAGCCCGTCACTCTGTCTTCCTCGGGTGCCGAACCCTTGCCCATGTGCCTGAGCCTGAGACAGCAGTATTACTACAGAGTAACAAGTAATGGGTTTACTCCAGGCTGAAAAGAGAAGAAAGAAAACACAATGTTTCGGCCGTGGAGCCTTCTTCAGGGGTTAGTCTAACAGTCTTCACACCTGAAGATGCCCGAAACGTCGTGTTTTTCTTCTCTTTTCAGCCTGGAATAAACCTATTACTTGTTCCTTTGCAGCCTACGCATGCTGATGCAGCTCCCCACCTGAACTACTGTATACAGAGTAGCCATGAGGCAGCTGTGCACTGAAGATAGAGGAGCCCTGGTCGATGATTGGGTAACAGACAGTCCGGTCCAGTCCAGGACAGCCTGACCCTGACAGTGCATGTGTGCTGTAAGGACAGTCTGTCTGCTTGTCTCTGTCTGTGTGTCCATGTGGCAGTTCAGAAGGAAAAATTGCACATAAAACAGGAGCCCTTTCTTTCTGCTCCTGCTGCAGACATGACCAGTGACAGGGCCACAGGAGAGCAGAGGACCACAGTGTCCAGAGGTCTAAGCCTGGCTCAGCAGACCGGGGCTGGGCTGCGCCCTGCGTGGGTGGTAGCTAGGGGGCGCTGGTCCACACCCTGCTGGCCCGGCTCCACTGTGAGGCCATACCGGCACGTGAGGGACTGGAAAATCTGAAAAGCAAACATTCCTCAACAAGAACAAGCTCACAGAGAGGCTGGGTGAGTCAGACTGTCCACTGCAGCAAGTGAGTCTTGTGGCTGTGCAGTGCCAGGGCTGAGCTCCGCACACTGACAGCCTGGGAGAGACCCAGCAGGGCAGGGCAGGGCAGGGCAGGGCGCCAGTCAGTCAGCTAGTCAGGGAGTTAGCCTGTCAGCTAGTCAGGGAGTTAGTCAGTCAGCTAGTCAGGGTAACAGCCTGTCAGCTAGTCAGGGAGTTAGTTTGTCAGCTAGTCAGGGTAACAGTCTGTCAGCTAGTCAGGGAGTTAGCCTGTCAGCTAGTCAGGGAGTTAGTCTGTCAGCTAGTCAGGGAGTTAGCCTGTCTGCTAGTCAGGGAGTTAGTCTGTCAGCTAGTCAGGGTAACAGCCTGTCAGCTAGTCAGGGAGTTAGTCTGTCAGCTAGTCAGGGTAACAGCCTGTCAGCTAGTCAGGGAGTTAGTCTGTCAGCTAGTCAGGGTAACAGCCTGTCAGCTAGTCAGGGTGTTAGTCAGTCAGCTAGTCAGGGTAACAGTCTGTCACCTAGTCAGGGAGTTAGTCTGTCAGCTAGTCAGGGTAACAGTCTGTCAACTAGTCCGGGAGTTAGTCTGTCAGCTAGTCAGGGTAGCAGTCTGTCAGCTAGTCAAGGTGTTAGTCTGCTAGTCAGGGCGTTAGTCAGTCAGCTAGTCAGGGTGTTAGCCAGTCTGCTAGTCAGGGTGTTAGTCAGGGTGTTAGCCAGTCTGCTAGTCAGGGTGTTAGTCAGTCTGCTAGTCAGGGAGTTAGTCAGTCTGCTAGTCAGGGTGTTAGTCAGTCAGCTAGTCAGGGAGTTAGTCAGGGTGTTAGCCAGTCTGCTAGTCAGGGTGTTAGTCAGTCTGCTAGTCAGGGTGTTAGTCTGTCAGCTAGTCAGGGTGTTAGTCAGTCAGCTAGTCAGGGTAACAGTCTGTCACCTAGTCAGGGAGTTAGTCTGTCAGCTAGTCAGGGTAACAGTCTGTCAACTAGTCCGGGAGTTAGTCTGTCAGCTAGTCAGGGTGTTAGTCTGCTAGTCAGGGTGTTAATCAGTCAGCTAGTCAGGGTGTTAGCCAGGGTGTTAGCCAGTCTGCTAGTCAGGGTGTTAGTCAGTCTGCTAGTCAGGGAGTTAGTCAGTCTGCTAGTCAGGGTGTTAGTCAGTCAGCTAGTCAGGGTGTTAGTCAGGGTGTTAGCCAGTCTGCTAGTCAGGGAGTTAGTCAGGGTGTTAGCCAGTCTGCTAGTCAGGGTGTTAGTCAGTCTGCTAGTCAGGGTGTTAGCCTGTTTGGTAGTCAGGGAGTCAGTGTGTCAGTTTTTCTTGGTGTTTCTTAGTGTCAGATGGTAGTGTGCTGGTCGGGGTGTTTGTTAGTGTGTCAGTCAGTTAGTCTGTCAGCATGTTAACGTGTAAGTCTGAGTGTTAAGTCTGTCCCTCAGGGTATCAGTCTGTTAGTCAGGGTGGTACTGTAGGTTATAAGAGTTAATTCAATGAGGCTCTTTGTCTGTGGGTCAGTCTTTCAGTCAGGCAGTGAGCCCAATTCCTCATCAGTCTTTTATTTCCCTGCTATTTCCAGTCACAGTCCCCAGCGGCGGGAGAGCGGGATGGGGCGGGGCTGTGGGTCCGGACAGACAGACGGACTCCCGGCTCCCCGGCGACAGCGGGAGAGCCGCCCCCTCTCCCGACTTCACAGAAAGACTCTTTCCCAGTCTAGGAGAAGGGAGGAGTAAGTACACGGGGGTTTTTTTTATCCCTGGGCAGGAGCGAGTCATCGCCCCAGCTGCGCAGGCGGTGTCCCTCTGTATAAAGAGACCTTGCGGAGCCCAGTGCAGCCGCACTCCGAACCCAGCACCGCCAGCGAACCCGTCTCGCCCCTCAGGGCTCGGTTCGCCTTCCACAGCCAGGTGAGTGGGGCTGATCGAGCACGGCCGGTTGTAGCAGACGAGACACAGAGTACCAAAGCGCAGGTCTTGTGAGACGGTTCTGCTTTGTACCGTTGCGAAACGTTAATTCGTGTTCAGAATCCCAGAGAAGAATGAAGCAGCCCGCGTTACGAAAGGTGCCTCTTGTTATTGCCTGCAACAGGAACAGCCACAATAATAATTGCAGCGCTCACCGCAGTTGTTATTGCTTCAGAACGAAGCACGCGTGGGCGCGCCTGGCTGTGGAAGGTGTGTGCCTCCTCCCGGCGCGCGACGCGACCCCACACCACGCCCCTCGCGAGCCGGAGACCGGACACGCGCTGGAGCTACACCGCGCGGAGGGAGGGAGTCAGAGAACTGGGGGGGCTGGGGGACTTTCATAAAAGTTAGAGGCCTCGTCAAAATAGCATTTATCGATATCTCAGATCGATATTTCAAATATCTTTAAATATTTATTGCAGGTATATTTGAATGAGAACTCATTTCATACGGATATCTTTAACTGACTTATAGAGTTGTGTCTCACTGTGTGTCAAGAGATCTTGAATTGATTTAGAGGTATCTCGACATGATGGTTTGGTTACCGTGCTGCAGTAAATATACTGACAGGTTGGTGCCACATGGTAAGAATCCGATTGCGGTTCTGAGCCTCCGGACTGAGCTCTCGTGTTCTTGTGTGCTCAGCAGAAGCAGAAGCAGAAGCTCTGGGCGCTCCGTGCAGCCGGCCGGCCGGTGGGAAGCCATGTCGAAGCTGGAGGTGGCGGTGAGGAGCCTGGTGGAGCTGTTCGAGCACTACGCCAGCCAGGACGAGCACAAGTGCCAGCTGAGCAGCGCCGAGCTCAAGCAGCTGCTGCAGGCCGAGCTCACATCCCCGGAGTTCAAGGCAAGAGGGGCTCCGAGCTGCACCTGCACTGCACACTCCTGCACTTGCACTGCACACTCCTGCACTAGTGACAGTGCACACTGCTGCACTAGTGACACTGCACGAGTGACACTGCACACACCTGCACTGCACACTTCTGCACGAGTGACACTGCACACACCTGCACTGCACACTTCTGCACTAGTGACACTGCACACTCCTGCACTTGCACTGCACACTCCTGCACTAGTGACAGTGCACACTGCTGCACTAGTGACAGTGCACACTGCTGCACTAGTGACACTGCACGAGTGACACTGCACACACCTGCACCGCACATTTCTGCACTAGTGACACTGCACACTTCTGCACTAGTGACATTGCACACACCTGCACTGCACATTTCTGCACTAGTGACACTGCACACTTCTGCACTAGTGACACTGCACACTCCTGCACTAGTGACAGTGTACACTGCTGCACGAGTGACACTGCACATACCTGCACTTGCCCTACACACTACTGCACTGCACACACCTGCACGAGTGACACTGCACATGTTTGCACTGCACACTGAGACCTACATGAGTACCGCTGCACAGAGGCACACACGAGTTACACTGCATGCAAAGCTGCACACAGAAATTTGCACACATCATGTACCCCCAACGGAGCACACAAAACACTGCACGCAGAACTTTAGACACAGCACGACACTCAAAATGCTCCTTGTGAACACAGAGCAATGCACACAGGACACTGTATCTAGCGGCTGTGACTCCTGATCAGCTCAAGTAAACTAAAAAGATCCCACTTGATCCCAGAGATTGGGGACCTCTGGGAAGTGTGCTGATCCAATCCCAGTGATGAACCCCCCCGTCTTCCTTCTGTTTGTGCCTGCAGACCAAGTTCGACCCCGCGGACATCGAGGAGGTGATGGCCAAACTGGACAAGAACCACGACGGAGAGGTCAACTTCCACGAGTTCTGCAAGTTCGTGGGCATGCTGGCCCAAGGCTACTACAGGTGCCAGAAGGGCAAGGCCAAGAAGTGACCACACCGACCGCCCCGGACCCTCACTGACCCCGCTCTGCAGCGCTGCACCCCACACCTCGCCGCCCCGCGCCCCAGCTCTGTCTCCATGCCCCACCCTGGTTATTACTCAAGGACCTCCTGACCTCAGTGTCCGCTAGCTTTCAGTCCAGTTGCTAGACCGGTATGTTGAGCTAATAAGCCTATGAATGAATTAGACCCTTGTAATGGCTGGTCCGGAGAGCTCTGGTCTCGTGTGGGCTTGATCGCAGTGGGATCTAGTGTGTGATTGTGCACAGGGCTCTCACTGTGAGCAAAGACATTAAAGAGTCATTTGTACCCAACACTTGTTGTCAGCTTGGTTCTTCTGTCTGGGTCATTGAAATAGCTGCATCACCTCGGGGGCACCTCGAACCTAGACACCAGCTCGAACCCTGACACCAGCTCTAATACAGACTCGAACCCTGACACCAGCTCAAACCCAGACACCAGCTCTAATACCGACTCTGACCCAGACACCAGCTCGAGCCCTGACACAAACTCCAACACTAACACAAACCCTGGCACCAAGGGTACAGCAGCAGTGCCCCCACCTGGGACTTGAACCTGCATCCCTCCAGTTTGGAGTCCACAGCCCTGAGGGGTCCTGCCTGCTGCTGCCCTGCTGTACCCCGGGGGTGTCCAGCTCCAGTCCGGTTAGCCCAGTACTTCACTCAATTAGGCCTAATTATTCAATCCACAAGGCCCGCTATCAGCCAATCACCCAATTCATTAATTAGACCTCTACAGTTCGGGTACTGGCCTGGAATGCCCTGGCCCTAGTCCAGTTCTTTAATTAACTGAGACCTTAATTGACCTATAAAGCTGGTTGATTGGCTCCTTGATAAAGTTCTTCCTGTTCAGGAGGTGGAGATCTCGAATGACTTTGTTACCTCCAGCATGTTAACAACTGAGCACAGCCAGAGACTCAGATTACTCCCGACATCTGGGAAACTGAGGTCTCGATTCCTTGATTGGACCATTAGCGTGGGATCAGGAGCCCCGGAATTAGGCAGTTGGGTGGAATGAAAATGTACTGGCCAGGGGCTGGGTGTCTACGCTCCACGCACAGATAGGGCATTTGCGCCCTCTGTTGGACAGTTCGTGTTATTCAACTTTTATGCTCTTCCTCGGCTCTGGCGGAGCAGCGCGATGTCAGATTCACACGCCGGCGGCCGGGGCTGGGGTTCCTGCAACAGCTCCGCTCGCGGGCTGGGCGGCACCTGCTCCCGTGACGCCGGCAGCGATTTCCAGTCTCACACGTCGCGATCGCCGCTGTCTCTGTCCAGGACTCCCCCCTCCGTGTTTGCTGTAAGAGATTGGAAACACGGAAGGAGGAACGAGTGGCTGGCGGAGGGGGGGGGGTGTGTGCGTGCGAGAGGCACAGTTCAGAGAGATCCCGCCGTGGGCCGAGGGAAAAGGAGGAGAGACTAGGAAAGAGAGAGAACGAGAGAGAGAGAGAGAGAGAGGGAATCGCAGAATTCCCACATCTGTCAGATTCAGAACAGCTTCCACTCCTACTGGAAGAGGAATCTCGACAGAGCTTCAGTCCAGTGTGTGATCTACTGGAACAGTGAGCCTGTCTCTCAATAATAATAATACAGTGTGTGATCTCCTGTCCCAGCCTGAGGAACAGACAGTGAGCCTGTCTCTCAATAATAATAATACAGGGTGTGATCTCCTGTCCCAGCCTGAGGAACAGACAGTGAGCCTGTCTCTCAATAATAATAATACAGTGTGTGATCTCCTGTCCCAGCCTGAGGAACAGACAGTGAGCCTGTCTCTCAATAATAATAATACAGGGTGTGATCTCCTGTCCCAGCCTGTGGAACAGACAGTGAGCCTGTCTCTCAATAATAATAATACAGTGTGTGATCTCCTGTCCCAGCCTGAGGAACAGACAGTGAGCCTGTCTCTCAATAATAATAATACAGGGTGTGATCTCCTGTCCCAGCCTGCGGAACAGACAGTGAGCCTGTCTCTCAATAATAATAATACAGTGTGTGATCT
The DNA here is from genome assembly GCF_040954835.1 of Lepisosteus oculatus. Taxonomy (NCBI): domain Eukaryota; kingdom Metazoa; phylum Chordata; class Actinopteri; order Semionotiformes; family Lepisosteidae; genus Lepisosteus; species Lepisosteus oculatus. The sequence goes on along the minus strand of NC_090722.1, from coordinate 6,340,648 downwards.
CCTGTCCCAGCCTGAGGAACAGACAGTGAGCCTGTCTTTCAATAATAATAATACAGTGTGTGATCTCCTGTCCCAGCCTGAGGAACAGACAGTGAGCCTGTCTCTCAATAATAATAATACAGTGTGTGATCTCCTGTCCCAGCCTGAGGAACAGACAGTGAGCCTGTCTCTCAATAATAATACAGTGAGTGATCTCCTATCACAGCCTGCGGAACAGACAGTGAGCCTGTCTCTCAATAATAATAATAGTGTGTGATCTCCTGTCACAGCCTGAGGAACAGACAGTGAGCCTGTCTCTCAACAATAATAATACAGTGTGTGATCTCCTGTCCCAGCCTGAGGAACAGACAGTGAGCCTGTCTCTCAACAATAATAATACAGTGTGTGTGATCTCCTGTCCCAGCCTGAGGAACGGTGAACCCGTCTCTCAATAATGTAGATCTCCAATAATATGTTTGTACTGTAAGTGCTGTGTTTATTGTATCTGTTTTGGCAACACTGTAACTCAGTGGTCAAGCTAATGAAGCTCTTCAAATCTGAATATGAGTGAGAGAGAGGGAGGGAGTGAGAGAATGGGAGAGTGAGAGAATGAGGGAGAGGGGGAGAGGTGGGAGTGGCACAGCTGGGTGTGTCTGCCAGTCAGTCAGTTGTGGTAGACTGTGCCAGCAACATACCCAGCATGCACTGCAGGCAGGGGGGGGGCAGGAAGGAAGAGAGGGGGCAGACAGGGGCTTCTGATCTCTTGTGTTTCTTGTTTTTTTCCACTCTGACAAGGGAAGTTGCCCAACAGACTGAGCACTGAGGGAGACATTGAATCATAACAGCCATTGTGTCCTTAGAAACGAACACCGACAAACACACACACAAACATACACTGACACATACACGCACAGGCACACACACACACTGACAGATACTGACACAGACACACACAGATAGTGAGAGACACGTACACAATAACAGAGACACACACAGGTACACACACTCACAGATTCATTACACACATGCACCCTGACACACAATGACAGACTGACACACACTGACAGAGTCATGCACTGATCCAGGCGCACACTGACACACTGTGAAGAAGTGTGGTGAAAGACGAGTATCCAGAAAGAGATGGAGAGAAGAAAAAAGAATGAGAGAGAGGAGGCAGGAAGGAGGGGGGAGTTCAGTGACATGGAGGTGATCCAAGCATCCATCTGTCTTTCATTTACTGGGAACCCTCCTCCCTGCTGTAAGCTAATCTGGTCCTGTACGAGTGCACTGTCCTTTACTGGTCAGTGCAACACAGTGAGACTCAACCGCAGAGCTGCACTGCTAACACCTGGAGAGAGAGGAGAGCTAGAGAGGAGAGAGATGGGAGAGAGAGAGGAGGGAGGGAGGGGAGAGAGGGAGCAGAGAGGAGAGAGGAGAGAGAGGAGTGAGGGGAGAGAGGGAGCAGAGAGGAGAGGAGGAGAGAGGAGAGAGAGAGAGGAGAGGGGAGAGATGGAGCAGAGAGGAAAGAGAGAAGAGGGAGCAGAGAGCAGAGAGAGAGGCGACGGGAGAGAGAGAGAAGAGCAGAGAGGAGAGAGAGAGGAGAGAGGGAGCAGAGAGGAGAGGGGGAGAGGGGAGAGAGAGAAGAGGGAGGGGAGAGAGGGAGCAGAGAGGAGAGAGAGGGGAGAGGGGAGGGGAGACAGAACCAAATCACACTGGAATACACAAAGACAACATTAACTGAAATGCTAAAGAACCCTAAACAGACAATACACACTAGCCAAATATTTGACCAAGGTATGAAAAAGCAAAGAGAAACAGACCCTGACGAAGTCCTGGCTGTGCTCTCACTGCCAGCGGGGAGAAACAGAGACAGAGATTCGCTTTCTACTGCTCTGTGAGAAATAAACTCAGATTAGACAAACATGCTTCTGCAAATTAACTATCTAAACATCGAATCCCAGAATTCCCACAGCTGCCAGAATCAGAACAGCGTCCAATCCTACTGGGAGAGGGAGGAGGGAACTCAGTGAAGGGAGCGTCACAGCTTGAGGAACAGTGAATCTGTCACCAGTAATGGTCTATGTGTTGTTGTATGTTGTATGTAAATGTCCTATGAATGGTTTGTATTGTAAATGTATGCAGATGTTGTATTGACAGTACATGTTTTGGCAACAGGAGAGAGAGGAACCAGCCTCAGGACAGCACTGCTAGAGCACCACGTCTCAGACTCAACCACATCACAGCACAGATCAAACAGCACATTTCTCACACACTGGGACACACACAACACAAACTGGAATGCTACAGAACCCTAAACAGACTATACACACCAGCAGAATATTTGATCAAGGTAAGAAACAGCAAAAAGAAACAGACCCTGATGAAGTACAGGCTCAGTGACCAGAGCCTGGCCATAGAAACTGGGCGACACAGGCAGACCTGGCTGCCCAGAGAGGACAGGCTCTGTGACACAGTCTGGACACACACAGACCTGGCTGCCCAGAGAGGACAGGCTGTGCTCCCACTGGGGAGAAATAGAGACAGAGGTGCACTTCCTACTGCACTGGGAGAAATACTCTGGGATTAGAGAAACATTCTTCCCTAAATTCAGAAATCTAATCCCAGAGTTCCCACACCTGCCAGAATCACAACGGGTCCCAATCCTACTGGGAGAGGGAGGAGGGAACTCAGCTGAACTGGCAGCCCAGTATGTGTTCTGTCCCAGCCTGAGGAACAGTGAGCCTGTCTCCCAATAATGCTTTTTTATTTTATGTAAAATAAAAAATATATGTAAATATCTTAAGATATGTCCTTGTTGTAAATGTCTGTAATATGTCTGTAGATTTTATTATTTTTTGTTTTGTTTCATGTTAATTTAATTTCTATTTGCTTTGGCAATACTGATTGTCCCCATCGGTCATGCTTATAAAGCACCTTGAACTGAACTGAATTGAAATTGAGAGGAGAGAGGAGAGCCAGAGAAGTGGGGAGAGATGGAAGAGACAGGAGGAAAGAGGGAGAGGAGAGACAGGAGAAGAGGCAGAGAGGGATGGAGGTCTGGGGGGTGAAGAGTGATCGATCTTTCCCCAGCTGAGCAGGAGTCGTGCTCGCCACACCTTACCTGGAGGGTTCAGGTTCCCAAAACCTAACGAAACAAATTCCAAAAATACCCGCGGCTGACACGCACCCAGACAGGCTCACAGACTCCTGACACAGCGGAGAGGAGCACAGCGAAGCACCTAGAGGATTCATGCAAGGGCGTGACACAAAACAAAGATCCTTCTTAATAAAAGCATTAGAGGGGAAAGTATCTATAAACCTCCTAATGAAGTGCTCAGAGAAGCAGAATTTATTGTATATTGTTTCCTCTCCTTTTGCAGCTACAGCAACAGCAGTGTAGTCATTCATCTGAAAACAGCCTCACATCGCCTGTTCAACAGTGTGCTTTTCCAGTCCAGGTGTGTCAGGCCCCTGCGGTTCAGCAGCATTCCACTGTCTGCCTGTACACCTGGACAAACACTCCTCACCCTGCAGAGGGACCTTCACCCAGTCACAGCCTCTCAGAGCCCCAGACACACCCCTGACACGAAGATGAAGGAGTGTTAATGTGAAGATACAGAGGAGCTGGACTGAGTGTCTGTACAGTGACTCTACAGCTCTGATGATGATGAAGGAGTGTGAATGTGAAGATACAGAGGAGGTGGACTGAGTGTCTGTACAGTGACTCTCCAGCTCTGATGATGATGAAGGAGTGTTCATGTGAAGATACAGAGGAGCTGGACTGAGTGTCTGTACAGTTACTCTACAGCTCTGATGATGATGAAGGAGTGTTCATGTGAAGATACAGAGGAGCTGGACTGAGTGTCTCTACAGTGACTCTCCAGCTCTGATGATGATGAAGGAGTGTTCATGTGAAGATACAGATAAGGGGGTAGAGAAGGAGAGAGGGAGGTGTGAGAAAGAGAGAGGAGAGAGGTGGGGGCAACTACTGCATTTGCCCCAGCCTGTTGGTACTGCTCCATTCGGGCTCTGTCACAGCAGCGCAGACTGATCAGCTCTCTGCAGCCTGCGCTCAGCAGGAGTGTTCAGGCCCAGCGAAGCCCTGGGGGGAGGTGACTCATGGGAAAGGCGTGGCAGTGTTCGAGTAAGAGCTATTGTGCTCACTGTGCGTGCCTGCAAGCCTGTGGTATCTCCTGCATAGTTGCTACAGTACACTGTGGGTGTAAGCTTACACTCTGCAAAAGTTAACACGGCAGTAATAAACCTGATCTTCCATCGGGCCTTTGAACCAGTCCTCTTGTGTGTCTGCCGTGGGGCGGCTGTTTCGCAGCCCTTCCTGAAGGATTTCCTCCAGGGTTCCCGATAAGAAAGAAACTAGAGTTTTGGAACACCCCCCCCCACCCGGAATCATTCCAGTGTAGGGAAAGCAGTTTGCTAATTCGATGCACGTGAGGAGCTACAGCACCATTTGGCGAGGAACAGAGGACAGACTGGAGCCAATGACGCAGTCCACAGCTATGCTGTAGCCTGCTGTACTGGGCCATATTCCACAGTGCACGTGGTGAAACACGCAGTCGTAAAGCTGGCTGTACTATACAGTACGAACGCTACGCGATAACGTCGTACTCTATGCTGTTCTACACTAGGCTGTGTAATACAATACTATATAAATGGTATGGTATACTGGATCATGTGATACAATAATATACCGCACTATACAATAACATGCAAAGGAACCAGTAAAGGTTTATTCCATGCTGAAAAGAGAAGAGAGCCACACCTGAAGAAGGCTCCACAGCCGAAACGTTGTGTTTCTTTCCTTCTCTTTTCAGCCTGGAATAAACCTTTACTGGTTCCTTAGCAGCCTATGCATGCTGACACAGCCCCCTACTTGAACTATACAATAACATGCTATTCTTTCTGGAATGTGTAATACAATACAAATGGTGTAGTATACTGAACTATGTGATACTACAATATACTGTACTATACAATAACGTGCTGTAGTAAAGCTGGCTGTACTATACAGTACAAACGTTATTATATACTGGACTATGCAATAGCGTCTTATTCTCATTCTCCCCTCTCCAGCGCCACCGCAGGGCGCCACGCCCGGGCTGCGCCCTGGATTAACCAGCAGGCCCAGTCTGCTCGACCCACTCTGCCTGGAGCCAGACCCGCGGGCCTTGGGCGGGGTCCCCCTCGCTGGGGGGCAAGCGGGAGGAGAGGGGCAGCAGGAGGGGGCTGGAGCGAGAGAATCGGGGGGTCAGCGAGACTTGTCACTGGGAGGTTCTGGGTTCAAATCCCAGCAGGAGGCACAGCTGCAGTACCCCTGAGGCATTGCATAAGATACCCAGTGGTATAAATGAGTACACATAAGTCCTTTTGACTAAAAGCATCATCCAAATACTGAATCATTAATAAATAATAATAAAAAACTCAATGCTCTGGTAGCTGCCAATAACCCCTGCCTAGTGTGGGCACTGTCAATAGAGGCAGAAAACTGGGGCACCACAGGTGTACCCCAACTCTGCCTGCTGACAGGGGGTTGACTTCGACGGCCCAAACTGGGTCCAGGTCAGGTCCCAGTCAGTTCTGGTTCAGGTCCGGATCAGGACACAGCGGGCTGTCATCGCAAAGACCTCAAAGGCCACGGACGAAGTCGGCCCAGCGGGCTCCTCCAGACCCAGCAGGAGGTGCCCCTTGACACAGAGAGTTGCGGGAGCATGGAGCAAGCCAGCCAGCCAGCGCGCCACCTGGAGATGATCCACGAGCCGATGACCGAACAAGCTCAGCGAACAGGTCAGACAGGCTGCTCTCTCCAGCGGGGCACAGGGATCGAAAAGACCTGGGGGGGGGGGCTCACACCTGGACACACAGCTGCCGATTCCAAACTGGGCTGGGGGGGGGCGGGGGAGCCTTTTAAAAAAAGGCGCTCCTGCCTTTCCCTAAACAAAGGCATGAAAAAGAATAAAGACGTGACTGTTGGACTTTAATGAAATGTTTACGGAACTCTTCAAAGAGCACGGGAATCTCCTTTTAAAAAAAAAAACACCCCACGAGTCCCACAGGCACCACCCCACCGCTGAAAAGATCCCCAGGTGCCCCACCCCACCGCCCAGGTGCTGTGACTCAGAGATTCCTGACAACGCGGCGAGCAACAGCCCTCGAACAGGGGTATCTCACACTCCAGGCTCTCAGGCAGCTGGAGCCCACACCCCAAACTCTCTTACAGCGGTAACTCACACTCCAGGCTCTCAGGCAGCTGGAGCCCACACCCCAAACTCTCTTACAGAGGTAACTGACACCCCAAGCTCTCAGGCAGGGGGAGCCCACACCCCAAACTCTCTTACAGAGGTAACTGACACCCCACGCTCTCAGGCAGGGGGAGCCCACACCCCAAACTCTCTTACAGAGGTAACTGACACCCCAAGCTCTCAGGCAGGGGGAGCCCACACCCCAAACTCTCTTACAGAGGTAGCCAACACCCCAAGCTTCTCACAGGGGTAACTGACACCTCAAGAGCTCAAACAGGGGTAACCGACACCCCAAACTCTCTTACAGCGGTAACTCACACCCCAAGCTCTCAGACAGGGGGAGCCCACACCCCAAACTCTCTTACAGAGGTAACTGACACCCCAGGCTCTCAGGCAGGGGGAGACCACACCCCAAACTCTCTTACAGAGGTAACTGACACCCCAAGCTCTCAGGCAGGGGGAGCCCACACCCCAAACTCTCTTACAGAGGTAGCCAACACCCCAAGCTTCTCACAGGGGTAACTGACACCTCAAGAGCTCAAACAGGGGTAACCGACACCCCAAACTCTCTTACAGCGGTAACTCACACCCCAAGCTCTCAGACAGGGGGAGCCCACACCCCAAACTCTCTTACAGAGGTAACTGACACCCCAGGCTCTCAGGCAGGGGGAGACCACACCCCAAACTCTCTTACAGAGGTAACTGACACCCCAGGCTCTCAGGCAGGGGCAGCCCACACCCCAAACTCTCTTACAGGGATAGCAGACACCCGAAGCAACTCGCTTCCAAGCAGCTAAAGAGCAGAGCGCGCCGGGGTCTCTCCCCCCCCAATCAATTCCGCACCCCAGTTCCGTCCGCGCGAGCCGGAGAGGGGAGCCCCGGGTCTCTCCGAGCTCCGTGAGAAAAGGGGGAAGGCGAAGAGCGAGCGGTAGCGCACATGTGCAGCAGTACGTTGTACTGTAAATGCCTGCAGGTCTGGTGTTAACTGGGTCTGCACTGGCGGCGCTTGTCACCCATCGGTCGCGCCAGTAAAGCTCTTTGAACTCGATTTACTTGAAGCGCTGGAGGACGGACTCGGGAGACGCGAGCAGCGAGTCACACGGCACCGCCTGCAGGCCGCAGGCCCGGCTCACCGCCCTCCGAGCGGCCGGGGGGCGGGGAGCCGGGGGGGCGGGGAGCGGACTCGAGCCTATTTAAGGGCGAGCCCGCCCGGTCCTCCTCACTCCCTTCGCCTGTCCTCCGCTCTTCTGACCAGGTGAGTCTCCTCCGCGCCCTCGCCGCGTTTCCGTGTCTGCTGCGCGGCGTGGGGCGTTGTCGCTGAAGGGGAGCCCCGCTCGGCGGCGCCTCGCTTTGCAGAGTCAGTAGTTTGGTGCAATTACAAAAAAAAGAAAGTCGGAGAGTCCAGACGAGTTTGGGAGAACTGTTGCTCCCTCCCTCGTCTCCCCCCTCTCTCTCTCCCTCCCTCTATGTGTACTTCTCTCAGTGCTCTTTCTCGGGCACTGCGCTCTTGTGACGAACTGGCACCGAGTCTCGCCTCCTCTCTCCTCCCGCAAACCGGAGTCCGTCAGCAGGCGGCCGCCGAGAAGCGGGCACGCACAGCTGTGAGCTTTCCGGGGGGCTGGAGACGGCGGAGTGAAACGAAACTCGGTAGAAGTAGTTGCCTTTGGCGAAAATGTATCCCCCCCCCCCCCGGAGTCAGGCTGCGTTGACGCCGGGAGGAGGAGGAGGTTGGGGGGGGCCGGGCCGCCCAGTCAGGGCTCCGGAATGCGGGCTGCGGTCCAGGCGGGTCTGCCTCCCTCCTCCCTCGGCAGAGCACAGCGCGCTTTCCCAGCGCCTGCGTCTCCGCAGGATTCCGAGCGATCCAGTGGGATCCAGTGAACCCAGGGCCGCAGGTGCGAGATCACGGCTCGTCGGGAGAGGCAGAGAGGGCGAGAGGGCGGGGGGGGGGGGGGGTTGTAGCCCGTTTAAGAGGAGCGACAGTTGCAGGGGGAGAGAGAGAGAGGCCGGGTAACTTCTCCCTCGGAGCGAAGCGCCCCTGGCCCAGAGCTTTGTGAGTAGTAGTCCCGTAACGTGTTGTGTGCCACACCCTAGAGTGGGGGGTGAATCTATCGGGCTTCGGTAGATCACACGGCAGCCACGTCTGGCAGACAACGCCCTACACACCTCCTCGTTAATTAACCCCCCCGCTGAAAGCGGCACCAGAGCGCAGAGCAGCGCCGCCGGCTGGGCGTGGCGCACCCTAGGGGATGGACGGACGGAAAGCCGGAGAGGCTTACCGCGGTTGTTAAAGAGGGGCGACATTTTCCCTATTTTACTCCGGCTTTAACCCAGGAGACGCCTCCCTGCAGGTCGCTAATGCCGTCGTCGCCGCGTCTTAACAGTGGGCGGCGCCGTCGCACTCTCCAGGGTGTGCACTGTGTTGAACTGTGCTGGGCTCGGGTTCTGCCCCACAAACCGGCCATGCCAGACCCTAAGCTTGGTCACTTTCAGGTTCGGGTGTTCAGGAACCCGACTCCGTCGAATGGTCACCTTCAGAACCGACCGTCAAGTAGCAGCCAGGGGACACAAGCAGAAACTACAGGGAAGGGCAAACTGAGAACTGCCTTTACACTGAGGGTGGTGGGAGTGTGGAACAGGGTGCCCAGCCATGTTGAATCTGATGCTCTGGAAATCCTGGGGGGTTACTTAGCTACCAATGATCGAACAAGCCAAGCGGGCAAATAGACAGATGGGCTCCGCTGCTCTGTGGCCGATCGCGTTCACGGCGGAGCGCCCCTGGGGCTCAGCGTTCTGACGTTCGCTTTTAAACCTCCCCAGCGCTTTGTCTTGAGTGTCTGCTAGTGAAGCCGATGCTAGAAAGGGTTTCTGACACAGTGGGAAGGACCCGCCTGTCAGGTGTGGAGTCCGGCGACGCCGATAGTCGGGTAATGGCGGCCTGCTCTCACAGCGATGCCTGTCTGTCTCTCCCTGCAGCCCGTGCCTCTCTCTCTCTATCTCCGCCACGATGAGTGCCATACAACAGGCCATGGCCTTGCTGATCGACGCCTTCCACAAGTACTCTGGGAAGGAGGGGGACAAGTACACCCTGAGCAAGGCGGAGCTCAAGGACCTGCTGACGAACGAGCTGGGGGATCTGTTGGGGGTGAGTGCGCACGCTCTCTCGCACTCGCTGCACACTAACACGCCCACACCCGCCGTTCACACTGCTGCACACTAACGCTACACACTAACACCCCCACACCCACAGCTGCACAACCCACCCAGCTGCACACATGGCTCACTTACACACTGCACACCGGGGCGACGCTGAGTGCTGAAAGCCTGGCGCGGGGCTGTGGCAGCCCGAGTAGAAGTTCTGCTCCTCTGGCGCCCCCTGCAGTCCGTGAGGGTGACCCAGGGCGCGTGTGGCAGCCTGCCGGTTCTAACGAGCCCCTGGGCCCCTTCTGATGGACGGGGTCTTCAGTCGGCAGGCTGAAGGTTGCCATCTGGGCTAATTAAGATGCAACTTGGACCAGTTAATTGATCTCCCTCCCTGTTTTCCCCACAGAAAGCCAATGACAAGACTGCCATTGATAAAATCTTCGGTGCCCTGGACCACGACAAGAGCGGCGAGGTGGACTTCCAGGAGTACGTCACCATGGTGGGCGCCCTGAGCGTGGCCTGCAACGACTTCTTCGTGGACTACCAGAAGAAGGGTGGAAAGAAATGAACAGCGCCCCCTGCCTCTGGTCCTCCAGTACTGCACATAGTCTGATAACCCACAACCCCTTCCTCCAGCTGTGCACCTGGTTTTCAAACAAGAGCTGTTTCTTTTTTTCAGCCCACCTTTGACACTGTATACAAAGAAAAAAATAATAAAAATATTTTCATATCTCCCTGAAATGGATGGTTTGTCTCTCTGTACGGCTGTGGGCTGGAATTTTTTTTTGTTATGTTCTAGACACTTGAGAGCCGAGGTGGGAGGGGATGCAACAAATTACTCAGCAGTAGGCTCACTAACGAGCTCGCTCTCGGTGGCCCGTCCAGCCTGTTTGCATGAGATCAATTAAGGAGCAATCAAACGTGTCTTGATCAAAGCCAGGGTCTTGGCTTTTTATAACCTGGCTGGGCAGCTTGTTCCACACTCCCACTACCCTTAGTGTATAGTGCCTCCTGCCCTTTCATTTTAAATGCTGTTACCAGGTGTGGCCTCTGCAGGCTCTTGTTTCACTGCTGATGTGGAAGAAGCCCAGCTGCAGATTTTGAAAATGGGTCTCTTGCAGCAGTGGGGGTTAAGGGTTTGAGCTCTGTACAGGTTAGGGATGAGAAGCAAGTGGTCAAAACATTCACCTAGAGAAGCACAGACGGCAAGAAATAGATAGATACTTTATTGATCCCGTGAGGGAAATTGCAGTGCAACAGCAGCTTAACACACACAACACAGCCACAGTGTAACGAATTATATACTAATAGTACAATACATACAATACAATACAAGAGTTACTCACAGTCCGGACACACAAGAGGAAACTAGAACAGAACAGTACACAGAAAATCGTATCACACGTATGAATATAAATATAGATGTAACCATAGATATAAATAAATATAAATACTTTGATCAATCGAGGCCCGGGATCAGAACAACTTCCAGTCTTGCAGGGGCAGGGGGACTCGGCAGTGTTGTAGCCCTTTGTGATTTCCTGTCGCGGCCTGGGGAACAGCGAGGAAATGATTCGCTTGTTATTACTGATTTGGCAACACCCATCTTCATTGGTGTAACCAGAAAAGCTCGGAGAAGGACCCACCCCCCTCAAGAATACTCACTACTCACACAGACACACCCACAGCCTCAAGAATACTCACTACTCTCACACTCCACAGTACTCCCACAGGGAAGCTCACACCCTCAAGAATACTCACTACTCACACAGACACACCCACAGCCTCAAGAATACTCACTACTCTCACACTCCACAGTACTCCCACAGGGAAGCTCACACCCTCAAGAATACTCACTCTCACACTCCAGAGTACTCCCACAGGGAAGCTCACACCCTCTAGAATACTCTCTACTCTCACACTCCAGAGTACTCCCACATACACTGTGTTTGATTCAGTGCGCTAGTCTTACTCTTCCTTACTCGCTCTGTTCTGCGTTGTTACTGTGTCCTCGTGACTCATCTCTGGTTGCCACGTCCCGCAGCTCGAGCCGGGGCTGGCTCTCCCGGGATGATTGACAGGTGCCGCAGCCTCTCACCTCTCCGCGGGCTCGCGGGTGTGGTTCGCAGCAGTAAGGTCGCGCGTGTCGATGTTGGGGAGGGGGGTGTTCGGCTACTTGCATGTTTAAGGATTAGATGCTTTTAAACAGGGTGCACAGCGCAGAACCCCAGTGTCGTCGAAAATTTATCAGCGAATAAGGCAGACCGACTCCGGACACACGACACGATCAGCGGAACCGCGGATTTCTTGAGCTCCGTCTCCCTCTTGTGGTCGTGTTCGGTCCGTGCAGATCCGCTGTCCAAAGGTTTAAACCGGGAGCCAGGAATACGCCCTAACTACCAGGGCACCTCGAAGCGCTTCAGGAGTAAAAATGGTACCAAAAAGACAGCTATTGCTACTAACAGTGATGATTATAGTTAAATCATGCTTTCATGTAAAGCTTTATTTTAAATGTATTTAAAGGTCTTAAGTCAGCCAGGATTATAGATATTAATAGAAAAAGCAGAGTGCAGAATGAACACAGAACTACATGTTCAATGCATTCCCTTGCAGTGCACCGCACTCCCACATAGCACAGGACAGCACAGAGCACCGTACTCCCACAAAGCAAAGGAGAGCACAGAGCACTGCACTCCTGTAGCATACAGGACAGCACAGAGCACTCACTCCCACAGAGCACAGAACAGTCACTCCCAAGAAGCACAGGACAGCACAGAGCACTGCATTACTGCAGAGCACAGGACAGCACAGAGCACTCACTCCCACAGAGCACAGGACAGCATAGAGCACTACACTCCCTCAGAGCACAGGACAGCACAGAGCACTGCATTACTGCAGAGCCCTGAGAGCTCAGTACAGCCAGGTTGTGCCTAAAAGAGCCAGTACATTTTCTGGTGTCGCAAGCAGATTTAACATCAGAAAGCGATTTAGTCCTGATCTGGTAGGAGACACAGAGACCGAGCTGAGATATCAGTCCTTCTGAAGAGCCCCCAAGGGGAAGAGTGAGTCAGCACCACCTGGGCTCTGGAGATGACTCAGCAGAACCTCTGGAAGACACACCCAGCTGCTCAGTCCGGTCCAGGGTCGTGCTGAGACAGAGCCCGGCCTCGCAGAGAGTGGGCTGAGGGGCAGGATGGACAGTCCCTGGATGGGACACCAGTCCGTGTGCGGGACTCAAGCATCTAGGGGGCCACTTATCCTGATCTTTGGGAAGTGGGAGGAAACCAGTATACCCTAAAGCTATGGACAGGAGGGGAACATGCAAACTCCACACAGAATGCCCCAGGCTTGAATTGAACCGTGGACCAAGGAGCCACACCCCTGTGTGGAAACAAACTGAAAACGCCATCCGGACCGTCTGACCGACGGGTACCAACAGGGAAGAGTCCGCCTGGGTCGAGCCGGTATAAAGTCCGAATGCCGGGCTCCTTGGGCATTCCACACCGGAAAAATCTGGGAACACAAGACAGCTGCCGAGATCCCCCCGGCCGATGAGCTCTCCAGAGCCGGACGCACAGTGGCGGAGAAGGAGCTCGAGCACGCCGGCCGGGCCAGTGTGGATTCCCCAGTGACACCTGGAGAGGGCACACGCGGCGAGGCGCGAGCTGACCGCGGGGGACCAGGGCGTTTCTGGGCTCGTCAATACGCGCTTCAGTGACAAGGACACACGCCTGCAGTCTGATCTCAGTGTCTGATCTCAATTTCCCAGGCCGACCTGTGTTCAGTCGGACTCATCCTCCGAGGAGCCGAGGGGGCTGGGCTCCAAGGTGCCCCTGTAGCACTGCACCAGAGTGCGGAGGTCCTCCAGCGCCTCCTGCAGGTCGCCCTGCTCTGTGCCCGCGCCCAGGAAGCTGGCGAGGCGGCGGGGGTCCTGGGCACTGGTGGCCCGCCACAGGTCGGTCAGGCAGGGGTGCAGCGCTGGCGTGGACTGGAGAGACGATAGCACCGGGACACTGCCCACCGCTGGGGGCAAAGAGGGGCAGGAGGTCAGGAGCGAGGCACAGACGGGCAGAAATACACCACAGACGGGCAGACAGCACAGACGGGCAGAGATACAGTACAGACGGGCAGGTACCAGACAGACAGGCAGGTACCCGACGCCAGCAGGCCGACAGGCAGACTCACCTGTCTGTGGGGCGCGGGGGCTCGGCTCCAGCAAGCCCGTCACCCCCAGGGTGGGGCTGAAGATCTGGGGGAACGGGGGGGTCAGTTTACAGGGGCTGGAGATCCAGTGGACCGCCCTGGAGATGAAGAGAGAGAGGGACAGGCAGTCAGGCAGACAAGACAGGTAGACAGGAGAGGCAGGTGAGGTGGAAGGCAGAAAGACAGGCAGACAGGAGAGGCGGGGAGACAGGCGAGGCAGATGAACGAGGCGGGGAGACAGGCGAGGCAGATGAACGAGGCGGGGAGACAGGCGAGGCAGATGAACGAGGCGGGGAGACAGGCGAGGCAGATGAACGAGGCGGGGAGACAGGCGAGGCAGATGAACGAGGCGGGGAGACAGGCGAGGCAGATGAACGAGGCGGGGAGACAGGAAAGGTAAACAGACAGGTGAGGCAGTGTGCAGCCACCCCTCAGACTCCCCCTGCTGCGGCGGGTTACTCACACTGGGGTCGAGGGGTAGTGTCTCCACACGAAGCTCGCCAGCACCTCCTCTCCAGAGCCGCAGGTGTGCAGAGGGGTGGAGGGGCGTGTCCCGGGGGCCAGCGCACTGCGGGCACACAGCACAGCCAAGGTCACCGCAGGCAGAAAACCACAATCTGCTACTTCGACAACTGCTCTTATAGGCCCAGAGGCACCGGATTAATCTTCCAGGACCGGATTCATCAGCCTGATCTCGCAGGACCAATCTCATCAGCCTGATCTCGCAGGACCAATCTCATCAGCCTGATCTCGCAGGACCGGATTCATCAGCCTGATCTCACAGGATCAATCTCGCAGGACCGGATTCATCAGCCTGATCTCGCAGGACCGGATTCATCAGCCTGATCTCGCAGGACCGATCTCATCAGCCTGATCTCGCAGGACCGATCTCATCAGCCTGATCTCGCAGGACCGATCTCATCAGCCTGATCTCGCAGGACCGGATTCATCAGCCTGATCTCGCAGGACCGGATTCATCAGCCTACCATGGAGTCACGATTACAGGTCCTGCTCACCTCACCAGGCTCTGCGCCTCGACTCCCCTCAGGGTCACTGATTGGCCGAAGCTTTGCCCGTCGCCCAGCTCCCCACAGGCCGACAGGGGTCTCCATGGCAACGAATCGCCATAGCTACTCAGGGCGTCTGGGAGAGAGGTGCCAAGCATCATGGGAAATGGAAGTGCGCTGTAGGCTGCTGCCACCTGCAGTCAAGAAAAGGGGGCTCATTGGGGAGTAGAGTACATCACCCACCATTTATACAGCACACACTGTAAAACCTGGAGCGGATCAGACTGCTGTGCACTGGAAGTCTGTGACTGACAGCACTGTAAAACCTGGAGTGGATCAGATTGCTGTGCACTGAGAGTCTGGTCTGTCGTCATGACTCTTATCTCACCCCACAGCTCCAGACACACCCACCCAGGCCCCTTACCTTCCGGCCTGAGACAGCCAGCGCGTCCGACAGCTGCCACATGGGGCCGCCACCCTGCGTCTGTCGGTAGGGCACAGTCATGGTGTCCAGAGCCGCCGCCAGCACTGCACTAGAGTGATACCACAGAGAGGACTGGGAAAGAGAGGGAGGTTTAACAACCGGATTCCTGAAGGACATGTCTGTCTGTGAGTCGCTCAGGGGTGGGGTTACTCACGTCAAACTGCAGGTGAGGGAAGGAGGTCGGGGGAGCGGGGCATCGGCCGAGCCCGCCCTTCAGGGTCAGGGGGCAGAAGAGGGAGCTGTGATTGGACAGGCTGACCAGGCCGAGGGCGGAGTTCACCAGGTGGTACAGATCCTTCACTGGGCTCTGCAACTCAGCGACACACAGCATCAGACAAGGGCTACACAACACAGTCACACACTGAGCCACCGACCGACTCACAGACTGAGCCACTGACCAAGAGACAGGTACAGAGATGGACACAGTGAACAAGAGAGAGACTGAGACAGACGGGTCCACAGATGTAGAGAGACATAGAGAGAGACATAGAGAGAGACAGGTCCACAGACATAGAGAGACAGATAGAGACGGGTCCACAGACTGACACACTGACCACGGACAGGCAGCCAGACTCACAGTATCGGGGTGTCTGACAGGAGCCAGTCCCCATGTGAAAATGCCTCTCCCTCCGTATGAGTCATGAAGGAGCTCTGTGACCCCTGACCCCAGACCTGAAAACCCATCTTGAAGGTCACACAGCACCTGGAACCCCTGAGAAAGAACAACAATATGAGCTGCTCCATACAATAGTGGCTACATATTATATAGGACCAAAACTAAATATCCAGTGATTTAATGGAACATTTAAAATGTTACACAGGAAAATGAAGCACTTAGCTGGGACTGAGAAGCCCCAGGTTCTGAGGTGAGCAGATCGGTCAAGGGGAAGCCATGCAGCGAGTGTCCATGTAAGGACTCCACCTACAGTAAAGCTTGCCAAGACAGCGCCACCCAGTGGTGGGAAGACCGACCTGCAGGTAGTCGCACTCCTCCACAAAGAAGTGCAGACGGTCCTCCAGCTGTTCCAGTACTGTGGCGGACCGGCACAGCGCCTCCCCCTGGCCAAACGCCTCCAAGCGATTCGTCTCCCTGCGCAGACATGTGGGCACCGAGAGAGTCTAGCTCAACATACCCAGACCCAGCACACTAGGTCACTGAACCGCAGAGATACCTAACCCATTGCGGCTGTAGTTCTGTACTAGTTAAGAGATAGTGACTCACCATGGATGAGTGCTGTTATCAGATTCCTCTATACCTGTACATGACATGTCATAACTGTAGCTAATCTTCAGTGTACTGAGTAATGATTGTGGATGAACTACCTATAATTTGTAAATAACCCATTGTGTTTTCTACTAGTAGTGAAACAGCTTACTTGACATGATTGTTGTGGTCATAATGGTATCAAGGTTGACAAATGATTGTACTATTGTTAGTTGAGAGATTGTTGTGCATTGCTGTGGTGCTGGTAAAATAATTCTCTCATTATGCTTGCACTGGTCTACAGGGCTAGTTTAGAGAGACAGCTAACCCATGGTGGTTTACTGGTATACTAGTTGAGTCAGTTAACCCATTGTGGAGGTACTGGTGTTCACACTGAGATATAACTAGCCAGTTGCTGCTGTGCATGTTTATGTGTTTAGAGATAACTAACCTCTCACAGCTGTGCTGGTTAAGTAGTTTAGCTAGAACTTACCCATCATGGTTGTATTGGTTAATGGGTTAAGAGATAACTAACCTGTTGTGGTTGTACTGGTAAACAGGTATAGAGATAACTAACTTGTTGTGGTTGTACTGGTGGATGGGTTCACAGATAACAAAGCCCATCATGGTTGTACTGGTTAATGGGTTCAGAGATAACTAACCCGTCGTGGTTGTACTCGTTGATGACCATCATGCTGCGGGGGTGCAGGTGGACCCTCAGGAAGTCAGACCACACCCTCACGCTGCCCTCCAGGCTGTACCGCTTCTGAGCGCGCTCCAGACTGGCGTTCACCGTCGCCATGGCAATGCCGCCTGCCGAGAGAGCTTCCGGGCGACATCAGGAGAGTCCGTCAGACACACAGCACAGCTCCTCCCCCAGCCAGCTCCAGCCCTTTCTTTTTATGACATCTTAGATAAAGTCATTTTCCAAAACCAACCGGTTTCTAATATTCAGACTGTGCACATCAGATGTTTTGGGTCATTTACAAAAGTGCGCAGTCACGTTAAGGGCCTGGAGGCAGGTTTGCTGGAAACACTAAGAGCTCAGTGGTGTGAGCAGGGACCCCACAGAAACACAAGACTCTCTCACCCTTGCTTTCCTGTGCCTGGGTAGCAGAGAAGTCTCCCTCGGGCAGCAGCTGCCCCTCCTGGAGAGAAAAGGAATTACAGGAGTCAGGACAGGCCGCAAGGACTGGGGAGTCCTTGTTATGGGCCAGGAGGGGTGAGGGACACTCACATCCAAACGGTCAAGGTCCTGGAGGAAGGAGTTCTTCGCTGGGGGGGACTCCTTGTGGGTCATCACCTCTCCCTCCCTGAAGAACACAGACAGGGTTACAAATAAGACACAAGTCACCCACAACACACACACACTGCCAGTAACACACACAGTCAACAACACACACTACTAGTAACACACACAATAAGAGAGAAGGTGACTCACCAGGTGAAAGTTCTGACTTCTTTCCCTGTCTCATAGAGGCTGCCTTCCTGCCTCAAGGTACTGAGGCTTCCTGTCGGAAGAGAGAGACAATGAAGGTAGGAGAACTACTAAAGACCTGCAGTGGATCAGACTGCTGTGCACTGGGAGTCTGACTGCCAGCACTGTACAACCTGGAGTGGATCAGACTGCTGTGCACTGGGAGTCTGACAGCACTGTAAAACCTGGAGTGGATCAGACTGCTGTGCACTGGGAGTCTGACTGACAGCACTGTAAAACCTGGAGTGGATCAGACTGCTGTGCACTGGGAATCTGACTGACACCAGTGTAAAACCTGGAGTGGATCTGACTGCTGTGCACTGGGAGTCTGACAGCACTGTAAAACCTGGAGTGGATCAGACTGCTGTGGACTGGGGGGGTCTGACTGACAGCACTGTAAATCCTGGAGTGGATCAGCTTCATTTATATCCCTTCCTTTAAAAAAGAATCGCAGAGTTGAGAGTGCCACACACAGAGCATCAGGCCCACCCTTGAGGTCCAGTGTGATGAGGCGGGGGGTGTAGGTGGTCTGTCCCCCCAGTGTGACCCCCTCCCGGAATAGGACATCACTCAGCAACTCGCTGGGGGGGCTGGGGGAATCCGGGTCGTAGCACAGAGCAGCATCCTGGACAGGGCGGTGAAGAAGAACAGAGATTTTCATTAAGTTTGTTCGATTTTTTTCAAACAACCTGGGGCCACTTACAATACTCTCCCAGGTTAATTCTCTCTAACAAGTGCTTATGACACAGATCACAGTGAGACTGGGGCTCCTTTACAGCTCTCTGTCTGTCCCAGACTGGCAGTGAGATTAATATCCTGACTCTAGAAGGGCTGTGTCTCTATCTGTAACACTGACACAGATCACAGTGAGACCTTGGCTCCTTTACAGCTCTCTGTCTGTCCCAGACTGGCAGTGAGAATTTAACTAAAAGGGAAACTTTGTTTTCAACTGTCCTAGCTGGTAAAATAAAGGACTAAATTGAAACGAACAATAATGATGGAGAATTAATGTGAAAATGTGGTTTTATGGAAAGGAAAATTCATAACCTCTTCACCTCATTTAGAAATTCAAAACTTGCTGGGCTATGATTTGCTAAGACTCTCCTGCCCAGTACTAAAGTCGCACTTCAAACTGTTTGCTTTTCCAATTCGTAACATCATGAAGTTGTCTCTTTCTTTCACAAAAAAATGTAAGACTACTAATTAATTAACAGGATTTAAATAATTGAAAGGAAATGGTCAGATATATCTAAACCTATTTCAATGTACAAGTTGTTTATATGCTGTATATACACGCACCTAGTTTAGAGTTGATGCAATATACATTTAGACATCTCGTAGTGGTGACTCAGGCACGGCCCATACAAATCTGACAGGATATTCTCAATCTGTGGTCACCCTGTACACAATACTACGCATCTATAAACTTAATGTTGATTTTGTTCATATTAAATATTAAATTAACTAAATACCTGCAAATTCCACCAGTGGGTCCCCACATAGTTTGAGAAATGTCCCAGCTGCAGGGTCACAACCTCGCGACACACGTTTGCCATTGTGCCCTACAAACATCCGTCTAACGGGGATAAAATATAAATGTTCCTTCGGAAAATTCATAAAATAATATCAGAACACTCGCGTAAACTCTCACCGGCCGTGAGTACAGGATTCTCAATCTAACCCCAGGCTGCGAAACAAGACCCCACCTCCACGCACAGGTCTTAGTCCCTGGGATTGGCTAACGGGCAACACATCGTATTGCGATTGGCTAAGAGTGTTGTATTTCAGAATGTTCTAGTTTTTCCTGTCGCTCAACGGGTTTGGTTGCACGGCACCAGGGAAACACACGTGGAGCAGCGAGCTCTCTGATTGGAGCGGAGAAGGAAGCTGCTGTCCAATTGGATGGCAGAGGAGAGGAGTAAGCAGGAGCTCGGATTGGTTCAAAATTAGGGGCGGGTTCACGAATGTACACACTCCAGTTGTGTTGTGGACTACAGTAGATAATACTGAACATGTTTACATACGGCACATGAGTTAGTATAGAAGCTGTTTTATCACATTGTTTTTTTACAGTAAAGGTAGTCAATTTTGTAAATCACTGCAGTGTTTGGAAAAGACTCGAAGGTAAGAAATTATCTCTGTCAATACAGTAATATCATATTGTAATACTATGAATAGTTTCAAAGTGATTTCGTGTAAAATTCACTGAATTTCTAAAACAGAATGTGTTCCAAATCCCTACATTTTGTTTTTAGCGAAAAAACAATTCGATCTGCACCTTTTTTCATTCCGATGAAAAATTACATATAGCGCCCTGCATACAGGTGGAGACTCACTTCACTGCCCATCCATGTGGGAGACACACAGCAGCCCCCCTGCACACAGGTCAGGGGGGGAGAGAGACACTGCTGCCCCAAGGGAATCCTGGGAGAGCTTCGGAGAGGTCAGGCTGTACAGCCCAGACTGGAGCCAGGAGACCAGGGTTAACAGATCTACACTTCACTCGTGTATCAATAAATAAACTCAATTACCAAAGATCTGCAAACAGCACTTATGGGAGGGCGGGGTAAGGAAATGATTATTTTTTAATAGTTTGATTATTGGTGTGCCCAGTGCTTGCTGGGACAGGCTCTTGGTCACCATGACTCTGAAGTGAAAAGGGGTTATGGGATGTGATGGGATTATGGGTATTGTACCTCTCAGATGGGGTTCCCAGCCCTGGTCTGCAGGAACCCCAGTCCAACAGGTATTCCGTGTCGCCCTAGAATCACAGAGTTCTAATATCAGGAACCAGTTGACTCCGACCAGCAGCAGGTAACCTGTTCAATGGAGTTATTTAGAAAAGATCTGGAACGAAAGGTCAGAAAACTCAAGGACAAAAGCTCCATGTTTCATTGACCAATGATACATCCATCCCTCCATCTTATAACAACTTATTCCAATTCAGGGATGCAGTGGAGCTGGAGCCTATCCCAGCAAGCAACAGGCGCTAGGCAGGGTGCACCCTGGACGGGACACCAGTCCATCAGAGGGCAGACACACACCCACACACACACACCCTGGATGGAACACCAGGCCAGGCAGGCAGACAGACAAACACACATTCACACCAAGAACAGTTTTCCCACAAGCCAATTAATCTACCTGCATGTCTTTGGACTGTGGGAGGAAAAACGGAGCACCTGGAGGAAACCAACATGCAAACTCCCCCCAGACAGAACCCTGAGCGACTGAACTGTTTTCTAAGCCAGGGGACGCAAACTCACTTCCTAGCTTGGTTGGCATCTTCTGGTTTTAGTTCCAACCTGAGCAGGCAATTAAACAATGTACCTAATGACTAATAATTAATATTTAATAATAATAATTGCTCAAAGCGCTTTACAGGAGCTTTGTGTTTAAATGGCAGAGGAGTCTGGAAAAGGGTGGACTGAAAATGAATGCAGAAAAATGCAGAAAAATCTGAAATAATGGTAATGGAGAGAAGAGGAGATACTATGACCAATGTTGAGGAGACAAATGGAGGAAAACTGAAACAAGTTGATGGCTTTAAATACCTTGGATCAAAACTGGTAAAGGGAGGAGAAACACTGGAGGCAGTAAAACAAAGAGTGAAAGCTGGATGGAACAAGTGGAGAGAAATAACTGGAATAATCTGTGACAGGAAAATTCCTAGAAAGTTAAAGTGCAAAATGTACAAGACTGTGATTAGACCTGTACTACTGTATGGAGCTGAATGCTTGGCAGTTGGAAAGAGGGAAGAGAACTTGATGAGAAGAACTGAAATGAGGATGTTGAGATGGATTCTGCAGATTTCAATGAAGGATAAGATCAGAAATGAAGAAATCCGTAGACGATGTAGGGTGGTGGATGTGGTTGAGAAGATGCGAGAGGCGAGGTTACGGTGGTATGGACATATCATGAGGAGGGACGTTGAGGAAGTAACAAAGAGGTAATGGAATTTGAGGTGGAAGGTAACAGAGGAAGAGGCAGGCCTAGAAAGAGATGGATAGATTGTGTGAGAAAAGATATGGAGGTATGTGAAGTGAGTGAGGAAGATGTGCTCGACAGAGACAAGTGGAGAAGAGCAACCAAAGCAGCTGACCCCAGGACAGTCTGGGACTGAGGCTGTGAAAAAGAAGAAGAAGAAGAAGCTCAAAGCGCTTTACAGGTAATGGGGACTCCCCTCCACCACCACCAATGTGCAGCATCCGCCTGGATGATTAACTTTCTTAATTAAATAAGATATGATGCCCAACTGGGATTTTTGTGAAGGTCTTTTGCAGTTGAGGACTGAAAAAAAAAACCAGTACAAGTACAGCTCCTTACAGTATAAACCAACGTCAAGCCCAGCCGGAAGTATCAGTAATACTACAAGTACAGTTATAAATCACCCCCAGGCCAGGTAGGAAGTATCAGTAATTGTGCTGTTCATAAAAATCAGAGGACCTGGCTGGTGGTACATGGGCGCTCGGGCAGATCAGACACCAGGGGGCACTTCTGCTCTTAACGTTTCTTTCTGTTTTGCGGGGGCAGTGAGGGGACGCTTTTCCTTCCAGACCTCTCCTTTAAGAGCAGCCTGTGCCTTTAACAGCTCCACCTGGGCACACCTGCGTCTCGTCTCGGCGAGAGAGAGACACACGGAGGCTTCGCGGCACGCTGAGTAAGTGGCGTTATAATCGTTATAATCGTTATAATGTCTTCTCGAGAGCACCGGACGTAGAGCGAGCGGGCGTTGAACGTTTGATGAAACATGTCCACATGGTTTCGAAGCGTCATGAACTGGCTGCCGAGTTTGGACTAAAGTGCTCAGTGTGACTTGGCTATCGGAGACGACACACTACGCCTATGCCCGTCTCACTAATACTTATCTCCACGCATTTCTCCCCAAATAACATAACTTTTTTTTTGAAAGAAGGTCTTCTGATAAACAAATGCTTCCTGTAGGCTCCCACTTCCCCCTCTCGCATTCCGAACGTTTGGTAAAAAAACAACAACTGGAGTTCAGCCAATGACAAAAGGCTTTTGGAATGAATGGCGTGTTACCTGACCAATCGAAGGGAAGGATTGATGACTGGGTGGGGCTTTACCTGCATAACTAACAACACCCTGTATGAAGAAACCTTCTCTGTCAGTTTTAACTGGCTTACCTGTAGTTTCCACTCGTGTCCTGACAACATGTCTCTAGCAGTGTCTCCAGTCCAGTCAGGGGGGTGTCAGTGTGTGAATTCAGGGGCAGTGTGAGAAGAGAGGGACAGCAGTGTCTCCAGTCCAGTCAGGGGTGTGTCAGTGTGTGAATTCAGGGGCAGTGTGAGAAGAGAGGGACAGCAGTGTCTCCAGTCCAGTCAGGGGTGTGTCAGTGTGTGAATTCAGGGGCAGTGTGAGAGGAGAGGGACAGCAGTGTCTCCAGTCCAGTCAGGGGTGTGTCGGTGTGTGAATTCAGGGGCAGTGTGAGAGGAGTGGGACAGCAGTGTCTCCAGTCCAGTCAGGGGGGTGTCAGTGTGTGAATTCAGGGGCAGTGTGAGAGGAGAGGGACAGCAGTGTCTCCAGCTAGCTTGTACAAACGGCTTGTTTGAGTAACACAAACAAATTCTTTCCAAATTCTTGTATCAACTTGTTTTCCTAGTTCCTTATTCTGTTGGGTCGAAAACATACCTGCCGGGTCCTGGAAAGTCCTCGGAATAACTGTGGAAGGAAGCCCAGGACAGGCAGCAGAGACCAGTCCCAGGATGCCCGGTCGGATGACCGCGAACCCCGAATCGGAGCTGCTCTTGGACGAGGGGAAGGACCGTCCTCTTGAAAATGGCTCGCTGAGCTCTGTACCCCTCAAACCAGGCCTGACGGGAGAGGGGGCGCAGGAGACGGAGAAGAAGGAAGAGATGGAGGGGGAGGAGGAGGAGGGAACCAGGAAGGGAGAGGGGGAGGAGGAGAGGGGAGTGAAGAAGGAAGTAGGAGAGGAGGAGGTGGGAGTGAAGGAGGGGAAGGGAGAGGAGGAGAGGGGAGTGAAGAAGGAAGTAGGAGAGGAGGAGGTGGGAGTGAAGGAGGAGCAGGGAGAGGAGGAGAAGGAGGAGGAGGTAAGGTCAGCTTTAACAGAGTCCAGTACCCTGCTGTGGTCAGCAGAGAAGCGAGAGGCCGAGAAGGGCAGCGGGGTTCTGGGGGCGACGGGGGCGGAGATGGAGGAGGACCCCCTCGTGAACTCGCTGCCCGAGAAGGCGGCGCAGGTGTTCAGCCCCAGCGTGCGGATCCTGGGCCCCAGGTCCGGCCTGCACAGGAAGTCTGCGGACAGGGAGGAGCTGTGTGTTCACGGTGGGGACCCCGAGAAGAGCCCCTTCCTGAACCGCCAGGGGACCCCCCCAGATGGGTACTGGCCGGAAGATGACGGTCCATCACATGGTAACTTCGGGGCGCCCTCTCCAGTACTCTCTCCATCAAACTGGGGCACCCTAGCCCGTCCCCCCACAAACCTCTAATCCTTAGTCGTCTCTGCCCCTCTCTTCCAGTCCACACTGTGCCTTCCCTTGTGTCTCCCCTCTCCTCCCCCAGGTCTCCCCTCTCTTCCAGTCTACACTGTGCCTTCCCCTGTGTCTCCTCTCTCTCCCGGTCCAGACCTGTGCTCGAACCCTGTGTCTCCTCTCTCTCCCGGTCCAGACCTGTGCTTGAACCCTGTGTCTCCTCTGTCTCCCGGTCCAGACCTGTGCTCGAACCCTGTGTCTCCTATCTCTCCCGGTCCAGACCTGTGCTTGAACCCTGTGTCTCCTCTGTCTCCCGGTCCAGACCTGTGCTCGAACCCTGTGTCTCCTATCTCTCCCGGTCCAGACCTGTGCTTGAACCCTGTGCCTCCTCTCTCTGCAGCCCGTGGTCGGTGCTGCGGTTGCCGTGGTCGCGATGCTCTGAAGTCCCTCTCCTCTCTGGTTGCTGCCGCCCTCATCTTCCCTCTCCTCCTGTGGGGCGGGTTTGTGTTCCTGCCGTTTGACGCCCCCCTGCTCCCCGGCGCCCCCCTGAGGCTGGTCTACACCCTGCGCTGCGCCGCCTTCGCCACCGTGCCCGTGGTCCTGGGTGAGAGAGAACCCGCCCGCCCACCCGCCCTCCTCCTCCTCCTGCGACAGAAGCGGCACGGGTCTCTGCTCTGGTTCCGTCCTGCTGGGCTCACGGGTCTCTGTCCCGGTTCTGTCTCCCCAGGCGTGCTGGTTCTGGGCCTGTCCCGGCTGTGCTGGGCTCACGGGTCTGTCCCGGTTCTGTCTCCCCAGGCGTGCTGGTTCTGGGCCTGTCCCGGCTGTGCTGGGCTCACGGGTCTGTCCCGGTTCTGTCTCCGCAGGCGTGCTGGTTCTGGGCCTGTCCCGGCTGTGCTGGGCCTCTCTGATGCCGCAGAGCCAGGAGCGAGGAGAAGTCTGGGTGCACCGGCACTTCGTCCAGGACTCCCTCTCGCTCTTCCTCCTCTTCTTCCTCAACCTGGCCGTGCTGTCCACCTACCTGAGCCAGGAGACCCTCAAGCTCGTACCGCTGCTCACCGGTCTGTTCGCCATCGCCAGGTGACCCCCTCTTCCTGTCTGTACCCCTTAACAGCAACCGCCAGCCTGACCTGCCTTCTTCCTGTCTGTACTCCGTAACCACCAGCCTGACCCCCCTCTCTCGCAGTACCCCAGGTCACTCTGTGTGTGTGTGTACCCTTGTACCCCAGCTCCCTCAGTGGGGGTGTGTGTGTCTGTACCCCAGTACCCCAGCCCACTCAGTGGGGGTGTGTGTGTCTGTACCCCAGTACCCCAGCTCACTCAGTGGGGGATGTGTGTCTGTACCCCCAGTACACCAGGTCACTCACTGGGGGGGTGTGTGTCTGTACCCCAGTACCCCAGCTCACTCACTGGGGGGGGGGGTGTCTGTACCCCAGTACCCCAGCTCACTCAGTGGGGGGGGGTGTGTCTGTACCCCAGTACCCCAGCTCACTCACTGGGGGGGTGTGTGTCTGTACCCCAGTACCCCAGCTCACTCACTGGGGGTGTCTGTGTTTCCTCAGGCTGGTTTACTGGCTGGCCTTCGCCCTGGGCAGCAGTTTCCGTGGCCTGGGCTTCGGACTGACCTTCTTCCCCGTGCTGGTCATGCTGGTGGCCAACCTGTACTTCACCTTCGTTCAGGAGGGCGGCAGCATCTTCGCCCTGGAAGAGCCCGAGGAGCCCGGCGCCACGCCGCCCCCCGGCCAGCCCCGGCTGAGGTTCTGGGGCTGATCCCGGGTCGGACTGCGGTACTGACTGGGCTGGCCAGCGGATGTGGGGGACTGGCACCAGTTTCACTACCTGGGCTGTCCAGAATGACTCTTATTCGTCTGAAGGGATCTTGGGGGTTGGGGGGGGTCGGCTGAGCTTGACTTCCTCTGCAGCGAAGGACCGGCTGACGGAGGCTCTTCCTGTCGGTGATCTGCGCTCGTGTTTCATTGGCTCACAAGGGCTCCAGCGCAGTTTCCTTCTACAATGTATGCTATTATATTATTAGTAGTAGGATTATGATGATGGTTGCATTTTTTTTAATTGCTCTTCCTGGCTGTCACACTTTCGTGGAGTCCAATTTTACTCAATGCTGCTTGTAAATGTACTTTTTTTTTAAGTTTTGTATGAAAAATCCAGTAAAGCAAGGAAATATTTCCTCGTGTCTTTCTCAAGAACATTTAAGAGAGGGAGACTGCTTAGTCCAGATCAGCCCATCTAGTAGGTCACTGGAGGGGTGGAAGGAAAACCAGATGCAATCCTCACACTCAGGGCTGGCCTGGGGTCTTCCAGTCCGTTCCATTGCAGTACTCTGGAACAACCGACTCCCTTAATTGCTGCACAACTCCTGCTAACTGCCACTGGACTAAGGAGGGAGCTGGGAGGAGGGAAATTCTGGACTGGAGCGGACTGGAAAGTGGTCTCTGGCGTCTCTTCTCTCTGCTCTTAATTGCTTAATTGAACTGGGTGTTTAATGAAGAAGGCGGGGCCTGGACTGGCCCTCCTCTGTCAGACCCAGCAGCGTGGGGGTCACCCGGGATGCAGTCTCTAAGACTGGGGAGCCCCAGCCCCGAGGGGTTCCCAGGGTCCCCGATAAATCCACAGGGCCTGGAGCCCGGGCCCCGCCGGACCGCGATCAGAGGGAGGGGAGAGGATTCCTGAGGGCAGAGAGCTCAGCTGACACCCCCTGACCCTGCAGCTCCACAGTTCCCTCCTCTGGACCCCCCCGCTCCTCTGGTACCTTAAACACCTGGGGGGCCCCGGGGCTGGGGCGCTCTGCTCTAAGCCGCCTGAGTAAACAGATCACCGGCTCCGACTGAACACGCGGGCAAAGCTCTTCCCAGGAGTGCACCCCTGTGCTGAAAGAGCTGCCCCCAGGTGTGTCAGACCGGCTGCAGTCCCTGATGAGGAGACCTGGAGCTGCTCTGCTTCGCCAGGCAGGAGCGTGACAATGACACACTTTACACAAGCAAGGTATTGATCAGAATCCTGCCTGTCTGCTGCAGGTAATTCACACTGATCCACACGTTAGTGTGGACCAGGGAACAACCTCTCTTCTGTCTCCTATACCTTCACAAACAGCCTTAGTGGACCCTTGGGTGGCACTAGAAGACCAGTGATGGTGATCTAGCTAGCGTGTTGATTATAATAATAATTCCTTATGCTTATATGGCGCCTTTCTGGACATTCCCCTCACAGCGCTTTACAGATAATGGGGATCCCCTCCACCACCACCAGTATGCAGCCCCACCTGGATGATGCACCAGTACTCTCCCCACGCACCAGCTCTCAGTGGGGAGTTTGCTAATTACTCTGGCTTAGGGAAGGGTGGTCTATAGGAACACTGCAGATCATTCAGTTAAGGATCTGTAAAAACTTCCCTGTGACTTACGTCACCGCCCCTGACCTGCTCGTCCGGTTCTCCGAATTTACTGTCGGAGGGCAGCAATTCGGGTTTGAGCAGACTCCCCCAGCTTCCACCAGGGGGCGCCTTAGGATCGTGGCGAAGGTGAAGGGGGGCCGTGCACTCTGCACCGAGCGCCGTGGAGGAGACTCTCTCGACCGCCTCCTGGAGAGGGGAACAGCCGGTCTCCCACGACGGGAAAAAAACAGGTCGCTCTTCGCCGCGGCCGGGGAGAAATGGCCGGAGCGCAGTGCCGCAGGAAAAGCTGTCTGTTCCGGCTGTCGAAGGAGAACTGCCCCTTCAGGCGGCTGCGGAAGACCACCGCCTACGGTAAGGCAAGACAGCGGGGCTCCGGGCGCTGCGGCGCTCGGGGTTGTGAAAGTATCGACACACGGGAACCGCAAGTCAGGATACCGACTCGAAACACCGGACTGCTTTACACGGAGGATAAGTACAAAATGAAGCTCTGAAACTGCACCCTCTCCTGCCGCTGGTGCGCTCGTTGTGCTGGTTACGCACTGCTGGCACCCTGCGCGCGTTGGTGAACTTTGTTTACCAGCGCGTGGAACTCGGATAAGTTCTGTTTGCCTGCTCACACACGCGCGTTTATAAAGTCCTCACACGCTGTGACGTGTGTGTAAAAGAGACGTGGATTAGGTTAGAACAAACAGCCTAGCGAGGGTCGTGCGCTTATGCTTCTGGTGGTGTGTGTGTATGTGAAGTTTGGGGAAGTAGTTTTGCGCTGTGGTCTAGTTCCGACATTTCCTGATTCCTGGAGCGGTAACAACAATTCTTACTGCGTCAGCGACACGGCTACACCTGTTTACTAATACAGCACAACACAGTGCCACCTGATCCCTCAACAACACAGCACAGCACAGAGCCACCTGATCCCTCAACAACACAGCACAGCACAGAGCCACCTGATCCCTCAACAACACAATATATAAAATGGCGAAAGGAGGCACTTCTTTACACTAAGAGCAGTGGGAGTGTGGAACAGATGCCCAACCCTGTGGCTATCAATAAATTGCTGAACAAGATCCAAGGTCCATTAGCTACTCCCTGCTGAGCAGGTTAAACAGGCCAAATGCCTCCTCTAGTTTGTGACCTTAGGTCCTTAATTCAAAGTCCTGTACTGAATACAAAAATGAATTTTGCAGAACTTCTGAACTGCAAAAAAAAAACTGCTTTTAATAAATATGCTCTAAACAGGCCTGGGCAGTATAGGGGTAACAACTGTTTTTTTTCTCCCTGCAGAAATAAGGAATCCTCCATCTGCCAGCACTGTGGAAAGATGGGGTGCGGCTGAGCAGACGCCCAGTAGTTGCCCCCCGCAGCCTCTGAATGGTATCGCCCAGGTGTACATAGAGCCCCGCCCTCCAGAAGTCTACTGCCCCGCCCCCTCCAGTCCACACCAATCAGGAGCGCAGTGTGGTGCTGTCAATCACACTTGTCTCCTCCACGTGGGTCCTCACCCGTTGCTGACCCCTCGCTGCCCCTGTCGCCCTCCCTTGGACTCGGCGCTGGAGGGAGCGGTGATGGACGCAGATCCGATGTTGTTTGGATTGGTCCAGTCCAGCCCCGGACCCCCTGCCAGCCTTCCTGCCTCAGAGGTGAGGCCGAGCTGGGCCCATCATCATCCTCAGCACAGAGGCTCGAACCCTCCACCAGCACCCACCCCTGCACACCTGAGACCCCTGTCCTCAGACGTTGACGCCAGCATGGGTCAGTCTCAGCCCTCGTCCATCCCCTACCTGTCCTCACTCTTCTCCTCCTTTCCCTCTCACTCATCCTCACTCACACCCTCTGTGGGCCTGAGAATAATCTGGAACCAGGAACAGCAGGATCAGCAGAGAGAGGGACAGAGGAGGATCAGTAGAGAGACAGAGCAGGATCAGGAGTGAGAGAGACAGAGCAGGATCAGGAGTGAGAGAGACAGCAGGATCAGCAGAGAGAGAGAGATCAATATTTTATAATATGACTTTGTTGTAAATGTCTGTAACATGTCTGTAGATTTTATTTTACTTCTATTTTTTGTTTTGTTCTATGTTAATTTTATTATTTTTATTTGCTTTGGCAACACTGATTGTACCCATCGGTCATGCTAATAAAGCACCTTGAATTGAATTGAATTGAATTGAGAGACAGAGCAGGATCAGCAGAGAGAGAGAGACAGAGCAGGATCAGCAGACAGAGAGAGAGCAGGATCTGATATACTGGGCACTGTATCAGTAACTACAGCAGCAGTAAGGAGGCTGAGTTCCTGCTGAGGGCTCATCAGCTGTTGTATTTCTTTTTTAGACCTGGACCTTGATATTGACCCCGAGACAGGGGAGAGAGCGCTGGGCTGACGACAACACTCTCCCTCTTCTCTGCCACTGCCACCCAGGGAACTCCGACTCCGTTCCCGCAGGGCCCATGGCTCCTGGTTTTTATGCCAACCTGCGCTCTCGTTTACGAGGTCAGTCTGTGTAATTAGTGTATTTCTGCTCAGGCACCTGGGAGCCACTGTGCCCTTTGACCACTAAGACCTTAAGAGCAAACCCACCTGTAAGAAAGGAACTAGTTTCACTGTTTCATTCGGCTACACAGGTTGGATCAAATTCCTCTTAGAAGCCAGGCCCTACAGGAACTGGAGTTTTGGGGCCCTGTGCTTTGTGGCAGACTAACAGTTCTTGTTTGGAGATATATATATATTTTTTACATGTAATAGTGCTTTCCATCAGCTGTATATTGCTGCTGATGTTGGTAATGGGGTGTATTAAAGGCAAAATGAAAGTGTGAGCCTTGCATTCTTTCATCTCTGACATTAAACAGAATCTGCAAAATATCCCTTGCATATTGCCCCCATGACGTCTAATAGCCTCATTTTTTAAACATCTGTACAAACTTATTTTGAACACACCGGATTTGATCAAGCTGGCCAACCTTTTAAAATGGTCAAGGGCTTCAATGAGACATTCTGTCCACACTCTGGCCAGAAAGCAGATTGCTCTGCTGTGCACAGACCGGTGGGCGTCTGGAACAAGCAGCCCATCCCCACTGCTGAGGCAAACACTGAGATGCTTCCAACGTCTGATCCGTTAGCTACTGTGTCATCCAACAAGCCACCACCTCAAACTGTAACCATGTTCTGCAATTCGTAGTAAAACCTGGGAGTGGATCAGACTGCTGTGCACACTGGGCATCTGACAGCACTGTAAAACCGGGATTAACTCAGACTGCTGCGCACTGGGAGTTGGATTGGATGTCGTTTACTCCAGTGAGCTTCAAACAAGCAAATAAGTTGGTTCAGAAAGGAATTTAAATTTTTTATTGAAAATATTCCTTGTTTTTCTTTAAAAAAAAAATAATAATTTACAAGTCCCACATAGAAGGTGGTCGATAAAAACAAGAACCGGGAACTGTCGAGGCGAGAGCAGTAAGGTGCAGGCGAATCTGTGACAGTGATCCCCTTGTGCTCGGCTCCGAGCAGACAGCAGCGAAGTGGACAAGGGCAAGGTAGAACAGTCCTGCCGCACAGAGAGACCAAATTTCTCTGTGACAAAGGCCTGTGTCGCCCCCTGTCGAATAGTGGACATGACGCAGGACACAGGAGCCACTGAGCGCTTTCAGGCCCGGACACCGACTTCACCCATCAATCAGGTCCACCCATTAAGCAATTAAAGGGCGCTGGCCAGGGAGAACTCTGGGACGCAGAGTCTGAGGCAGAGCTCTCGCACCTAGGGCCAGACACCAGGGGTCACCCTGCCTGACTCTAAACACAAATCTCCCGCACTGAAGACAAAGCTAAATCATGCAAACCGCGCACGGAAAAGGTCACCGCGGGAAAGTTCTGAGTCAAACACGCATCGGAGTGCACACCTCTGACTGAACAGCAGCTCCACTTTGTCACCGTTGAGACGAGCGACGCCCCGAGCATGCTGGGAAACGGACAGGCCTGCCTCCCTCTCTGGACCGGGTCGGTGCCGCTCCCTCACTACCCGCCCTCTCCACGATCCCCCCTGCGCTCGAGCTCCCCTGCGCCCCCCTCGGCGTGCGGACACAAGCGTGTAACTGCCGACACCGTTAGCGAGATTTACAGTACAGCCTGTCGCACCTTCACCTTGCACCGAAACCGCTCCGGCTAGCCCAGAACGTGCACTTGTAAAATATATTCCACCCTCTAAGATGAGCTGGAGCCAGGTTCCCCTTATATTCCATATAATTCAACATTGAGAAAGGCAAAAAAACATTTTTTGTAACAGTTTTCTAAATGTCAGCAATCACAGCTCAATCACTTTCAAACGGGGAACTATAATCCATCATCTGCTGGAATTAGTACTACAAAACCAAAGAAGCTTCATCGGCAGCGATTACATGTGCTGATTGGACAATCAGAATAAAAGGGGGTGGTCTTTATGGCACCAGTTGTAGGAGGAGCCTCGGCTGATTGGTGCACTCCCATGTTGTGGGTGTGTCCGCCCACCTGCTGTGCATAGTCTGTGGGAGGGGTTTCAGCTAACAAGCAGCCAGTGCGTGTTCGGGTGATTGGGCGATTGTCAGTGTGGCCTCAGCTGATTGGTTCAGTGTCCGTACAGGGAGGAAGGGGAGAGGGTGTGGTCTCAGTTGATTGGCGCGTAACCTGGAGCCTGGTTCCTGTGGCCCAGGCACACGTAGAGCCCGCCCAACAGCAGCAACAGCAGCGGCATGCCCAGAGCCACCGCCATGATGACCTGGACGAGGACAGAGAAGGAGTCCTGCGGAGGGGAGCCCAGACCCAACAGCACCGTCCTGGGAACAGAGAGAGAGGGAAGGGGTGGGGGGGGGAACGAGATTTTGGTCAAAAGATTTGGAATCACCGGTTCTGGGACACAGATGTGCTCGTCCTGCACGGCGCCTGCAGGGGGCGCCCTGCCAGGAGAGGGGGAGGGGGGACTCTCACCAGCTCAGGTAGCGGGTGGCGTTGTAGAAGGGGTCCCCCGTGATGCCGAAGGACACATTGAGAGCGACGGCCTGGTACCCCGGGCTGGGCTGATCCCCAAAAAACGCCCGCACCAGCCCCGAATCAGGGGGGATGGGGAGGTCAAGCAGGGCGGAATGACGGACGGGCGTGGCGTCCTCGAAAACTGGGGCCCGGGAGCGATACGCGACCGGCTTCCACTGGGCGAAGCTCAGAACCGGAGCTCTGGCGTTGGCCGGCATGGTCACCCACTGAGACACCTGGAGGGGTCAAGGGGTCAGAGGTCAATCGAAGAACGAGAGGAAAAAGTGTAGGCTGATTGGGAGGGGGGTGGGGGGGGAACGAGACTGACGAGAGAGATTCAAGTACAGACGACGCACCAGAGAGAGGGTCAAAAAGAAAGAAGGGAGGCCAGAGACCGAGGGTCAGGGGGCCGCACCTGGAAGATGGAAGGGGTGTTCTCGTCGTCGATGGAGCGCAGCGTGTCCACTCGGCTCTGGCGGCCTCGGCCCGTGACGGCGACCATCTCCAAGGCGAAGCGGGACTGGTTGGCCCTCTCGGTGACGTTGGAGACCACCAGCCGCAGCTGGGAGGAGTTGGCGCTGTGCAGGAGGCGGGGCCAGGCCGCATCCCGCCCCCAGGCCTCAAACGCAGAGATCTGGGGAGGAAGGTGGGAATCCACTTGGAATGGGGGGGACCCCATGGCACACTGCTGTCACACGCACGCGACGTTCTGCGGTTTCAGCTGAGGTCTCTTAATTCAGGGAGGCCCAGTTACTGTGTTTTAGAAAAGCTGCTAGATCTGGAATCTCCAGCTGTTGGGTTTCTGGGCTATGATCCTCCCATGACACCACGCAGGGGAGAGCCAGGTTTTCCGACTGCCCCACCCCCTGGACTGCGGCTCTCCGGGAGCAGGAGTGGATCAGACAGCTGTCTGAATCACCCCACCGCCGGTCTGGAACGTACACAGGTCCCATCCGGCCAAACAGCTCTGACCACCATTATAACAGCAAGACACAAAGACTACATTTCAGGCCCTACTCTACATGGCGATATTTCCCATGATGCAATATTTTTGGCCTGCTTTATTTCCCTACTAAATGGATGGACGGGCAGGCGGATGGACGCCCCCGGCACCGGCGACGCTCCGCCAGCAGGGGGCGGCGCGGTTACCTCCAGGCAGACGGAGCCGTTGGCGAAGGCGCCCGCTGGGTCGGAGGAGTTGCGGCCGCAGAGCTGGCCGCGGAGGGTGGCGAGGTTCAGGGTGCGGTTGAGGTCGTCCCAGGCGAAGTCGGCCAGGTCGTAGGCGGGGAAGAAACTGGAGGAGGGGACCCGGGAGGGGTCGGCCGTGTCGTTGTCATCGCTGTACTCCCAGATCTGAGGGGGGCAGGAGCAGACATGAGAGACAACAGCTTCGTTAAAGAGCTGCAGAATAGGCTGGACTCCGCTTGCACACAACTTTTTACATCTCCTGTTATATACTCCATTTGCACAGGGGTAATTATATGCATGCAAAAGTTTGCTTTTCATAGCCATTAACTACACTTAAAACCTGGAGTGGATCAGACTGCTGTGCACTGGGAGTCTGACTGACAGCACTGTAACACCTGGAGTGGATCAGACTGCTGTGCACTGGGAGTCTGACTGACTGCACAGTAAAACCTGGAGTGGATCAGAGTGCTGTGCACTGGGAGTCTGACTGCACAGTAAAACCTGGGGTGGATCAGACTGCTGTGCACTGGGAGTCTGACTGCACAGTAAAACCTGGAGTGGATAACTGGGAGTCAGAGAAGAAAAACAGACAGAAAAGACAATTCACCCTGGTGAAGACAAGGGCACTGGAGTACTGCACACTGGTCTCTGGCTCCACCCACAAGCTGCCGGTGGAATTGCTGGAGAGCATACGCTGCCAGTCGATGTGCAGGCTGGAGTTGGAGGAGTTGGTGTGGATCAGGAGCAGCGTGGGCGCCCCCTGGCTGCCCCAGATGAAATGCAAGGTGTCGCTGGGCCCGACAGCACGCACATGCAGCACATTTACGCCAGGGGGCGCCGCAGGGCTGCTGTTCAGACCTGGGTTCAACTCGAGGGAGACCTGCAAGGCGGGGAAGATTAAAACATTGTGCATAAATAAACCAGCAGTTCCCAGGCGCTGTCCTGAAGCACCCAAGTCCAGTGCGTTTCACAGATCATCCCTCAGTTTCTAGAGAGGAAGAACCACTTACTACGGCGTCCTGGCCAAATTTCCAATTGGCCCTTACCAATCATGGCCTCCTAATAATCCCCCTCTATGAATTGGCTTCATTACTCTGCTCTCCTCCCCACTGATAGCTGATGTGTGGGGAGCGTTCTGGCGCACTATGGCTGCCGTCGCATCATCCAGGTGGGGCTGCACATTGGTGGTGGTGGAGGGGAGTCCCCATTACCTGTAAAGCGCTTTGAGTGGCGTGTCCAGAAAAGCGCTATATAAGTGTAAGCAATTATTATTATTATAATTACGTGAGCAAGCAGTTTAACACAACCATTTATAAAAATCTGTTAATAAGACTGGCTTTCATGAATCAAGCCCGTACAAGGAGTCTACAGCTAAAGATAGCCTCCCAAAACCGTCTTAGAGCTCTTTAGGAAGGTCACTTGCCTACGTTTAGCTACGAAAAGCCACAGCAGTCAAACAGCTTCTTCGAAAAAAAAGCTGAAGTTTAGCTCGCTGTTGCATTTTTAAATGTAGATTAAAATCTGCAATTTCCCGGCAACTGGAAAACGCCTGATTAATTAATCCAGTAAAGGTTTCAGTTAAGTGACGAAGAGCTGAGCTGGAAAGACACCCCGCTGGCAACGGGATCACCAGGAAAAGTCCCCATTTCCGGCACCCGAGGGTCCAGACCCGCACAAACAACCCCAGGTCTCGACACACGACAGCCGGATCTCCACCCCGGAGGAGCGATCGCCGTCTCCAGCCGTGTAGCCGGGCGTCTGGCCCACCCTGCGGTTTCAATCCGGCTGTGGAGCCTCTCGCCCCACAGCTCGGGACAGGGGTCAGAGGCGAGAGGCCACTCGACCCGGCCAGCCCGCTCGGTAGCCAGAAGCTACTTGATCCCAGAGTTATTGTTTTTTTTTTACTTGCTGTTTCTTGAAAGAAATATGTTGATCGACTTGAACAACGTGGCCGGACAGAAGTCCGCTTAAAGCCGACGCAAGGGAAATGAAACGACCGATAAAACGAAGCCGCCCAACTGCAGTAACCGCCCGGAGGAAGAGTCCCTGTTGGGTCAAACTCGACTCAGAACATCACCGGACCGGGCCCAGGAGGACGCGTATCAAGCACAGCGCTTTCAGTTTAACACAGCCGGTTTCCAACCCCGACACACGGAATGGCTTCGGTTTTGAGTGGTGTTGAAACGTAACAGGTTTGATAGTAGGAAGCGAAAGCTGCCAATAAGCAAAAAGGCTTAAAGAAAAGAAAAACAGATTTCGATTTTACGTCCCTTACCTTCCGCCGGTAGCCGTCCGTGCCGCTATTGAACAGACCCCGACTGGGCTGCAAGCTCAAACACAAGAAGAGAACACAGAGCGCCGCCGAGACCCCGGCCGTCGCCATGTTTATGTTCAGGAGGAAAAAAATATGGTGGAGTCACATGATCTCGCAGCAAGTCAGCTGACCCAGAGATCCCGGAAACCGGAAGCTGCGTCAGGCCCTTTCCCACATGACCCACAGAGAAGGCGGAGGGTCACGAGGTCATATAAACAAGGAACAAGTAGGCAGGTACATGGCAACTTACTGGTCCTATTCAAGTCTTGGCTTGAAGGCTCACAAGGAAATGACTTCAATATTTCTAGCCAGCTTGTTCCAGACACCCTCCACTCTTTGTGTGAAGAGAGCCACCATGTTCTAAAAGCACTTCCAGCCACTTCCCAAACGTTTCCTCAGTTTTACTTTCAGTCCTGAAGTCAATAACCCGGTAAGATTTCCAGCTCTGTCCAGCTTGTCGTCAGCCTCCTCCATTCAAAATTATACTCAGTTCCTTTAACCCACCAGCAGCAATAGGTGCACCTTTAAAGCAGAGTCCAAAAGATTGCCCTTCTGCGGTGTGCACAGCTCTCTAGAAGAGCCCTGAAGCTGCTCATCGCACACAACCCCACTCCCATTCCAACGTCACAAGCAGGACAGAAAGTGAAGCCAGACCTTCCCTGCTCCAGACGTGAAGTGTTGAATGAGCACACTCACCCCCGTGGGGACCATGGACACGCAGTCCCCATCCCTCCCCTGGGAGTCCCGTGTGGCGAGAGAACAGGCAGACAGGAGAATAAAGAATACAAAAAAACTGAATAAATAAATCAGCATTTTATTCATTTCAGTCCAAGCTTTGACAACTGGAGGCAAACAGCAAACGACACTAAATAAAGTTGATGGAGCGATGCAGAGCGTTACAAACGGGACGTTTTTACGGATTAGAAGTCAGCGCCTAGCTCTCCTCAACGGTACCCGGAGAGCAGCACAGACCGGACTCTGCAAGCCTGCAGGCACCCCACTACACTTCAAGGGGTGCAAAGGAGCATTGGGGCACCTCTGGCTAGTGAACAGGACTCACGGGGCAGTCTTGGCCAAAGCTGTCTGATCTGCAAGTCAGGACTCTTAAGTGCTCCCCAGTACCTATCAGAACTGGCCGGTGATCTGTAGAACCGGGGAGTCCAGCTGAGCTGAAGGACATGTTGGCCCTCCAGGTCCCAGCTGGGACAGCTCTGCCCCGGTCCACACCCCCCCACCGGAGACCAAGGAAAACCCCAGTGACAGGCGGAACTGGGGTGAAGGCAGGAGGAGCACCTGAGCCCTGACCCGCCAGAAATCTCCCCCCCAAAGCAAGAGCACAGAAGAGCAAGAGGACCAGACCTGTACGTCAACACAATTCTCACAGATTGGACACATGTCCACTCGCACCACCCACTCGCCCAGGAAACTTTGCCCTGGAGACTCTGGGAGTCTCCTCCAGCCAGCTCATGGCATCCAGGAGCAGACGTAAAGGGCACCCTGTCCAAACACTCCTGCCCCAGTCCAGCAGGGACACGATAACCTTACAGCACAAGCACGGGGTAACCTCACCGGACCAGAGAGCTGGTCGCCCACGATTCATAACTCATGAGGAGCCAAGCTCCAGTCCTTGAGTGCTGCACTGCATTTCAGCATTCAATTACTGAATTCAAGTCGTCATCTGGGCAAGAAACCAGATAACTGGCCCATCCCTAACAAACAGCGGGATCGCAGCTCCTGAGGAGTAGGGCCGTTCTGCTCCCTTATCTTTGGCGCCCAAACCCCATTCAGAACCAGGCTCTAGGAGCCGGTGTCCGAGAAGAGTCACCCCTGTTTAAATTTGCAGTGCAGGTCTCCATAAAGCCACATTTAATTACACAAACGTCTGCCCTGATCCTAAACCTGTAGAGCAGGCTGGACTGTGCTGCTCTCCAGATCAGGGAGCAGGCCCAGGCCCGGCCCACACCGGTGTTGGATCTGCTCTGCCCAGACAACGGGCAGACAGGAGGAGAGTCTGACTGCGAGAGTCCACCACACCGCGGGGCTTCTGGAAGCCCGATCTGTGCGTGTCTGTCCCCTCCGTCCCCTGTCCCATCCCACCCCCTCCCCATCCCCAGGTTCAGGTCTAGTGCTCCTCAGCAGGGGGCGCTCTGCCGCCCATGCCAGAGTCCTCCCCCTTCTTCTTGTGCCCCGAGACGATGTCGTCGATACGCAGCAGCAGGATGGCCGTCTGCAGGAAGAAACGAGGGACGGAAGAGATCTTGTTAGAATACAGGTCACTTCAGAAATCGGTTACCTAGCTCCTCTGTATCTTCACATGAACACTCCATCATCATCAGAGCTGGAGAGTCACTGTACAGACACTCAGTCCAGCTCCTCTGTATCTTCACATGAACACTCCTTCATCATCATCAGAGCTGGAGAGTCACTGTACAGACACTCAGTCCAGCTCCTCTGTATCTTCACATGAACACTCCTTCATCATCATCAGACCTGGAGAGTCACTGTACAGACACTCAGTCCAGCTCCTCTGCATCTTCACATGAACACTCCTTCATCATCATCAGAGCTGGAGAGTCACTGTACAGACACTCAGTCCAGCTCCTCTGCATCTTCACATGAACACTCCTTCATCATCATCAGAGCTGGAGAGTCACTGTACAGACTCTCAGTCCAGCTCATCCGCTCCTTGAGCTCTGAGGATGATGGAGTGTTAGTGTGCCCAGCAGACACTGCAGACTCGGTCTCGACTGTCCACAGGCCCTCACCTCCACAGCAGTCTTGTAAGTCTGAGCCTTGACGGCCAGCGGCTCCCAGATCTCCAGCTCCTTCATATCGACCAGGGCGCCGGTCTCCCCGTTCACCCCCCACGACACACAGCCCTCCTGCGTGTGCTTCGCCTGGGGGAGAGACACCACAGTTAACGCGAGGCGGGGTCGCAGCCTGCGAGCGGTCCGAACGGGCCCCAGCGCCGGCGTACCCGGAGGGAGGTGAGCACGCGGATGGTGCTGGCCCCGCAGTTCTGGATGAGGGTTCGAGGGATGACCTCCAGCGCCTGGGCCACCGCGCGGTAGGGCCACTGCTCCACCCCCGTCATGCTCTTGGCGCGCTCCATCAGGCGGTGGGACAGGGCCATCTCCGTGGCGCCCCCTCCTGGCACCAGGTGAGGGTCCAACAGCACATTCCGGCAGACCTGCATGGCATCTTGGAGATTCCGCTCCACCTCCTGGGAGAGACGAGACACCGGTCACTGTCTGCACCCCCCAAGACACGCAGGGAGAGAGAGGCTCCCAGTCCTACTGAGGGAGGAAATTCAATAGATCCCCATTGTGTGATCAGTGAGCCTGTCTCTCCATAATAATAATACAGTGTGTGATCTTCTGTCCCAGCCTGAGGAACAGAGTGAGCCTGTCTCTCAATAATAATAATACAGTGTGTGATCTCCTGTCCCAGCCTGAGGAACAGACAGTGAGCCTGTGTCTCAATAATAATAATACAGTGTGTGAGCTCCTGTCCCAGCCTGAGGAACAGACAGTATAATAATAATACAGTGTGTGATCTCCTGTCCCAGCCTGAGGAACAGACAGTGAGCCTGTCTCTCAATAATAATAATACAGTGTGTGATCTCCTGTCCCAGCCTGAGGAACAGACAGTGAGCCTGTCTCTCAATAATAATAATCCAGTGTGTGATCTCCTGTCCCAGCCTGAGGAACAGACAGTGAGCCTGTCTCTCAATAATAATAATCCAGTGTGTGATCTCCTGTCCCAGCCTGAGGAACAGACAGTGAGCCTGTCTCTCAATAATAATAATACAGTGTGTGATCTCCTGTCCCAGCCTGAGGAACAGAAAGCCTGTCTCTCAATAACAATAGTGTATGAGACAGGCAGGTAGGAGAGCAGTTAGGGAA
Organism: Lepisosteus oculatus; assembly: GCF_040954835.1. Taxonomy (NCBI): domain Eukaryota; kingdom Metazoa; phylum Chordata; class Actinopteri; order Semionotiformes; family Lepisosteidae; genus Lepisosteus; species Lepisosteus oculatus. The sequence continues at coordinate 6,300,644 of NC_090722.1, read as the reverse complement.
AGAGACAGGAAGGGGAGCAGATAGAGAGACGGGCTGGACAGGACGAAGGGCAGCAAGCCGCTCACCGCCAAGATCTCTTTGCTGGCTCCTCGGAGGATGATGGTACAGGCCTTGGGGTCCTTGCACTCTGTGATGAAGGTGAAATACTCATCCCCGATCTTCTTCACCTCGAAGAGGCCGGCGCCCAGGCCCATGTCCTCCTCCCGCAGCTCGTCTGTGCGGCTGGCGATCCGAGCTCCGCACGCCCTGGGAACGCACACGTGGGGGGGTCAGGACACGCTGCGAAGTCACCCCCATCTCCAGCCACAAACCCACACCCGGGACCCCCGACTCACCTGGCGATTCTGTTATTGTCCGTCTTGCGGACGCGGCGGATGGCTGTGATGTTGGCCTTCACCAGGTAATGCTGGGCCAGGTCTGGGACGAGACAGAGACAGCAGTTTGAGTTTCAGTGCGCGTACACTCACAGGGTCACGCCATCTTAATCACAAGCTCGTCGATTCTGCGCTTTCGGAGGCCTGCATCCAAATTAGCTTTCGGCTCTTAAAAGCTCAACCAGGATTTGAAATGATCAACCCTGCAGCTGTCAGAACTGCTCTTATTCAAGTGGGCTGCTGGAGATGTACCCTGTTGATCTCTCCAGGAGTAAGAAATTCCCACTGTGGAAGTGTCTGGTGCCCCACTGGTGTCTCTTCATCACCTTACTGACTAGCAGACGCCGTTAAACCAGAAGTAACGGCAAGCTCAGAACGGCGTTTAATGTCAGGAAATGCAAATTGAGATGGAATACAGCGCTGCTTCTCACAACATGTTGTTGGCAACATTGTCACCGATTCAAGCTGTCGGAAATAGTTGCCTTAAAGTAGCGGACTCCTGACACGAGTGACCAAAGAATCAAGTTAAACACAATTCAGCCCAAGCCAGCAGATCAGAAAAGCACTCAGCTGGAAGGACATCCCCCAGACACTGCATCCCTCCAGGAGCAGGACCCCTGGCCACATCAGCACGCAGGCCGCTCGGCAGCTCTGCAGAGGCAGGCAGGGGGAGTGGCGATGCCCTTACCAGAGATCCCCTTCTCGGTGAAGACCACGTCGGGCTTGAGGCGGATGATGTCCTCGCAGATCTGCTGGATGTACTCCTCCTCCAGCTGCAGGATGCGGGCGAAGTCCTCCTCGCGCGTGATCTCGATGTCCGTCTGGCCAGGGACGACAGGAGCACAGGCTCAGGGCACGCACACCTGACTGAGTCTATTCCCCTACCCAGGGCCCCTGAGGGCAGGGGGGCAATTCCCATGCAAGGGGTTCCAGAAATCACCACGCCAAGGTCCCCATTTAGAGCAGGCTAACTGCTGGGCCCCCCATCATGAGGCCGGGGGTGACTGGTTTCACTGGTCTGGAGAACCTTCCAACCAACCTGGCTCAACCCTTCTGATCTTCATCTCCAGCTAGTCCAGAGTTGACCTAAATGACCTGTTGTTGATTTGTTGGGAGCCTCTGCTCACACATACGCAAACAGAAGAAGCTATCTTGTCTGTAACAAGGTGAAGCCAAATCCAACACCTGCCCTGACTCCTGACAGTAGAGGACAGGAGGACTGTTCCACTTCCTGCAGGGGGGGGAAGTCACCTCTCCGATGAGCTACACTGTCCCTGTCAGTTTGGGTCGTGCACCAGAGAAGACCATTACTGAGAACGCCAGATCAATGATTCTGCCCATCCAACTGTCAGTGGGGGTCTGTCTGCCCCCAGACCTCCAAGGGAACAGATGAAAACAAGCCCCCCCCCCTTCACACAGCGATAGACTGGTCCCCGGTCCATGACAGAGCTCCTTCGACACACACCTGGCTCTCCCCCTTCTTGTACTCCAGGGAGCAGTCCAGCAGGATGATCCGCGGGTTCTTGATCACCCGGCGCATGCGGGGGTGCGTCACGTCCTTGTTCACCATCACGCCGCGCAGGACGCACGAATCCTCGATGATGCCGCCCGGGATCTGCGGGGAGAGAGAGGAGGGGGGACGTTAAACATGGCTGCCAACAGGAAGGCACGGGGAAGCCCCAGCAGGGCGTCGTTTTCCGGGTCTCGCCCGCTACGTGCCCTGAAGGAAACGCCCCCATCTTCTCTGCACCAGCGCCTGCGTGTGGCCGGCTGATCTTCAAGCTGGAGCCCCGCGGAGCCGCGGCGATCGTCACGGGGACCCCGAGGGGCCCCAGCGCAGGGGCGGCACCCACCTTCTCCACCTTGGCGTACTTCTTGATGTCGATCTCCTTGCGGCCGTTCTCCTCCAGCTCCACGGTGCGCACGGAGTCCAGCGCGATGGCGCAGGCCAGCTCGGACCAGTGGCTGATGGCCTTGGTGTTGATGGCCGAGTTGATGATACTCAGCATCATCGCGCGGTTGTTCACGTCCACCGGTGTGCTGGGAGGGGGAGAAGACCGTGAAGCGAGAGGCACCTTTCCTAAACTCCTCCAAATCTGGACTCAAAGCCGCCTTCTTTAGGACCTTTACTTGTCTGGTTCTGTTATTTACCCCCCTGCTCCTACCGTATTCAGTCCCCCCCCTCTACTGTCTCCTCTCATTGCATATTTTCATTGGGCTTATCTTGTGTATTTTGCTGTTGTCATTCTGTAAAGCACTTGGAGAAGCCACCTTTAAAGGCGCTATATAAAGTTTTTTTATGATAATAACCGGGGCTCTGTGCAGGACAGGACAACGGGGGGCGCAGGCCGTACCTGATGTCCTTGAGCGCGGTCATCATGTCGTCTAGGGCCTGTCTGTAGGCTCCGATCACCACCGTGGGGTGCATCTGCTGCTCCAGGAACTGCTCCGCCACGGACAGCATCTCTCCGGCTGGGACACACGACAAGAAGCGTTGGAACAGGACAATGACAGCTGCACAGCAGTGTGGAGCAGCACTCAGGGGTCCTGGGCTCAAGTCCCAGGTGAGACACTTATAGCATTAAAATCAATGTTGAAAAATGCTACCTATATAACACACTAGTAAGGCCACATTTAGAAAACCGAGTACAATTCTGGTCACGGAGTCTCTTCAGTCTGAAGGGAGCGTCCCATACTGACAGGTTGGAGGAACTGAGTCTTTTAGGTCTCTATCCGAGAAGACTATGGGGGGACCTCATACAAGCATTCAAAATCCTCACAGACACCGACACTAAACCTAGAGGACTCCTTCAGAATGAAAGGTAAAGGACTTTAGAAACAAAAAAGCTGAAGACACAAGCAGAAACTCCAGGAAGGCTGACTGAAAACTGAAATATAGAGGCACTACTTTGCTGAAAGGAGTTGTGGGAGTGTAGAACCGGCTGCACAGCCATGTTGTTGAAGATCAGATCAATTAGTTAACTAACGAACAGGCTGGATGGGTGAAATGGCTTTTTATGTTCAGGGTGTCTCTGCCCTGCAGTCGTGGCGCGGGGCTACCCCGAGGGTCTTACCGAGGATGATGACCGATGTGGTCCCGTCTCCCACCTCCTCGTCCTGCGTGCGGCTGATCTCGATCATCGACTTGGCAGCAGGGTGCTGCACCTGGATCTGCGTGGAGAGGGGACGGGTTGTTACGGGACGGGCAGAGGCATGGGCGCGGTAACTGGACTTCAAACGCACGCAAACATAACCCCCCCCGCACAAACGCCACCTTACGGCTGAAGGAACTGAATCTCTTTAGTCCAGAGAACACGACAAGGGGCCCGAAGTCACACAATCAAAACCCCCAAGAGAACGGACAGCGCCAACCTTGCAGACCCCTTAAGAACGAATGCAGAATCTCAAACCAGAGGGCACGAGTGGAAACTACAAGGAAGGGCATTCAAACCCAGGGCTGCTTTACACAGAGGATTGCGGGAGCGTGGGACGAGCTGCCCAGCCATTGTGATGGAAGACGATTCCCCGATGTCCGGCTGGCCGAGAGCTCTGGCTCAGTCCTGTACTCGTTAAGAACCGGGCTGAGGGGGCTGGGCGGCTCCTCTGGTGAGCGGGCCACGGCTGTGCTTCTGCGTGGAGCACCGCGACGCTCCCTGCAGCGCGAGACCCGCCCCGCCCCGAAGGGGAAGAGGGGGCTCTTACCTCTCGCAGGATGGCGTTGCCATCATTGGTCATCACAATCCCCCCCATGGGGTCCAGCAGCATCTGCAGAGAGAGGGGGGGGGACGACACAGTCACGGCCCTGCGCAGAGACTCCCCACACACACACACACACACCCCCATCTACACGCCCCACAGCAGGGCACGCAAGGCAGGAGGGACTGGATAACTTCACACTGCCAGCATCAGGACCCTCACTCCAGGCTCAGCACAACTGATACCAGGAGGCCCTCTTCTACGCAAAGAGTGGCGAGTGTCTGGAACAGCCCAACCAGCCTTGCTGTTGAAGCCGAGACGCCGGTTTCTTTCCAGACGGGACTAGATGAGATCCTGGGATCACTTAACCACGTGAAACAGACCGACCCCTCTCGTTTGTAAAACTCGTTTTAAAGCCGGACGCCCCAATTCCTCCTTACCTTCATCATGGCTCGCGGGCCCAGGCAGGTCCGTATCACGTCCGCTATGGTCTGCAAACGACACCGGAACGAAACGGGTTAACGGTGGACCAGCTCGGCACCGAGCCCTCCCGAACAGAACCGGCTCCCCACCTCCGGGCTGAACCCGACTCTTACCTTCGCGGCAGTGATGTTGCCCGTCTGGACCTTTCGGCCCGACTCCCTCTTGGTGTTCTGACCTAACAGAAGGAAGATTAGGTTTAAAAAAAGGGGTTTAAAAACTGAAACCGCGTCTTTCCTGAGAAAACCGGGTCAGTTCAACGGTATCGTCTCAGCCCCCGGGGAATAGGGAGCGCAGGACCACGCTCGGCAGAAGGCAAGAGGTTAATGTTACTAAATACTGAAGCAGCATGAAGACCCTCCCGAGAGGAATCCAATACCGACCAATTCACACTCGTCCCCGCCTGGAAATCGCGCCGCTCACTCGGCCGAGCGTGGCCGTCAGGCCCCCGAGGACCCGCAGACCATCCGAGCTCCAGCCAGTGGATTTACACGGAATGACTTGGCAAACTCCGGGATTTTGAGGATGTGCATTGCGGAAAAAGCCAAACGACCTTATATATATATATTTTTTTTTAACGTCAGCCCACGGGGCTCGATACTACAAAACCGCCCTCACGACACGCAGGCCGGTCGGGCTCGTCAAGTCTTTGGACGGGACTCCGTGTTTGCCGTTAACCCGAGAACTGGGGGAAACGGTGAACACAGCCACAGGCCGAGGCGCAGCCCGAAACCCTACTCCGTCACGGGAAAAGAGACGGGGTTTTAACCGGCTACAATAACACCAGCACCGGGCGACAGATCTGCGTTCATCACCGCCCTGTAATCATAAAACGCTTCATTATGATTTTATTGAATACTCACTCAAAACTAGAACCGGTCTGCCCATCATCGTTGCGGCGTGAGTCTTGACAACCGACTGGAACCTTCTGCACTGAGCGAGAGACAGAGCGTGCGGAGAGGGAGGGGCTCTGGGGGAGAATCCAGCCAATTACAACCCCAGTTAACTTGACGTGCAGCTGCCTTAACCAATCAGAAGGACAGAATCCAGAGGCGAACGCCTGAGTAGGAAAAATACTTAGGCCGGTTAATTCTTGGAGGATAGGCGGGACCCCATAGACGTATCCGCCAATCAGATAAATGAGAAGATGATTGACACCAGCACGATCCAACGATGCTGCGAACTCTTTTTGATCGACTAATGCGGGGACCATTCACAGGCGGGAGAAGATCCGGGCTCTAACAGGGGCGTTGTCAGGTAGTTACTATGTCCGGTAAACGGAGCTCCTCGTGGGTAGCGGGAGTGTAACCCTGACTTTCACAAATTATTAGAATTAACTTTCTGTAGTCTTGTTTAAAAATGTCATTTTAAAACTGAAGCACAACTTCCAGGAAGAAAATAAATCGTAAACGCGAATGGATGTAAACCAGCAAAATCACGCAAACTGCGGTGCGCTTTGTTCATTCCTCAGCCCATGCAAAGACCGTTAGGCAACTGCACATGCGCTGAACAGACGCATGCTGGGACTTGCAGTTCTAGTATACTGAGAAGAGTATAGAGACACTCAGTCCAGCTCCTCTGTATCTTCACATTAACACTCCTTCATCATCATCAGAGTTATAGAGTAACTGTACAGACACTCAGTCCAGCTCCTCTGTATCTTCACATGAACACTCCTTCATCATGATGCAGAGGATTTAGTGAATTCCTCCTTTAATGTGGAGAGTTTTGGGATACAAAGTGCTATACAAACACTAATAATTGTTTAAATCTATAGAAACTTTAAAGACATTAAAACATTATAAATAAGAGGTGACAATTCAGCCCATCATTTTAATCAGAACAATCTAGAACAAAAAGTCCTAACACTTACATCCCAAACTGTAACATTATAATCAAACAATATTGTACACACATGAACAAGCTAAAAGTAACTCCTGCTGCAATAAAAGGTTTTTGTTTCACTTTATTGTGGAAACAGTTTGAACACAAATAAAAACAGCCGAACAGGATAACAAAACAATCCCCCAGAAAAAGCAATGTGTAACATTTACAGGAATGACAATTACATTCCTGCTTCACAGCAGCCTGATCTACTCTGGGTTTTAGAATGTTTTCAGTCAGGCTCCTGATGCACAGCAGCCTGGCCCACTGCTTTGGGAATGGATGTGTCCCTCCTCTTTCAAGTGAGCTCTGTCCAGTGGACCCCCCCGCCCCAATACTGAATGGACCAGCCTCTCCTCTCAGGTGAGCTCTGTACTGTAGACCCCCTGTTCAACGGGAAATGGATCAGTCCTGCCTCTCTCAGGTGAGCTCTGTAGAGTGGCCCCCCTCCCTCAGTGGATCTCTCTGGGAGGGTGTAGCTCCTATCTCCGGTGCAGAGTTTTCCCAACTTTAGAGAGTGACTCAAAACTTGACAGAACTGCCGAGAGAGGGTTTTCCTACATGATAGATTCAAGTGTGACAAGAACAGCCGGACAGCTGGGGAGGGAACCTGCAGGTCCGAGCGAAGCCCCTCAGCCAGCTGACCGACAGCGTGCAGGACTGTGCAGAGAGCAGAGACCTTTCCCCTCCATCTGTGCCGTGCTCTCCCAGTCCCCACTCCTCCCCCCCCCCAGCCAATCCCTCCATCTCTCCCCACTCCTCCTCCCCCTCCATCTCTCCCCATCCAACCCAATCCCTCCATCTCTCCCCCCCCCCCTCCTCCTCCTCCCCATCCCTCCATCTCTCCCCCCTCCTCCCCCCCCTCCATCTCTCCTCCCTCTTCCCCCCCCTCCATCTCTCCCCCCTCTTCCCCCCCCTCCATCTCTCCCCACTCCTCCTCTCCCTCCATCTCCCCCCACCCCAGCCAATCCCTCCATCTCTCCCCCCTCCTCCTCCTCCCCATCCCTCCATCTCTCCTATCCCACCCCCCTCTCGTTCCCCTCATTTCTCCCCCCCTGCTGTTTTCCATCTCTCTCCTCCTCCTCACAGGTCCTCCCTCGCTCCGTGCAGGACAGGTGCGTGGCTCGCCTCCCTCTTCAGGTACTCGAGGAAATCCTTCACGTCCCGCCGGCCCTGGAAAGCGCCAGAAAACACGCCGTCAGGCGTCTCTGCGGCGGGCAACGCGCACACGCCCCCCCCGCCCCCCCAAACCCGGCGGCTCGCTGGCTCAGGACGGCCGCTGCGCAGGAGCGCGTCAGTTCGGACAGAGTGAAGCGAGTGAAGGTCTGTGGGCGAGCCCGACGGCCTGGCACTCACCTCGTATCTCCTGGGGGCGGCCTTCTGGCCCACTGGGGCAAAGTAGATGGTGGGAAATCTGAGAGGAAATCGGAGAACAGACAGGTTTCATGAGAATGAGGCCAGGTGTGCATCTGCACTCTCAGATCATCGACGCCCTCTCCTGGCTCTGTTTTCATGTACCGCCAGCAGCCGTATCACCCTGCAGCTCCCAGCTGGCAGTCCACTGGAGCCCAGCAGGTGTGAGCCTGGTCCGTACCTGGAGGGGAGACCTCCTTCAAAAGTTAAGGTTGCTGCTGGAAGAGGTGTTAATGGGGCCTGTAGGGGGCGCTCACCATGCGGTCTGTGTGGCTCCTAATGTCCCGGTACAGTGAAGGGGACACTATACTGTAAAAACACGCCATCCGTCGGATGAGATGTAAATCTGAGGTCCTGACTCTCTGTGGTCATTAAAAAGGGTGTTTCTCGAAAAGAGTAGGGGTGTTACCCTGGTGTCCTGGGCCAGATCTCCCCCTGGCCTTTACCAGTCATGGCCTCCTAATAATCCCTGTCTCTGAACTGGCTCCATCACTCTGCTCTCCTCCCCACTGAGAGCTGGTGTGTGGGGAGCTTACTGGTGCATCATCCAGGTGGGGCCACACACTGGTGGTGGTGGAGGGGACCCCATTACCTGTAAAGCCCTTGGAGTGGAGTGTCCAGAAAAGTGCTATATAAGTATAAGGATTATTTACTTGAATATGACCCACTGCAAGATTCAGAACAGCTCACGCTGAAAACAGCAGGGGAGAGAGAGGGAGGGCGGGACAGGTGCATGGTGGTAGGGTGGGGGGTTCCCAAACTGATGATGACAAAGACGAAGAAGGCGTGACTGACGCCCAGTCACTCTGTTCCCTCACCCCTGAATGTCGTAGCCTTCCGGGACGTCATTGGCGGTGGCGTCCATCTTGGCGATCACGATATTGGGGTCCCCAGACAGCTGCAAGAGCAGAGAGGCAGCGCGTCAGCAGAGGCGCGCCCGAGCCCCAGGACGGGACAGGTGTGCATGCCCAATGGCTGAAACCCCACCTGCTGGCCCAGCTCAGTGTATCTGGGCTCCAGGTTCTTGCAGTGTCCACACCAGGGAGCGTAGAACTCGATCAGAACGTCCTTGGAGGCGTCGTTCACGATCTCGTCAAAGGTCTCCGCTACCACCACCTGCTCACCAGCATGGGACACGAAAGTCACGATGAAACACCTCATCGTATAGGAGCTCTGGCTGGTACGAAGAAAACAAATCAGTGTCTCTAGCAGTGTCTCCAGTCCAGCCAGGGGTGTGTCAGTGTGTGAAATCAGGGGCAGTGTGAGAGGAGAGGGACAGCAGTGTCTCCAGTCCAGTCAGGGGTGTGTCAGTGTGTGAATTCAGGGGCAGTGTGAGAGGAGAGGGACAGCAGTGTCTCCAGTCCAGTCAGGGGGGTGTCAGTGTGTGAATTCAGGGGCAGTGTGAGAGGAGAGGGACAGCAGTGTCTCCAGTCCAGTCAGGGGGGTGTCAGTGTGTGAATTCAGGGGCAGTGTGAGAGGAGAGGGACAGTAGTGTCTCCAGTCCAGTCAGGGGTGTGTCAGTGTGTGAATTCAGGGGCAGTGTGAGAGGAGAGGGACAGCAGTGTCTCCAGTCCAGTCAGGGGGGTGTCAGTGTGTGAATTCAGGGGCAGTGTGAGAGGAGTGGGACAGCAGTGTCTCCAGTCCAGTCAGGGGGGTGTCAGTGTGTGAATTCAGGGGCAGTGTGAGAGGAGAGGGACAGCAGTGTCTCCAGAGTGATTTTGACCTTGACTGGACCGTCGTTGCTCTCGGGAACGGGCTCCGACTTGAGGTAGCGCTTCAGCCTCCCGGCAAAGTAATCCTCCAGGAACCTCTCCAGAGCCTTCCCGTCGCGCCTGGGGGAACACCGCCTCACACGCTGACCAGGGCAGGACACAGCAGACAGCAGCCCAGGACACGCGGAGGGCCTGGAGACTGACCACAGCAGGGCTCCGACAGAGCGACCAGCGGTGTCGCAAGGAAGGAGCAGGCTTCAACTCCTCCTGTCGCAGTGCGCGGCTGACGCAACACAGAACCGGGCCCTCTGGTTCTGGGACAGAACCAGGCCCCCCTCTATGACGGCGTAGGGGACACACACATCCAGAAACGGCGCGCTCTCCCACACTCACGTGAACTCCTCTCGCATGACGTATTTCTGCCCCAGCACGGTGCGCACGGCCGCCACCGGCAGCTCCCCCTCCGCGCCCTCCAGGCCGAACTCCTCCAGCTCGTCGGGAAAGTCCCGGCGGTCCGCCACGGCGAAGCTCAGGCCGCGCCCCGCGAAGCGAGACGCCACCATCATCACCCTGCAAGGGGGAGAGAGGGGGCAGGCACAGGTATGACAGCAGAGACGTCAAGAAAACTGCACCCCGTCTTCATCGCCATGCTCCGAAATCACTGGCCTTAACTGGTCTAGTTCAGGGACAGCCTGCAACTACTCAATTTGAGACATCGGTAACAAAGGAGTTTGTTTTGATCTCCAGAATTTCATCCTGCTGCTTCTCGAAGGTTCCCAGGGAAATCGGCTTCAACCACATGGCTGGGCAGCTTGTTCCACTCTTCCACCACCCTTTGTGTAAAGAAGTGCCTCCTGTCATGATTAGAGAATCTTACCCTGCTGTTTCTTGAAGTTAACCAGGGTATAGGCTTCAACAACATGGCTGGGCATCTTGTTGCACACCCCCACCTCCCTCTTTGTAAGGAAGCGTCTCTTGTTCCCAGTCCTTAATGCAGTTCTCCTTTGCTCCCTCTTGTCTCCCTGGGTCACTGTGAACTCTGAACTGTTCCCCTGAGTTGACTTTTGTGCCCTCATCATCCTCTCTTCAAAACTAAAGGCGTCAAGCTCCTTTGTCTCAGGGGTGATAAAGTTCAGCAGCTGAACTCCAGGCTGCTTCAAATCATGAGTCTAGCTGATCCTTAACTCATCCACATAATCTGCAGCACCAGGGTTAGTTATATTGATCACATAAATAGAAATATCAGTATATGTTAGAACCCTTGTTGCATAGCTGGGTGTTTTGATTCGGGTGAAAGATCTTCCCTCAAGGATACCACAGTAGTGTCTCACCTCGGATTCGAACCCACAACCTTCCAGTGACGAAACCAGAACGCTAGCCAATTAACCCTTACTTAATTAAGCAAGAAGGAGTCAGGTCGTTCAGTAATTAACTCACTAGATGGGTCATTGTCCAGTAATGGCCTGGAATCGAGCCCTGCTCTCGCCGGCCTGTGTAGGACACTGCTCTTAGGCCAGGAGTTAACCTGGTCCTTTCTGTAACAGGGTGGCCTGGAGTGTCAACAGGGTGCTAACTGTGGCCTTACGAATGCTGTGAGTAGTCTTCTCACAGCCCTGGGGCAGCTGGAACTTGCCGGCCCCCTCGGCTGCCACTAGGGACCCCGATTCCCCCCCGCACTGTGCAAGCCCCCCCCTGCAGTTCACCTGTTCCGCCAGTAGTTGGAGCCCTTGGGGTTGCGCAGGTAGTCCAGCTCATAGAAAGCGGTCAGCAGGTCCTGCCTCATCAGCTGCTCCCTGTTCTCGTGGGTCAGGTGAGGGCACATTCCGAATCTGCCCAACGACACGAGGTGGGGGGGGCAGGAACAGGTCAGGAATGAGCCACACCGCTGTCCGCCTGAATTAGAACTCGTGCTAGTTCATCAGATCAGCCCGGTTCAGCGCAGTGCTTTAACACAGTCTGCGCCCCCAGACAGTTTTGCTGACCCTGACAGTTTCTGTTTACACCAGAGAGAGGAGAGAGCGGAGGGAGAGCGAAGGGAGAGAGGAGAGAGGAGAAAGGGGGGAGAGGAGAGAGCAGAGGAAGAGTGAAGGGAGAGGAGAGAGTGGAGGGAGAGTGAAGGGAGAGAGGAGAGAGGAGAAAGGGGGGAGAGGAGAGAGCAGAGGGAGAGTGACGGGAGAGAGGAGAGAGGAGAAAGGGGGGAGAGTGAAGGGAGAGGAGAGAGCAGAGGAACAGTGAAGGGAGAGAGAAAGGAGAGAGGAGAAAGGGGGGAGAGGAGAGAGCAGAGGGAGAGAGGAGAGAGGAGAAAGGGGAGCGAGGAAAGAGCAGAGGGAGAGTAGATAGATAATACTTTATTAATCCCGTAGGGAAATTAATAAAGTAATTTATTAATTACTTTAATAAATTGAGTGAAGGGAGAGGAGTGATAGTAGTAGAGTGATAATAGAGTGAAGGGAGAGGAGAGAGCAGAGGGAGAGCGAAGGGAGAGAGGAGAAAGGGGGGAGAGTGAAGAGAGAGAGGAGAGAGGAGAAAGGGGGGAGAGTGAAGAGAGAGAGGAGAGAGGAGAAAGGGGGGGGAGTGAAGAGAGAGAGGAGAGAGGAGAAAGGGGGGAGAGTGAAGAGAGAGGAGAGAGGAGAAAGGGGAGAGAGTGAAGAGAGAGAGGAGAGAGGAGAAAGGGGAGAGAGTGAAGAGAGAAGAGAGAGGAGAAAGGGGAGAGAGAAGAGAGGAGAAAGGGGAGAGAGAAGAGCATGGAGGGAGAGTGAAGGGAGAGAGAGGGAGGCGCTCACATGTTCTCCCGGATGAACCTGCGCAGGGCGTCAGGGCGGACGGCGCCGCGGTGCCTCACCACGCTCTCCTCGAACTTGCTGGCCAGCTGCGGGGCCCGGAACAGCAGCACCGCCCTGGGGGCAGAGAGAGGCAGAGGGAGCAGAGCTGTCACAGACAGGAGGCGTGCCGGCCCCCCTCCCCCCCCGCTGTCCCGCCTCACTCACTCGCCCTGCACGCCGTGCCTCTGCCGCAGGCTCTCGGCGCTGGTGTGGGCGAATCGGTAGCTGTCTCTCATGGAGCTGGCCGCCCGCAGGAATTCGGCCAGGTCAGCGCTCTCCGGCCCCAGGAAGAAGCCTGTGGAGGGGAGACGAGCAGAGGGGGGTGACGGCAGTGCCGAGGGAACAGCCGGCGTCACGTCAGCATCAGGAAGAGGGACTGTCGTCCTGGGACCCCTGAGCAAACATCAAAGCCACCTCATGGAGAATCTAACTAATTCATTGATCACTAACTTGTTAATTCACTTCTCCTGCACCAAACTCAGAACCTAATTGATAACTAACTTGTCAATTACCGTCCAATTCACCTAAAAGAGCAGTTAATTAATGACCAAAATGCAAATTACCTATTAATTCACCTGATGGACAAAGTAATGGAAATCTATCGGAAACTGGTGTTTTCAGAGCATGTCTAATCTCTTGAGTAACTCGTGCAAATTGAAACTGCTCTCTCTTCAGGACCTGAAAACAGTAAAGATGCAGTTAGGCACATCATTAGGCCAATTAAGGGGTCAATGAAGCATCTGGGGTCTTAAAGACAGCCCTGCTGTCTCTGCTTTTTGCTGCCTTTGTAAACCTGATCTGCGGCTGTTTTGTTTGTCATGTCTGGAAAAGCTGCGACAAGCACAGACAAAGGACCAGGCCGAACCCGACGTCTCTGATCCCCTGCGCGGCGTCCTGGGGCCAGACTCACCCACCACACTGCCGTCGAAGTGGCTGACGAAGGAGTCCAGGTCCTCCTCGGTCCTGAGCTCCACCGAGCTGGGCCCGGCCTGCTTCTTCATGTAGCTGACGATGCCGTCTGCACACGCAACACAGAGAGACTGCGTCAGGAGAGCGGGAGAGCGGCCAGCTCGCAGGGAGAGACCGCGTCACGCACGAGCGGCTCTCGGCTTCCACACCTTCAGCCCCTGCCAGGCGGCATCGCCAGGAAGACCACAGTCAAGGGGAGAAGGAGGCTACTTGGTGCAGCTGGTTGGTTTCATCCCAGGGTCTCACCCGGCTGTTTCCCGAAGGATCTCAGTGTATCGGCTTCAACAACATGGCTGGACAGCCTGTTCCCGACACCCACCACCCTTTGTGTAGAGAAGCATCTCCCTGTAGTTTGCCCTTGTATACATACTTGAATCTGGGAGATCGAGCTCCTCAGGCCAGACAGCGTAGGACATTAAAAACAGAACGTTATCAGGTCACTCCTCTCTGGACTGATTTGTGCGTTATCTTATATCGAATCAAAGTGACCATAATTTCCCATAATATTCTAGACAATGGCATTATTAGCTCACTGGACGGCCTTATCACGACACCCCTTGATTTAAATTCCTCAGGTCTGGCTCTGCGTCCGGACAGACTGTCTGCCTGGGCTACGGCTTCCTCACAGCGTCGGAACGGGACAGTGCGCTCGGGACGAGGAGGAGGGCGGGGGAGATTGTGGAGAGGGGTCAATAACGACACATAAAAAGCTCAAAGCAGCAGCAGGAGGAGGAGGAGGAAAATGAAGTGAAAAGTGCAGAGGCAGCAGGGAAGAGTCCCGGTCCTGTTCCCCCAGGCCGGGTGCTCACCACTCACCTGCTGTGCGCGGCCCGTCGTAGGCCGAGGACTCCTGCCCGTTCCGGAAGATCTTGAGGGTGGGGTACCCGTTCACCCCGAACCTGCTGCAGGTCTCCGAGTGGGCTGTGCAGTCCACCTGAAACGGGGGGGGGGGGGTCAGAGTGGCAACTGTGCGCCCAGACACCCCCATCATTCCTGCTCAGTCTGACCCGACCCTGGTCTTTCATTCACACACTTTCAGCAGAGCCCTGAATGCTCCAAATCCAGACCCAAACGAGACTCGCAGTTTTGGGACAGAAGATCAGATCTATTCCTGGGACCGAGCACGGAGACACAGAACAGACACCCACTTTGCAGCGGTTTGAACCATTTCGGAAAGGTGAAAACCTTTTATTTTCATACCTGTCGATGCAAATGTAATCAAATTACAGCAGAGAGGCCAGCAAAACAGAGATCTTCTACACACGAGCCCTGTAGCTTCTAGTAAAATCAGGAGTTGATCAACCAGCTGTGAGCTGGGAGTCCAAAAGACAGCACAGTAAAACCTGGAGTGGATCAGACCGCTGTGCACTAGGAATCTGACTGACAGCACTGTAAAACCTGGAGTGGATCAGACTGCTGTGGACTAGGGGTGTTATTGACAGCATTTTAAAACCTGGAGTGGATCGGATTGCTGTGCACTGGGAGTCTGACAGACAGCTCTGTGAAACCTGGAGTGGCTCACGTGAGCTGGGAGTCTGACAGGTGGCTCTGGAGTGGCCTACCTTAGCTAGCGGCACTGCTCCCTTCAGTCTGGTGGCTGCCTCTTCGTACTCTGGTGCTAATTTCTGACAGTGACCACACCTGAGAAAACAGACAAGGGAGAGAGAAAAGGCGAAGAAAGGGTCTTGAACCCCAGATAAATTCTTATTTTCAAGAAAAATTCTGTGTCCCCATCGTTTACATACTGATAATGTTTTACCCCCTTTTTCCTGACTAAAGCTCTGCCACCGTCCTGCTGTTTGTGGTGTTGCTTTGTCACTGGACAAGTATGACATAGCCTCTTCATAACGTTTCATACAGGAGGTTTAAAAGAAGGAAAATGGTCCTTTTTGAAATGTAAATGACCTGTATAAGTATGTGGTTCAGCTATATGTGAAGAAAGATCGCACTGGGAAACTAAGTTGTCTGAATAGGTCTAAACAGCTCAACCACAAGCATCCTTCCCACATTTCAAACGTTACAAATCGCAAGTCAGGTTTTCTAATAACACCCAACTGCACAGTCTGGATGTGCGGTTATGAGGTGTTTCGGATTCGTATTTAAAAAAAAATGAACTGCGGTTCTGATGGCATCGTTGCTATTTTAGCGTTTTGAGATTGGCGTTTTGGTGTTTAAAGAGCCGGGAGCCGACAGAAACAACAGGTCAGCGCTACAGCTAATTACCGCAGAGTACCGAGTCTGTGTTTATCTGCGTTACTTTCTGTGCAGTGACAGTTTACTGGCCGGTAGCGGACAGTGCCAACGGCGTTTGCGGGTAGTGTTCTGCAGCGCTTCGTTTCCTGACAAGCGCTTATAAATAAAATCTGTTATGAAGAATTTATACGGCTCTAGCTACGCTCTGCCCCGAAACCGGCTCTCGACTCCGAGCCGCGGTCTGGACTCGTAACGGTCCGTTTTTCAAAACGGACAAAGCCTCTCACCAGGGGGCGAAGAACTCCACGAGCACGGTCTCGTGCTGAGCCACCGCGCCGTCGAAGTCCGCGTCCCCGAGCTCGAGCACGTCGCCGCCCGCGACCGCAACGGCCCCGAGCGCCGCCAGAGCCAGCAGAGCAGCGGGGCAGAGCAGCCGCACGGACAGCCGGGCCATTCCTCTCAGATGAGGGAGAAACGCCGCCAGGAGCGAAACGAAGGTAAGGCAGCTGAAGGAGGGCGGTTAAGAGGGAAAGCCAGCACCATAAGGAGCAAGAGTTTCAGATGACAGCGGTCTCCAGGTTTGGGTAAGGGGGCGTGGAAAATGTGAAACAGTGACGTCATTTAGAAGCGGGGCCCGCCCACTGTGCGCTGATTGGCCAGGTCAGGTTGGCTCTGTTAAATACAGTACAGGCAACCTGTCGAAGACATAAAACTGAAAAATAAAATAACTTGAAAAGTAACTATAAATAATAGCATTGTAAGTCCTTGTACCTGGTCCTTGCAAACAATGCAGTAAAACAATCTCAACACATGAAGTCCTGTGCTCAGGAAAGGGCTTGTTAACCCAGTGACCACTCAGACACCAAGCGTCTCTCTCAACCAGCAGAGTCAACTCACACACGCCAGACAGCCCCAAAAACTCACACACGCCAGACCTCTTTCCTGAAGAACGGTTTAATGATATATGTGTAACTGTCTTTCTCAACAATACAAAAAATGTTCTTTTAAAATTTACTAAAGGAAATCGCTTTTTAAAATCAAAACAAGAACCCCCCCCAGAGGAAGTGTGTACAGTGATGACAGTCCACTGGGGACCGTGGGGATCAGTGGGTCAGTGTGCTGCTGACAGGGCCATCTCCTCCCAGGTCTCAAAACGCACCTGGGCCCACAGCGGACACTGGGGGGTCTCGGACACAGGGACCCGCGCGCTTCCTGTAAGCCCAACATCAACCCTTCAAGCCTCCACGTCCGCACTGCAGGGGCGGCCCGAGAACCAGGAGCCACCAGGTGCAGTCCGGTCCAGTCAGTCCCATTAACCGAGCAGAGTCCAGTTCTATCCACCGGTACAGGATCTGTCCGGCCAGTCCCATTCTGGGTGGCCAGCAATGTTTGGACTGGGCCAAGCGGGTCTTGGCCCGGTCAGGGTCAGTGTGACACGAGGTCCATCTCAATGGGGCCTGGTTCTGTGTTGTCCTGGTGGGCCGGGCCGTCGCGCCACCAGTCCCATTCCCCGCCCCGCCCCGACCGGCCCCGGCTCTGTCAGTCTAGCTCCTCGTCGGTGGCGGACTGCTGCTCGGCCGCGCTGGCCTCGTCTTCGGAGCTGAGCTGCCGGGCGGCCGTGTGGAAGAGCCGCATCAGGTCCCGAAACCGACGGGACACCTGCGGAGAAAGCAGGAGGGGGGAGACGGGATGTCAGCCGCCCCGTCACGACAGAAACCCCCTCTTCCCACTTCGCTCAACTGTGGCCGGGAACCGATTCCGATTGGCTCACTGCTGCACACACGGGGGGCGGGGGGCGGGGCTGTGGGACAAGAGCCCTCACCTCACTGGTCGTCTTGTTGCCCAGCTGGGCGGAGATGGCCTGGAAGGTGGCCTGGCTGGCTCCCTGCTGCTGGCAGGTGGTGAGGATGACCCGGTCCGCCTCCCTGCCCCACGGACAGCAGACGCGGAGAGGAGAGGAGAGGAGAGGCACACAGACAGGGAGACAGTCACTCAACTCATCCCCACAACCCACAGCCTTCACAGCAACAGGTGCGCTGCTGTCTCTTACAACCCGGGCGCCTCATCAGTCGTGTGCGGACCATGTGTTTACAGCCTAATGGTGTGGCAGGCTTGTGCGTGATGAGGAGAGGAAACTGAACACATCCCTGTGTGCTACTCTAACACCACAGTGTTAGACTGAGATCTAGACTGATGATTGAGACCTGAGCCCCTCATTGTCCCTGCACGGTAACCACTGTGTCAACACGGGCAGGGAACACGTGTGCAAGCAATGATACAGAAGAGCAAACTCTCTCACCTGTTCCACAAGATGACCTTCTCCCCGCTGGGAGTGAGGGAGATATTTTTGGCACAGACTGTGGAGTCGGAACCGGAGCTCATGCGCAAGGGGGTGCTGGAGAGGCTGGGGCTCTGTCCCCCCAGCGGCTCCCCCTGGGTGTGGGGCGGGGCACTGCAGCAGGGCAGGGGTGTCCGGGGGGCGCCCTGGGGGTCCCGACATCCGCCCTCCTCCCAGGCTTCTGTCTCCGTGGCGACGGCAGCCCCAGCATCCGTCCGGCTCTTTTTAGGGGAGGGGCTGCCTCCTCCGCTGTCCTTATCGCGCTCGGCCTCGCCCTCCTCCGCCTCCTCCCGAGGGGCCCCCCCTTCTCCGCAGTCCCAGGGGCGCACCCCGCTCCCCGCCGGGCCTGAGACGGAGCGCAGGAGAACGGAAGTGGGAGACCGGCTCGTCTGCTGATCGGACGCACCGGCGGTGTGGCTCCGCAGCGCCGTACCTGCGGGGGGGCTGTTTCCCTCGCCCTCCTCCTCCCCGCCCCCGAGGCGGCCCTCTGCAGAGGCTCTGCCCGGGCTGCTGGCCCCCGGCTCCGAGGGCTCCCTGTTTCTCGAGGGCCTGGAGGAGTCCGAGGAGCCCTGGGTTCAAGAGGAAACAGCCGGGGTGAACGCCAGCAGACTGGAATCACAGTCACCGCTCCAGGGCCGTGCCCCCACCACATCGGAACGACCCCCGTCCCAGACAAAGACCGCGAGAGAGACAGGGGGGGGGCGGAGAGGCAGGGAATCCGTCAAACACACCCCCCCCCCCCCCAGCGCGAACAGGCGCAGCGCTGAGGAATCCGCAGAAATGGAGGCATGCAGAAGCAAACGGAGACACAGGGATTCGAACCGAGAGGGACAGAGAGAGAGAGAGAGAAGGGGAAAGGTGGGGAGAGAGATTGTCACGAGCTACTAAGATGTAATTGAGATGCAATGCTGCTGTGAAGTGGAGATTATGGTTCTCTAAAGTCGTGGGAGACATTCAGGGTGGGACACACACTGCAGCAGAAGTGTATGTTTCCTGCAGAGCGCAAAAGGGCGGCACTAGATTCAGCGTTCAAGTTCTCATGACCACGCTGAACAGATCACAAGGCATTGGCAGGAGTCCTGCTCCTTACTGCCAGGATGCATGGTGTTTGCCCAGTACACCCATATCGTTTTTTGTCATTTCAATGGAAACATAGCCAGTGACACATTCCCGTCCCCAGAAGGCACAACAAAACACAACACAACACATGCGCAGCCCCCCCATGACCTCTGACCTTGGCCACATGGCAGTGCGGGCAGCCCTTTCTCTTGTGTCGCCGCAGTTTAGCGTCATGGGCGGAGTCGTGGCAGGGGCAAGGGCAGTCCTTCGCCGCCTCCGGCCAGTCGCATTCCTTTGTCAAGAAAGACTCCACCAATCAGAATGAAGCCACCCCGAGCGGCTTACAGGGGCACTGGGCATGGGGGCACAACCAGCTACAGGAGGAGGAGCACTTAGGACTGAGAGCAGGAGGCGAGTCTTAACGCAAAGAGTGGTGGGTGTCTGAAACAAACTACGCAACCACGTTGTGTAACAGGGATGGGATTCAAGGGCTCACAGGAAAACCAAAACCTTTACACTAGGAGGTGGGGATGTCAGTAACGAAACACCAGACATTTTAAAAAATGGCAAACAAGATGTTTTGCCTGTTCAATTCTGTAACCCTGCCCACTCGCAACCTCTGACCTTTTCATTGCCGTGGGAACCCATCTCTTTCCTCCTCTTGCCCCGCCCCGTGATGGGCGGGATCTTGTGCGACTCCTCCTCCTCCTCCAGGTCAGGCAGGGTGACCTCCTCGAAGCCCCCCTCCGCACACCCCTCACCCTCCTCCGGCCACGCCGCCTCCTCGAACTGCCCCGGCCGCGAGGGAGGGGGGCGCAGCTCGTCGAAAAACACCCAGAATTCTCCCTCCAGGTGGCTGTGGCCCTTCAGCAGGGAGGCCATCTGAACCTTTAGCTGAGCAAGGGAGGGAGAGAGAGAGAGATAAAGACGGGTGAGGAAAAGAGAAAGAGGGCTGGAGAGAGAGCAATAAAGTGGGAAGGAAGGAAACGGAGGGAGGAGGGAGCCGGGAATGAGGAGAAAGCTCGAGCAGGGAGAGAGATCGCACGCCGTACCTCCTCGACACCTGCGGGGCTGAGCTCGGGCCCCACCTGCAGGGCCTTGACGATCTTCTGGTACTGGGAGGAGTTCTCCCCGAAGCAGATCTCCAGCTGGCGCAGGAACCGGCGGCTGCGCTCGAACGCCTGCTGCTCCGCAAACTGGCCAGGGGGTCCGGGGGGGACGAGATGGGTGCAGGATGCCGGAGAGAGAGAGAGAGAAAAAATAGAGAAACCCGTTTCGACACCTGGGAGCAGACAGCAGTCCTGTCAGGCACCGCTGAGCTCACAGACCCTGTGTAGCCTCCAGACCTGACAGGCGGGCGGGTCAGAGAGGCACGTCTGGAGGCTACACAGGCCGAACCCTAAAACGACTGGCGTCTCCAAAGTGGGTGAGCATGAAATCAGATGTCTCAAAATGACCGTCTGGAGATGCGACTGGAACTTCCCGAAAAACACAATACTGTAATATCTGGGCTTTCTAGGTGGAATCGGAGCAGCGCGGCACCGGCAGGCTCGATAATTACCAGCCCGCACTCCAGGGCCTGCTCAGGCAGCAGGAAGGCGGCGAAGTCCCGCAGCAGGTCCGGCCAGTCGGTCAGCACGGCCCTCAGCTGGCTGAAGAGCTCCACCGCGCTGCGCTGCTCCCGGCCGCGCTCGAACTCGTACAGCACCCCCAGGAACTCCTCCACCTTCCCGGGATAGCCCTGCAGGGCCTCCCGCACCTGGGGGCGAGGGGGGGGTCAGGGGTCGCAGTGCTGTCACACACAGCATGCCGGAGCTTCAACCTGCCGGGCTATCCGTGTCCCAGTCCATCACTGTGCCCATGTGCCAGTCCATCACTGTACCAGGTACACAGGGCCTGTGTGTCAGTATGCAGGCTCCTGGTGTCCCAATGAATCAGTGAATTGAGCATTTGTGTGCCCATGTGTCAGTGGATCGATTGTCAGTGTCCCAGTCTATCGTTACGGCAGTGCATCAGTGAAACAGGTATCAGGTATCATTGTGCATGTGTTAGTGTGCTAGTGTACCAGGTGCATGTCAGTATCGGTGCCCGCGGGTCGTGACCCACCCTGTTGAGGTAGGCCTGGGCGAAGGCGATGTCCTTGCTCTCCCTCATGGGGTCGTTCTCCAGGATGTTGTCGTCGTACAGCAGCAGCAGCTTGGACGTGTCCTTGCTGTCCCGCTCCCGACGGCGACTGCGACGCAGGCTGCGGGAGGGCGTTCTGCCCCGGCCTGAGGGCCACAGAGAGGGAATCCATAGATCAGAGAGAGACAGGCAGCGGCCAGAATGCATCTTGCATTGAACACAGTCTGTTGGCATGTTCCCAGTCTGGCAGGACTGCTGCACTTCTCCTCCTGCACCACTAGATGGGGCTGTTGGCACGCACAGGTCAGGTTACTGAGGCATTGACTCGACTGGAGGACTTTTAATCTAAAAAGATGTACTTTGCCTGCTGTGAGCTCTATAGGAGCTACACACCTCTTTCAGGTCTGGACAATATAAATCATTACAAAGTATTAATTAATTAAGAAAGGGCTTAAATCCAATCAAAGTTAGCAGACCTGCCCCCAAAATGACTGCAGATACATGATTCCTCCCTAAAGCCAAAAATAACTGAACTTAACTCTGACATGACACTGATCCCACAACCCTTAACATCTCCTTGGTGTCCTTATCATACCAACACCAGGCCCCCTCCCCACCACTGATCTTCCATAAACCCAACACTGACCTCTGCCTCGTCCAGCACACTTGTCACTGGTTTCAAGAGGGCCTGCCCCCTGTGGAGCCCCCTGACCAATCATCTTGCTGGCATCGCCATCCCCTGCTTCTTCTCCTTTGCGGGGGCCCACTTCCTCCTCCTCCTCAGAGTTCTCCTCTTGGGAATTCTGGGAGTTCTGCGAGTTATCCTCCTCAGAGTCACCCTCTGGGCACATCCGGCGCTCCGAAGCTAGCCAGGTCAGCTTCTCCATGGTCTCCTGGGAAGGGCACAGACAGGACACGCACAGGTTACACAGGAACAGTACAGGAGCAGGGATGATAAGCGAATCCCGTGGATGGACACACCGTACACGTAGCTTCTCCGCACCTGTAACTCAGGGACAGACAGCACAGACTCCTCAGAGGCGGATGACATCACTTCCTCTTCGTCCTCGTCCTGCGTGAGGTCATCGAAGTCCTCTTCCTCCTCTCCTTCGCCCTGCCTCTCCCCATCCCCATCTCCCTTCTCACTCTCGTCCTCGCCCCCTTCTCCTTCTCCCCGCTTCTCCCCTTCGCCTCCGTCTCTCTCCCCCTCGCCTCCGCTCTCCCCCTCTCCCACCTGGTCCGCTCCACCGCCGCGCTGTCCCTCCTGCTCTCCCCCTCCTCCTCCTCCTCCTCCTCCTCCCCCCTCTCCCGCCTGGCCCGGCTGGCCCTGGCTCTCTGTGCCCGAGCTCAGCGCCAGGCCACCCCCCCCGGCCTCTCCCTGCAGGCCCCACTCGACTTGGCAGGCCGTCGTGTTGACCCGGGCTCGGTCCTCCTCTTGTCCCGTTCTCTCGCCCTCCTCTCCCTCAGTTTCACTGCGCCTTGGCCCCGGTCGCCCCCCGCCATCCTCTTCTTCATTGTTCTCTAACTGTGGAGAGCCATGTCCTGACACTGTCCTTCCTCCCTCCTCCTCTCCCTCTGTGTCTCTCCGCAGTGAAAGAACACTGTCTCTGCACACCGAAGCCCCTCTCTCTTTCTCCGTCTCTCTCTCCTCCTCATTTCTCTCTAACTGTGGAGAGCTCCCTCCCCCTTCGGTGTTGCCTCTCTCCAGCTGAGGAACGCCATCTCTGGAAGTCGAACCCCCTCTCTCCCTTTCTTCCTCACTCCCTTTTCCTCCCTTCTCCTCCTCCTCTTTCTCGGTGCCTCTCTCCACTTGAGGAACAATGTCTCTGCAGGTCAAACCCCCTCTCTCCATCTCTTCCTCCCTCCCTCTCCCGCCCTCCTCCTCTTCCTCTGTGCCTCTCTGCAGTTGAGGAACACTGTCTCTGCAGGTCAAATTCCCCCCCTCTCTCTCTTCCTCGTTCCCTCTTCCTTCCTTCTCCCCCTCAATCTCCATCAGTCGCTCAAGCGCATCAGCCTGGCTGTCCAGACTAGAAGCTGGGCTCCCTGATGACTCCGAGAGGGCCAGGAGGGGCTCCCCAAAATCACTCCCCATCTCTTCCTCGTGTTCCTCCTCTTGACCCAAATCCTCTCTGTCCTCCTCCACCTCCTCGATCTCTCCTTCAGGCAGACAAGCACCCAAGGGGGTGCAGAGAAATGGGGATGGATGCATGCCGCTAACTCTGCAGGAAGAACCTGTCGTGTCTTTGGCCTCAGAGGATTCCTGGGGTACCCCTCCACTGCCTTCACATGAGCCAACATTGTGACTGGTGAATGTTTGGGATTCAGGGGTCTCAGTTTGACCTTGGCCTCTGTCACCCGTCTCAGACCTCACCCCTAAAGTTGAGATAAGCTCAGAGGAGTTTGTTGGGGTCCCTTTGTTGAAGATTGTGTTTGAATTACCAGGAGGGGCTTCCTTGGTACCTATGTCACTTGAAGGGGTGGGGAGAACCCCTTTATTTTCTGCATTCACTGTGGAATATTGGGGTGTCCCTTTTGTATCCATAATGCTTGAAAAGTTCTGGGGTACGGACTTCACTGTACAGCCCTGGAGTTCCTGAGATAACGGCTGTGCTGCTCCAGTGTCTGTGCTGATCCACACTTTTTGGCAAGTCTCTGTGTCGTCCGCAGTGTTCGTACTCAAGTGGGGTACAGCCCCTGTGGGGTTCATTTCCTCAGTTGTTCCCGCTGTGGGCTGCTGGGGTTCTGGGCATTGGGGTGCTGCAGATTTCAAGGGGGCTGCCATTTCAGCGTGTGTAAGAGTGCTACTCTTGAGGGACTGGCTGTCCATACATTCTGGGGGTCCCCCTGCACTCGTTGAGACTGGAATGTGGATTGCCACTTGACAACTGTGGGGATCCTGCATTGCTCCAGCTCTTTCTTGTCCCATGACATCGGGAGGCTTCGAGCTGAATTGGGGGGCCCCCTCGACCTCAGAGGTGTTGGTACCCAAGTTGCCAGGGCTGGTTTCCGGGGCTGCAGGACTCGGGAGGGATGTGGGATTAATGGAGGCAGGATGGCGGCTTTCAGGAGAGGGGATGCTACACTGTAATAAGGGACTTGTCCTCAGCTGCAAAGGTATGTCCCCTTTGAGTGTTGGGGACCTCCCGGACTCTGGGGCAACCCCGACCAGCTTGCGGAGTACGGCCAGGGCACCATCGGGGTGAGTAACGGGGTCCTGCGGCTGGGAGGCGGGCTCGGGGGGGGTCTCGGCGGACGTCCTGTCGGCCGCGGTCACTGCAGTGGTCAGAGGGGTGCCCAGTTTGATGACGACCGTGGGCTGCAGGACTCTGCAGACCCTTCTTGGCCCTGTTTCACCCACTGCCCTGGGAAACAGCATCCCCCCAGCCCCTCCGCTGCCCACACCTCCCACGCTGGCTCCTCCCAGGCTATACAGGCTTACAGAGCCTCCAGTTGGAATGGTTAAGAGAAGAGGCTGCAAAGGAGCCTGCAGCTGAGAAGGGCTGCGGGAAACAGGCCGGATTTGCAGGAACTGGCTGGAGGGGTTCACACCTGCTGCCACCATGGCTCTAGAGAAGGACACGGTAGGCGCCGCACGCAGCTGCACCGTGATTCCTGGCGTCGCAGATGCCACCGACATGCCTGTCCCTGCTCCTCCCGCCTGGCAGGGGGCGCTCACAGGTATCTGCACTGTACACGATGGAGTCTGAGCACCACCTTCCATGCCGGTCATTACTCCACCTGTGCCATAGGAGGCTCCCACAGGGAAACGCAGTGTGGTTGATGATGTCTGAAGAGCAACTGCTGCACCTTTCTTCGCTCGTTTGGCTTTGTAGGGGACGCTGACAGGTATCTGCACTGTGCACAAGGGAGTCTGAGCAGCAACTGCCGTTCCTGTGATTACTCCTCCTGCACTACAGGGGGCGTCCACAGATAACTGCACTGTGGTTGATGGGTTCTGAGGAGCAACAACTGTACCTGTCTTTACTCCTCCTGCACTACAGGGGGCGCCTGCAGGCAATTGCTCTGTGGTTGATGGCTTCTGAGGAGCAACAGCTGTACCTGTCTTTACTCCTCCTGCACTACAGGGGGCACCTGCAGGCAATTGCTCTGTGGTTGATGGCTTCTGAGGAGCAACAGCTGTACCTGTCTTTACTCCTCCTGCACTACAGGGGGTGCCCACAGATAACTGCTCTGTGGTTGATGGTTTCTGAGGAGCAACAACTGTACTTGTCTTTACTCCTCCTGCACTACAGGGGGCACCTGCAGGCAACAGCACTGTGGTTGATGGTTTCTGGGGAGCAACAACTGTACCTGTCTTTACTCCTCCTGCACTACAGGGGGCACCTACAGGCAACTGCACTGTGGTTGACAGGTTCTGAAGAGCAGCAGCTGTACCTGTCTTTACTCCTCCTGCACTACAGGGGGCGCCCACAGATAACTGCACTGTGGTTGATGGTTTCTGAGGAGCAATAACTGTACCTGTCTTTACTCCTCCTGCACTGCAGGGGGTGCCCACAGATAACTGCACTGTGGTTGATGGTTTCTGAGGAGCAACAGTTGTACCTGTCTTTACTCCTCCTGCACTGCAGAGGGCACCTGCAGGCCACAGCACTGTGGTTGATGGCTTCTGAGGAGCAATAACTGTACCTGTCTTTACTCCTCCTGTACTACAGGGGGTGCCCACAGATAACTGCACTGTGGTTGATGGCTTCTGAGGAGCAACAGCTGTACCTGTCTTTACTCCCCCCACTGGACAGGGGGCACCTGCAGGTAACTGCTCTGTGGTTGATGGTTTCTGAGGAACAACAACTGTACCTGTCTTTACTCCTCCTGCACTACAGGGGGTGCCCACAGATAACTGCACTGTGGTTGATGGTTTCTGAGGAGCAATAACTGTACCTGTCTTTACTCCTCCTGCACTACAGGGGGGGCCCACAGATAACTGCTCTGTGGTTGATGGTTTCTGAGGAGCAATAACTGTACCTGTCTTTACTCCTCCTGCACTACAGGGGGCGCCCACAGATAACTGCACTGTGGTTGATGGTTTCTGAGGAGCAATAACTGTACCTGTCTTTACTCCTCCTGTACTATAGGGGGCACCTGCAGGCCACAGCACTCTGGTTGATGGCTTCTGAGGAGCAATAACTGTACCTGTCTTTAGTCCTCCCACTGGACAGGGGGCACCCACAGATAACTGCACTGAGGTTGATGGTTTCTGAGGAGCAATAACTATACCCGTCTTTACTCCTCCTGCACTACAGGGGGCGCCTACAGATAACTGCACTGTGGTTGATGGTTTCTGAGGAGCAATAACTGTACCTGTCTTTACTCCTCCTAAACTACAGGGGGCACCTGCAGGCAACAGCACTGTGGTTGATGGCTTCTGAGGAGCAATAACTGTACCTGTCTTTACTCCTCCTGCACTACAGGGGGCGCCCACAGATAACTGCACTGTGGTTGATGGTTTCTGAGGAGCAATAACTGTACTTGTCTTTACTCCTCCTGCACTACAGGGGGGGCCCACAGATAGCTGCACTGTGGTTGATGGTTTCTGAGGAGCAATAACTGTACCTGTCTTTACTCCTCCTAAACTACAGGGGGCACCTGCAGGCAACAGCACTGTGGTTGATGGTTTCTGAGGAGCAATAACTGTACTTGTCTTTACTCCTCCTGCACTACAGGGGGGGCCCACAGATAACTGCACTGTGGTTGATGGCTTCTGAGGAGCAATAACTGTACCTGTCTTTACTCCTCCTGCACTACAGGGGGCGCCCACAGATAACTGCACTGTGGTTGATGGTTTCTGAGGAGCAACAACTGTACTTGTCTTTACTCCTCCTGCACTACAGGGGGCGCCCACAGATAACTGCACTGTGGTTGATGGTTTCTGAGGAGCAATAACTGTACCTGTCTTTACTCCTCCTGCACTACAGGGGGCGCCCACAGATAACTGCACTGTGGTTGATGGTGTCTGAACTGCAACTGCTGTACCCGTCATTACTCCTCCTGCACTACAGGGGGAGCTCACAGGAGGGAGAAGCGTTGGTATCAAGAAAGGGCAGATCTTGCTTATGGAGGAGGATGCTTTCTTGCAGGCGTTCTGCTCCAGCTCTTTCTCCGAAATCCGCGTCAGGGTCACAGTGGGGTTGAAGTTCACCGGCCGGGTAGAGAGAGGCATTTGCAGGACCATTGGGGTTTTATCCAGTGGGAGCACTACAGGCCTGGACAGCGCCAGTCTCTTGGCTCTGCCATGAGGCCAGAGTCTGGAATGGGGTTTAAGGGTCCTAACGCCATAGGGGTTCAGGCGCAAGGTGACATCTGCGGGGAGATCAGGGGGGTACTGCGTCCCAGGTGGGAACACGTAGGGAGGGGTTGACTCTCCTGGTGTGGCCTCCCCTCCCTCCAAGGTGCTGTTGTAATCCAGCACAGCCTTGTGGATGATTGGCAGGCTCTTCTGCAGGAGAGGGAGAGAAAGAATGAGCGTAAGAGAGAGGGGAGAGACAACACTTAAGACATGACAGGATATGCAGGTTAAAACTCCCAGTGCACAGCAGTCTGATCCGCTCCAGGTTTTACAGTGCAGTCAAGACTCCCAGTGCACAGCAGTCTGATCCACTCCAGGTTTTACAGTGCTACCAGTCAGATCCCCAGTGCACAGTAGTCTGATCTACTCAGGTTTTACGGTGCTGCGAGCCAGAATGCTGGCCTTCTTATCCCCTGGTCGGGGATATTGAGAACCAGCTCTTTTCATAGGCTCAATTGTTAGACCAGGCGACAGGATGCAGGCGTGAACCTGTGACCCATGAGGTTTAGGCAAGTCTCTCCGGGAGTCAGAGTCATATCTGCCTTTCTGCCTCCGCAGTGCATAGCAGCCTGATCCATTTCGGGTTTTACGGTGCGCCCTGTATAGCAAGGAAGACCTGAGACAGCAAGGAAGCAAAATCTGAAACGGATCGAAACACCTGCCGAACGGGAGTCTGACGCAGTACGGGATGGATGCAAGTACTGACCTGGAGCCAGGCTGGCATTCGAGCCAGCTCTCTCTCCACGGCAGGGCGGCTGTCTGTGGGCAGCACCCTCTGGCACGCCCGCAGCAGAGGGGGGACCTTCCTGGTCAGCAGGAAATGCTGCGAGGAGAAAGGTGGGACGACACACATGAGAGCGTAACACAGGAGAGCTACAGGGACGCGTCACATCCAGTCCTGCGTCCGAGCTCTGAATTAGTGACTTTAACTGACTAATTATTCAATGAGCCTGAACTCATTTCACCCTCAGACTTGAAAGGCCAGTCTGCACAAATTCTTCATGAGTTCGCTGGTGTTCAGCAGGGTCGATGCATGAAAACGAAGAGTGTGGAGGGACTGAAAAAGCTGCAGTGGGGTGGGGCGTCGAACCCGTGCCGGCTGGGAGACTCTTCATAAGGCCTGCTTTTCTGGGCTCTTCATAAGCATCTGCAGAAAGGAGCTGTGGCCCAGTTAGGCCCTGGCTGGGATTAAAATGGCCGAAACCACTGAACGGGGGCCCAGACAGCCCGGGGAGAAGGGGGCTGACCTTCAGCTCGTTGTCGGGCGCTCGGCAGTGGCTGGCCTCGCGCAGGTGCATGCGCAGCTGCTGCGCGGTCTTGGTGCGGACCAGGTAGCGGCACACGAGCTGGTGAGGGAACTCGGTGTCGGCAAAGTGCTTCAGGCCCAGGGCGATCAGGCTGCCAGGGGGAGAGAGAGAGGCGCCAGGTGAGAGGGGCACGCAGCAGAGCTGGCCGTCAGTTCGAGAGGATGCGTGCGAGAGTGCGAGCACAGGTGTGTGCCGGTGCGCCGGCAGGTGTGTATGCACAGGGTGTGTGTGTGTCAGCCTGTGTGCACGCCCAGGCGTGTGTGAGTGCGCGAGCAGGTGTGTATGCACAGGCGTGTGTGAGTGTGCGAGCACAGGCGCGTGTGTGTGTGTGTGTGTGAGCCTGTGTGCATGCCCAGGTGTGTGTGAGTGCGCGAGCAGGTGTGTATGCACAGACGTGTGTGAGTGTGCGAGCACAGGCGCGCGTGTGTGTGTCAGCCTGTGTGCACGCCCAGGCGTGTGTGAGTGTGCGAGCAGGTGTGTATGCACAGACGTGTGTGAGTGCGCGAGCACAGGTGCGTGCGAGTGTGTCAGCCTGTGTGTATGTGTGTATTGATTTTAACAAGACTACACGAGGTGCCATCACTCTGAGTGGAGGTTCATCAAGGCACAGCAGACAGTCCATCAACATACAAAGAGAGAGTCAGTGTGAGCTCCTCTCCAGTACAGAAACACAGGTGTGTGTGTGTGCACCTGTCCTCTCCGCGGGTGTAGATGGTCTTGACCCTGGGGGGGTGCTGAGCCGGGTCCAGGCTGCAGATGGGCAGGAGCTCTGGGCACAAGAACTCCTTCCGGGTTGCCAGGAGCCAGGCCAGGCGTGGGGGCATGGTGGGATAGGGCCGCACTGCCGGCACAGCGACAGGTCAACACACATCAGCAAGAGACAGTAACAACTACAGCCACCCCAGGCAGAGAGAAGAAATACAGCCTACAGATCTCATCCTGTACTTCAGAAACTGCCCAGTGCCACACACTGAGCTACAGGCTGTCTGCAGATTCTTTATGCAGGATATTAATCTCACTGCCAGTCTGGGACAGACAGAGAGCTGTAAAGAAGCCCCAGTCTCACTGTGATCTGTGTCAGTGTTACAGGTAGAGACAGCCCTTTTAGAGTCAGGATATTAATCTCTCATATAGACTTTCTCTCTCCATCAGTTTGAACCCCTCGTTCCCTGATCAGCTATCTCAGGAAGACCCTCAGCCCCCAGGACCGGCGCCCTCACCGACGGTGTTGCAGCGTTGTCGGGCAGGCCTCTGGGGGGAGGCCTGGGTGAGCTGAGGCTTGATCGTGCGGTCGAACTCCTCCAGCAGAGACAGCGCCCCCTCTAGGTTGCAGGCCCGAAACATGCTGACGAAACCAGGCTCCACCAGCCCCCGCGTCTCCTCTGTGCTCTGGGCGAACGACTGCAGCTCCGTCTGAGAGGAGGGAGAAGAGGAGGTTGGAGGGCGCGTCCTTGCAGAGGCTGGGCGGTCGGGGGGCCGGTCGGCGTGAGGGCCGGGCGGTCGGGGGGCCGGGCGGTCAGAGACTCACCAGGAAGTGGCGGGTGGTAACTGCCTCGCTCTGCAGCACCGGTATGGTGCTGGTTAGAATGTGGACCTGAGTCAGCAGCTGCACGTGCTGCAGACAGAAGGCGAGAAACAGGACCTTTTAATAAAAAACAGCCATTTTCTCCCATTATTTCTCCTGTTCCTACTCCTTTCCCAGCTCTTCCAACCTGCAGCTCCGCCTGACAGAGAGATAAAGAGGGAAGGAGACGAGAGGGAGAGAAAGAGGAGACGAGAGAGGGGCTGAGGAAGAGGAGAAGCAAAGAGGGAGTGAAAGAGGAGAGGAGGTGAGAGAGCAGAGGGAGAAAGGAGAGAGAGGAGGAAGCTACACAGACAGCTTCCATTTAACCAATGCGATCTCACCTTCTTTTATTTCTTTCAACGCTGAAGAACTGTGAAATAAAATAGCTCATATTAACCGTGACGTGTCAGAACTAGAACATGAAATTAGCCGCAGCACGGAGAGCAGCGGCTCAGGCTCCGGCGTCGAACCCTGACCTCCCGAGTCCGGACACTAGAGTCCGTGTAGGGACTTCCAGCGGTCCGTGGCGGTCTTAATTGCGGGAGCCTCGTTAAGCGCCTCTACAGACCTGCTGCATCTGCTGCTGGAGCTGGTGCTTCTGGGTGGGGTTGAGCAGCAGGGTGCAGGTGGGGCTCGGCAGCATCAGGAAGTGGGGGCCCGCGGGGGCCGGCGCCGGCGGCTCGGGACGGGACTCCTGCAGGGCCCGGCGCTGCTGCAGCGCCTCCAGCTGTTCCTTCACGGTACGGCGCCTCTCCGTCAGCATGTTGGCCAGGGGCTCCTCGAACCTGCAGGCCAGAGACACATACATCCAGTGGGGTCATTCATACTGCTGTACTGGGAAACACTGCAAAACCTGGAGTGGATCAGACTGCTGTGCACTGAGAGTCTAACTGCACTGTAAAACCTGGAGTGGATCAGACTGCTGTGCACTGAGAGTCTAACTGCACTGTAAAACCTGGAGTGGATCAGACTGCTGTGCACTGGGAGTCTGACTGACTGCACTGTAAAACCTGGAGTGGATCAGACTGCTGTGCACTGGGAGTCTAACTGACTGCACTGTAAAACCTGGAGTGGATCAGACTGCTGTGCACTGGGAGTCTGACTGCACTGTAAAACCTGGAGTGGATCAGACTGCTGTGCACTGGGAGTCTGACAGACAGCTCTATCAGAGTCTGGTCCATCCCGCTGCCGGTTCTACCTGTCTGTGTACAATCAGACCCTGTTCCTGGGGACGCGTCTAGACACATGTCCTCGGGCCGTTTAATGCACAAGCATACCTGGGCTTCAGCCCAGGGGTCCCGAACGATCCAGGGCCTCTCACTGGCCAGAGTTTACATGTCACATACCCTTAGCTGTTGATTGTCCAGATTTATTCAAATGATCCACCCTAACGCTGATCAGCCACTGCATCAGATGCACTTGTGGCCATTTATGGAACGTTGCGTTCGAGGTATTTAGCAAGATGGCGCTCATACCAGGATGTTCAGGAAAAGCTTTGGGTTTTGAACACATGGGCTTCTATGTCTGAGCAAGATCTCCGCTCATCTGCATTAACCCTCCAAAAGAAATATCGCATGGACTTGGAGGGAGACTTCGTGGAAGAGGCCACTCAATTTAGAGAATTTACTCGTAAGGAGGCGCTGAACCCATCTGCAACTGCACTCCTCACACACACAAGGTCGGGAGAGAGCTGAACTGTGGCGTGTGGTGTCATTCTGACTTTACGGAAAAAGGCCACAAGTATACCTGTAGCCCCAGGGCCTACGAGCAGGTTAAATCACCTCTGCACATGTCTGAGAAGTTCCACAAACCATGAAGCTGACAAGCTCTTCCCTGGGATCCCCCGATCAGTAGGCCAAATGTGGTTTGGAACCTTCCTCACTTTTCCTCGGATTCTGTCGCCCCCGCCAGCCTCTGGCTCCTCCCCCGCCTGATGCGTCAGCCCCATTATCCTGGGCTCCGCAGACAAGGCGGAGAGGTGCGATATTCCAGGTTTCTGGAATCAGCTTACTGAAAGACCCTCTACGGTTCGACGTGCAGACCTGCAGGCAAAGGGCCTCTTGACAGAGTCCTGGCTGGCGAGGGCTGATGCAATTTGCTCAGCACAGTCTGTGTGCGCGTGCAGGCGTGCGTGTGGTCACCCTGATGGTAACACTGCCTGTGCACGCGTGTCCCTCCCAAACGCCGGGAGGTTTTTTCCGCACTGAAGCAAATGACTCCCCAGGCGTTTTGTCCACAATCCACCCCTTCATCCAGCTCATGGCCGCGGGGGAGACCAGGCCCACCCCAGCGAGCGAAGGGCCCTGGATGGGACATCAGACACAGACCCAGATAAGCGCACGCTCACACAAGAGAGTCAGTGAACCTGCCAGGATGTCAGTGGACTGTGGGAGGAAACCCACACGAAGACCGGGACAGCAGGGAAATTCCACGAGCCGTGCCCTTGTGCACGTTGGGTCACCTTGTAATTAAAACTGTATCTGTCTGGCGCTGTAGCTACCAAACAGCAGCTCCCAGCAGTCTCTGGTCCAGAGCTGCAGTGTCTCAGAGCGCCTGGGCAAGATCAGGGCGTCGCCGTGATCACAGTGCCTGAGCCCACAAGGCAGCCTTCAGGAGGACAGGACCTGCTCCCTGGGAGGATGAACAGGCCTCTGAGTAACTGGCAGTCTGCACTGGGAGTCTGACAGCACTGTAAAACCTGGAGTGGATCAGACTGCTGTGCACTGGTAGTCTGACAGCACTGTAAAACCTGGAGTGGATCAGACTGCTGTGCACCAGGAGTGAGAGTGATGGTACTGTAAAACCTGGAGTGGATCCGGCTGCTGTGCACCAGGAGTGAGACTGATGGCACTGTAAAACCTGGAGTGGACAAGGTTGCTGCATCCTCTTGGGGACAGACACATGCTTGTGCGCGAGCGAGGTGTAGCTCTGTGCGGCCTGGGCCCTGCCTCGCTGCCTCGCTGCCTCCGAGGCTCGGAGAAGCCCAGGCTGGGAGAGCGTCTCTCTGCCTCCCCTC
This sequence comes from Lepisosteus oculatus, assembly GCF_040954835.1. Taxonomy (NCBI): domain Eukaryota; kingdom Metazoa; phylum Chordata; class Actinopteri; order Semionotiformes; family Lepisosteidae; genus Lepisosteus; species Lepisosteus oculatus. The sequence goes on along the minus strand of NC_090722.1, from coordinate 6,267,389 downwards.
CCAAACAGACGCAGCACCTCTCTGCTGCTCTGTCCCATTAAAGGGAGGTTACCGTACCACAGCCCCTAAAACTCAGACAAACCCTGACGCAAGGCCTAACCTCAACCTTTAACCCCTGACCTCCAGCTGAGCATTGACACTCCGTTCCAGTGGGTCATGAAATCTCTTCAGCGAACAGAGCAGCAGCAGCCAACAGGTACCCCGGCAATTAACCTTCCCCAGCTTGTTAAAGACCCCCGGTTAATTAAGCAGGACAAACGATGTGGAATTATAGCAAACGACTTCTGGGTTGTCCCAGAAACCAAAGCTGGTCAGACGATTACAGTCTTGTCTCATGGTTATGGCTCATAACGGTTTAAATGCAATCTAAAATACGTCAGAGAAACAGACTGCACAGGAATCTGCTCCTTTTAATGTTTGAAAATAAGACACCCAGCGCACAGCAGTCTGATCTGCCCCAGGTTTTACAGTGCTCTCAGTCAGACTCCCAGTGCACAGTGGTCTGATCCACTCCAGGTTTTACAGTGCTCTCAGACTCCCAGTGCACAGCAGCCTGAGCCACTCCAGGTTTTACAGTGCTGTCGGTCAGACTCCCAGTGTGCAGCAATCTGATCCACTCCAGGTTTTAAAGTGCTGTCGATCAGACTCCCAGTGCACAGCAGTCTGATCCACTCCAGGTTTTACAGTGCTGTCGGTCAGACTCCCAGTGTGCAGCAATCTGATCCACTCCAGGTTTTAAAGTGCTGTCGATCAGACTCCGAGTGTGCAGCAGTCTGCTCTACAGGGTTGTTGTACAGAAGCAGCACCAGGGACTAGAGATTTGAGGCTTATCATCTTTTGAGACAAACAGACCAACTCCTACGTGCTCAGAAACACATGAAGCGCACACATGCAGACACGTGCGTGCTCACCACCACACAGACGTGCCCATCGCCATGGTGACAGCAGAGCAGGGCCAGATGCTGCTAATGGAAAGAGAGGACAGAAAGAGAACAGACAGGAGGGAGAGAAAGAAAGAGAGGAGAGGTGGAAGAGGGAGGAGAGAGAGAGAAGGGCAAGGACAGAGAAATATAATCATAAGAGAGACACTGGGGTGAGCCAAGAGAGAGGGGAGGAAAGTACAGCAAAGAGTGCAATTTGGGGTGCTCACCGGATTGCCTGCGGTACGTTGAACTTGGGGGTTCCCTGTTCCACCTCTTCCTCCCGCTCCTCCTCGTCATCGTGGCCCTCGTCGTCCTGGTCCGGGACGCCCAGCTCATCCTGGAACTGAGAGACAGACACACGGTGAGACAGAAAGACAGAGAGATATGGAGCGAGACTGAGGTTCTAGCCGAACACAATGACAAAGTACAGGCTCAGTGACCACAGCCTGGCCATAGAAACTGGGCGACACAGGCAGACCTGGCTGCCCAGAGAGGACAGGCTGTGCTCCCACTGCCAGCGGGGAGAAACAGAGACAGAGGTGCACTTCCTACTGCACTGTGACAGATACTCTGGGATTAGAGAAACATTCTTCCCTAAAGTTATAAATCTAACCCCAGAATAACCACACCTGCCAGCATCATAATGGCTCCCAATCCTACTGGGAGAGGGAGGAGGGAACTCAGTTGAATTGGCAGCCCAGTATGTGATCTCCTGTCACAGCCTGGGGAACAGTGAGCCTGTCTCTCAATAATGCTCCACATATTTGTATGTGTATGTATTATGTTGTGTCTGTAATGTAAATGTCTGTAGATTTTATTTTAATTGTATATACTTTGACAACACTGATTTATTCATTGGTCGTGCCAATAAAGCTTCTTGAATTTAACTGAATTTGAGAGACAGACTGGTAGGCAGACAGAGAGAAAGAGACAGATAATCATGGCACAGAGACAAGAGACAACAGTCTGAACTGGCACTCTTGGGCAAGGTGCCCCAGTGCCCTGGGGCACACCAGCATGTCTGCTCCATTCATTTCTGCTGAGACCTTAACTGAGCTTATCAAAGCTGGATCAGACTGCTGTGCACAGGAAGTCTGCTGTGGCTGGGCAGACTGTGTGGTTCACAGAAGAACAGACTGCAGAGAGACAGGAGACTCCTCTCTCTTCCCACCTTCTCTCTCTTACCGTCTCAAACAGCTCCTCCATCAGCTCATTCACCTCCTTTTCTGTGAGCGAGAGGGAGAAGGGAGAGAGCTGGTCAGTGACTTTGCACACACTGCCTCACTGCAGACTGGCCCTACCCTGACACTGACCACTCACCACCGGGACGTCACAGAACCGGGCCTGTCAGCCCCACTACCCTGGCTCCTCTCTCTCCTCGTCCCTCACATTCGAGGGTGGTTCACTTCCATGACTATCTGAGAGCTCAGAAATGACAAGCACCCTATGGGAACTCTCTGGACCCTATATGACTGCTCCCTCTAGTTTAACTCCTCTGCGGAAACTCTCTGGACCCTATAGTGACTGCTCCCTATAGTGTGACTCCTAGCTGCAGTAACTCTCTGGACCCTATATGACTGCTCCCTCTAGTACAGCTCCTCGCGGAGGTAACTCTCCGGACCCTATATGACTGCTCCCTCTAGTTTAACTCCTCTCTGCGGTAACTCTCTGGACCCTATATGACTGCTCCCTCTAGTACAGCTCCTCTCTGCAGTAACTCTCTGGACCCTATATGACTGCTCCCTCTAGTTTAACTCCTCTCTGCGGTAACTCTCTGGACCCTATATGACTGCTCCCTCTAGTTTAACTCCTCTCTGCGGTAACTCTCTGGACCCTATATGACTGCTCCCTCTAGTACAGCTCCTCTCTGCGGTAACTCTCTGGACCCTATATGACTGCTCCCTCTAGTTTAACTCCTCTCTGCAGTAACTCTCTGGACCCTATATGACTGCTCCCTCTAGTTTAACTCCTCTCTGCAGTAACTCTCTGGACCCTATATGACTGCTCCCTCTAGTACAGCTCCTCGCGGAGGTAACTCTCCGGACCCTACAGTAATCCAGCGCCTACAGTGACTGGTTTCCACAGTAACCTCTGGTCCCCATGGCTCTGGGGTCTCCGCGGTGACTCACTCGTGATGCGGACGGCGCGGTCATTGCGGTAATCCTCCAGGTCAGGCTCGTCGATGTCATCCAGGAAGTTGTACTCGGGGTCGTCCTCGTCGTCCCCTTCCTCTGCAGACAGGAAGAGGGCAGAATGTCAGCACACCGCGACACCAATCCCAACGGGCTGGGGATCCCAGCGGACAGAAGGCCAGCCCCTCTCCATCCGGAAGAGCCAATTAAGCCCGAGAAACTGCGATCGTGGGGGAGAGCACACAGGCTCCACACAAACTGTTTCTGGCTGGAAGCCACACGGCGCACAACGCTCTCACACACACCCTCAGCAAACACACAGCCCAGAGCTTGTTAACCACTGCTATTGGCTGCTGACATTTGCACAGCGCCATCAACGTGCACACGAGCAGCGAGCAGGAAAAACAAGGGCTGCAGAAAGGGATTTACAGAGGCTCTGGATTACAACACACAGAGACACCTGCGTGCGTGTGTGTCGTACCACACAGAGAAGCGTATGTGTAACTGCACACAGAGAGAGGTAGAGATGTAGAAAGAGTTCAATCATAGGGCTCAGTTCTCAGGAGAAAGAGAGTGGCAGAGATAGGGAGGTGGGCTGTTTGTCAGGCTGACAGATGGTCTATTTTTAACCCATTTGCAGGGCCCATGGTATCAGTGTGGCGTCTGGGCGGCCAGTGTGTGTTTATCTCCGTGAGAACAGACATCAGCAAACACACACACACACACACAACCCCATCAGCCTGCAGGCACTCTACCTGTTTAATGCTTTCTCTATGTTCAGAGAGAAAGCAAAAAAAGATACAGAAGGAGAGGGGCCAATTGAGTACAGGGTCAGTAGGGTACAGGGTCAGGATTCAGTAGGTTCTGCAGTGTACAGGGTCAGTAAGACACAGGGGCAGTTGGCTCAGTCAGCCACGGGGACTGATTCCCTAGACTCTCACCATCATTCTCCACCTCTGATGTCATCAGCCCGCGCAGCCAGCCCTGCCACTCGTTGTCCTCCTGCCCGCCCATCTCGTACATGTCCGGCGTGATGTCCGGCGCCCGCAGCTCGGCTTCCAGAAGCCCCAGGGGCACGTCCTTCAGGGGGCGCTTGGAACGGGTGCGGCACGCCACCAGGTTGTCACCCAGACTCTGACAGGCCAGGAAAGAGAATCAGGCACAGAGCAGAAGCGGGCTGCCGGGAGGCGCTCGGGGAGACAGCGGCAGGGAGAGAGAGAAACACGCTTCCAGACTCCCACCACTCCTCGTGCAAAGAAGCGCCTTTTGACGTCTGGTGACGGAGGAAGGACGGGCCAGGAGGTACCTGGTAGGAGTCCATGCAGACGGGGCTCTGCTCCAGCTCCTCCTCCACGGCGTGAAGTTTCTCCATGAAGCTGAAGTCTGGCTGCTGGGGCCAGCTGGGGCCGCCGGGGGCCTTCGGAGGCGGTGGGGGCCCCATGGGGACCACCTCCACCCTCAGGTGTCTCTGCTGGTTGGGCCCTGGGGGGGACAGCCCCTGGGACAGAGCAGAGATTCAGGACGAGAGAAGAGACACAAGGGAAGCAGAGGGGCAGTGTCAGAGAACAGTAAAGGAATTAAAGATAGATGAGGGGTCAGCACCTGTGCCGGGTGTATTCCCCATCTCCGGAGTGCCTCAGGTGTGTCACCTGTGTTGGGTGTATTCCCCATCTCCGGAGTGCCTCAGGTGTGTCACCTGTGCCGGGTGTATTCCCCATCTCCGGAGTGCCTCAGGTGTGTCACCTGTGCCGGGTGTATTCCCCATCTCCGTGTGTCTCAGGTGTGTCGCCTGTGTTGGGTGTATGCCCTGCCCCCGGAGTGTCTCAGGTGTGTTACCTGTGTTGGGTGTATTCCCCATCTCCGTGTGTCTCAGGTGTGTCACCTGTGTTGGGTGTATTCCCCATCTCCGGAGTGTCTCAGGTGTGTCACCTGTGTTGGGTGTATTCCCCATCTCCGGAGTGTCTCAGGTGTGTCACCTGTGTTGGGTGTATTCCCCATCTCCGGAGTGTCTCAGGTGTGTCACCTGTGCCGGGTGTATGCCCCGCCCCCGGAGTGTCTCAGGTGTGTTACCTGTGTTGGGTGTATTCCCCATCTCCGGAGTGCCTCAGGTGTGTCACCTGTGCCGGTGTATTCCATGTGTCCAGCGTGTCACCTGTTTCAGGTGTGTTACCTGTGTTGGGCTGCTGCTCCTCTCCTCGTCCCCCTCTGAGGTGTCAAGGGGAGTCCTGGGTCGTCCCAGCCGGCTGCCCCGTGGAGAGGAAGCTGTGCTCTCCACATCGCTCTCCAAGAAGGTCTGAGACACACAGATCATCAGAACAGTTATTAACTAATGCAGTGCAGAGAAAATGACCAGAAAAATCCATGCCACACAAGGCTTCCTCTCCAACCTCCTCTGCAGTTTCATCTTCCTCATCCTCGTCAGGGCAGTACTCTTCATCAGAGGAGTCTTCCTCATCCAGTGGGATGTCAACAAACTGTGGAGGCTGGAGAGACAGGCAGACTGCATGTAAACCCACACTGGCACAACCGAAGAACAGGCTGTGCGACTGTGTGTCTGTGTGTGTGTATAGAGGCTGTGCGACTGTGTGTCTGTGTGTGTGTATAGAGGCTGTGCGACTGTGTGTCTGTGTGTGTGTATAGAGGCTGTGCGACTGTGTGTCTGCATGTGTGTATAGAGGTGTGTGTCTGCGACTGTGTGTGTATAGAGGCCGTGCGACTGTATGTCTGCGACTGTGTGTGTATAGAGGCCGTGCGACTGTGTGACTGTGTGTGTATAGAGGCCATGCGACTGTGTGTCTGCGTGTGTGTATAGAGGCCGTGCGTCTGCGTGTGTGTATAGAGGCCGTGCGTCTGTGTGTCTGCGTGTGTGTATAGAGGTGTGCGCCTGTGTAGGGTACAGCACTGCTCTGTGCTAAAGCACTATCGTTCACCTTCACCTCTTTCGCCTTCTTGATGGGGGAGATGTTCCAGGTAGGAATGACCTGCAAGACACACCAGTGTCAGTTCTCTCAGCAGGACATTAACACAGACCCGGCCCATTTCAGTCCAACACACAGTGACATCTCTTTATTGGTCTTATAAACAGAACTTGAAGAGTTAATCACTGAATTTCTAATCAATGTCAAAGACCTGTTTCATTAAAAAAAAACTGTGCATACTTTTCATATAGGGGCAAACAAAAATGACTAAAAACGAATAATTACAATTATTAAAAATGTTTCATTCTCGAAAGTGAGAACAAATCAATGCAAGCTAGAAATCTGAAACTCACAACGCCCTTCTCCACCACTTCTTTCAGCTTGGACCGGGTCATCTTGGGCTCCTGGAGAGAGAGGGAGTTTATCTGGAGGAGCTCCTCCCAGCAGGGCTGCTCACAAAGTCAAGCCATGTGTGAGAGCGCTGGTCTTGACCCCACCCCACTTCACACGGGCCCCCCGGGCCCCCGGTCCGATCAGCTGCGCGGCGCGGCGACGGCAGGAAGTGATGTAAGCACGCCATACTCACAAACATGGGCATGTCCTGCGTCTCGCTGATGGCGGCTTTCATCATGGCCACGACGTGCTCGTTGGTGATCACTTCCTGTGGGGGGGGGTCAAGAGGGCACGGGGATGGGTATCAGTGCAACTGGAAGAGGCCTGCCTGCTCATCGGCGAAGGGATCGGGTTCGACCGGAACACAGGAACCCGCCCGTGACGCACTAAGAACCCGCAGCGGCCCGCAGCCACACCGCTGCCAGGCGCGGTGCTTTAGAAGGACCAGCCACGGTCAAGCCCCAGCTTATCACCTGCCAGGCCTGTGTCCGGACACACGCGCAGGCACGCACGTCAATGCATGCACACGCACATGATCACGCACACACAAATGATCACGCAGACACTCATGCCCCTGATCGCACACACGCCCAGGCACGCACATGCATATGATCGCACGCACATGCACGATCGCACGCACATGCAGTATGACCACACACACTCACGCTAATTCCACCTGTTGTCACGGAGACTCTTGCTCTGATGAGAAAGCTCAGGGGTCAGAGCCCTGCCTTCACACAAACATCCGCAGAAAGGACCGATATCCGGCCGCTGTTTATACGGAAAACAGCTATAAAAGAGCCCATTTAGCCCTGCGCTCACACACCTGGACAGGTAACACAGCCCTCACACACGCACGCACACACCGTGACGTCAGCGTGGCACGATTTTTCCACCAGCGTGGCTGTGTTTGCACTCACGCCATGGCTGTTTGCTCTGCCTGGCCCTGATCGCACCCCCCTCACCGTCACTCGCGAGGCGACACGTTAGCAGTGAGATCACCACAGCTGTGTCCCAGCAGCTCAGTCCCAGGGTAGCAGAAGCAGCTACACTTCAGCACAAGCAGAGTCCTCATTAGCAATAACAAGCGCAGCAGCAACAGCAGCATTAGTAACAGCTGCAGCAGCAGCTGTATCATCAGTAAAGGAGCAGTAGCAATACTAGTCAGTGACTTTAGCACTAGATGTAGAGGTGTCAGTAGCAGGGTCAGTGTCAGCAGCTGTATCGGTGTCAGTAGCAGGGCCTGTAGCTGTCTGTGCGTCACTGTCAGTAGCTGTAGCAGTAGTAATGTCAGTAGTTGTGTCAACGTCAGTAGCTCTGTCAGTGTCACTGTCTGTAGCTGTAGCAGTGTCAGTGTCACTGTCTGTAGCTGTGTCAGTAGCTGTAGTAATGTCAGTAGTTGTGTCAGCGACAGTAGCTGTGTCAGTGTCACTGTCAGTAGCTGTGTCACTAGCTGTGTCGCCGCCTGTAGTTGTAGCAGTGTCAGCGTCAGTAGCTGTGTCGGTGTCGCCGCCTGTAGTTGTAGCAGTGTCAGCGTCCATAGCTGTGTCGGTGTCGCCGCCTGTAGTTGTAGCAGTGTCAGCGTTAGTAGCTGTGTCGGTGTCGCTGCCTGTAGTTGTAGCAGTGTCAGCGTCAGTAGCTGTGTCGGTGTCGCTGCCTGTAGTTGTAGCAGTGTCAGCGTCAGTAGCTGTGTCGGTGTCGCTGCCTGTAGTTGTAGCAGTGTCAGCTTCAGTAGCTGTGTCGGTGTCGCCGCCTGTAGTTGTAGCAGTGTCAGCGTTAGTAGCTGTGTCGGTGTCGCCGCCTGTAGTTGTAGCAGTGTCAGCGTCAGTAGCTGTGTCGGTGTCGCCGCCTGTAGTTGTAGCAGTGTCAGCGTCAGTAGCTGTGTCGGTGTCGCCGCCTGTAGTTGTAGCAGTGTCAGCGTCAGTAGCTGTGTCAGCGTCGCCGCCTGTAGTTGTAGCAGTGTCAGCGTCCATAGCTGTGTCGGTGTCGCCGCCTGTAGTTGTAGCAGTGTCAGCGTCAGTAGCTGTGTCAGTGTCGCCGCCTGTAGTTGTAGCAGTGTCAGCGTCAATAGCTGTGTCGGTGTCGCCGCCTGTAGTTGTAGCAGTGTCAGCGTCAATAGCTGTGTCAGCGTCGCCGCCTGTAGTTGTAGCAGTGTCAGCGTCCATAGCTGTGTCGGTGTCGCCGCCTGTAGTTGTAGCAGTGTCAGCGTCAGTAGCTGTGTCAGTGTCGCCGCCTGTAGTTGTAGCAGTGTCAGCGTCAATAGCTGTGTCGGTGTCGCCGCCTGTAGTTGTAGCAGTGTCAGCGTCAGTAGCTGTGTCGGTGTCGCCGCCTGTAGTTGTAGCAGTGTCAGCGTCAGTAGCTGTGTCGGTGTCGCCGCCTGTAGTTGTAGCAGTGTCAGCGTCAGTAGCTGTGTCGGTGTCGCCGCCTGTAGTTGTAGCAGTGTCAGCGTCAGTAGCTGTGTCGGTGTCGCCGCCTGTAGTTGTAGCAGTGTCAGCGTCAGTAGCTGTGTCGGTGTCGCCGCCTGTAGTTGTAGCAGTGTCAGCGTCAGTAGCTGTGTCGGTGTCGCCGCCTGTAGTTGTAGCAGTGTCAGCGTCAATAGCTGTGTCGGTGTCGCTGCCTGTAGTTGTAGCAGTGTCAGCGTCAGTAGCTGTGTCAGTGTCGCCGCCTGTAGTTGTAGCAGTGTCAGCGTCAGTAGCTGTGTCGGTGTCGCCGCCTGTAGTTGTAGCAGTGTCAGCGTCAATAGCTGTGTCCGTGTCCCTGCCTGTGGTTGTAGCAGTGTCAGCGTCAGTAGCTGTATCAGCAGCAGGACCCAGAGTGACAGCTGTGCGATTGCCATGGCAACAGCGCTCCTATGGAGGGACTCACGTGAATGATGTTGCGAACGTTGACTGTGGTCAGGTTGTGTTGCTTGGACTTGCTCTCCAGCTCGCGGTCCAGCTGTCCGTCCACCTCGAACTCACAGTCCGGGGGCACCCCTTCCCCGCCAGCCCCCCTCTTCCTCTTCACTGCGGCCTTCCGGCGCCCCCGGCGACCCCCGCCCTCCTGCTCATCTGGACAGGCAGAAGATTTTAAACAACCTGGACTCTGACTCGCAATCCACTCTGACTCCCAATCACAAAGCCACAAAACAAGCAGGAAGTGCCCGTACCCAGAGTAATGACCAGATCGAGTTCAGTGTCCTCCTCTGCCGGTGAGGGGTGCTCTGTGGGGCTATGGCACTGTGTGGGGTCCTCACTGGACACTGCAAGCAGACAGCACCAATGGTGAGCAATGAGAATCTCTGAGTCTCTCTTCCAGCGCAACCAGCAGCCAGGTACATCCTGTCTCCCAGCGCAACCAGCAGCTGCACAAAGCCTCTTTCCCAGTGTAACCAGCAGCCAGGAACAGCCTCTCTCCCAGTGCAACCAGCAGCCGTGCACAGCCTCTCTCCCAGTGCAACCAGCAGCCAAAAACAGCCTGAATCCCAGTGCAACCGGCAGCCAGGCACAGCCTCTCTCCCAGTGCAACCAGCAGCCAAACACAGCCTCTCTCCCAGTGCAACCAGCAGCCAGGCACAGCCTGTCACCCAGTGCAACCAGCAGCCAAACACAGCCTCTCTCCCAGTGCAACCAGCAGCCAGGCACAGCCTCTCTCCCAGTGCAACCAGCAGCCAAACACAGCCTCTCTCCCAGTGCAACCAGAAGCCAGGCACAGCCTGTCACCCAGTGCAACCAGCAGCCGCGCACAGCCTGAATCCCAGTGCAACCAGCAGCCGCGCACAGCCTGAATCCCAGTGCAACCAGCTGCCAAACACAGTCTATCCCAGTCACACAGCTCTCTACTCCATACCTGTTGTTTTAGGGTCCTTGTGGGGTGTCTGGCTCTGACCCTTGGACCTTGGTGACTGTCTCCTCGGTGACAAGGTTTCCGGGACAACTCCCTGGTCCTTCCCCTTGGCCATGGGTTCCAGCAGGGTTGGGCAAACCTGACTCTTCTCGGGGGTGCAGGGTGGAGTGACCTGGGGTTTAGATTGTGGTGCATTGTGGGATGTCGGAGGACTCATCCACTCCTCCTGCTTGCTAGCTTTGGACCCGATTTGGAGTCGTTCAGGAGACCCCAACTTCCTCTTCCGAGTCAAACTCATCATTAACTTTGACCTGGAAGCACATGAGAGCACTTACACTGTCGTGACCTGAATCCTGAACTATCCTGGGACTTCTCTCTGGGACACAATTCGGACAGAATCGTAGTTGGCAAATTAATAAACAGAAACGGTTTGTCCATCAGTTACACTTTGATTGTGACTGGGAAAGTCTTTTCACCTTAAAACAATCCTGGAGCCACTTACAAGCACAAGAATTCCTCCCAGAAGCACACACACACAACTTTATTCTACAGAAAGGTCTGCGTAAGACTGCGTCATCAAAATGAATCTGAGTTTATGCACAACGGACAGTTCAACTGAAAAGGACAGTGAATATTAACCTCATCTGAGCACTGTGGATCTATGCAAATCATTACATTTCCCAAACATGATCCTCAGACTCCCAGTGCAGTGGTCTGACCCACTCAGGGGTTTTCAGTGTTGTCAGTCACAGTCCCACTGCACAGCAGTGTGATCCACTCCAGGTCACACTACCAGCTGCAAGGCTCTTGTACACAAACCACACCAGGACACTGGAGATTTCAAGCTGGCGTTCATATCGAGAACAACCTGGATCAACTTCTCCATGTACATTATTTAGCAGCTGATTTTATGAAAAGCAACTTACAACTGCATCCGGACAAGATGCAGCGGGATCTTCTTCATCAACAGAATGAAGAGCCCAGACGTGTGTATCATGAGTCTGACTGACCACAGCGCAAAACCCGGAGTGGAGCACACTGCTATACACTGGGAGTCTGACAATACTGTGACGCCTGCAGTGGAGCAGGCTACAACAGATAAGTAAGGTGTCCATAGCTTCATACACCAGAGCATTTGATATACTTGCAATACTAAATGAAAACACAAAACTGCAATCCGAACAGCAGAAGGGCCGGTACCGTTCGCTGCAGAGTTAATGGCTTACATTTGCTTTGGTGCTGTTTTAAGTAGTGTTCACTGACCGTTATCAATTTAACAATAACAACCACGATTATAATTCCTCCATTCACCAGCTCACTGTGCGGCACTCTTTCCTATCAGTACCCGTCAGGCTCTCCGGACTGCCGCCTCTCATCGCGCTCCAAGTTCGACTTCTGGTCTCGTTCGCGGCCTGGTTCCACCCGAAAGTCTGCCCCGCCCCTCCTCGGTTCGGATTGTATCCTCTCTTGGCGCACTGAAATTCTGCGACCCTCCGTGCACGCTTCCCTCCATCAAAACACAAGCATAAACCGATTCAAATAGTCAACTTCCGGGTGCTGCACCGAAAGCCTTCCCCCTCCCCACCCTCCCCGCACCTCCACCACTTCCGCCGCTTCCGTTTCTCGATAAACAAAAGACACGGAGTAAACTATGTTCCGAAGCTTTCTACGACTAGACTCATTACTGGTCTAGCTTTCGAAGACTCCTCAGAATATTTTCAGCGATTGTTTGATGACAGTGTTTAATGTGTACGTGTTGGGAGGCATGTTCGTTTTATAATGTTTACAAACAAAAAACAGATATGGACGTTTACAATGAAACTTAAGCAAATGATTTACATTCAGAAGACTGAACCCCCCGAGAATTTATAATTTGCTTCTGCCTCCTGCTTAAATGTGGTGTCCTGACTACTGGTCACTACAGACCCCAGGACACTGTCAGTAAGAGTGGGGTGTGGACCCTGGTGTCCTGACTACTGGTCACTACAGACCCCAGGACACTGTCGGTAAGAGCAGTTTCTCTCTCCTAGCCCTGCTCTGTGTGCAGTGGGGCTGTGCTGTAGAAGAGGTGATGTGGGTTTCCTCTGTTGTTTAAGCTCTTTGGGTTTCTCTGGGGGTAAAAAGCTCTGTAGCTCTGGATGAATATATATTTGCTTTGTGGATTAGACATGGATACATCTCCAAGCACTGCCACTCACACTCACTGAGCACACTGAACACATAGAAACATCTCCTAGCACTACCATTCACACTTACTGAGCACACTGAACACCTCCTTCTCATTCCAACACCCGCTCCCCAGCTCAACACCAAAACAGGTCAAAAACAGACAATGCATAAGGAAAAATAATGGTATTCATTTATTGCGTGCTGTAGTGAAATGATGCAAACACAGCAATTCCTCACTCAAAAGGATTCGGACCCAGGTGCTAGGAGCCTTACACGATCTCCGAGGCCCAGGGTGAGAGGCGCATGGTCGTCTCTTAATGAGGTAATAAAATACTTATTCTGATCCAGAATAGAAATATCCTCCCCAAGAGCTGAAAGCATTTATAAAACGTTAAACAAAAGACACCCCAGGAACTGGCACATTTTAACCCAACCTTAGGAAGCCTGGGCTGTATAGGACCACAGACAGACCCATTGAGACCGACCACGGCTGCCTCTCACGGATCGGTGTGAAAAGGGCGTGTTACGCAAATCACATCCTTTATTATATATATATTTTTATACATTCCCTATGGCAGCGTGAATATTCTCACACGCCCGGACCGCCAATTCGAGACAACGCCATGCAGCGAGTGGCTCGGTCAGTTCAGGCGTCAGGTCTTGCGAGTCCGCTGGGACCTCAGTCCGCCCGGAGCGCCGCTCCCTGCGGGATGGGGAGACAGCCGCTCCCGGCGCGCCTTCAGGAAGCAGGAGCCCGGCCGGAGCCGGCGCAGGTCGGCCAGGCGCTTCTTCAGCAGGCGCTGGAGCCTGGTCTTCTCCCCCGTCTCCGCGCCCTGCTCCCGGGGCTCGGCGGAGACCGGGCACGCCGAGGGTGGAGGCGCAGGGTGCCCGGGGCCGGTCCGAGCCCCGGTGTCGCGGCAGGGAGGCCGCCGGCGGCTCTCGGCGAGGGGCGAGGACAGGCGTCGGGGGAGGGGGGACGGAGAGGCGCTCCCCCGCCGGAGACCAAGCGACGCGTCGTCGAAGAAGAGCGACTCGTTCCGGTGGATACACGGGCTCTCGCCCAGGGCGAGGAACCCGTAGGGGGTGGTGATTTTGGGGAGGTGGGGGAGCGACATGGCTGCGCGGGTCACCGGGTCCGCGGACAGGTCGGGCTCGCCTCCGGGACCGAGGGGAGACGGCGGCGCCGGCCGGCGGCGGTGGGGCTGCGAGCCGGGCTCGGAAGGGACCCCGCTCAGGCTGTGCCGGCGGGGGCTGCCGATGTCCCGCCAGGCCCCGCCACCCGTGACGGAGCAGGCGGACAGCTTCCGTGCCGCCCGGGAGCTGGATACCCCCAGAGACGGAATGGTGAACTGGGGGATGCGGTCCGGGGTCACCACGATGTCCCGCAGCGAGACGCGTCTCTTCCTCTCCCGGGTCGGGGAGTCCCGACCGGCCGGCGGCCGCGACGCGAGGACATTGAAGTGCAAGACGACCAAAGACGTTTGGCGGATTTTCAAGGGCGTCAGGACCGGCATCATTTCACAGGGAGAACTGGGTCTTCAAGGACAGAAAAAAAACGGTTTGCTCGGAAGAACTCAGAGGAGGAGAGGGCGCCCGGTCTCCTGCCGTCTCTGATCATGACCGTAACTCCAAAACGGACATCAAATCACAACAGTGTAAACGTCGCCAAACCGCAGAACCCATCTGCTCGTGAGAAGGTTTAAGTTTCTTGAGACAGAAGAGCTGCTTCTTCTTGGTCAGATGTAGATGAGTTTTCTAACACAGCCGTCTCCGCCTCGGCTCTGTGCCACCGCAGCGCCGCTGCTCGGGACCAGGCGGACCGGTATATATAGCCCCTGGGTGACGTTTCTCTCCGGGGAAGCCGGGCAGCTCCGCCTCCTGGGCTTGGCGCCGCTGTCTCGCCTGGCTCTGGGGACCGGGGCGCCGGTAGACCTACAGGTCGCCCTAACTTCGCCTGTTACTGAGGGCTGGAGACCCTCGCCGTTCTCTTCCACTCGTGTGCTCCGCCGGTCCTGAAAGCGGGGGCGCCCCGGTGCACAGCGGGCACATTCTGTGTGGAGTTTGCATGCTCTGCACCGTGTGCTTCCCCACACACACACACAAACCGCCCGACTGATCACAATGCAGCAGCCCCTGTGAATCACGTGGCTCTGCAGCTGAAAGAGTCTTTCACCGGGACGCGACTTTAAAGCGATGTTTTAACGATGGTGTTTTACTCATGGGAAACGTGTTAGTGGATTGTTTAGTGAAGCACTATATCCGCGAATACAAACGGGAGGGGTTCACCGCAGTGTTTCTCGATGAATTAGGGTCTTAGACAAACTCTCTCAAAATGTTAAATGGGAAAATAGCTTTAGAAGTATGAAAATACACATCTCTGCTAGCATGTATTATGCAATGTAACAAGTTCTGTAAACCCCTTAAGTCTGCCCTGTTCTAGTACTGTTCTTAAATATCTCCCACAGACACGGTTATCTCATGTTTTCATCAAAACATATTTTTTTCTAAACTCAATAATAGATAAAAAGCCCTAAACAGCTTGATGTCTCTGATTAGATCATTTAAGCTCATTATTAAATTAATCTGTCTACTGTCTGTATTGAAATTTACTTGGATTTCATCTTTCAGGTCTTCTAAAATAGTAAATAAAACCTATTCAAAAAACAGTGTAATTTCTCGTGGCTTGGTCTCCGGACGTCACCCGCCTCCTGAAAGAGTTCCAGTCTCTGATTGGACCAGAATATTTTAGTATTACCCAATCAGCGCGTAGGTGCAACGAAGTCTCCGCCCCCCCCTCCTCTCGAGTCGACGCCTGCGCACTCCGACGGCAGTCGTGAGGGAGGGTTTTACCTCTTGCGCCTGCGCGTGGTTAGTCTTAGCATTTCCTGTCGCGAAGCGCTGTGATCAAGGTAAGTTAGTAGCCGGTCTTAGGACTGTTTTAATTTTGAGTTAAACGTTTTATTAAAATCAGAGCAACTGTGCTTTCGAGCGGGTGTGGTGTAATTAAACTAGGATGCTTAGCTGAGCTAACAGCGGGCGCGAAAGTGCTTTTAGGTGCGGGCGACTCAAACCTCGCTTTTAGTCCACGTAAGCGTTATGAGCTAGCAGGGTCCTTTTCCTCAAGCGTCCGTGTCCCCGCTCCGGGCTGGAGGGGGTTCGTGAACACACGCCATGTCGCGCACTTCTGCGGGGGTGAGCGAGGTAACCTTCCAGCGGGCGCTGCGGGTCGCGCGTCAGCCGGGCGGAGAGGCGCCGAGCCGCTTGTACACGTCAGCGCTGACCCTGCGGAGCGAGAGCGACCGTCTCCCGGGCCGAGCCGGAGCTCAGCTGGCCCCTGCTCCGTCCACTGCTCAGTGGTTGTGTTGACTTAAGTCTTATATAGGTAAAACGGCACACTTGGCGTCTGAGTGCTGTTTCATTTTCCACGTATGTCTTAAGTAAGCCTTTATATATTCACTCTTTAGTTTTCCAAAGGGGTCTTTTCTCACGTTTGTTTTTTCCGTGCTTTTATTAATTTAAGCCTGTATGTTAAGGGTTCATTCTGCTGGAGTCGCCTCAATAACGTCTTATTAACTATATATAGTTAAAAGTGTAGCTCCTATTGTAGCAGGACTGTTCTACTGCACTGGGACTGTAGCTCCTATTGTAACAGGACTGTTCTACTGGACTGGGACTGTAGCTCCTATTGTAACAGACTGTTCTACTGCACTGGGACTGTAGCTCCTATTGTAACTGGACTGTTCTACTGCACTGGGACTGTAGCTCCTATTGTAACTGGACTGTTCTACTGCACTGGGACTGTAGCTCCTATTGTAACTGGACTGTCCTACTGCACTGGGACTGTAGCTCCTATTGTAACTGGACTGTCCTACTGCACTGGGACTGTAGCTCCTATTGTAACTGGACTGGGACTGTAGCCCCTATTGTAACAGGGCTGTTCTACTGGACTGGGACTGTAGGTCCTACTGCAACATGTCTTACGTCCTGTTCAATATGCAATTCTCTCCTTTCTCCAGATGAGGGTGCTGTGGCTGTGTGCTGTGCTGGCTGTGGTGGTCCGGGGGGAGGAGGGGGCCCGTCTGCTGGCGTCCAAGTCTCTGCTGAATCGCTACGCGGTGGAGGGCAGAGACCTGACCCTGCAGTACAACATCTACAACGTGGGCACCAGGTACTGTGGGTGGGGGGACGGCGCTGTGCTGCACGGTGTCGCCATCTAGAGTTCAGTGCGGTGTACTGCACTGCTGCACTGCGGACTGGTCACTAGGAAGATGCTCCGGTCTATTAGAACCAGAAGCAGCTGGTACCTGTGGTACGAGTCGAGTGTCTGCAGCGCCAGGGGATCTGACTCTGAGCTCTCAACACCCTCAGCTCACCTGAGCCTCTCTCTCTCTGCCCCTCCTCCCACCTCAGCGCTGCCCTGGAGGTGGAGCTGTCGGACGACTCCTTTCCCCCGGAGGATTTTGGGATCGTGTCCGGAATGCTGAATGTGAAATGGGACCGGATCGCGCCGTATCCTTGACGCAGGGTTGTCTTGGGGTTCCTGGGGAAGGGGGGGTGTGGGTTCCTGTGGGATCGATGTTACAGCGGGGGGTCTCCTGTCTCTGCGGGTTTTGGCCCTGGCTAGTGCTGGGTCGCTCTGCTCCCTGGTCCGTCGGTTTGGCCCTTGACCAGCTGTCTCTCAGCGCCAGCAATGTGTCTCACACTGTGGTGTTGCGCCCCCTGAAGGCCGGCTACTTCAACTTCACCTCTGCCACCGTGAGCTACCTGGCGCAGGAGGGCGGCCAAGTTGTGGTAAGGGAACCTTAACCTTTGACCCCAGATCAGCTGTGGGCCCCCTGTTCTGACCTTTAACCTGTGACCCCTTTGATGGTGGCACCCTTTCTGGTGATGCTCATTTGACCTCTAACCTGTAAGCCCTTTGCAACAGCGAGGCTCCATCCTGCCATGACCTGCCCCTTTAACCTTTGACCTTTCTGTAACGGGGTCCCCGCTCTGACTGCCACCTTAAGAATGTAGGAGTGACCCCCCAGCTTCTCAACACGCCCCGCTGGGGGCCACTTCCTTCCGGGAAGAGTGCGGGCTGTGGTATCCGGAATGTTTTCGCAGTTAACCAGCGGACCTGGCCAGTGCTAATGAGGACTCGTCTGTGTCTGTCCACAGGTGGGGTACACCAGCGCCCCGGGACAGGGGGGGATTCTGGCCCAGAGAGAGTTCGACCGACGTTTCTCCCCTCACTACGTAAGTGTCTGGACCACGGGGAGAGGGTGGGGGGCCCGTCTGGGGCGGACTGAGGGCACCCCGAGACCCTGTAGGACAGCCCCAGACTGACGGAGACAGACTCACCTGGTGGGGTGGAGGGGGTTCGTCACACGGGTCTCAGTGAAGCTCATCCGCTGACAGAGCGCCCCTCCCCCCCTCTCTCGTCCCTCTGCCTCCTCGCAGCTGGACTGGGCAGCCTTCGGGGTCATGACCCTGCCCTCCATCGGCATCCCGCTGCTGCTGTGGTACT
The DNA here is from genome assembly GCF_040954835.1 of Lepisosteus oculatus. NCBI lineage: Eukaryota > Metazoa > Chordata > Actinopteri > Semionotiformes > Lepisosteidae > Lepisosteus > Lepisosteus oculatus. Next base: position 6,249,520 of record NC_090722.1, on the reverse strand, counting down.
CCAGCAAGAGGAAGTACGACACGCCCAAGACCAAGAAGAACTGAGCGCCACCGCCCCCTGCGGGCTGGAGGACTGTACTGCCCGAGGGCGCAGCAGGGGACTGGGGGGGGTGGGCTGGGGTGGGGGGGTGTAACAATGGGTGTCGCTCCTCTCTCCTGGTGCTGGCGGAGCCACAGCTCCCGCTTCATTGCACTAATTAATCCCAGGATTGGATTCAATTATGCTAATTGGCTCCACGAAGTCACCTTGCCCTCAGGGTGGGGTGAGGGGGGTCCGTGCAGCACCGGGACAGGGGAGCACTGCAGACTGGGGTTTGGGGGGGTCAATCACTCGACCTGTCCAGAGCGGGGGGGGGGGGGGGGGGGTCTGTGGGGTTGTTAAAAGATGGTTTAACTGGGGTGGGGACCCCAGTCCTGCTCGGATCAAACCAGGAATCCCTCTCGTCTCAGCGGACAGCGCTGGGACTCTCTCCGGCGCCGTCTTCCGAAGATCAGCTGGCCGGCAGCGCCTCCACCTTCCACCTTCGTGTGTTCCACAGCTGTCACGGACTCGTTAAGTATGGGGTGACCTGTCGTTAAGAGTGGGGGTGGAAGTGAACAGAGGGCGGCGGCTGTCCGTGCAGACCCAAGTCTGGGGCGCTGTGCTGCCGTCTCCCTCTCCCATCACACTGACCGCACCAGTGAAAGCCTTCCGGAGGGTTTTGTAATAAAACAGTTTTCCAGAAGACTGGGTGTCACCTCTTTTTTTTTCCCCCCCAAGCGGGGTGATTTGGGGGAGATTATTTCACTGGTTCGCAGGGCTCGCAGGAGAGGGCAGGGGGCAGCCTCCTCACCCTGAGCCCCTCGGTCCGTGACTGGTCTAGTTCGTTAACAGCATGACTGTGCTAGGAACAATCCCAAGGAACAAGGTTTATTCCAGCCCGAAGACACCTGAAGAAGGCTCCACAGTCTCAGCCTGGAATAAACCTTTACTGGTTCCTTTGCAGCCCAGGCATGCTGACGCAGCTCCCTGTGTGCATGACTGCAGTAGCTCCAATGAGGCTCCCAGTACTTTAGTTAGAGTGAAACTGGCTACCTTTAATGGAGTTTTGTGAGCGCACTGCTGTGTAAGACTTTGAAGGCATGTACATTAATGAAGATGATGAGGCTGATTGAGGAGGGTGTGGCCCTGGGGGTCGGAGTTCAGGACCCCCGCCTGGTGTCTGTCGCTGCGGGGCGGCTGCTGTTGCTGGGGGGGGCGTCCCGGTCCCTGATCTGCTCGTAGATGGAGGCTGAGCTGTCGAGGGGGGGTGCCCTGTCGCCGCGGAGGGGCAGGGGCACCCCAGAGCGAGGGTTAAAGGTCACCTCAGGTGGTCCGCTCCGCCGCTACAGGAGAGAAGAGATGGAAAAGGGGGTTCATCGTGTTAATCGTCTTAATTCAGAGCCTTAATTCACCATTGAGAGACAGAAAATCAGAGAAGTGTGTGGCTACACTGTAAGAGCACAATGTGTGCGAGAGCATAGAGTTCATGTCTGTGTGTGTGTGTGGGTCTGCGTGGGCGAGAACAGTGTATGTGTGTGCGACAGCATTGAGTTTGTGTCTGCGTATGCGAGAGCATCAGGTTAATGTCTGCGTGTGTGCGAGAGCATCAGGTTAGTCTGGGTGTGTGAGAGTACTGCATGTGTGCGAGAGCATCAGGTTAATGTCTGCGTGTGTGCGAGAGCATCAGGTTAGTCTGCGTGTGAGAGAACAGTGTGCGCGTGTCTGCGTGTGTGAGACCACAGTGTGTTCTTGTCTGTGTGGGCGAGAGCATCAAGTTCATGTGTGCGGGTCTGCGTGTGCATGTAGGAGCACCTGTGCCATGCAGTCCAGCCGGGGGGGCGGCCGCAGCGGGAGCTCCGGGGGGCTGTGCGCGGGCTGGGGTGAGATCAGTGGGGCGGACGGGGGCGGTAGTGTGGATCCCGGGTGATCTGCACCCGGCCGGTCGCTGCCTCTCAGGTTCACTTCAGAGTACAGGTGGCGCAGAGGATCCGCTGGCAGGACACGCAGAGCAGAATGACTGGGCTTGGAAGACCTGCCTTCCCAGAATACCCTTGCCCTCTGCCCTCCACCCTCTGACACTGTGCTGCATCACACGCACCATTGCTGCAGTTAAATTACGATGTGATCGTGTCATTTTATTTGTGATTTTGTCATTTTTGCATAGTTTGTTTCGCGACTCTGGTTTTTACCCTAATTTCACTGGGCTCGACTTCAAGCATTTCATTGCATTTGTGGATCTGACAAATAAGCTGAACTCTCCTTTCACCCTTCTGTGTCAAAGGGTGAAAGCTTTACAAAGGGCAGTGGCACCTTGCTCAGTTCCAACATCTGCTCATTCCTGCGGAAGACGTGATCTCCCAGCTGTCCCCAAACCTTCCTGACCCTTGACCCTTGACCCCTGACCCCAGCCCTGCCGCTCACCTGCCCCCTGGGCCTGAGTGCCCCCCCGGCCGCTCCTCCCCATGGCGTAGAAAGCAATCGGGTCGTCCGGCTCGGAGTAGACCCGCCTGGTCTCGTCCCGCGGCTCGGTCAGGTGGCCCGTCTCCTCATAGGTGTGCATGGGCACCAGTTCCCAGTACTTCTGCTCCCCCCCCTCCGAGCCCCCGAGCGAGACGGGGGCGCTGGGGGCCACGGGCTGAGCTGGGGCCTGGGCCGCGGGGGGGGAGGAGGGGGCGGGGGCATGCGGGCTGGCTCTGGGCTTGTTGACGCGGGCGTAGGGGGCATCCTCATGCTTCTCCTGGGCTTCTCCTGCAGGGGGCGCCAAGGGGTCTTTGGGAGGAGGAGGAATGAAATCTGGGACCTGCAGATTGACAAAGAAACACTGATGTCCTTTTCTGTCTGAGTCTCTCTCCATCACAGTACTGTATAGTCTCCCTAATTCTGCAGTCTCTCTCTATCACAGTACAGTAGTCTCCTAATTCTCCTGTCTCTTTCTATCACAGTACAGTACAGTCTCCTAATTCTCCTGTCTCTCTCTATCACAGTACAGTACAGTACAGTCTCCTAATTCTCCTGTCTCTTTCTATCACAGTACAGTCTCCTAATTCTCCTGTCTCTCTCTATCACAGTACAGTACAGTCTCCTAATTCTGCAGTCTCTCTCTATCACAGTACAGTGTGCTGCTTGCAGTTCTCACCTCCTCACCAGGGGGCACTGTGTCAGGAGGAGGGGGCTCGTGGCTGTCAGGCAGGTTGAGGGACTTGCTCTTCCTCAGCGGCTTTTTAACCACGGCGTACTGCTCGGTCTCTGGGGGGGTCTCCTGCGGCGGCAGCTGCCCCCCCCCGGCCGCCTGCCCCTCTGGGGCGCTGGGCTTCTCCCGGATGGGCAGCTCGTCCAGAGCCTCCCTGCAGCCCCCCCCTGCCTGAGGGAGGACACAGAGGGACTGAGAGATGGGGGGGCACACGGGTCCGGCAGACGGCCCACTCAGGCTCCAGTCCTGGGGCGCCTGGTGCTGCCGTTTTCACAGCAAGTCTCAGAACTGAGCAATTAACCCATTAGTTCCAATTAAGCTCTTAATGGAGAAATGAAGTCGTAGGAGAATTTGACTTCGATGGAATTGAATGGAAGAGGCAGGACTGGTCTAGAACAGGGTGTCCTGCCAGTTCAAATCCTCCACAGCCATGAGGCTGCACGGAAGTGATCAATCAGTGCAATTAAAGCTTAATTGGATCAGTTTAAACCATCTAGACCGGAACGATTAACAGCTGAAAGCCGGGGTCTCAGACGTGATTCCTGGGGCGCCTTGTGTCTTCCCCGTGTTCTCAGTACACAGTAATAGTTTAATTGGCTCTGTGACTGTAACACTGCCAGCCAGGCGGAGAGGTGATGTCCTGGTCACTGCAGTGCAGTCCTACAGGTGTGCGAGTAAGGAAGTGAGCCGGAGTGAGCCGGCCGAGGGACTGCAGGGCGCTGACCTTCCTGCAGGGGGCGGTCAGGGTCTCGGAGAAGGGCCCCACGGGGTGGCGGCTGTAGTAGCTGACCAGGTCCTGCAGGCTGCTGTGGCAGCTCTCCTCCCCAGCGATGACGTACTGGCCGCCCCCCACCTCGTCGATGATGAAGTGCCGACAGCGGTCAGTGCCCCTGGAGGGAGAGAGGGGGCAGGGGCACATCTCTCTGGGGTTACTGTGGACTGGGGTTACTGTGGACCAGACTGGGGTTACTGTGGACTGGGCTGGGGGTACTGTGGACTGGGGTTACTGTGGACCGGGCTGGGGTTACTTTGGACTGGGGTTACTGTGGACTGGGCAGTGAAGCAACGTACTGACCTGTAGGAGAGGACGAAGCCGACCTTGGACTCGCTGAGCCTCAGGAGGAAGGAACCCAACTCCTGGTCTTTCAGCAGCTCCTCTGCCTCCCTGAGAATCTCATAGACACACACTGTTACTGCACACAGAGACACACTGTTACTTTAGGCAGAGACACACTGTTACTGCAGGGACTGGAAGAGAGACAGACAGGGGCTGGAAGACAGACAGGGGCTGGGAGATAGGGGACGGGGAGACAGACAGACAGGAGAATGGGGGACAGACAGGGGACTGGGAGACAGACAGGGGACAGGGAGACAGACAGGGGACAGGGAGACAGACAGACAGACAGGGGACAGGGAGACAGACAGGGCTCGCTCACCTGCGCGTGGCGAAGCCATGGAGCCAGTCAGGGAGTGTGCCATCAGAGCGCTGCAGCCGGGACAGCTGTGTCTGCTGGAACCACAGCAGGGTGTGAGCCCGCAGGGAGGGGGAGAGGGGCGCCAGCGACACCGGGCAGCAGGGGGGCGCGGGGGCATCTTTCTGGGCACACTGGGAGAGGGAGAAAGTGAGCTGGCTTCAATCAGGCCCAGCAGGCAGGGAGACAGCAGACAGGGGGCGCTATCCCCCCCCTCCCCATGATGAACAGGCAGGGTGAGCTGACCTGTCTCTGCGGCGTTGAGGTTTTCTGCTGCTGTTTTTCCTAGAAGGCTTCTCACCTCATCTCTGCTGTTGTCCAGCTGTTTCCTTGGTGGGTGTGGAGGCCCCACCCCTTCCCTGTGTGGGTGGACCTTGATGCTTCGCCGGGGCTTGATTGGAGGAGGCCCCCGAGTGGGCGGGGACTCGGAGAGCTGTGGGCGTGGCATCAGCCTCTCGCGGGGGATGGGCAGAGAGCCCAATAACTCCTCACGATGTCTGGCTTCAGCATCTGAATGTCATCATCAACATCGTCATTATCGTCATCACCACCCTTCTGCCTGGCTTCGCAGACTCGCGTATAATATGAGGTAGTTCAAGATTAACCTGGGCTTGTGACGCCACTTTCTAAATGAGAACTTCACATCTGTGTGGTGTGAGTCTGTACTTATTCCATTCATCCACCCATTTTCCAACCTCTTTATCCAGTACAGGGCCGGGGGTGGCCGGAGTCTATCCCAGCATGCAATGGATGCAAGACAGGGCACACGCAGACATGCACACACCAGGGCCAGTGTTCCCAGAAGCCAATTAACCTGCCAGTATGCCTTTGGGCTGTGGAAGGAAACTGGAGCACCCAGAGGAGACTAGCGTGAATACAGGGAGAACATACAAACTCCACACAGACAGCTGCCCAGGTTCAGATCTGAACCCAGGGCCCCAGCACTGCTGACCACTCAGACACCGTGCTGCCCAGAGATAGACTGGGTACCTCCCTGGTCTCAAATCGAGTAGCCAGGTACATTCCTAGTTTTGCCTTGAAAAGAGAAATTCAGGGTCGGATCGGATTCAAGAATGCCCTCGATCTGAAGTGAACCAGGATTTCCGAACCAGGGGAAACCCAAGTGGAAACTGCAGAGAAATGCATATAGAACTGAGAGAGCAGGAGGCATTTCTTTACACAGAGGGTGGCGGGAGTGTGGAGCAAGTTGCCCAGTGATGTTTCTGGATGCGACACTGGGATCAATTAGCTCCTGAGCAACCCAATGAGCTGGACAGAGTGGGGTTTTCTCGTGTGACACCGCAGAAGACCAGTTTAATAATCATATACAGTATAGCAACGATCCTCAAATACACTGCTGGATTGTCCTGACACATGTTCGTACAGCGCGGTATCCCAGAATGCTTTAGGACACTTACTACGGACAGGACGAAAAGTGTAAACGTAAATAAATGCCAAGCAGAAGCTAGCTGTTCATGCAGGGCTCAGTTAATGAACACTGCAACCGTGTTGGATGCGGATGTGCGAGAGCTAGGCTAACGAGGGTGGTCAGGCCGCGCGCAGGACCGCGGCTCGCCAAGCGTCTGTCAGCGTCGTGTCTCTGTGCTTCCTCTCTGACTCACCGCTCGCTCGCCCAGCAAAGGTCACGAGCACGAACAACCGCGAGACGGGCGGCGCTCGGCCCCGGGCCCGGACAGAGAGGCCCGCTGCTGTTCAGAGACGCCTTCGACCAGGCGCCCGGGCCAAGCAGGGTGGTCCAAGCCGAGCCCCTTGCTCTGGGGCCTGTTCGGAGATGAAAACTGGAGAAGCACCTCCGTTTTAACACTAACTGCCATTTTTAACACCTCTATCTCTATTTTTAACTCCCTATCTCTGTTTGAGCGCAATATCTCCATTTTAACACACTGTATCTGTTTGAGCGCAATATCTCCATTTTAACACACTGTGTCTGTTTTAACACAATATCTCCATTTTAACACACTATGTATCTGTTTTAACACATCTTCATTTTAATGCACTTCATCTCTGTTTTAACACAGTGAATCTCACACATTCTTTGTAACACACTGTTTGTAACAATATCCATTTTTCACACACTCTTTTTCCATTTTAACACGTTTCCTACCCCAAACATAGAGCCACTTACAGACTCTGATTCACAAAAGTGGGTGCAGGGTTATATTTTTAATGCAAACAATTAATTAACAAAACATAAGTTGTTATTGGACGAACGCTTTTATCTAAACCACCCTCGGTGAACAGCTGGCAGATGACATCTGATGCAGACGTGTGCAGAGTGTTACATGTAGCAGAAACATGAGCTGCACATACAACACAGGAAACTCTGAGCTTGAAGAGGCTGCTGTGAAACAGGCATATCATTCACATCTTCTAGACACTCTGGGGAGGGACGACAATGTGTTGAAATACAGTATAGAGTTTAAAGAGAGGGATTTAAAACAAGAGATGTTGTATTACGATGCTGCAGTGTGCTACTAAGACGTCATTCAGAATATTGTGTACGAAACGGTGACATAAATGAAAGATATTTCTGTTCTGGAATGACCAGGCACCTTCTCAGGTTCAAAGGCCTGCCCAGCGCCGACAGGCTGAAGGGACTGAGTCTCTTTAGTCCCGAACAGAGAAGAGTACGAGGAGACGAGATTCAGGTCATCGACAAACTCAAACCAAAGAGCTGCTTCAGAACCAACAGTGAGTCACCAACCAGAGGTCACAAGCGGAAACTACAGGGAAGGGTATTGAAACCAGATAGCAGGAGGCACGTCTTTACAGTAAGGGTGGTGGATGTGTGGAACAAGCTGCCCAGCCCTGTTGCTGGAGCCGATACCCTGGTTTGTTTCAGGAAATCGCTGGATAAGATTACTTACTAACCCCCCAGTGAGCTAGACAGGCCGGGTGGCTTTTCTTGTCTTTGAACAGCAAAGCAGTGGGGCAGCTGACTCCTTCCTCCTGCTCCCAGTTCACACACAGACGTGCCCCTCATCCACAGGCTATTCTGTTCAACCCTCTTGCTCCCCCTTCAAAACTCTGCTGCATTTTCAAGAAAAGAGTTGTATTTACAATCGTAAGAAAAAACACACACACACACACTTATCTCCTTTCCAGAGAGCTAAAACATTTAACTGCTTAAGCTCGAGTTTGGATCTTGGATCTGTTTTTTTTTTTAATTCAGGAGCTCAATCCGCCCCCAGATCCTGCTGGGTCTTTATCGGCAAACCAAGCTTTCAATTCCTCTGAACGCTCAACAGTACCCTCTGACGAGCGAGAGGACGCGGCTCAGCCATCGCTGGGGTAGCAGGATTCCTGCTCTCCCCTGGAACGCACGGGCTGGGAATCGTCCCATTCCGATTTGAAGCACCTACCTTTGATCTGCTGGTAGTCGAACTCCATGCTGGTGCGCGGTCTGAGCCGGAGGGTCTGTCCTGGCTGCCTGGCGGGGGCAGCGTGACAGTTACTTGCGGTCCCACAGTTTCTTTCCGTCCTCTCTGTCACACAGAGCGTCAGAGAGCGCGGGGGCTGAGTGCGTCTCAGAGTCTCTCTGTGAGCACCGCCTCCCTTTGTCAGGCTTGATGTTATTGTTGTAGTAAAAGCACAGTCCAGGGCAGTACAGCCCAGTGAGATCAGGGTAACAGCACAGTACAGTACAGTACAGGCCAGTGAGATCAGGGTAAGAGCACAGTACAGTGCAGTGCAGCCCAGTGAGATCAGGGTAAAATCACAGTACAGTGCAGTGCAGCCCAGTGAGATCAGGGTAAAAGCACAGTCCAGGGCAGTACAGCCCAGTGAGATCAGGGTAAAAGCACAGTACAGTGCAGTACAGCCCAGTGAGATCAGGGTAAAAGCACAGTACAGTGCAGTGCAGCCCAGTGAGATCAGGGTAAAAGCACAGTACAGTGCTGTGAAGCCCAGTAATAGGGTAAAAGCCCAGTGATATCAGGGTAACAGCTCAGTGAGATCAGGGTAAAGTCATTACCTCCTGGAGGACAGGTTGCCTGTGCTTGTGTTTGTCAGGCACACCTCTCCTCACTTACAGGAAGCTGGGCAGGAGACAGAACAAAGGAGAGCGAGTGAGTAACCGCACAGGAAGACAGACAAGAGGCGAGAGAAGAATGAGGTCGGAGGAGCGCGGAGGAGCTCAGCCTCGTCTCTGCACAGCCTCCCAGTCAGCAGCTCTCAGCTGAGTGCCGCACTCTCACAGCTGGCAGGCTGCCCCCTGGTGCCTCTAGAGCCTCCAGCTCCCCCTGGTGCCTCTAGAGCCTCCAGCTCCCCCTGGTGCCTCTAGAGCCTCTAGAGCCTCCTGGTGCCTCTAGAGCCTCCTGGTGCCTCTAGAGCCTCCAGCTCCCCCTGGTGCCTCTAGAGCCTCCTGGTGCCTCTAGAGCCTCCTGGTGCCTCTAAAGCCTCCAGTTCCTCCTGGTGCCTCTAGAGCCTCCAGCTCCCCCTGGTGCCTCTAGAGCCTCCAGCTCCCCCTGGTGCCTCTAGAGCCTCCAGTGCTGCTAAACACCGGAAACACTCTAGGATACACATTCATTCACACGCAGTGACACACACACTAGCACACACACTCACACATTCACACTGATACACATAAACTGACACACATTCACACTGACACACACATGCAGACACACACACACTCCTTCCTCAGGCTCAACAGCTGGAATTAACCTGCACCTCTTCCATATCAAACGCACTGCCAGTGCAGTGAACACAAATTCCAGGAAACCCTGTAGCCTCAAAGATCCCTCTGTGAGTTTCGTCAGGACGTGGCGCTCATTAAACAACCACAAGGGACGTCATCGTGAGAGCGGATGTACAAGAACTCGATAGCGCTACGCCTCAGAGCCACCTCGAACCTCGGGCGCACTTCCGCGCCGTGCCCAGCAGGGGGAGACAGAGGCCGCTGGGACCAGCAGCCCTCGGGCTTCCGCGTCGCGTGGAGGTTGGCCGAGAGGAGTTTCGGTTCCTAGCAGGTAAGAGCGGTTCCCCTGGAGCGGGAACTGAGCGTTAATCTTTATTACTATTGTTGTCCCTGAATGACGTAGTCACTTCTGCGTGTCTTAACGGTCCTTCCCTAATTGTCACCGCAGCTCGTGGGTCTCCAGGGCCGCCTGCGCTCGCGGTGACGTCATCGGCACGGGCGGTCTGGTCTTGACCCGGAAGATCCACAGACCTGCAGCTTTTCTGTTTCTGATCATTTGGCAACAGATTTTGATAATTAGATCAATTCAGCAGAGTCCTGCAGCGACACAGGGGTCACACTAAAAGCTCTCTCTTCTACTGAGCAAACTACAGTCTGTCTGGACTCTACGGTCAGTCTGTCCTGTCTCTCTCCCAGTCTGATCAGTGAGAATCCCTCGTGTCTCTCTCCCAGTCTGATCACTCAGGAATCCCTCCTGTCTCTCTCCCAGTCTGATCCGTCGGGAATCCCTCCTGTCTCTCTCCCAGTCTGATCCATCGGGAATCCCTCCTGTCTCTCTCCCAGTCTGATCCGTCAGGAATCTTCACAGACAGGTCTTCCTCTCCCAGAGTACAGTAACTTGTAAAACCTCCAATTTACATCACAAACTAGATTAAATGTCCAGGTGGGTGCAGCTCCATATTGCTGTTACTGTCTGCAGTTCAGAACGAGGCAACAAATCATCCTGGGATGTGTTGAGGCCCTGTGACACTGTGAACAGGCAGGCTTGTGAGAACCTCTCTTTCAGTCCAATAGAAATACTGCTCTCGACTTCGGGACAGTTGTGCAGATAAACACTTCTTACTTGTGAACTCTGCTTGCAGAGCACGTTGGAACGTTTCTGCAGTGAAATGTCTGAAGCACAGCCTGGCCTTATTCGCTTGTACATCATGGTACAGTGACTTAAGGAGCAGGATAGGCCGTGTCATGTCACAGTTTGTGCAACATGACGACCGTCAACCACTCTCACAAAGTTCACGGTTTCGAGCTCATTTCGAAATTTGTCCAGTTCGTCTGTCCTGTCAATGAACTGGGACTGCAGTTCCCCTTCGCAGCGCCTCACTCCAAACGCCTCGACCGCAGGCCTGCTGACGCCACCAGCTGGCTGCTTCTGGAACTGGCCAGCTGCAGAGCTGGTCGTTTGATCCATTACGGCTGGTGGGGAGACGATCCATCCCAGGTTTTACTAAAACCTCCAGCGCTCTTATGCAAGAGGTAAACTGGTTACTGGCCCGTTCAGCATGGCTGCATTGTTTTGAATGATTTTCCATTGTGAGATACAGACTTAAAACACATCTACAACATGTTGTCTTTTCTGCAGCCTGTTGTGCTGCAGCTGGTAGCACAACCTGGAGTGGATCAGACTGCTGTGCACTGGGAGTCTGACTGACAGCACTGTAAAACCTGGAGTGGATCAGACTGCTGTGCACTGGGAGTCTGACTGACAGCACTGTAAAACCTGGAGTGGATCAGAAAGGATCAGACTGCTGTGCTGTGTAGTCATTTCTTCCAGTCGCACTGCAGTGTCCCGTGAAGACGTTTCCCTCCGCGCGGCGCTTGGTCTGCTGTGTGCGAGCAGAGAAGAACGTGCCGCCCGTAAAACAGGAACGAGCTGCAGGAACAGAAGTCAGCAGGCTGAGGAGAGTAATAACGAGAGCAGCCACAGGGGAGAGGTCAGCCGCTCGCTTAGGAGCTTGGGGGGCGGGGAGGGGTGCATGCAGACTCCCCACAGAAGGTTTCCTTCCGGAGCCTGGAGCCAGACCCGGGACCCCGGAGCAGTGCGGAAGAAAGGGTCTTTACGTCCCGGGGACGCTGGGGGTCAGCCTGAAACAGCCCGCGCCGCCTTATTTGGTCAAAGCCAGTCGTCGGTGAGACACCTGGGCGGCGAGCCTTAAGCCGGTCCACCTTAAAAGACAAACTCCGCCCTCGGGGGCGGCGTGGAGGTTTTTTTTCTTCTTTTTGAGCAACAGGGCTGTTTCCTGTAACAGCAGCAGCAGCAGCAACAACAACAGGAAAAAAAAAACGGTGAGGTGCAACTTCGCTCTGCCTTTCTGTCTCTCCGCAGCGCGACTCCGCTCCGAGGGCGGACCCAGCGCCCCCCACTCCCCCCTCCGCCGTCTGCGGGCCCGCGACCCTCCACCGCCGCCTCCGGGGCGCCGCTGGCCGAGACCGGAGCCCCAGAGCTCCTCCCCGGGGTGCACCTGCGGCACGGCGCGCTGGGAAACACGGTACCCGCGTCTCCGCCCCTCTCGTGTCCCGACTCTTCCCTGACTTCTCCTCTGGGATACTGCAGTATATTGACCCCAGCGTCTGATGGTGCACTACAGTGTATTTACCACAGTCTCTGGTACTGTACTGCAGTATCTGTTACTGGTGTTACTGGTGTCTGATAGTGTACCTCAGTATGTTTACCACTGTGGTAGTGTACTACAGTATATTTACCACAGTACGTCATGGTTTGGTGCGCTATATTCTGCCCTAGAGCCCAAATTCGTTACAATACCATAGTGTGTTATAGTGTACTACGGTATAAACCACAGTTTACCACAGTGTGTCTTTACACTCAGGCTGGTGGGGGTGTGGAACGAGCTGCCCAGCTCTGTTGTCGGAGGCGATACCCTGGTGTCTCTCGGGACGCGCCTGGGTGAGCTCCTGCCGAGACGTCTCCAGACGAGCTGCTCGGGGAGGGTGCTCTGCTCTGCGTCTGTCCTGCTCGTGTCCCTGAGACGCCAGGTCGTTATAGTCTTCACGTTTATGCCATCCAGCTCGTTTGGTCGCCGGCGGCTAATTAATTTTGACGAGCTCATCCAGCTGTGCTGCACCTGCACCAGCGGTCTGTGGACTTCAGTGTCCCTGCAGCTGTCGCAGGTCAGAGGTCGCAGGGCACCCTGAAGCCGGGCGTCGCGGGGTACGGGGTCTGGGGCGGCGCAGCGGTGCTGGAGCTCTGGTATGTCCTGTGTGCTGCTGCTTGCCTGCGGGCAGGAGAGGCGTGTCGGAGCGAGAGAGAGGGAGGGACTCTGGAGCACAGCAGACAGACCAGAAGGGCAGCTTTGGGATTGTGTACTCACACTGAGAGAGACAGGAGACAGGAGACAGGAGACAGGAGACAGGAGACAGGAGAGGAGGAGAGAGGGAGGAGAGACAGGAGACAGGAGAGAGGAGAGAGAGGGAGAGGAGTGAGGGGAGACAGGAGAGAGGGAGCTGAGAGGAGGAGAGGAGAGAGGAGAGGGGGAGCTGAGAGAGGAGACAGGAGAGGGGGAGACAGGAGAGACAGAGCTGAGAGGAGAGACAGGAGAGGGGGAGACAGGAGAGACAGAGCTGAGAGGAGAGACAGGAGAGGGGGAGCTGAGAGGAGAGACAGGAGAGGGGGGAGACAGGAGAGGGGGAGCTGAGAGGGGAGACAGGAGAGGGGGGAGACAGGAGAGGGGGAGCTGAGAGGAGAGACAGGAGAGGGGGGAGACAGGAGAGGGGGAGCTGAGAGGGGAGACAGGAGAGAGGGGAGACAGGAGAGGGGGAGCTGAGAGGGGAGACAGGAGAGAGGGGAGACAGGAGAGGGGGAGCTGAGAGAGGGGAGACAGGAGAGGGGGGAGACAGGAGAGGGGGAGCTGAGAGAGGGGAGACAGGAGAGGGGGACCTGAGAGGAGAGACAGGAGAGGGGGGAGACAGGAGAGGGGAGACAGGAGAGGGGGAGCTGAGAGGAGAGACAGGAGAGGGGGAGCTGAGAGGAGAGACAGGAGAGGGGGGAGACAGGAGAGGGGGAGCTGAGAGGAGAGACAGGAGAGGGGGAGCTGAGAGGAGAGACAGGAGAGGGGGAGCTGAGAGGGGAGACAGGAGAGGGGGAGCTGAGAGAGGGGAGACAGGAGAGAGGGGAGCTGAGAGGGGAGACAGGAGAGGGGGAGCTGAGAGGGGAGACAGGAGAGGGGGAGCTGAGAGGAGAGACAGGAGAGGGGAGACAGGAGAGACAGAGCTGAGAGGAGAGACAGGAGAGGGGAGACAGGAGAGAGGGGAGACAGGAGAGGGGAGAGAGGAGGGGGGGAGGGGAGAGGATTGTGAAATAGGAGAGGGAGAGTAGGGGACAGAGAGAGGGGTAGGTGAGAGAGATAGGGGAAATGTTTCTTGTTTTGTGTTAATTTTATTATTTCTATTTGCTTTGGCAACACTGATTGTCCCCATCAGCCATGCTAATAAAGCACCTTGAATTGAACTGACAGGAGGGGGAGAGAGGGGTAGGAGAGACAGATAGGAGATTGAATTGAAATTGATAGGAGAGGGGGACAGCGAGAGCAGGGGCGCTGAGAGAGTCTGGGGGGAGAGAGAGGAGCGCCCGGGGCGCCGGACAAGGCGGACCCGCCTGTGACCAGAGAGCAGCTACACTGCTCGAGTCAGCTGTCCGGAAAAAGAGAGCGCCCCCCCTCCCCCCCCCGTCTTAAAACCAGAGGCGCACTTCTGTAGCGCTGGTGTTCGTGTCTCAGGAGCAGCGAGGTGAAGGAAGTCGGCGCCACGGACAGCCCGAGTTCCCGGTGGTCACGGTGAGTAGGGCTCGGTTTCCCTGTGAACTCCCGCCTCCTGCCGCGCTCCCTCCCCGCCCTGGGTGTTTATCGTAGCTGGGGGGGGGCAGTCCCCGCGTTTACTGGAGTTTTCTGCGTCCCTCCGCTGCGCCGCCGGGGCGATGCGGCGGACCCGGAGCGTCGCTTTAAAAATAACTGGTGCGTGTGAAAGAGAGACGGAGGAAACGCGAGAGATAACGAGTCCTTCTCGAAAGTCTGTGAGCCCGTGGATGTTGAGCAATTGTTTGAGCTCCGGCAGCGCTGTACTTGATCGGTCACGACAATGGGAAACAAGCTCTCTGGAAGAGAGAGCACAGCGCCCCTTTCCGAAAGCAGCCCGGCCCTCGGCCGTGTAAACATCTGGCCGCTGCGCCTTGTCTCCGTTCACTCGCTCAGGTTGGAGCCTTCGCGACGCGTCCCGCGTGGGAAATCCACCTCCGGCCCCTCGGCGCTCCCGGCGGCTCCCACGTGCCTTCGCCGCTCTCCGCGGCGCGACGCGGGTCGTTCGGCCGTTGTGGGGCGCCGTGGAACCCTGTTCCCACACAGGGCGCACGCGCTGAGAAACAGCCCCTCGGGGGCCCGGCCGCGCCCGCGCCCGGCCACCAGGGATCACAGCTGGAATTCAAAGGCATTCCAGGGGCGGCGCTAGGCTGGCTGAGGCTGTCCCGTGTGGAAGACCGCGCCCGTCGAGCCCGCTTACAGACTTAACAGCACGGTAAAAGCACAGCGCAGTACAGCCCAGTGAGATCAGGGTAAAAGCGCAGTACAGCCCAGTGAGATCAGGGTAAAAGCACAGTACAGTGCAGTACAGCCTAGTGAGATCAGGGTAAAAGCACAGTACAGTGCAGTACAGCCTAGTGAGATCAGGGTAAAAACACAGTACAGTGCAGTAGAGCCTAGTGAGATTAGGGTAAAAGCAAAGTACAGTGCAGTACACCCCAGTGAGATCAGGGTAAAAGCACAGTACAGTGCAGTACAGCCCAGTGAGATCAGGGTAAAAGCACAGTACAGTGCAGTAAAGCCCAGTGAGATCAGGGTAAAAGCACAGTACAGTGCAGTAAAGTCCAGTGAGATCAGGGTAAAAGCGCAGCACAGTGCAGTACAGCCCAGTGAGATCAGGGTAAAAGTCCAGTACAGTGCAGTAAAGTCCAGTGAGATCAGGGTAAAAGCGCAGCACAGTGCAGTAAAGTCCAGTGAGATCAGGGTAAAAGCGCAGCACAGTGCAGTGAAGGATTTTGCAGCACAGCTGACTCGAGGGAAGCCAGATACACACAGGTGGACAGACGTTTCTCATCCCTTCCCTCTCCTCCCACTCCCATCAGCACACTGGAGGTCTGGCTTGCAGCGGTGCAGGTCGACCTGTAGGTGGTGCTCTCCAGTGTCATTTATGTGGAAGTAGGGGAGGAGTGCGGAGAGGAATGGGAGAAGTGGAAAGGGGGGAGGAACAGAGGGGGGGGGGGACAGACGGAGAGTGAAACTGGGAGGCAGAAGGGTAGAGGATGGAGGCATGAGAGACACCTGCTGGTTGATCGTGCAGCATCCTGATTCTTCAGCTGTAATAATATTAACTGTAGGGTTACAGTGTGACCCAGACTGGACCAGTGATCTCTGAACTGTAGGGCTACAGTGTGACCCGGCCCAGACTGGACCAGTGATCTCTGGACTGTAGGGCTACAGTGTGACCCGGCCCAGACTGGACCAGTGATCTCTGGACTGTAGGGTTACAGTGTGACCCAGACTGGACCAGTGATCTCTGGACTGTAGGGTTACAGTGTGACCCGGCCCAGACTGGACCAGTGATCTCTGGACTGTAGGGTTACAGTGTGACCCGGCCCAGACTGGACCAGTGATCTCTGGACTGTAGGGTTACAGTGTGACCCAAACTGGACCAGTGATCTCTGGACTGTAGGGTGACAGTGTGACCCAGACTGGACCAGTGATCTCTGGACTGTAGGGTTACAGTGTGACCCAGACTGGACCAGTGATCTTTGGACTGTAGGGTTACAGTGTGACCCAAACTGGACCAGTGATCTCTGGACTGTAGGGTGACAGTGTGACCCAGACTGGACCAGTGATCTCTGGACTGTAGGGTTACAGTGTGACCCAGACTGGACCAGTGATCTTTGGACTGTGGGGTTACAGTGTGACCCAGACTGGACCAGTGATCTCTGGACTGTAGGGTTACAGTGTGACCCGGCCCAGACTGGACCAGTGATCTCTGGACTGTAGGGTTACAGTGTGACCCAGCCCAGACTGGACCAGTGATCTCTGGACTGTAGGGTTACAGTGTGACCCAGACAAGACCAGCGATCTCTGGACTGTAGGGTTACAGTGTGACCCGGCCCAAACTGGACCAGTGATCTCTGTGCTTTATGGCTAAGGAGAAGTTTATTTAAGACCAAGAACAGGAAGTACTTCTTCAAACACAGGGGGGTGTGGGTGTGGAACCCGATGCTGTTGAAGCCGATACCCTGATCTCTTTCCAGAAACAGTGGGAAATTAGCTACTAACTAGCAGACGGGCTGGACGGCCTCTTGCCTGTGACCTGTGTGATGAGTGGAGCTCTAGTATGGAAAGCACTGTGACACTACACTGCTGTGGGCTGTTAGACAGTGTCCTCTCGTCCTGCTCCAGTCCTGACCAGCGGCCTGTAGGAGTCACGCCTGGCTGGGGGGGAGGGATGTGGTTTGGGGGTCCGCCCAGATGTCTTCCTGACTCCTGAGTCCAGCTGGAGTCCTGTCTCAGGATGGGATGGGCCAGGGGCCCGGGACAGAGGACTGTGCGTGCGTGCGTGCGCGCGCGCAGGCCATTCAGAGTGAATGTGTCTGTGTGTATGTGTGCATGTTGCTATAATTGTATATGTGCGTGTGTGTGTTGGCATTATTGTGGTGTGTGTTGGTGTGAGTGTGTGTGCGTCAGTGTGTGTGTGTCGGTGTGAGTGAGTGTGTGCAATGAAGGTGCAGCATTGTGAGTGTGAGTACGTGTGTGTATGTGTGTGAATGCGCATCAGTGTGAGTGTGTGTGGTAGCGCTCTTCTGTGTCAGTGTGTGTGTATCTCAAGACTCTAATTATAACTGAGGGAAGGGCTCTGGCAGGGTTTTAGAGCAGCAGACAGACAAGTCCCGTCCTGCTCTGATGAAGACAGCTGGCTTTGTTTTTGAGAACCGTGACGGGGCGCGTGCTCGAGTTAGTCCGGCTCTGAGACCCAGAGGCTTCTTGTCTAATAAGATCTCAGCCCTCCAAAAAATTTAAAAGAAATGCAGTAGATAAGAATGTTTTTCTGTCCAGGTACTGAGGAAAAAGTTGGTATTCCCAGCCCACTCACTGGGTCTCTCCCTACATCCCCTGTAACAGTTTTTCAATAAGAGAGATTTCCTCTGAAGTAATAGTATTTCAGTAATAACGCAGAACAGTATCTGCCCTCTTTGTTCCAGTTCATTAACAGTGTTTCCTCTCTCTGTGCTCCAGTGCACTAACAGTGTTTCCTCTCTCTGTGCTCCAGTGCACTAACAGTGTTTCCTCTCTCTGTGCTCCAGTGCACTAACTGTGCTCCAGTGCACTAACAGTGGTCCTCTCTCTCTGTGCTCCAGTGCACTAACAGTGCTCCTCTCTCTCTCTCTGTGCTCCAGTGCACTAACAGTGCTCCTCTCTCTCTCTCTGTGCTCCAGTGCACTAACAGTGCTCCTCTCTCTCTCTCTGTGCTCCAGTGCACTAACAGTGCTCCTCTCTCTCTCTCTGTGCTCCAGTGCACTGACAGTGCTCCTCTCTCTCTCTCTGTGCTCCAGTGCACTGACAGTGCTCCTCTCTCTCTGTGCTCCAGTGCACTGACAGTGCTCCTCTCTCTCTGTGCTCCAGTGCACTGACAGTGCTCCTCTCTCTCTGTGCTCCAGTGCACTAACAGTGCTCCTCTCTCTTTCTGCTCCAGTGCACTAACAGTGCTCCTCTCTCTCTGTGCTCCAGTGCACTAACAGTGGTCCTCTCTCTCTGCTCCAGTGCACTAACAGTGCTCCTCTCTCTCTGTGCTCCAGTGCACTAACAGTGGTCCTCTCTCTCTGCTCCAGTGCACTAACAGTGGTCCTCTCTCTCTGCTCCAGTGCAGTACAGGATGCAGTAACAGTGCCCTTGTGAGTTGGGATGGCAGTGTTTAAGGTGGAGAACGTGGAGGACCTGTATGAGATTGGGGATGTCCTGGGCAGGTGAGATCTCCGCAGACGACCATGAGAGAATATCTCAGCATCAGATTGTCTGCTTTACAGATGTTGTGCTCTCTTAACGCCTCTTCCTCTCGGCTCTTCCCAGCGGTCACTTTGGACAGGTGCGCCATGTGCGGGAGAAGGCGACGGGAACGCCGTGGGCTGGGAAGTTCCTGAAGATCCGGAAGAATGCGACGAGCCGGCTGGGGCTGGAGAGGAAGGCGGTGGAGAGGGAGGTGGAAGTCCTGCAGTCTCTGCAGCACACCAACATCATGGCCCTGAAGGACGTGTTCGAGAGCAGGGCGGAGGTCGTGCTGATCGTGGAGCTGTGAGTGTCCAGCAGGGGGAGGCAGGGAGCGGGGAGGGAGGACAGAGGGATGAGGGAGGAGAGGGTGGAAGAAAAGGAACAGAGTGAGGGATGAGGGAGGAGAGGTGCAGGGGGAGAGAGGGATGAGGGAGGAGAGGTGCAGGGGGAGAGAGGGATGAGGGAGGAGAGAGGTGCAGGGGGAGAGAGGGATGAGGGAGGAGAGAGGTGCAGGGGGAGGGAGGGATGAGGGAGGAGAGGGTGGAGGAAAAGGAACAGAGGGAGGGATGAGGGAGGAGAGGTGCAGGGGGAGAGAGGGATGAGGGAGGAGAGGTGCAGGGGGAGAGAGGGATGAGGGAGGAGAGAGGTGCAGGGGGAGAGAGGGATGAGGGAGGAGAGAGGTGCAGGGGGAGAGAGGGATGAGGGAGGAGAGAGGTGCAGGGGGAGGGATGAGGGAGGAGAGAGGTGCAGGGGGAGGGAGGGATGAGGGAGGAGAGAGGTGCAGGGGGAGGGAGGGATGAGGGAGGAGAGAGAGGTGCAGGGAGAGAGAGGGATGAGGGAGGAGAGAGAGGTGCAGGGAGAGAGAGGGATGAGGGAGGAGAGAGAGGTGCAGGGAGAGAGAGAGAGGAGCAGGGGGAGAGAGGGATGAGGGAGGACAGAAGGACGCTGGCAGTGCCTCTCCTGGGAGGGATCCTGTATCCCGAGTGCTGGTGGGAATGGCATCAGGACAGTGGCTCGTGTGGGCAGAGGATCAGGGCAGCGGCTCTGGTTGCTCTCGGAATGCGGCAGGAAGGCTCTGGCCGCCGACGCCGCCGGCCGTGACATTTACTAGGGGAGCCAGCTGGCCGGCGCAGAGCGCGGGGTCACCAGGCAGTGGGACAGACAGAGCCAGGGAGCTGCACAGTTATTAGCAGAATGCAGGAGTCAGAGAGCTTGGCAGCCTGTCAGCCTTTGTCTGAGGCTCAGTGCCCGTCCATCTGTCCAACTGTGGGTGTGCGTCTCTGTCCGGCAGTCTGTGTGTCCATCTGTCCAACTGTGTGTGTGTCTCTGTCCGGCAGTCTGTGTGTCCATCTGTCCAAATGTCTGTGTGTCTCTGTCCAGCAGTCTGTCTGTCCATCTTTCCAGCAGTGTGTGTCCATTTGTCTGACAGTGTCTGTGTGTGTCCGTCTGTCTGACAGTGTCTGTGTGTGTGTGTCCATCTGTCCAGCAGTGTGTGTCCATCTGTCTGACATTCTCTGTGTGTGTCCATCTGTCTGACAGTGTCTGTGTGTGTCCATCTGTCCAGCAGTGTGTGTCCATCTGTCTGACAGTGTCTGTGTGTGTCCATCTGTCCAGCAGTGTGTGTCCATCTGTCTGACAGTGTCTGTGTGTGTCCATCTGTCTGACAGTGTGTGTCCATCTGTCTGACGGTGTCTGTGTGTGTCCATCTGTCCAGCAGTGTGTCCATCTGTCTGACGGTGTCTGTGTGTGTCCGTCTGTTGGTGGCTCAGTGGTGGTGGCTCGTGTCGTCTGTGTGAGCTGGAGTGATGGAGCAGTCTGTGTTTCAGGATCAGCGGAGGGGAGCTGTTCGACTTCATTGCGGAGAAGGAGAACCTGTCCGAGACCGACGCCATCGAGTTCATGGTGCAGATCCTGAAGGCCGTGGGCTTCATGCACTCCAAGCACTTCGCCCACTTCGACCTCAAGGTAGGACCTCGGGGTGCGCCATGCATCGGGGGCCAGTCTGTTATTCTCCCAGAAATAGGAAAATTGAATTATTATTATCGCTCCGATATTGGAATTACAATCGATAATGCGGGGCCCTATTGTGTTTGCATAACTCGTTTTTTTATGTGGACGCACCGACGCACCGACGCACCGACGCACTCGACTGGGTCCAGTACAGCTGCTGCAGAGATCACTCTCTTGGCCCTGTGCAATTTCTTGCATCAGGAATTTGTCTTTTTTCACAGACCCCAGCTTGCTCTCAGGGGACACACAGACAGGGAGAGAGGAGTCTGGGGTCAGAGTGCAGGGTCAGACATTGTACAGCACCCCAGGAGCAGCTGGGGTTAAGGGCCTTCCTCAGGGGCCCAACACTTAGGATTCCTCTGCCGGTCGCAGGGTTTGAACCAGCAACCTCCCAGCCACAGGCGCAGATCCTGAGCCACAGAGCCCCCTCATTTTCACAGATTTTCACTCACTTTCACAGAGTGAAAGTGTCGGCGGCGTGGAACGTTTTCACCATTTCGGCAGAGCGCGACAGAATCGCAGTCTGCAGCGAATGTTCGGCCGAAGCACAGCGAGGAGGAAACGGAGCAAAGAGTTTCAATACCACTGATCTAATAGGTCATTTGGAAACTCGTCACTCCAGTGATGTTATTTAAAGAACATGAGGCAGCGAGCGTTCGCAAGAGGACAGAAGCAGTAGCAAGATCAGCGCTGCCAAGGACAGGGCGAGGGCTGCAGCAGCCACAGACAGAATCGCGGGATGTCTGGCGCTAGATGTCCGGCCCTTTTCGATTGTGGGGGATCGAGGTTTCCGTCAACTAATTGAGCGTTTGGAACCCCGTTATACTCTCCCAAGCCGCCAGTACTGTTCTGATGTTGCCTTGCTGGCTCTGTATAGCCACTGGTGCTCGGGCCTTTGCACGGGCACAGGCCTGTGGTTGTATCGCTGAAGGCAGCAGCAGACCAGGCTCATGCGTCAATTCAGACAGCTGCAAGCGTCCTCAGGCTGCATTGGCTGGTGGGTTAAAGAGATGGGGGAGGTTTGCATCTTGTGTGTATATATATATAAGGCCTCATGTATCCATGTACACCTGTGACCTTTGACTTGTGACCCGTGACAGGGGTTTGGCCAAAGCTGATGCTCTGGCAGTGCAGAGTGTAATATTGGGCCGATACCAACAGAAGCACCCAGGGCTGTGATTGGGTAGTTCCTGTCTGTGCATGTGCGCGCGGGTGCTGTAATCACGCGTGGTCTTTTCCCTTGGCGTGTTCAGCCGGAGAACATCATGCTGCTCGACAAGGCGGTGCCCCATCCCCACATCAAGCTCATCGACTTCGGGCTGGCCCAGCGCCTGGACGAGGCGGTGGAGTTCAAGAGCCTGTGCGGCACCCCCCAGTACATCGGTGAGTGGTACAGCCCGCTGTGTCTCCGCAGCGCAGTGTCACCTGCATGGGAGGGTTTATGTGGCAAAACTGGATTGGTACAGAAATACACACTGATTAAGTGTCACAAATATAGAAATACAAGGGAGCTGATCTCTCTAGACTAGGCCTTCCCAGCTGAGTTCTCCTGCACCTGTTATTAAACTGATCTTCCCATGGAGAGATGCAAAATACATTCTAGGGATTGTGGGTTCAAGCCTGGGTTCTGCATGTGCATCTCTGGGATGCTGGGAGGAGAATGGAATCCCCAGGGAAAACCAACCTGGGCACTGGGGGAACATGCAAACTCCACTCAGAAGGCCCCCCCTCTGGAATTGAGCTCAGGACCCCAGAGCTGTGAAACAGAAGTGCCCTTGTGCTGCCCTGGTCTAGAGTGATTGGCTACATGCGTGGTTACCTTTGCAGGTGTCAGTCCACTGCTCCTGAGTCGGCAGGTAGTTAACTGATTCATGACGCTCAGTTTGCAATGTTTGTTAAGTCTGTGCACAGCTGTCACCTGACAGCTCCTCTGGAGGTATTGAACTCTCCAGCGGTGCTGTTCAAAGAACAGGAATAGAGGACAGGAGGTGCTGCTTTACACAAAGAGTGGTGGGGCTGTGGAACAGGATGTCCAGGGATGTGCTTGAAGCAGATACCCTGACTTCTTTCAACGCACAGCTGGATGAAATCCTGGGATCGGTTAACTACTAACGCCAGGACGGGCTGGACAGGCCGATGGGCTCCTCCCTCCTGTGACTTTTCTTCTGTGCTGATGTACGTCAGGCCAGCCTGCAGCGAGACCGTTACGAAAAAGGTTGACGGGGGCTGTTTGGGGGTCAGGGGGCATGCCGGGGTCACAGGTCACTGCAGTGGCGCACCATGCAGACTCGGCTCCAGGTCACCAGTGCGGCAGGTAGTGGCGCAGTGTGATTCGGTGATAGAGCACAGGGGGCAGGCTGCATGCCCGCTGGAGAGGTGGTGCAGCCTTCAGGCTGTCCCTGACACCAGGGTCACAGGGGTCACGGGGTCAGCAGGGCTGGACGTGTCTCCCCTGCTCTGCTCGGCGGCCGCGGTTCACAGAGCATGTCTGCGTTCCTGACCGCGCTGCCTCATCCTGTCACAGGCCGACTTCCTGTCCCTCGCCGTCTCCATAGTAACCTGCTACCCACCCCCCACCCACCTCTCTCTCTGCAGCCCCCTGGGCCAGACTTTCCGCCCGCAGCCGCCTCTGCGCTCTCCCAGCCCCCGCGCAGTGTTTCCTGGTCAAGACCTCTCTCTCTGCCCCTCCTCTGCCTGGGGCAGCAGCGTCCAGCGCGAGTGTCCAGCAGTATTAACACTGTCCCTCTCTGCCAGGCACAGGCCAGTGCTGGTGTCTAGCAGGGTCTGGTCAGTGTCAGTGTGGACTGTCTCTCTCTCTCTGCCAGGCTGTGGGCAGTGCAGGTGTTCAGCAGGGTCCGGTCAGTGTCAGTGTGGACTGTCTCTCTCTCTCTGCCAGGCACAGGGCAGTGCTGGTGTCCAGCAGGGTCTGGTCAGTTCCAGTCTGCCAGGCACAGGGCAGTGCAGGTGTTCAGCAGGGTCCGGTCAGTGTGAGTGTGGACTGTCTCTCTCTCTCTGCCAGGCACAGGGCAGTGCTGGTGTCCAGCAGGGTCCGGTCAGTGTCAGTGTGGACTGTCTCTCTCTCTGCCAGGCAGAGGGCAGTGCTGGTGTCCAGCAGGGTCCGGTCAGTGTCAGTGTGGACTGTCTCTCTCTCTCTGCCAGGCACAGGGCAGTGCTGGTGTCCAGCAGGGTCTGGTCAGTTCCAGTCTGCCAGGCACAGGGCAGTGCAGGTGTTCAGCAGGGTCCGGTCAGTGTGAGTGTGGACTGTCTCTCTCTCTCTGCCAGGCACAGGGCAGTGCTGGTGTCCAGCAGGGTCCGGTCAGTGTGAGTGTGGACTGTCTCTCTCTCTGCCAGGCAGAGGGCAGTGCTGGTGTCCAGCAGGGTCTGGTCAGTGTCAGTGTGGACTGTCTCTCTCTCTCTGCCAGGCTGTGGGCAGTGCTGGTGTCCAGCAGGGTCCGGTCAGTGTCAGTGTGGACTGTCTCTCTCTCTCTGCCAGGCCGTGGGCAGTGCTGGTGTCCAGCAGGGTCCGGTCAGTGTCAGTATTAACACTGTCCCTCTCTGCTCCCCTCTCCCTTTCAGCTCCTGAAGTCATTAACTTCGAACCTCTGACAGTGGCGGCAGACATGTGGTAAGAGTCTCTCCTGTCCTCTTGCTTTCTCTGGTTTCACTGTTTGATATTTCCAAGGTTTTTTCACATAGGATCACCATGTTTTCTCTTTGTTTCTGTTTCCTAGGAGCATCGGAGTCATTACCTACATACTGTGAGTCAATTCTACTGTGAAGATACAGAGGAGCTGGACTGAGTGTCTGTACAGTGACTCTCCAGCTCTGATGATGATGAAGGAGTGTTCATGTGAAGATACAGAGGAGCTAGACTGAGTGTCTGTACAGTGACTCTCCAGCTCTGATGATGATGAAGGAGTGTTCATGTGAAGATACAGAGGAGCTGGACTGAGTGTCTGTACAGTTACTCTACAGCTCTGATGATGATGAAGGAGTGTTCATGTGAAGATACAGAGGAGCTGGACTGAGTGTCTTTACAGTGACTCTCCAGCTCTGATGTGGCTCTGCAGTGCTGCAGTTACTGTAGATCACCTCCGCGTCTCTTGTTAAAAATCTCCGGGACCCCTGTCCATCTCCCCTGCAGGCTGAGTGGCATGTCTCCGTTCCAAGGAGAGACAGACGAGGAGACGCTGACGAACATCGTGGCATTGAACTACGAGCTTGACGATCACTACTTCAGCATGACCAGCGCGTTGGCCAAAGACTTCATCCAGAACCTGCTCATCAAGGAGCCCAAGTAAGAGCCTGACCAGACCTGCCAGATGACCGCAGTCTCACTGGGCTGTACTGCACTGTACTGTGCTTTTACCCTGAATTCACTCTGCTTTATTGCACTGTACTGTGCTCTTACCCTGTTCTCACTGGGCTTTACTGCACTGTACTGTGCTTTTACCCTGAATTCACTCTGCTTTATTGCACTGTACTGTGCTCTTACCCTGATCTCACTGGGCTGTACTGCACTGTACTGTGCTTTTACCCTGATCTCACTGGGCTGTACTGTGTTTTTACTATGTTGACCTCAAACTCTCACAAGGGTGGGGTCCATGTTTTGACCCGGGATCTGTGTGTCTCCCCGTGTCCAGGGACAGGATGACCGCGGAGGAGTGCCTCGTCCACCCCTGGATCAAGGTGGGTAGCGGCAGGTCACTGCCCCTCTTCCCCTGGGTGAGTTCTTGTTGTTCAGGCGGCAGGCTGGCACTCGCACCCGAGGCTGGCAGAGCCCCCCCCCCCCGAGAGACAGGGGGTCCTGGCTGCTGGGAGGTTGTGGGCCAGTCGCTGCTGTCCCGCTGTCCCGCTGTCCTCTGCAGTGAGGGGCCTCAGGAACTGGTTCCAGTTTTGGCCCCCTGTGGGAGCACACTCTGGAGCCAGGCGTGGGCACAGCTCCGCTCTCTAATAATAATAATAATAACAATAATAATAATAATTCTAATTCCTTACACTTACATAGATCTTTTCTGGACACTCCACTCAAACTCTCAGTGGGGAGGAGAGCAGAGCGATGAAGCCAGTTCAGAGAGGGGGGTTATTAGGAGGCCCTGACTGGTAAAGGAAAGGGGGAATCTGGCCAGGTTGCAGGGATAACACCCCCACTCTTTTCGGGGAACACTCTGGGATTTTTAATGACCACAGAGAGTCAGGACCTCGGTTTTATTTCACATCCGAAGGACGGCACCTTTATTACAGTATAGTGTGCCCGTCACTGTACTGGGGCATTAGGACCCACACAGACTGCAGGGTGAGCGCCCCCTACTGGTCACGCTAACACCTCTTCCAGCAGCAGCCACCCCTCCAGGTACTGGCCAGGCTCACAGGCTCGTGGCTGCTGGGAGTCTCCCTCTCTCCTAATCCCGTCTCCCTGTCCCTCTCCCTGTCCCTGCGCCGCACAGCCGCTGAGCAGGAAGCAGGCGGACAATCGGAGCCGCTCCTCCATCAACATGAAGAGCTTCCGGAGGTTCAACGCGCGCAGGAAGTGGAAGGTGGGTACGGGAAGGCCGCCGGGGCCTGTCCCAGCGAGCAGCGGGGCGCAAGGCGGGGTGCACCCTGCGCGGGCAGACAGACGCGCGGCCACGCGGTTTTCCTGGAGGCCAGCCAACCTGCCGCTGTCTTTGATCTGTGGGAGGAAACCAGAGCACCCAGGGGAAACCCAGGAGGGCTCGGGGAGACTGTACAGACTCTATGTGGGGGTGCCTGTACCCCAGGACCTGAACCTGGAGCCCCAGTGCTGCTCCCCCCCCTGAGGAGACAGCGGCCAGTCTTGATCCCCGCCAGCTGGTCTCTTCAGGGCCTTGTTTAGCTTGGCCAGCGAGTGCAGTTATTATTAACGACTGAGGAGCTGTCGTCTGCCGCCACCTGGTGGCCAGCGGGGGAACTACACTGCGGTTCCTCACACTCACCCCCTCTCTCTCCCTCTCGCCAGGTCTCCTATAAGATGGTGTCGGCCTGTAATCGACTGTGCCACCTGCAGCTGCTGTGCAAGAGCACGGGGAAGGAGGACCAGGAGCTGGTAAGGGGGAGAGGGGATGGGAGGGGCAGAGAAAGGAGAGAGTGGGGTGGGACAGGAAAGGCAGCAGGGGTGGTTGTAGGGTAAAAGAGGGGTGCTGACTGTCCTGCTTCTGCTGTCCACCTCAGAGACAGTGCGAGAGTGACCAGGAGGACGTCCAGACCAAGCCTGCCTCCCTCATCCGCCGGCGCCTCAGCAGCAATTCCTAGGGAGCAACCACAAGGGGGCGCCACTGGGCTGCCTCCAACCCAGTCTGGAGTCCTGGCTGGCAGGTGTGGATGGGCAGAGACTGTCTGGGCCGAGCTCCAGCCCTGGAGGATCTGTGGACCAGAGGGACTACCGAACTTCCTCCCTGAGAGTCATGGGGGGTGCTGTAGGGCAGGTTGGGGGTTTCTGAGCGGACAAGCCCAGAAAACCAGTTATTATGTAGTATTTCTTTAACAGTACCATAGCAAGGAATCTCCAGCCTTGGTCCTGCAGAGCTCCTCTGATCTCTCAGGGTTTATAGGGCCAGCCAGTCACCTTCTTCATCTGGACCAATTAGTGTAATTAAGTAATTAAGAACCAGGCTGGAAGAGGCCAGAGAGACAGTAGCTCTGCAGGAGCAGTGAGGGGGTCTCCTGTATAACATCCGTGGTTCAACATACTGTTGTCAAGGCAGCACATGTGTTAGTGTTTTGTTTCCATGTCTGTGCAATATGGGTTGTCCCAATGAAGGAGTTCAGGGCCCCAGGGACGGAGCTCCGGGGAAAACGGCAGGAAGAGGTTCTGGATCCGGCTCTGGCCCGATTTCTCCCTGCAGCGGAATACCAGGCCAGCCGGCTGTAAAATCCAACATCAGGAGCTTTCATCCACGGCCGAGCAGAACGAGACCGGGGCCGGAGCCGGGTTCGACAGGGGCCTGACTCCCGCGAGTGACGCCCTGCAGTCTGCCGGCTCGTTACTGCTGAAGGGCCGCAGCTTCGTTAGAGGCCAGGGGGACTCGCTGACCCGCCGCGCCTGCTCCGGGCCCAAGAAGACGGTCTCGCCCGCCTCACCCGAGAGCTCCTGCAGGGGGCGCTGTAGCCGGCTCTTCCCCTGGCAGCTGGACGTGAACCGGGTCAAGGACGAGCCAGCGGATCTGGAAGGAGCTGGACTCTTGGGGAGGACGACTCCCAGTTGAAGGGTGTTTTATCAGAGCTGCGAGGGGGCGCTTCCTGTCCCCTGTGCAGGGGAGAACACCAGGCGGCTCTGGAGCTGAAGACAGATCTGGCGCTGTTGTTGGAAAGCAGAACGCTTCCCAGTAGGCAGAGCCGGAGTCAAACTGGCGGACTGGATCTCCTCACGTTCCTGGGGCCTAGAACAGGGGTCTCATGCCACAGTCCCGGGAGCCCCAGGCCAGTTAGTCTGGCAGACCACCCTGAGTCACCTCCTCTGTTTTTAAAGACTGTCCAGTGCAGTGAGCCTGGGGTGTTTATCGCAGATGATCTCTGAGTCAGGACAGCATGGTGCCATTCAGGGCTCGGGGACCCTCTTTAAGGAGTTTGCATGTTCTCCCCATGTTCACATGGGTTCTCACCTGGTGTTCGTGATTTTACCCTGATCTCACTGGGCTTTCCTGCTCTGTACTGTGTTTTTACCCTGATCTCACTGGGCTTTCCTGCTCTGTACTGTGGTTTTACCCTGATCTCACTGGGCTTTCCTGCTCTGTACTGTGTTTTTACCCTGATCCCACTGGGCTTTCCTGCTCTGTACTGTGTTTTACCCTGATCTCACTGGGCTTTCCTGCACTGCACTATGCTTTTACCCTGATCTCATTGGCTTTCCTGCTCTGTACTGTGCTTTTACCCTGATCTCACTGGCCTGTACTGCTTTGTACTGTGTTTTACCCTGATCTCACTGGGCTTTCCTGCTCTGTACTGTGCTTTTACCCTGATCTCACTGGGCTGTACTGCACTGTACTGATCTACTGCAGTGCTTTTGTAACAAGAATGATTCATTTCAGAAAAAGAAGACTTTGTACCTCCTTGCAAAAGCAGGCCTGCCTTGCATGTTTATACAGAAAAAATAATGTTTTAGTTTTTTTAAAGACCTGTGTGCATAACCGATTTTAATAAACAGTTCTAGTTTTCCTCTGTCTCAGACATATTGATATCTGAATTTCATGATGGAAAAACTTTAAAGCCACGTCCAGGAGTTAAACTTCACCTCTGTTCCTCCTGTGAGTTGTAGAAACAGAGACTCTGGTTTCCTCACTGGTGCAGTTTGATAACTGCACAGAACACACAGACCAGCGTGATGTTAAGTGCCATATTTGTCTAACATTATACACCTGGAGTACTGACTCTTACTGGACACACTGTACACACACACACACACCTGGAGTACAGACTCTTACTGGACACACTGTACACACACACACCTGGAGTACAGACTCTTTACTGGACACACTGTACACACACACACACACACCTGGAGTACAGACTCTTACTGGACACACTGTACACACACACACCTGGAGTACAGACTCTTACTGGACACACTGTACACACACACACCTGGAGTACAGACTCTTTACTGGACACACTGTACACACACACACACACACCTGGAGTACAGACTCTTACTGGACACACTGTACACACACACACACCTGGAGTACAGACTCTTACTGGACACACTGTACACACACACACACACACCTGGAGTACAGACTCTTTACTGGACACACACACACACACACCTGGAGTCCTCACTCTTACTGGACACACTGTACACACACACACACACCTGGAGTCCTGACTCTTACTGGACACACTGTACACACACACACACACACACCTGGAGTCCTGACTCTTACTGGACACACTGTACACACACACACACACCTGGAGTACAGACTCTTACTGGACACACTGTACACACACACACACACCTGGAGTACAGACTCTTTACTGGACACACACACACACCTGGAGTGCACCCCCACTTCTCTGCCCCCTCTCTTCCCCTGCACCCCCTCTCCTCTCCTGCACCCCCACTTCTCCTGTGCCCCTTCTCCTCTCCTGCGCCCCCACTTCTCCGCCCCCTCTCCTCTCCTGCACCCCCACTTCTCCTGTGCCCCCTCTCCTCTCCTGTGCCCCCACTTCTCCGCCCCCTCTCCTCTCCTGCACCCCCACTGATCTCCCGCCCCACTCCTGTACAACAGCAGGTGAGAGTCGCGGACACGTGGCCGCCGATCTGGAAACGTGACGTCGCCTCTCGCGCGCGGCGCTGCCCCTGATGAGCTGACTCGCTGACCCACAGAGGCGCGCGCGCACACACACACTCGCCGCTCAGCCGAAACTCCGGAGCGCGACGCTCTCACGCTCCGGCCACAGGTGCAGCTCGCGGACCCGACCCGCCCGAGGATCATAGCTCGTGAGGAGGAGGGGGGTCTGTGGAACTGTCTCGCGTGGAGGAATGACAGCGACGGCCGGCGAAGAGCGGACCCGGGAGAAGCGGAGACCCGCAGGTCCGGCCCGCGGCGGCAGGTAGCCGCGCCTTTGTGTCCGGCTGTTGCGCGTCTATCCTCGATTTCTCCGCCGACTTTGTTTCTGGGGATTCTGGCGGCTGACCCGACCTTCTGCTCTTCGACAAAGGGAAAAAGGAGGAAGAAGAGACCAAGGAAAAGAGTTTTGTCTTTTTATTTTATTTTTTTTTTTAAAAAAAAGGGAAGGAAGAGGAGCTCGCGCTCACCTGGCCCGAGCGGCGAGCACCGCAGGCGCGAGACTGAGGCTCGCGGGGGGGAAATGTCCGGAAAACGACATTAAACCCCTGAATCATTCAAGGAGAAATATTCGCCCAAA
Source organism: Lepisosteus oculatus (assembly GCF_040954835.1). Classification (NCBI taxonomy): domain Eukaryota; kingdom Metazoa; phylum Chordata; class Actinopteri; order Semionotiformes; family Lepisosteidae; genus Lepisosteus; species Lepisosteus oculatus. The sequence goes on along the minus strand of NC_090722.1, from coordinate 6,219,196 downwards.
CAGCAAGAACCCGGAGAAAAGCGTGACTTCTGGACGGAGACGGAGCAGCCGTCACTCACTCGGGCTGTAAGTCTGTTGTTGCTGGCGGGGGACGGGTCACGGCGCTCTCACCCTGACGGGTTTATAAGCAATTAGGCGAGTGAGCTTTTTATTTCCTGATTGGAATTCATTTTGAAACATAGCCACTTCATCACCTTTATCACCTCTGTGTCTTATTTTGCTAGATTAGAAGCCTAAAGCATTTTAGGGTGTGGAGGAATGTGGAAGTTGTTTTTCAAAGGATTCGTCTCAATGTGACGATACAGAGGAGCTGGACTGAGTGTCTGTACAGTGACTCTCCAGCTCTGATGATGATGAAGGAGTGTTCATGTGAAGATACAGAGGAGCTGGACTGAGTGTCTGTACAGTGACTCTCCAGCTCTGATGATGATGAAGGAGTGTTCATGTGAAGATACAGAGGAGCTGGACTGAGTGTCTATACAGTGACTCTCCAGCTCTGATGATGATGAAGGAGTGTTAGTGTGAAGACACAGAGTGTTGTATTATTGCACTTTGTCAGCAGCAGATATGAAAAGCAGTTCCGTGTGCCTGGTGTGTGCGTGGCCTGTGGAGACAGTGAGTGTACCGCTGGGGTGGCTGACAGGTTCTGGAGTGTTTGCCTTTTTTAACAGTTTCAGTTCTCCTGTCCTCAGCATGTGGAAGTGCCTTATAAATGTGGGAGTGAGTGTGTGTGTTTTCAGGGTGTGTGTGTGTTTACAATCGACATGTAAACAACAGCGCTGCAAACAAGGCCAGCAGCCAGAGGGGCAGAGAGGGAGAGGAGGAGGAGGAGACTTGTTGACTTTTAAATTTCTTCGCTAAACTAAGTGCAAAGGAAATAGACTCTTAAGGCATGTATAGATTTAACACGACAACCCAATATACAGCAGCCCTGTATACAAAAGCATTATACACTGTACAGTACAAACCAGTTTCTACACAACAACCCAATATACAATCAGTCCTGCATACAGCAACCCTGTATACAACAACACTGTGTACAGTACAACACACTTTCTACACAACAACCTAATATACAATCAGTCCTGCATACAGCAACCCTGTATACAACAACACTGTGTACAGTACAACACACTTTCTACACAACAACCCAATATACAATCAGTCCTGCATACAGCAACCTTGTATACAACAACACTGTGTACAGTACAACACACTTTCTACACAACAACCCAATATACAATCAGTCCTGCATACAGCAACCCTGTATACAGCCGCCCTGTTGACGATCGATCCAGCGTGAGCGCTCTCTGAGAGAAGGAAAGTGAAAGAGAAGATTCCTGCAGGACAGGATCAGTCAGAGTGACACGAGACCAAGTTCAGAGGCGCTGTGCTTCCTCAGCCACTCCATTATCTCCATCACTGTCAGACTGGTTCAACTGGCCACCTGCTCTCTGTGTCTCCACACCTCAGCCTGCACACAGTGAGGTCAGGGTAAGAGCACAGTACAGAGCAGCAAAGCCCAGTGAGATCAGGGTAAGAGCACAGTACAGAGCAGTACAGCCCAGTGAGGTCAGGGTAAAAGCACAGTACAGTGCAGTACAGCCCAGTGAGATCAGGGTAAGAGCACAGTACAGAGCAGTACAGCCCGGTGAGATCAGGGTAAAAGCACAGTACAGTGCAGTGAAGCCCAGTGAGATCAGAGTAAAAGCACAGTACAGTGCAGCGAAGCCCAGTGAGATCAGGGTAAAAGCACAGTACAGAGCAGCAAAGCCCAGTGAGATCAGGGTAAGAGCACAGTACAGTGCAATACAGCCCGGTGAGATCAGGGTAGAGGCACAGTACAGTGAGTAAAGCCCAGTGAGATCAGGGTAAAAGCGCAGTACAGTGCAGTAAAGCCAGTGAGGTCAGGGTGTGGGAGGGTGAGCTGAGGCCCAGCCTCGCTGCCTGTGAGCTGGCGCTCGCTGGCCCATTGTTGCACCGGTCACACCTCCCTCTCAGGAATGTCCTGACTGACTGCTGTGTGGCGGATTTCTGCCCGGACAATAGACACTGTTTATTCTGCTCTCAGAATAAAGAGGGAGAGAGGCAGGGAAAGTCTGAGAGAGAGGTCTAGGAAGTCTGAGGGAGACAGAGATAGATTGAGGGAGAGAAGGAAAGAGGATCAGAGAGAGGGAGAGGGTGAGGAGCAGGGAGAGAGAGGGAGAGGGTGAGGAGCAGGGAGAGGCCTGAGTGTGGAGAGTCAGGTGTGGCTCTTTGGACCTGGGCGGTGTTTCCAGTCAGTGTTGATCCAGAGGGCTGAGTGAGCAGCTCATTGTCAGCGGCTGAACATGCCACCTGAACACCTGTACACACAGCACCTGATCACACAGGCTAAACGCCCGAGCACACCACCTGTACACATTGCGCCTGATCACACAGGCCAGATGTACCACCAGAGAGAACAGACTAAACCCATACAGTGGGCTAAATTCACCACTTGAATTTATAGCCGGAACACGTAGCTGAATGAACAATCAAAGACAGCTGAGCACACAAGGCAACAACAAAGCTGTTGATCGTGTTCTGGAGAGATTTCCTTCATCATGAAAGCAGACCTTCCCACCTCAGGGCAGTGCTGACTTCGGCCTGTTTTTGCACAGAGGTGCTGTTGTGCTGCAGAAGCCAGAGGCGGGAGCATGTCATAACCCTCTTCCGCCACCAGGGGGAGCAGAGGCCACACTGAGCTTGACCCGCTGTGAGCTCTGAGGAACGGTACTGCCTGCCGGTCTCCCTTTTCTTTCTCTTTCTGTCCACCTGTCTCCCTCTCTGTCCTCAGACTCTTCCTCTCTGCCCTTGTCTGTCGGCCTGCCTGTCTGGCACTGCCTGTGTAAACACCTGTCTCCATGTCTCTCCTGTTGACCCTGCAGTGACAGGCCTGTCACTCTCTTTCTTGGACAGATGATCTCCACGCCTCCGACCACGCCGCCTCCCATGCAGGACATCTTTCTGCCCCAGGATCCTCGGGGACCAGGGTGGCCAGAACACCCCCTCTCCGCCACCTTCAGGGGGCGCTACTTCTCCTGCCCCGCCGGCCCTCCGTCCTCTCCCTCTCCCTGCCCCTCCCCGCCACCCCCTCGAGTCTGCCCCGACCGAGCTGCTGTCTCCCTGCGGCCCCCTTCCAGCAGCCACCCTGACTGCCTGCGCAGACGCAGCTGGGAGCCCGGGTCAGGGCTGCAGGACAGCGCGCAGTACCAGCATCGCAGGTAGGGGGCAGCAGAGCTCTACTTTAAAACCCTGTAACCTGCTTGTTATGAGCAGCGCAGGCAAGTTATAGGATGCAGAGACATTGAAACAAGCTGGCTGAGAGGCTCTGGAGTGGCTGTTGCTGTTCCTGGGGTTGGGCTCAGTCTCCTGCCAGTGACAAGTGAGACATGCAGCTGTTTAAGGGGAGCTGCAGCCCCAGTTTTGCGGACCGGTTATTAAATCTCGGTAACAAAATGACTTAATTGACGTTATAGACATTTGTTTACAAACTACAGATTAAGAACAGAATCGTGAACTTTGTGAAAGTACTACCATGTTGTTGCAAACTTGCATTCGAGTTCCTATGAATTACGACGTGATGCGGCCCTTCCTGTTCACTAGTCCCGGTACTGATTAACGTACTGTGATGTACGAGCGAAAAAGGACAGGTTGAGCAGCAGACATTTCACTGCAGAAATGTTCCAAAGTGATCTGCAGGCACAGTTAACAAGTAAGTGTTTATCTGCACAACCGTCCCGAAGTCGAGAGCAATATTCCTGCTGGATGAGGAGATGTTGGATGTTTTCACAAGCTGCCTGTTCACAGTGTCACAGCGCTGCTTTACCTCACCTTGTTCTGAATCAGTTGTGGTGTAAATTGAAGGTTTTACAGGTTACTGTGAACATTTGACTTGTTTTGCGGTTTGAAATGCGCTCGTGCCTGCTGATCCTTTCTCACCCCGAGATATAAAAATAGCGCCGCGGTTCCCCTTGAGTTCACAAGCCCTGACAAGTCATCTCTCTCCCTGGGTCTCTGCCCGAGACCGAAAGCAGCCCCCCTCCTCCTCCTCCTCCTCTTCCTCCCTCGGTGCCATTCTCATGCTAGGCCCATTCCCGACGCTGGGCTCCCCTTGTCGGGAATCCTCAGTTCCAGGGATAGCGTCCTCCTCTCCCTGCCCGCCGGCTTCCTTCAGGGATGCTCCGGGGAGGAGAGCCTGTCTGCCTCTGGAGGGCGGGGAAGGGGAGGGGGGGGCCGCACCTGGGACCAGCTCGTCCCTTTCCGGGAATAAAAGACAGGCTGCCCCCCCCCCAGTACTGGGAGCTCCCACGCTGAGGGCGGCAGACGTCAGCGTGTCTGAAATTGAAACCTGTGGGCGGCTGAGCGCGCGGGGAGCTCCCCCACCCCTGCGCTCTGTGGCCCTGCGAGGTCGAACCCCAGGAGCCTGGGGCGGGGCTGTGACTGAGCTGGGCACCTGCCACAGCAGCCCTGGGCACAAGCAGGGAGTATGTGAGAGTGTAGTACTGTACTGTGCAGTACTGCAGTGGAGTGGATTGTGTAGTACTGTACTGTGTGGTCCTGCAGTGGAGTGGATTGTGTGGTACTGTACTGTGTGGTCCTGCAGTGGAGTGGATTGTGTGGTACTGTACTGTGTGGTCCTGCAGTGGAGTGGATTGTGTAGTACTGTACTGTGTGGTCCTCTAGTGGAGTGGATTGTGTAGTACTGTACTGTGTGGTCCTGCAGTGGAGTGGATTATGTAGTACTGTACTATGCGGTACTGCAGTGGAGTGGATTGTGTAGTACTGTACTGTGCGGTACTGCTCTAGAGTGGATTGTGTAGTACTGTACTGTGTGGTCCTGCAGTGGAGTGGATTGTGTAGTACTGTACTGTGTGGTCCTGCAGTGGAGTGGATTATGTAGTACTGTACTGTATGTTCTGCAGTGGAGTGGATTGTGTAGTACTGTACTGTGTGGTCCTGCAGTGGAGTGGATTGTGTAGTACTGTACTGTGTGGTCCTGCAGTGGAGTGGATTGTGTAGTACTGTACTGTATGTTCTGCAGTGGAGTGGATTGTGTAGTACTGTACTGTATGTTCTGCAGTGGAGTGGAATATACAGTTCTGTACTCTTTTTTTCCCCCCTCTCCTCAATCATCCCCGTCTTTCTCCCTCAGTGTAAGTCTGGAAGGACTGGACCCCGAGGAGATGCAGAGGGTTTTGGGGGGCGTCTCCCCTCCCCAAGGCAGGTGTGACCCTCGCAGGAAGCCCATCACACATTGCACACAGGAACTGGAGTCCCTGCTGTCACTCACAGAGGAGGAGGTGGGCCCAGAGAAGGGGCACTTTCTGTTGCTGAAGGTGAGCTGATAGGGGATGCTGATTGGTTTAGACATGTGTCCGTCAACACGGACAGGAGTTTCTTGGAATTTTTCCAGAAGGGATATCATTAATAACGTAATGCTGTAGAGCCTGTGATGATGCCCGATTCCAGGCAGCCGAGTGAGGATGGATTAAATGTTATCCTCTGAACCATTACTCATGCATTTTAACAGTAGTCATTTTCAAACTTTAATAAGAGGCATTAAAAATGCAACATATGTTTGAGTTTCCAGTACTCATTTTGTTGTGTCATAAAGGTATTTCAGTGCATTTTTAATTAACTCAGAGTGGGTACTGCCGTTGATAACCATGAGCTCTGGAAAGCCAGTATATTAGAGAGCCGCTGGATTTACGTGCAGCATGTGCTGATGAACTTGCGCACGGCTGACACACACGCACACTCCCCTGTGGTGACCTTCCTGTGACCCCCCCCAATGTGACCCCCCTGTGTGTTGTAGGCCAAACAGCTCCAGGAGCGCAGCTCGTCGGCGCCCTCTATCTGTGTCAAGCTGACCAAATCCGCCTCCCTCTCTGTCATCTACCAGGACTACTCCGACTCTGACGGTGAGTGAGTGACGACTCGGGCTGCCTGTGTCTTTCTCTTTCTCTCCTCTGGTTCTCAGCCTGTTCCGCAGGATCTGGGTCACACACGGGTGTGCTGTGTGCATATACGCGGTGGGGGGGGTCTGTGTGGTACTGTACAGTCTATCTACATAGATGTGCTGGGTGGCAGTGTGGCACAGCCAGCCAGGGCTCTGGACTGGTCACTGGAAGGCTGCGGGTTCGAATCCCAGCAGGCGAGGCTGTTCCTCAAGGAAGCCAGGATTAAAACACCGTGACCGTGTGTACTCAGTTGACCTATCAAACCCGTGCAGATCTGCCCAAAGGCTGGCCTTTAAGAAGCCGAAGGGTCTTTACAAGATAAAATCTACCCGCGCTGAAATCCGTAGCGTGAGAATAGGAGTGAGTGCCGCTTGGGCAAACAAGTCACACACCCAAAAATACAGCCTGTCTGAATCTGCTGAGAATGCAAGGAGATGGGTCTGCATTCCCATGTGCACACGAGTGCATTCGGCTTCACGGTGCCGGTGTACATCTTGTGCATGTTTAAGGACAAATGAATGTGGAATGTGGACATGCGAGGGGTCTGGTTGTGTTTTCCAGTGTGCCCGTCCGTGTGTATGTGTGTGTGTACGGGGTGTGTGTGTGTGCGCGCAGGAAGTTCAGTGCGAGAGGTGTGGTGGCAGCAGCAGCACTAGAGCGGATCTCTGAGAGCGCTCCCTCTCTCTCTTCCTCTCGCTCTCTCTCCGAGCTCGCTGCAGCTGCAGGGGGACAATAGTCCAGTCAGGGCTGGGGAGAGGGGGGCAGTCGAGTGAGAAGCACAGGGACAGCAGCAGTAGGGGAGCCTCCGGCTGCGGGACGGGGGGCCCGAGTGAGGTTTGCAGGGGTGCGTGAACGGACGCCGCAGGTAAATGTGAGCCCTACGCAACTCTCGGGGCCTCTGTCTTGCGAGACGTGACAGAGCATGAGAGACGCCGCTTCTTCCTTCATCAAGCGTTTTCTTACTAGGTAACGCGTGCTGTTAACTGTGCGACCGGGGGCTTGACAGACTGCAGCTAGTGTGATTTTCTGATTCCTAAAAGAAAGAGAAGGAAAGAGTTTCAGTTTGATTCTTAGAAGCAGAAAAGTAAGGAAATTACAGAGGAGCTGGACTGAGTGTCTGTACAGTGACTCTCCAGCTCTGATGATGATGAAGGAGTGTTCATGTGAAGATACAGAGGAGCTGGACTGAGTGTCTGTACAGTGACTCTCCAGCTCTGATGATGATGAAGGAGTGTTCATGTGAAGATACAGAGGAGCTGGACTGAGTGTCTGTACAGTGACTCTACAGCTCTGATGATGATGAAGGAGTGTTCGTGTGAAGATACAGAGGAGCTGGACTGAGTGTCTCTACAGTGACTCTCCAGCTCTGATGATGATGAAGGAGTGTTCATGTGAAGATACAGAGGAGCTGGACTGAGTGTCTGTACAGTGACTCTACAGCTCTGATGATGATGAAGGAGTGTTCATGTGAAGATACAGAGGAGCTGGACTGAGTGTCTCTACAGTTACTCTGCAGATCTGTTGATCAACTGCCAGCTTCAATATGTATTGACCAAACACCAGGGATGTATAATTCAGAGCTTGTTATCTTCCTTTGAGACAAGAGGTTGCATGTGAATTTTTAAAACCAGGAGTGGATCAGACTTCTGTGCACTTGGAGTATATCGGACAGCACTGTAAAACCTGGAATGGATCAGACCTCAGTGCAGTTGTGGTTTGCCTGACAGCACTGTGAAGCCTAGTGTGGATCAGACTGCTGTGCACTGGGAATCGGGCAATATAGTAAAACCTGGGTTGGAGTAGGTTGCCTTGCACTGGGAGTCTGACCTTATGCACTGGGCTGTGTTTGTGCAGCCAGGCAGCCAGTGTGTGTGTGTGAGAGATTGTGAGTCTGAGCATCAGACCCGGAAATGGGCTTCCTCTGTTTGTTCTTCTGTGGCTGTTTCTCTGATTAGGGAAGAAGGCTGAGGCTGTTCTGTTTTTTTTGTGTTTGTTCTTTTGGTGTCGGTTTGTGTCGTTGTTTCTGTAGAGGAAGTGAAGGAGGCGTATTCTGAGAATCGGCAGGGGAAAGAAATCCCATCTCTCTTCTGCAGCAAAGGGTGCCGGTCTGTTTCCCCCCCCCCTCTGGGGTCTTTTCTTACTTTCTCATCCTTTCTGCCTCCCTGTCGCTGTGTCTGTCTGTGTGTCTCCCAGCCTCTGTGTCTCCCAGCCTCTGTGTCTCCCAGCCTCTGTGTCTCCCAGCCTCTGTGTCTCCCAGCCTCTGTGTCTCCCAGCCTCTGTGTCTCCCAGCCTCTGTATCTCCCAGTCTGTGTGTCTCCCAGCCTCTGTATCTCCCAGTCTGTGTGTCTCCCAAACTCTGTATCTCCCAGTCTGTGTGTCTCCCAACCTCTGTATCTCCCAGTCTGTGTGTCTCCCAGCCTCTGTATCTCCCAGTCTGTGTGTCTCCCAGCCTCTGTATCTCCCAATATGTGTGTCTGTCTGTGTGTCTCCCAACCTCTGTATCTCCCAGTCTCTGTGCCTGTCTGGGCCCAACATCATTCACCCCATATGTGTGGAAAATATGCACTGTATGATAGCATAAGGTAGCTGTAAACTGTATTGTTCAGAACTCGAGTCTGTTTGCTCTCAAATTCTTCCTCCTTGTCCTCCAATAAGTGAACTGTATTTCATTTTAGAAGGAAATGGTTTCTCTTTCTGTCGATCTGTCTGCCGGTTTGTGTGTCTGGCAGGAAACGACTATCTGTATGTCCTAACCTTTGTGTCTTGTCTTCTTACACATTTTTGAGTTTTCTCCTTGCAAATTGAGTAAGGAGATTTTAGGTTTCGGTTCACAGCTGCTCAGTTTGTGATTATTGTCTGTCTTTCCCACAGAAATCTCACTGTATCCTCAAGACCGAGGATCCACACAGAGGTGAGAACTGATTCCTCCTCTGTCCCTCACTCCAATCCCAACCTGCCCAAGGGTCCCAAAACGTAAAAATACGCCGTGTGTCATAGTGAGTGGGGGACGGTCACCTGCTGTGTCTCTCAGTGTGGGTGTGGACAGTGACAGGAGTCAGTGTGGAAGCAGACTTGACAGGGGTCAGTGATCAGGGTGGATGTGGACATTGATGGGGGTCAGTGACGGGGGTCTGTGGTCAGTGACTGGGGTCTGTGGTCAGGGTTAATGCGGACAGTGACGGGGGTCTGTGGTCAGTGTGGCTGCGGACAGTGACAGTGGGCAGCGTGATAACTCTGTCCCTCTCTCTCAGTGTGGATGCGGTCAGTGACGGGTCGGTGGTCAGGGTGGATGCAGACAGTGACAGTGGGCAGTGTGGTAACTCTGTCCCTCTCTCTCAGTGTGGATGCGGACAGCGACAGGGGGACAGGGGTCCAGGGGAGAGTGGGCAAGGTGGACAGTCCTCTGGGCCGCACTTTCAGCTTCTTCAGGAAGATGGCAGGCAAATCCAAGGTAAGGACAGCGTGTCTGTGCTCCAGGTGGCCCCGCAGCTGGCCAGCCCTGACCGGGTCACCCTGCCGTCCACACAGCGCCATGACAACAGCGCCAACCCTCTGCTCCCTCTGTCAACATGTGGTTGAAGCCGATAACCTGCTTTCTGTCAAGAACCTCTGGAGGAGACTCCCGGGCTGAATGGCTCCTCTTGTCAGAGACTATTCCTATGTTCGAAAAAGTGGGAAACATGTTTGTTTCGGTTGCTTCGGTTTATAACATCTGCGACGTCTCCAGTTTAACAGGAATCTTCCCGTTTTAGTCATTGTTTGAGCAAATGTAGAGGAAAAATTCAGGCCAGAGATCGCCGGTCCAGTCTGGGCCGGGTCACACTGTAACCCTACAGTCCAGAGATCACTGGTCCAGTCTGGGTCACACTGTAACCCTACAGCCCAGAGATCACTGGTCTAGTCTGGGTCACACTGTAACCCTACAGCCCAGAGATCACTGGTCTAGTCTGGGTCACACTGTAACCCTACAGTCCAGAGATCGCTGGTCCAGTCTGCGCCGGGTCACACTGTAACCCTACAGTCCAGAGATCGCTGGTCCAGTCTGGGCCGGGTCACACTGTAACCCTACAGTCCAGAGATCGCTGGTCCAGTCTGGGTCACACTGTAACCCTACAGTCCAGAGATCACTGGTCCAGTCTGGGTCACACCGTAACCCTACAGTCCAGAGATCGCTGGTCCAGTCTGGGCCGGGTCACACTGTAGCCCTAAAAGTAAGCAATTAAGGTCAAAGGTGGCTCTACAAGACAGAAGCTGTAGACTCTACATCTCCCACTCTGTGTAGAACTGTGTTCCTGCTGCGTCCAGCAGAGGGCAGCATTACACTACACTTCCTCAGTGTGGGCTGAAGGGGCTTTCCTGGGGGAACTCTGAGCAACCTTGCCTGCAGGTCAGCACCTGGATTTGAATCTCACAACTGCAGAGTCACTAAACACTAAATGCACTAAAGTCATCCGCTTGACTGTGCAAGATTTGTCCTTTGTTTCTTATCCCAGTGTGCAGTATCTTTTCTTAAATGCACAGAAATGAAGCAGAGGCTTCATTTGTGGAATAAATCGCTTTCGCATTAAACATTCGGTAACAGGTGCACATACGACCTCTAACATGATCTCCTGCCGGCATGAAAACGATAGGACATCCGGATAACCTCCACAAGCCTCAAAAATAAGGAGAGGCCTCTAGTAGGCTGTTAACTGTGTTTCCCAGCACCTACGTGTCCCCTTATCAACCTGCTCCACAGTGGGATTCGTAGCAGCACCGTGGGGCACAGCAGATGTTTTCTGGACTGTTTAGCCCGGCGTGGGAATTGCAGCCTGTTCATTTCGCTTTCTGGTTGTCGGCACTCCACCTAGTGTGGCCTGGTCGCTCTTCCCCGTGTTTCTCCCCGATCGCCCCCCCCCCCCCCGGCGCAGGGCTGGCTGCAGCGGCGCTGTGACTTCAGTCTGCGTTGCCCTGAGGGTACCCTACACCGCGGTACCGTCCGGTTGCAGAGCTCGGTGTCGGACCCAGGGAGAGGGTGCTGGGCCTCCAGACCGTGCACCCGCGGGCCCTTCGTTCACTGGGCAGACGATCGCGGGCTCCCCCCTCCCCCCACCCCGTCCCCCTCTGAAATGACATCATTTGTTGGGGAAAAAACCCATAAAAAAATAGTGACATCAGTCCATCCGTGGCCCGCGGCGATGTCATTCATCTGACGGGGTGGCTATTTTTGCCCGAGCTCTGCGCTCCAGATAACTTCGACCGTGCATGCACAGTGCAACACTTATCTCACTTCCTGCGCCATCAGAGGTTCCTCCCGACCGCTAAAAATGCACTTCTCAGTAAGGGCAGGGGTTCGGAGGAACGCGGGGGAGGGCTGTGTGGCACAGAGCGTTCCCACGGCTGCCGGCTGCCGGCTGGCAAGGAGGAATTGGGAGGCAGCCCAACTGAGGGATCGGGAAAGTTGTGGATTTGTGATGAAACTGCGTTTGGTAAACCATCAGAGCCAGTGCCTCAGCAGAGAGAGAGAGCGAACACCTCTCTCCCACCGCCTAGAGAGAGATACAGCCTGTGTTTCGTGGAAATTGTATGAGAAGTCTCTGTAAGGGTTCAGGCCTCATGTCTTACAACATACTGGTCATACAACACAGTATGTTAGTGCAATCTTGTAAATGTCGACAGTAGCAGTACAGTCCAAGAAGAACACAGTGAAATCAGGGTAAAAGCACAGTACAGTGCAGTTAAGCCCTGTGAGATCAGGGTAAAAGCACAGTACAGTGCAGTACAGCCCAGTGAGATCAGGGTAAAAGCACAGTACAGTGCAGGAAAGCCCAGTGAGATCAGGGTTAAAGCACAGTACAGTGCAGGAAAGCCCAGTGAGATCAGGGTTAATGCACAGTACCTGCTCTTGGAAACGAAATCAGGGTAAAAGCACTGATCAGGGTAGAAGATCAGGGTTAAAGCACAGTACAGTGCAGTAAAGCCCAGTGAGATCAGGGTAAAAGCACAGTGCAGTAAGGCCCAGTGATATCAGGGTTAAAGCACAGCACAGTACAGTGCAGTAAAGCCCAGCGAGATCAGGGTAAAAGCACAGTACAGTGCAGGAAAGCCCAGCGAGATCAGGGTAAAAGCACAGTACAGTGCAGGAAAGCCCAGTGAGATCAGGGTAAAAGCACAGTACAGTGCAGGAAAGACGTGTGTATTTGTGTGTGCACGTTTGTCTATGTGAGTGTGTGTGAGAGAGAGATGATGAAGAGCGGTGCTCGGGGTCGGGATGGGAGGAGGTCAGGCACACGCCACTTGCAGACAAAGAGCGGCCGAAACACCCCCCCCACCCCCCCCCAGCACATCTGGACAACACGTGTCCGACTGCAGCGTGAGTGAGTTTCCACATCTCTCAGTGCGCGCCTGGAAACCTGTGCCACCGCCCCCCACCCCCTCTGCGTTCCTCCCTGCTCTCGTCAGCCCGCCAGCTCGGCTCGTTACCCTGCCGGACGGTGGGGTTGCATCATCTGTGTCACGGCTGTACAGTCGGGGAGGGAGGGGGGGGCGCTTCCTGGCCCGTTCCGCCCGCCCCTCTCCCGCATTCCCCTCCTCTCGCGGACAGAGCATGCAGCTCCGAGTGCACGGGTCCGCAGCGCAAAGCAGAGAAATAGGAGTGTCGGAGGCAAAACAGGCAGCACTCAAGTGTCCAAGTGTTCAAGTTTATTGTCATTCTACTCATATACAGGTATATGGTATAGATAGATAGATACTTTATTGATCCCGTGAGGGAAATTGCAGTGCAACAGCAGCTTAACACACACAACACAGCCACAGTGTAACGAATTATATACTAATAGTACAATACATACAATACAATACAAGAGTTACTCACAGTCCGGACACACAAGAGGAAACTAGAACAGAACAGTACACAGAAAATCGTATCACACGTATGAATATAAATATAGATGTAACCATAGATATAAATATAAATATAAATGTATTGCACAGGACCCTGGCATATATTGCACAAAAGTGGTTGTAAACGGGGAAAAAGAAAAAGAAAGAGAACAGAGATATAACGAAATACTAGTAAGCTAGCTCTCAGACGGTAAGAAGTACAGAAAACAACAATACAATTGTATAAAAAAAGACAGACAGAGACAACAGGCAGTGTGCAAAACAACATCAGATGTGCAAAATCATACATCAACAGAATGAAATAAAGGATAGAAAATGATGGGAGTGAGCTTCTTGACATGTGAGGTAGAGGTAGATTTCAATGTGTGTTTGAGTCCTTGGTAAGAGAGAAGGCACTGTGAGGTTCAGATCGTAGGTGAGAGAGGCTGAGAGTTTAATAGTTTGATGGTTTGGGGGTAAAAACTGTCTCTGAGTCGGGTAGTCCGGGCCCGAATGCTCCGGTACTGTTTTCCAGATGGTGGAGGGTCATAGAGTCTGTAGCTGGGGTGTATAGGGTCTTTGATGATGCTTAGAGCTTTCCTCAAGCACCGTCTGTCATAAATGTCCTGTATAGATGGGAGGGCAACCCCAGTGATGGACTGGGCAGTTTTCACCACCCGCTGTAGGGCTTTGCAGTTGCTGCAGTCCGGTTGTTAGTGGTGTTATTTCACAGAGAGGTTGTAGAACTTTTCCAACACCTTTGTAGCAGAGTGAGGAAGCAGGACTGAGAGACAGAAGAAAAGGGAGAGAGAAGGGGAGGAAGAGGGGGGCACAGGAGGAAGAGGGGGTGTCTGTGTGCCTGTTGGAGAGTATGTGTGCGCCTGTAGTAGGGTATGTGTACTTGGGTGTGTGTGAGCACCTGTAGGTGGGTGTGTAAGGGTGTGTGTGTGCCGGTAGGTGGGTGTGTGTAAGGGTGTGTGTGTGCCGGTAGGTGGGTGTGTGTGTCTCAGGGTGTGTGTTTGAGCGCCTGTATCTTGGTGTGTGCGTTTTGCACACTTTCCTTTGCAAACCCTCACACTCTTGTTTGCAGATTGTAGGAGTGTGAAAACTTCCATTTTTAAAATGCTGTGAATTTGTAAAATTAATATGCAAATCCCTGCTTGTGGCTGTGTCTGTCGATTAATTAGGAGGAGAGAGGGGTCACTCCAATAGCAGTTCTAGGCAGTCAGGATGATTACTGGACTTACCCTGATCTCACTGGGCTTTACTGCACTGTACTGTGCTTTTACCCTGATCTCACTGGGGTTTACTGCACTGTATTGTGTCATTATTAGTATCAATACTGCAGTGTGTTGTCATTGTTAGTATTAATACTGCAGTATGTCATCATGTTAGTATTAATATTGCAATACATTATCATTGCTAGTATTCATACTGCAGCTCGTTATCATTGTTGTATTAATACTGCAGCTCGTTATCATTGTTAGTATTAATACTGCTGGTGTTCCATCTCCTGCTGCCTGCGTGCTGCACTTATCAGCCCACACGCCTTCCTGATACACAGCCCCCCCGTCTAAAAACACACAGCGTGGCGAGAGCAGAGGACAGAGGGGGGGGGAGAGGAGCACGGGGACAGGGAGGGGGGCACAGGAGCGAGGGAGCGAGAGGGGGGGGGGAAGGCCTGTGTGGGGAGAATTTGAACCCCCTCACCCCCTCCTCTGCCTTATTGTCTTACCCATCGTGCCCTCCTCTCACTTCGCAGTGTGGCTGCGCTGCACAATGGCTCTTTGCTAGTCTGACAATGGCAGCTGTCAGCGCTGCTACCACAGAGGCAGTGTGTCACCTGGGACTGCCTCATTATCACACAGCGGAGCGAGGGAGAGATCAGAGTCAGCACCCCCAACACCCCCAAACTCTGCAACCCTCTCTCTTGTCACACACGCTGACTCATGGCTGTGAGAGCACACCCCATCAGAAAGGGTTCTCTGAGGTAGTGCCCCTTACCAAAGAGAGAGACGTATAGTATAGTATCTCAGTATAAACATGCAGACTGTTCGATAGAAAGGCCAATACTTCTATATACTGAAAGACAGATACTTATATATCAGGTGGGTATATATGCACACCTGAAAAAGGCTCCACAGCCGAAACGTTGTGTTCTCTTTCTTCTTTTTTTCAGCATGGAATAAACCTATTACTTGTTCCTTTGCAGATACTAATATAGACACCGATAGATGCTGTAAATGTGACGATACTTTGATAGACCGATACTTAGATAAGATTAAATGACTGATGCTCCTACAGGCCGATAGATGGGCTGACTGATGCTCCTACAGGCCGATAGATGGGCTGACTGATGCTCCTACAGGCCGATAGATGGGCTGACTGATGCTCCTACAGGCCGATAGATGGGCTGACTGATGCTCCTACAGGCCGATAGATGGGCTGACTGATGGGCTCTGTCGAGATCTGTGCTTGTTTCAATCCCCCGAGCCCCAGAGTTCGAAGACGACTGGCTTTGCTGTAGGGTTCTGCTGGTGACGATATCTTTCAAGGACCTGACTCGTGCTGGGGGGTGCTGTTCCTGTGAGACCCCGGGGCTCAGAAAGGAGTGACGCAGAATGCGCAGGCGAGCGCGAGGTGTTCTGGTACGCCTTGTTGGCACCGGTTCCGAGAGAGAAACAGAACCAAGGCCAGAGAAGGAGCTGGCTTCAGTCCAGCTGCCTGCTGCGCAGCCCCTCTGTCTGACAGAAGGCAACACTTTTCTGACCCCTGTCAGCTAATTGGTCTAATTAATCCCCACGTGCTGATTATGTAACCTCCTTCACGCTTGGCCTGCCTGTGACCAGCGCAGCTCCAGTCCTGATCCCTTATGTCACTTCCTGCATCGGGAGCCCCCACCCAGCAGGACTTGTAGGTCCCCACTTCTAAAGACTTGAAACAATGTTGTTGTGACCAATTAAGCAGGAGGTGTGCTTAATTAAGTAAATTAATTGAGAGGAGATCCCTTCAGCCCATAAGGACTAGAGTGCTCTTCTTTTAGATTGATTAAAAACGTCTTGTTCGTTACACACTTGTGACTTCTGGGACTAAATTGCATTGGGCCTCACAGGATCAGGGCTGGAGACTTCGGGTCTACATTGTCAGTCACTGGCTTTGCTAGACTTGATCAGTTAGTGTCTGAATACAGAGGAGCTGGACTGAGTGTCTGTACAGTGACTCTCCAGCTCTGATGATATCTAGAGTATTCTTCATCTTATAATGATGCCTCTTATACAGGCACAGTGCTTGTTTATTTCTGCTTGTCTGGATTATGAAAGTGCTTGGAAGACAGTTTTCCTAGATGGTTTGCTGTTGGGCACAAGTGTGTGAGGGGTGGGGGCGTGTGATGGCGCGCTGTGCCAGGAGCAGACCGTGTGCGTCCAGGGGAATGTGTTGAACTGAGGAACTGCAGGGAAGGACACTTTCCAGTCCTCAACAGCGCCGTTATTTTATCATTTTAGGCTCTAAATTTAACAATGACGAAGTTACTGAGAGACAGGTAGAGGGAGAGAGAGCGTGGGAGAGAGAGAGAGAGAGACCAGGAGGGGGGCCCAGAGTGAGGCGGGGGAGACAGGGAGGCTGAGTAGAGGGAGAGGAGGAGGGGAATGGAGGCTGAAATAGAGGGAGAGGAGGAGGGGAATGGAGGCAGAAATAGAGGGAGAGGAGGAGGAGGGGAAGGGAGGCAGAAATAGAGGGAGAGGAGGAGGAGGGGAATGGAGGCTGAAATAGAGGGAGAGGAGGAGGGGAAGAGAGGCAGAAATAGAGGGAGAGGAGGAGGAGGGGAAGGGAGGCAGAAATAGAGGGAGAGGAGGAGGAGGGGAAGGGAGGCAGAAATAGAGGGAGAGGAGGAGGAGGGGAAGGGAGGCAGAAATAGAGGGAGAGGAGGAGGAGGGGAAGGGAGGCAGAAATAGAGGGAGAGGAGGAGGAGGGGAAGGGAGGCAGAAATAGAGGGAGAGGAGGAGGAGGGGAAAGGAGGCTGAAATAGAGGGAGAGGAGGAGGGGAAAGGAGGCAGAGAGGCTGAAATAGAGGGAGAGGAGGAGGGGAAGGGAGGCTGAAATAGAGGGAGAGGAGGAGGGGAAGGGAGGCAGGGAGGCAGAGGCTGAATCAGAGGGAGAGGAGGAGGGGAAGGGAGAATGACAGGGGAAACCAGGAGGCTGAGACAGGAGCAAAGGGAGGGAGAGAGGCTGAGAGAGAGCACTGCTGTTTTTCTTGGCACTCAGTAGAAAGGCGGTGAGGCCGCTGGTTTTGGGCGTTCCTGCCGAAAGCTAAATTTAGCTGTCGGTGGTTCTGTTTGACTTGTGCTGGGAGGCTGGAGTGTCCTGGAGCCTCTCTCTGTGTGTGTGACTGATGCGGCTGAGCCCCGCCCTCTGCCCCAAACAGTCTGCGAAACTCTTAGAAAAGCCACAACGATATGCAAGACAAAAAACAAAAGGCAGCTCAGTCAGAGCTCGGTTCGCTCTGTCGTGCAGCCTTCACAGCCATACAGCTCTGCTGTTGTGCTCAGAATTGCCTGTTATTTGAAATCCACAGCACTACAGCACGATGCAGAGCACAACCCTGACTGTCAGATCTCCACCATTTTAAGTGTCATTTTTATCCAACGTGCCAAGGACTCTTGATGCAGACGTGTGCAGTGTGTTACATACATGTAGCAGAAACATGAGCTGCACATACAACACAGGACACTCTGTGCCTGAAGAGGCCGCTTTGAAAAAGACGCATCGTTCACAGATTCTAGACACTCTGGGGAGGGCCGACAATGTGTTGAAATACAGTATAGAGTTTAAAGAGAGGAATCTAAAACGAGAGATGTTGTATTACGATGCTGCAGTGTGCTAATAAGACGTCATTAAGAATATTGTGTACGAAATGGTGACATAAATGAAAGATATTTCTGTTCGGGAATGACCAGACACCTTCTCAGGTTCAAAGGCCTGCCCAGCGCCGACAGGCTGAAGGGACTGAGTCTCTTTAGTCCCGAACAGAGACGAGTATGAGGAGACGAGATTCAGGTCATCGACAAAGTCAATCCAAAGAGAGGTCACAAGTGGAAACTACAGGGAAGGGTATTGAAACCAGATAGCAGGAGGCAGGTCTTTACACTAAGGGTGGTGGATGTGTGGAACAAGCTGCCCAGCCCTGTTGCTGGAGCCGATACCCTGGTTCCTGTCACTTATAATCCTCAGATCCGTGTAATAACGGGACACAGATCGGTGCAGCGGAACGGTTTCTGTTTTTTCCGTCGAGTTGGTAGAAATCATCAGCTGTTATTGAGATTAAGAAGCCGCGGCAAACTCGCCATTGAAAAGGCATCTGAATTTCAGCTTGGGCGAGACGGTGCAAATGCTTTTTAAAGCGTTTCTGCTTCAGTCCTGTAGTGATCGAGGAGATCCAGGGATCCCTCGACGTGACCGCAACTCGGCTTTTCGTGTTTGTGCTGATAAAAGAGAAACAGTTGATCTGTTTATCATATCTGTATTAAAAGTATTTCGGGTCGCATTTTTTTGTAGATTTACTCAAATCTACAAAAAAAAAACAGTATTGGCAGATTTCTCTGTGGTCCCATAAGTACCTTTATTAAAGTTAGTGATGGGACGAAAATCTTCGAAAAATCCGTCTAGAAGGAAGAGGATATAATGCTTTTGCCACGTAGGAGATGGGCTGCCAGCAGCGTGTAGGTTTGAAATGCAAAGCGATTTGTTCAGAGATACAGGAGTTGAGTTAAAAAAAACTGTGGGCGCCGAACTGTAAAAAACCACGCTACAGTAAGTGAGACCATGAGGCGAGGAGAGGGCGTTGCAATGTTTATTTAGAAGGGGGCGTGGACAAACATGTCCAGCGCGCCGCTGTTGGTTAAAACTTAAGCTCCCTGAGAGGGCGGGTTTATGTAATGAGCTCACGCTGTTATTGGTTGGGATTCTCGGGAGGGACGGGGATTGTCAGGGTGGGGGCGTGGTCGTATAATACACTCCCCGATTTGA
This sequence comes from Lepisosteus oculatus, assembly GCF_040954835.1. NCBI lineage: Eukaryota > Metazoa > Chordata > Actinopteri > Semionotiformes > Lepisosteidae > Lepisosteus > Lepisosteus oculatus. The sequence continues at coordinate 6,200,327 of NC_090722.1, read as the reverse complement.
TTGGTCGAACATCAGAGACCGCCGCCTTGGAGGCGGGGACTTATGCCTGCCCGTCTTGCTCCTGCGTGCTCTCCCCGCCCCTGGGGGCGTGTCCCACCCCGGAGTGCGCTCTCATGTGAAGAGATTAGCAGCGAGTTCGAATTTCCTGTTTGAAAGTCATTCGCTCCGAGCAGGGCTGAGAGGCGGATATATTCATATTTATAGATTACATATTTATATAAAGGGAAAAAAAAAAGTTGATAGGACTTGCTTTTTCTTCTTCCCTTTTTTTCTTCTTCTTCGTCTTACCCGTTGGCGCAACCCGGAAAGAAGCTGGATTAACAGAACTGGACCAGAATTAGGCTAAAAGCCGAAACGCTTTTGTTTTCCTGCGTCCAGTTAGTTCTCATTGTACGTACAGTGTATGCACCGGTGTACCGCGCGTCCAGAACTGAAGTAGCCAGGCTGCGATGTCTCGGGTAGCAGACCCGTTGTCCAAGACCCGCCAGGAGCGCATGAGGGAGATCACGCAGCGGGTGAGTCTGCCGTCTCTGTCCACTCGCCTTCGAAGGAACACGGGGGAATCGATCGCGATCGCTCAAGGGCCTGATGGACCACTATTGTTGTGGCTGATTGGAATTATCGTGAGAATGTTTTAGGAGCTTTTTTTTTTCTTTTTCGAAGAGTTTAAATTGCCACTCGACCGCCCCCCCAAAGTGTTTATTTGCGTCCCTTTCGGGCTCGGGTTTCATGTGGTTCCGGTGGGTTCTGCACGTGTAGAAGGAGCGCAAGACCTCTCGGACCCGGAGCCGCCCCCCCCCCGTGTGCGAGTCCGAGCTCAGGGCTCCGGGCCCCGGGCCGGTTCTGGGCTCGGTTCGGCTCAGCTCGGGCCTGGACAGGAGCACGCAGCGCCCGGGGGGGGGCAGAGGGGGAGGTGTGTGTTTCGGGGGATGGGGCCCCTGGCGGACTGGCGCGTCTGAGCCCGAGCACAGCCGGGGCGCGACGTTTACACCACGTTTTTGTTAAAAAAAAGTTCTGCTCCATCACGAAACCACCACCTCCTCCTCCTCCTCCTTCCCAAGAACGATAACACGTTCAGGGGAGCGATTGCACAGCCCCAGTTACTCAGAGGCTATTGAGCAAGAGAGAGGTCGCGGCGCAGTCCGATCTCCTTTTTGTTTTCCTCTTTTTATGTTTCAAGTTATTAAGGTTTCAGTTTCAGCCCGGTTACAGCGGTGGTAACTCCTGCCCATCACCCCCCGCCGGCTCGATTCCTGGGCTGGCTGTAAACTCCGCTTCCTCGCCTGTAGCTGTGAACGACCCCCGGGCGGTCTTTTCAGAGACAATCCCAGGGTCTTTTATCGAGGTGTGAATTTTGCGCCGCGGCTGGAAGGCGCGCCGGGCCGCCCAGTTCCCCGATCGGCACCAGGAAACTTTGCGGCTCGCAAATCTGCTCGTTCCTCCCGCGCTGGAGCCGCTCTCGCCCGGCCCGGTACCACGGTACCGCCGCCGTCCAGCCGCCCGATCTGGGACGAGCTGTGTCGCGGCGCTATTCCACACCGCCGAGACCCGCGCTTCACCTCCTGGTCTCTCACCTGCGAGACACGTGCTTCGCACCGGAAGTGACGCACCCAGAGTTGGCAAAGAGACGAGCCCCCCCCCACACCAGAAGCCGGAAATTGACAAGCGCTCGGGGTTTAATAATCGTTATCATCGTCATTATAATTCTCGTACAAATATACCATATAGCTATACCGCTTAACCAGCAGCGCCCATGGGTTTGTATCAGGGTTGGACCCAGACGTGCTGTGACGGGTGGATCTGTGTTATGAATATGGTAGTGCCGTTCTGGAGTTGGGAGCTGGGAGTTACAGTCGCACAATCAGGCCACAGCCATCTGTATTTCCTGTTTTCTCACTTTTAATTGGCCTTCTCTGCGTTCAGGAATGCTTTGAGTAAAATGAACTTTTCTGTGGGGAGGGGTGGGGGGCGGCGGCTGTGAGGTTAGCTCTGCGTAGAAGCAGAAGAAATTGATCTGCCCACTTTTCAGCTGTAGGAATGCCATTTGAAAACACTTTGGGCAGAGAGGCGTTGGAATCTCCGTACTACCAGTCTCTTCTCGGAATGTTCTGAAGACTTTTGGAATATAATCTGGAGAGTCACTGTAGAGACACTCGGTCCAGCTCCTCTGTATCTTCACATGAACACTCCTTCATCATCATCAGAGCTGGAGAGTCACTGTACAGACACTCAGTCCAGCTCCTCTGTATCTTCACATTAACACTCCTTCATCATCATCAGAGCTGGAGAGTCACTGTACAGACACTCGGTCCAGCTCCTCTGTATCTTCACATGAACACTCCTTCATCATCATCAGAGCTGGAGAGTCACTGTACAGACACTCAGTCCAGCTCCTCTGTATCTTCACATGAACACTCCTTCATCATCATCAGAGCTGGAGAGTAACTGTAGAGACACTCAGTCCAGCTCCTCTGTATCTTCACATGAACACTCCTTCATCATCATCAGAGCTGTACAGTAACTGTACAGACACCCAGTCCAGCTCCTCTGTATCTTCACATGAACACTCCTTCATCATCATCAGAGCTGGAGAGTAACTGTACAGACACTCAGTCCAGCTCCTCTGTATCTTCACATGAACACTCCTTCATCATCATCAGAGCTGGAGAGTCACTGTACAGACACTCAGTCCAGCTCCTCTGTATCTTCACACGAACACTCCTTCATCATCATCAGAGCTGGAGAGTCACTGTAGAGACACTCAGTCCAGCTCCTCTGTATCTTCACATGAACACTCCTTCATCATCATCAGAGCTGTATTATAGAACAGTCTTGTTACACCGGGGGGCAGCTGGTCCAGTGGTTCAGGCCCAGCCTTGTTATACCGGGGGGTGGCTGGCGTGTTGGAAAAGTACAGGTCTGTTACAGGAGGAGGCTGTGAAAGAGAAGTTTCACAGAAGCCATGGCAACAGAACTCGCAGCTTTAGCAGATCCGGCCCTGACGGCGGCGGGGTGTTTTCAGGAACAGATCGGAGAGGGCACACACACACGCACGCACGCGGCGCTGGGCAGGCTCCGGGGAGCTCGGGTGCTGGGAGAGCAGGTGGGCAGAAGCAGAGCGTCGGCACGGAGCGTGGGAGTGGGGCGTGGGCGTGCGCCGCCGCGTGTGTCAGAGAGGACAGCGCTGCGCTGCAGTGGGGGAGGTGTGCCGGCGGCTCGCCGAGCGCCGCTGAGTCAGCCGTGGAGGAACTGCGGAGTTTTTCCTTCGTCGGCGTCTGCCTTTCTTTTGTATTTGTTGTGCTTCTCTCTTCTTGCTCTCTCTCTCTCATGGATGCGATTCCGCTCGCGAAGGAAACTGGGGGCACGGTGACAGACACTGCGTCATGCGCTTGCACCCTCACACACACACACACGTAGGTACCCTGCAGGTGCTGACGGTGACACACACGCCTGCACGGACGGGCACAGCGCACCGGCACCCACGCACACACTGACAGGGCAAGATCCTGCTGGAGTAGCCATGGAGAGGGGCATGATGGGCAGGGTGCTGGGGTCCTGTCCCCCCCCCCCCCCACACACACCCCAGTGACACCCCAACTCTTCTCTCCTGACTGGTGTGCTGGTGTGGTTTGGGGCCCATCCTTCAGGCCCAATGCCTGCCTTCCCTGTGTGCCTTTCCCTCTATATTAATATGCATCTTGTAAGCAGGTTAAGCCAAATTTAGCGTGACTAATACACTCAATAAGCCTTTCAGTACACCTAATTATTGGGTGTTGTTGTGTCACACACGGACAGTGAGCATGCAGGATTCTGTCTGCTGCTCTTACTGCTTGCTGCTGACTGTGAAGCTGTGCTCCTGCTTCTCTCTCTCTCTGTAGGTATATATTTAAACACGCTCATGCAGCACAGTGTCTTTCTACAGTATATACACTGGCGCACAGTGCAGAAAGAGGAGCTGTTACATTAGTGACTCCCCAGCGCCATCTTGTTTTTTTACACCCGACACCGTGAGCGGATGGCGGTCGCGTTGGCAGGGTCGGGCGTGATGTCGGCCCGTGCCGGGGCAGAGAGGACGCGGGGGCGCCGCGCCGGCCCAGGGCGGTCACTCTCGCCCGGCCTGTCGGCGAGGAATCGGATGTTGCACGCTGCGGCCTGGCTTCGGCAGAGGAGTTGACCCTCCCCAGGACCCGTCAGGGGGGCTGCAGTCAAAACAGCAAGAGAGGATCCAGCTAATCGAGATTATTCGTTTAGCTCAGCTTCAGTGAACCGATTAGCCAAGAACGCGACACAGGCTCAGCGGAGGCTGTTTGGTCCGTCTTGGTCGTCTGACAGAGTCGGGGCTCCAACCACCTGACTGGGAAGCCTGATGCAGACTCCCACAACCCTTTGTGTAAAGTAGCATATCATTTGCATCATGTAAATTCCCACAGCAGACTGTCCGGAGGCAGATTGGGCCGAGGAGCCCTTAAATACCCTTGTAAACATTAACCCAGTCTCATGCAGCCTGTGCACATACACACGTGTGTGGAAGTATATTAAGATGTATGCTGGACTTGTCTACCCTTATATACTCCTGTGTACATTTACTCAGTCTCATGCAGTCTGTGTATGTACATACACACTTGTGTATATAGTGGATGTATCTGTCCTTAAACACTTCTGTGTACATGAACCCAGTCTCTTGGTCATCATGCTCATGCTATAGGCTTTGGTACAGAGGGAGAAGTGCGTGCCTCTCGCCCAGAGGGTCCCGTGTTCAATTCCCGCTCTCTTGCTCATGCTCGTGCTGCATGTGTATAGAAATCCACTACATTGCATCGTTCTCTGCGGGGTGTATCAGCTGGGTCCGGTGGTCTGTCTCTCTCTCCTCGGATTTCCGGACATTCCTGCCGCTGTCCTGGGCTGTTCTCCCAGTGCTCAGCCAGGCAAGCAGGGACACGGGGACCTGGGGAGCCGTGCTCACTGGGAAACGGACTCCGAGATGCGGGGGCATGCTGCTCCCGAGCTTCCTGGACAGGGCATTCCGAACGCTTCATCCGCGCAGGCGTAGGAATGAGTGTCCCAAGTGTATCCCGGTTCGGACGGGAGCTCAGCTGTTCACAGTTCTAGCCCTTCTGCACAGGTGTGCAGGGTGTGGCTGGCCTGTCCCTGGGGGGCCTAGATGGGCGCAGACGGTGATGTTGGGTGGGGGGGGGGCTACCTGTCCTCTCTTGGCGAGACCCTCGGGCCTTCGGAGCGGCTCTGGCGGAGAGCGGAGAGAAGAGACCTCTGTGGGTTTTGTGTTGAGCAGGTTCCAAGTGTACCAAGGCAAATTCTTGTACCTGACCCGTGCTGGCGAATAAAAGCGATTACAATTCTTTGCCAGCCCACTGCGCGTTGGCATCAGAGCTACAGGAGGGTCACAGACGAGCGGGCAGGGGAAAGGAGTCCATCACAGGTGGCCGTGTGTGTGGGTCCTGCGCACCGGTCCCGAGCGCTGACAGTGAGGGGGGCGGGTCCGCTCTCAGGAGTTGCTGTGTGGTGCCGCGCAGCGCATGGTGAGCTGCTGTGACAGTGTGGGCAGTGGACTGTGGCTGAACCGGGGCGGGGAGCCTGAGCCACAGAGAGGCCACGCAGGTGTGAGGGGCTGAATTCTCAGAAAGGAACCAGCTGCTTGTGAAGGGTTTGGCCTGAAACAGCTCCTGCTCCCTCACCAGCGTGAGCGCAGGGCTCCGTTCCAGGACGCTCTCTCTTGTGTCGGGACTCTTCTAGGTCACCGACATCCCTTCGCACAGCAGTCTGGTCCTCTCCAGGTTTTACATTTGTCAATCAGAACCTGTACTGTGCACTAGGAGTCTGACTGACAGCACTGTAAAACCTGGAGTGGATCAGCGTGCTGTGCACTGGGAGTCTGACTGACAGCACTGTAACACCTGGAGCGGATCAATCTGCTGCTGTGCATTGCAATCTTTATTTTCAGGCCCGTATACATTAATTAATCTAGTTAGAAAAAAAAATATTTTTCTTCCTGTGGCAGATGAAGACACGCACAGGGGCTGTGGAAAGCACACTGATCGCACAGACTCACTGAGTCACTGTTAGGGTAGACGCAGCCAGAGAGCACAGCTCACAGTGCCGACCTTGTGACTGGAGAGAGAGAGCGTCACGAGAGGCCCGTGGATCAGAGAGGGAAGGCAGGGAGGAAGAGGGCGGCGAGGAGGGGGAGGGACAGAGAGAGGGATGAGAGTAGGGTGAGGTGAGCGAAGGAGAGCAGGGCAACGAAAGAACGAGAGGAGGGAGTGCGGGGGGGAGGGCAGAGGAGAGAGTACATGTCGCTCAGCTTCAGAAACGATTCACCTGACCTGCAGGGCGTCCTTCTGAAAGGCCGCAGCCCTCGGTCGGTGTGCACAAGTGCTGTCTCGGCCTCGGGGCTCTCTCTGTGCTGCCGGCCTGCCCGTGTCGTGTTTGGAGCAGCTGGGCTGCGGTGAGGACCCGAATAGGGGTCTCACCCCTCCCCCCCAACCCCCCGCTGTGTGACACAGGCACACCTGTCTGTGTCTGGCCCTGCACTCCACAAAGGGCCCTTTCAGAGCGACCTGAGAGAGAGGGAGTCGGGTTACACAGGGGTTTCGAAGAGAGCGGGCAGCACCGCCAGCGCTGGGAGACTCTCGATCCCCTCTTTCTCACACACACACACTTTTTCTCTCTGTCCTCCCTTTGGGAGTGGTTGTTTTTCTTCTGCTGAGATTGGAAATCTTTCTCCTTCACTTCTTCTATTTCTCTCTCACACTCTCCCTCCCTGTCTCACTCCTCCCCCTCCCCTTTCTCCTCTCTGTTCTTTGCCCTGACCACTGGACTGTAAAAGAGATTTTATAGTAGTCACGTGCTGTAGTTATGAGCGTCTCACTGTCGAACCTGTAAACAACCACATACAACAGGTGTGTAAACAGAGCGAGAGAGAGGCTGTGGAAACTGGCTGTTTCCAGACCTGCAGGGCCACACACAGACGACACCCTCCTTCCCAGGCTCCTTCCTGTACAGTGTAGTAGAGCCCAGTGAGATCAGGGTAAAAGCACAGTACAGTGCAGTAAAGCCCAGTGAGATCGGGGTAAAAGTGCAGGGGGAGGATGAGGTTATCATTCCTTTCATTGGTGCTGTTTTCCTTTCTGACTCCTTCTGCCTCTCTGGCTGACTTCACAGCAGAGGAATTCCAGGAGAGTCGTCTGCTCTCTTTCTCTCGCTCCCTGCCTCCTCCCACTCTTCACTCACAGCCCCCGACACCCTCTCTGTCCCTCCTTCCTCTCCCTCTGCCCTTCTTCCTCAAACTCTCTATACCTCTCTCTCCGTCCCTCCGTCCTCTCCTCTCTCTCCGTTCCTCTCCCTTGCCATCCCTTGTCTCTCTCTCTCTTCTCTTCTTGCTCTTCTGTCGCTCCACCCCGCTGGCCTGGAAGGACAGGGGTCAGTGACTCAGTGTTGCCATCTGTCTGAAGCTCTGAACAACATCCTGGGTCAAAGGTTCAGTTCAGTCAGATAGTCAACAGGCCGGTCAGTCTTCTGGACAAGTCTGTGAGACAACTGGCCAGTCTTTTGGTCATTCAGAGATTTCCCAGGTCTGTCAGACAGCCGACCTTTCCTCTGGTCACTCGGTCAGGCGTTCCCTGAGTCTGTGACACAGCTGGCCAGTCTTCTGGTCAGTCAGGCATTCCCTGAGTCTGTGACACAGCTGGCCAGTCTTCTGGTCAGTCAGGCATTCCCCGAGTCTGTGACACAGCTGGCCAGTGAAAGACTGTGGTTTAGCTAGAGGATGGTCAGCCACTCTTCAGACAGTTAGTCAGTGTGGGAAAGTGCTGTAATAAAAACCCGAACGTTTTGTTTAATGATCTTCCTGACGGTCTGTAAGAAGAGTGTGTGAAGTTAGTCATGATCAACATGTCGTTCGTGGCTTCCGCCTGTACAGTCAGCATGTGTTTGGACGGAGCAGAGGTGTCTGGGATAACACAGGAAAACAGAGGTGTTCTTGAGGCCTGGGCACTGTGGAAACTGACATCAGAAACGCCAGAGCAGTGTCTCTGTCGCTCACAGTGTAGCTCTGTCTTTTCTCCCCCCCTTCCTCACTCTTCTCCTTCTCCCACACCTCCTCCTCTCTCCTCTCTCTCTCTCCTCGTCTCTCTTTCTCCTCCCTCTCCTCGTCCCTCCTCTCCCCTCCTCTCCCCTCCTCTCTCCTCCTCTCTCTTCTCTCTTCTCTGCTCCTCTCTTCCCTCTCTCTCCTTTCTCTCCTGTCCCTCTCCTCTCCCCTCATTTCTCATCTCTCTCCTCCTCTCTCTTCTCTGCTCCTCTCTTCCCTCTCTCTCCTTTCTCTCCTGTCCCTCTCCTCTCTCCCGGTCTTTGTGCTGTAGTACACACCTTGCTATACTCGGCCGCTTCATCATGACAGTGCTGGTGAGTGACATGAAATTCACACCCCAGATCTGGGTATCTGGGTAAAAACAGGTCTCTTTTTCTTTGTCTTTGTCTCTTTCTTTTGTTCCTCTTCTTTTTCTCTTTCAGTTTGCAGTTCCCCATCTCTCATCCCTCTGAGGTGAGGAATTGCATTGACCAGATGTTGCTTTGCCCTGTCTGGTTAATCAAATTTAAATTCAACAAACTTTATTGGGATAACCAATAAATGACAGTGTTTCCAAAGCAATAACAATTACCAAGATATCTCCGAGCATCTCCAACATCAGTGACCAGTCATCTTCCTGGAAGGGGGAATGCTATTTGTCCTCTTTGACATGTTAATTAATCTCTGTTCGTTAGCAAACAGAGTGTGAGGTGCTTTGTGTTTAAAAAGGTGTGGTGATAACGAGGCATCTGTCTCTGCATACACACTCACTGGTTGCCTGAGTCCCTCTCTCAGTCCCTCTCTCTTTTCCTCCTCTCTCTCTTAGCATTCCCCTCTTTTCTCTGTCCCTCTCCCTCCCTTTGTCTGCCTCTCTCTCTTTAACCCTCTCCCTGCTCTCTTCTCTCTACCTCCTCTACTTCCTTTCCATCCCTCTCTCCCTCTGTCCTTGTCTCACTCTGTCCCTCTCTCTGTTTCTGTCTCTGTCCCTTTCTTTCTCTCTCCCTCCCTCTATTTCTGTCTCTGTCCCTGTCTTTCTCTCTCTCCCTCTGATTTTGATTTTGGTGGTGTGTTGTGCTTTGCACGGTTGTAATATTTCGGTGACTTCAGATGCGCCCAGTTGGTTCAGTAAATCATCTTTAAATGCAGGAAATTCCTGACGCGTTGGAAATGCCCCGACTGTAGTTTCACTTACGTTTTGTGACTGTGCTATTGAATTCTTCGTAGTGGACATGATTGAACTGACTTAATTCAGTTCAGCCTTCGCAGATTACCTGGGAATACCAGGTTTTCTGCAGCCTCTCTGACAGGTTCCCTCACGCAGTCGTAGGAGAATTTACTCTCGGATGATCAGGGTTTTTACAGCGGCGTCGGCTTCCGGCCTGGCTGCTTCCGGCCTGTGTGGACGTGACTCGATACGGGGCAGTGTTCCTCATTGGAGCTGAGGACAGGGGTCGCTCGCTTCTTTACATGAAGGGTGGCGAATGTCTAGGACAAGTTGCTGAAACAGATTCCCAGGGATCCTTTGGGAAAGGGCTGGCGGTGATCTTGGGATATATTAGCTACTAAGCTTCCAAACCAGCTGGATGGGCTGACAGGCCTCCTGCTGTCTTCAGCCTTTCCCGTGCTCTGTGATCTTACACTCCGCAACTCCCTGTATCTCCGTTGGTGTGCTGGGACTGGAGCTGTGCCCCCTGTCAGATGAGCCGGCAGCCCCAACACCAGTAATTGGATTTCTGTCTAGCCAGACCCCCCCGACCCCCTCCACCACACTCCAGGGAATGGGGTGCCAGTAATTGAATCTTACTTCCTAACGAGCTGTTTTCTCCATGACCTCTAGTCGCGGCGCTCCCTCCCCATGAGGCCGAGCCCTCGCTAAGCTGCTTTCGCTGTCTCCGCGCAGACTTACCGCGCTGCTGATGGCCGTCGGCCCAGGCCTCGTGTAACAGGAGCCCGTGCCTCACGTTTTTGCCCCATTGTTCTTTTTGACAGTAATAAAAGTGTTCCTACTGCTGGTACTACTGCCCCTGTTACTAACACTACTGCTGGTACTACTGCCCCTGTTACTAACACTACTGCTGGTACTACTGCCCCTGTTACTAACACTACTGCTGGTACTACTGCCACTGTTACTAACACTACTGCCCCTGTTACTAACACTACTGCCCCTGTTACTAACACTACTGCTGGTACTACTGCCACTGTTACTAACACTACTGCCACTGTTACTAACACTACTGCCTGTACTACTGCCACTGTTACTAACCCTACTGCTGGTACTAATGATACTGCCACTGCTGCCACTGTTACTAACACTACTGCTGGTACTACTGCCACTGTTACTAACACTACTGCTGGTACTACTGCCCCTGTTACTAACACTACTGCTGGTACTACTGCCCCTGTTACTAACACTACTGCTGGTACTACTGCCACTGTTACTAACACTACTGCCCCTGTTACTAACACTACTGCCCCTGTTACTAACACTACTGCTGGTACTACTGCCACTGTTACTAACACTACTGCCACTGTTACTAACACTACTGCCTGTACTACTGCCACTGTTACTAACCCTACTGCTGGTACTAATGATACTGCCACTGCTGCCACTGTTACTAACACTACTGCTGGTACTACTGCCACTGTTACTAACACTACTGCTGGTACTACTGCCACTGTTACTAACACTACTGCTTGTACTACTGCCACTGTTACTAACACTACTGCTGGTACTACTGCCCCTGTTACTAACACTACTGCTGGTACTACTGCCCCTGTTACTAACACTACTGCTGGTACTACTGCCACTGTTACTAACACTACTGCTGGTACTAATGATACTGCCACTGCTGCCACTGTTACTAACACTACTGCTGGTACTACTGCCACTGTTACTAACACTACTGCCCCTGTTACTAACACTACTGCTGGTACTACTGCCACTGTTACTAACCCTACTGCAGGTACTACTGCCACTTTTACTAACACTACTGCTGGTACTACTGCCACTGTTACTAACACTACTGCTGGTACTACTGCCCCTGTTACTAACCCTACTGCCCCTGTTACTAACACTACTGCTGGTACTACTGCCACTGTTACTAACCCTACTGCCACTGTTACTAACCCTACTGCCACTGTTACTAACACTACTGCTGGTACTACTGCCACTGTTACTAACACTACTGCTGGTACTACTGCCCCTGTTACTAACACTACTGCTGGTACTACTGCCACTGTTACTAACCCTACTGCCCCTGTTACTAACCCTACTGCCCCTGTTACTAACACTACTGCTGGTACTACTGCCACTGTTACTAACCCTACTGCCACTGTTACTAACACTACTGCTGGTACTACTGCCACTGTTACTAACACTACTGCTGGTACTACTGCCCCTGTTACTAACACTACTGCTGGTACTACTGCCACTGTTACTAACCCTACTGCCACTGTTACTAACCCTACTGCCCCTGTTACTAACACTACTGCTGGTACTACTGCCACTGTTACTAACCCTACTGCCACTGTTACTAACACTACTGCTGGTACTACTGCCACTGTTACTAACACTACTGCCCCTGTTACTAACACTACTGCTGGTACTACTGCCCCTGTTACTAACACTACTGCTGGTACTACTGCCCCTGTTACTAACCCTACTGCCACTGTTACTAATCCTACTGCCACTGTTACTAACACTACTGCTGGTACTACTGCCCCTGTTACTAACACTACTGCTGGTACTACTGCCACTGTTACTAACCCTACTGCTGGTACTACTGCCCCTGTTACTAACACTACTGCTGGTACTACTGCCACTGTTACTAACACTACTGCTTGTACTACTGCCACTGTTACTAACCCTACTGCTGGTACTACTGCCCCTGTTACTAACACTACTGCTGGTACTACTGCCCCTGTTACTAACACTACTGCTGGTACTACTGCCACTGTTACTAACACTACTGCTGGTACTAATGATACTGCCACTGCTGCCACTGTTACTAACACTACTGCTGGTACTACTGCCACTGTTACTAACACTACTGCCCCTGTTACTAACACTACTGCTGGTACTACTGCCACTGTTACTAACCCTACTGCAGGTACTACTGCCACTTTTACTAACACTACTGCTGGTACTACTGCCACTGTTACTAACACTACTGCTGGTACTACTGCCCCTGTTACTAACCCTACTGCCCCTGTTACTAACACTACTGCTGGTACTACTGCCACTGTTACTAACCCTACTGCCACTGTTACTAACCCTACTGCCACTGTTACTAACACTACTGCTGGTACTACTGCCACTGTTACTAACACTACTGCTGGTACTACTGCCCCTGTTACTAACACTACTGCTGGTACTACTGCCACTGTTACTAACCCTACTGCCACTGTTACTAACCCTACTGCCCCTGTTACTAACACTACTGCTGGTACTACTGCCACTGTTACTAACCCTACTGCCACTGTTACTAACCCTACTGCCCCTGTTACTAACACTACTGCTGGTACTACTGCCACTGTTACTAACCCTACTGCCACTGTTACTAACACTACTGCTGGTACTACTGCCACTGTTACTAACACTACTGCTGGTACTACTGCCACTGTTACTAACACTACTGCCCCTGTTACTAACACTACTGCTGGTACTACTGCCCCTGTTACTAACACTACTGCTGGTACTACTGCCCCTGTTACTAACCCTACTGCCACTGTTACTAACCCTACTGCCACTGTTACTAACACTACTGCTGGTACTACTGCCCCTGTTACTAACACTACTGCTGGTACTACTGCCACTGTTACTAACCCTACTGCTGGTACTACTGCCCCTGTTACTAACACTACTGCTGGTACTACTGCCACTGTTACTAACACTACTGCTTGTACTACTGCCACTGTTACTAACCCTACTGCTGGTACTACTGCCCCTGTTACTAACACTACTGCTGGTACTACTGCCCCTGTTACTAACACTACTGCTGGTACTACTGCCACTGTTACTAACACTACTGCTTGTACTACTGCCACTGTTACTAACCCTACTGCTGGTACTACTGCCCCTGTTACTAACACTACTGCTGGTACTACTGCCCCTGTTACTAACCCTACTGCTGGTACTACTGCCCCTGTTACTAACCCTACTGCTGGTACTACTGCCACTGTTACTAACACTACTGCTATATTATTCTACTTATCTGTGCTGTAAGAGCCGCGGTGCTGCTGGCACAGTAGGTCAGTGTGGCTCTCTTGCAAGGCTGTGTTGGTGTTGTACTCGATGTCTTTCCTTCCTCCTCCTCCCATTTCAGACCATGTTGCAACAGCTTCCCCCCCCGCCCCCGTTTCCTTAGTAACTGCCCCCCCCCCTCCATTGACCCCACCTTTGAATGCAGAAAAAGAGGAAGTTGTCATTTTGTTGTGTTCCTGTATGGGATGTCAGCACAGCCTCAGAGAAGGAGAGGCCCGTTGTCTTAAAGAAAAGACACATATGTACAAATTTAAGAAATATTTTATTGAGAGAGTGCTGTCAGATAAGAGTGGACACTTTCCACTGAGCCACAGCCACTGTCTGGGGTTCCAGACAGGTGTGGGGGGACGGTGTGGTGATGCACCTGTACAGGTGTGATGCTGTACAGGTGTGTGGAGACGGTGTGGTGATGCACCTGTACAGGTGTGATGCTGTACAGGTGTGTGGAGACGGTGTGGTGATGCACCTGTACAGGTGTGATGCTGTACAGGTGTGTGGAGACGGTGTGGTGATGCACCTGTACAGGTGTGATGCTGTACAGGTGTGTGGAGACGGTGTGGTGATGCTGTACAGGTGTGGTGATGCTGTACAGGTGTGTGGAGACGGTGTGGCGATGCTGTACAGGTGTGGTGATGCTGTACAGGTGTGTGGAGACGGTGTGGCGATGCTGCTGTACAGGTGTGTGTTGTTATGTGTAGAGATGCAAGGATTCACAGCGCAGCTCAGTGAAGGGTTGAAAGGAGGATTAGTCTGTAACTGAGAGGCCTCCCTGAGATCAGACTAACAGTGTTGTTCTCTCTCTGTCTGATCTGCTTACCCTTGTTCACAAGCTCCTTATACAGCACAGTACTCTAAAAAATCTACCTTAATGACTCAATGGCATATTTGGAGTAGCATACATTTCCAGACTAGTATATTTGCAGTTCACCTTTATGCAGATTGCCATGTACGTGAGACAGAACTGTGCCTTACTCGGCCTCTCTTTCAGGTTCCTTTCCAGATGTACCTGGTGTCTATACAGCATGCCTTACCCACAAGAAAATTAAGCTTTCTTTTATACTTATGACAGAATCTACTATACTTATATGTTTTTTAAATCTTTTCTGCTGATAAAAACCAGTTTTCCTCTGGACTGTGTAAAAATGAGGAACCGCAGCTTCCCAGAAAAACAGAAGCAGACAGGCCAGCACAGCTTTTAACCCTTCACGGGTCTGCTCAGCCGCGCCTGAGCTGTGGAGTGGGCACATTCCCGGCACAGTGAGCCCCCTCTTTCCCCCAGCAGTGTTTCAGGAAACATCGTCTTCTTCATCTTCTCCTCTGCTTGCCCTTCGCTCTGTGCTTCGGCGGCTGCACCCCGCCTGTCCTCCTGTACCCCGTCTGTACTCAGGGAGCTGCGACACTGTTGTAGTGGATTACAGGGCGATTTGCAGAGCGCAGGGTGTCAATTAGCTGGCTGTGTGTTAATCTCTTAATCCTTGGGGATAATCTCCCATAGGCACTGCAGGAGACCTCTTCCCAACAGTCTGTGAAAGACAGCCCTGACCTCTACCAGAAGAGAGAGCACAGACTGGGCAGCATCGTCTAGAGATCATTGGATTCCATCAGTTTGGGTTGGGTCACACTGTAACCCTACAGTCCAGAGATCGCTGGTCCAGTCTGGGCCGGGTCACACTGTAACCCTACAGTCCAGAGATCGCTGGTCCAGTCTGAACCGGGTCACACTGTCACCCTACAGTCCAGAGATCACTGTTCCAGTCTGGGCCGGGTCACACTGTAACCCTACAGTCCAGAGATCACTGTTCCAGTCTGGGCCGGGTCACACTGTAACCCTACAGTCCAGAGATCGCTGGTCCAGTCTGAACCGGGTCACACTGTCACCCTACAGTCCAGAGATCACTGGTCCAGTCTGGGCCGGGTCACACTGTAACCCTACAGTCCAGAGATCGCTGGTCCAGTCTGGGTCACACTGTAACCCTACAGTCCAGAGATCACTGGTCCAGTCTGGGTCACACTGTAACCCTACAGTCCAGAGATCGCTGGTCCAGTCTGAACCGGGTCACACTGTCACCCTACAGTCCAGAGATCACTGGTCCAGTCTGGGCCGGGTCACACTGTAACCCTACAGTCCAGAGATCACTGTTCCAGTCTGGGCCACACTGTAACCCTACAGTCCAGAGATCACTGGTCATACCAAGTCATACTTAAATACATAATTGTTTAACTCTACAATGACTTAACAATTAAGAATCAATTGAGCGATTAATGTGCCGGAAGAGCCAATGTTTGTCTCCACCTTGCCTAAGAAATAAGTCGGCTTTGAGCAGAAATGCAATTCATTTTTAATATGCATTTTATTGTTTTGTTCAATGAAATAAAGAACAGAACAGGGCTGACGATGCCCAGTCACGTTGCGGGTCTCTGTGTACTGTTCCTTCCTCCTCTGTCCCTGTGTGCTGATCGCCCTCTCTCTCCGTGTGTCCGCTGCAGAACAAGGAGAAGGAGAGGATGAAGGAGCGGGAGAAGGAGGCCAGGGAGCGGGAGGCACGCTACAGCAACGGCCACCTCTTCACCTCGCTGTCCGTCTCCGGCACCACGCTCTGCTCCGCCTGCAACAAGAGCATCACCGCCAAGGAGGCCCTGTGCTGCCCCAGTAAGTGACCGCGCTCCAGCTGTGACACAGTGCACTACTGTCCTGTACCACTGCAGTAGTGCGCTGTGCTCTCTCAGCCCCTGCACTGTCCTGTACCACTGCAGTAGTGCGCTGTGCTCTCTCAGCCCCTGCACTGTCCTGTACCACTGCAGTAGTGCGCTGTGCTCTCTCAGCCCCTGCACTGTCCTGTACCACTGCAGTAGTGCGCTGTGCTCTCTCAGCCCCTGCACTGTCCTGTACCACTGCAGTAGTGCGCTGTGCTCTCTCAGCCCCTGCACTGTCCTGTACCACTGCAGTAGTGCGCTGTGCTCTCTCAGCCCCAGCACTGTCCTGTACCACTGCAGTAGTGCACTGTGCTCTCTCAGCCCCTGCACTGTCTTGTACCACTGCAGTAGTGCACTGTGCTCTCTCAGCCCCTGCACTGTCCTGTACCACTGCAGTAGTGCCCTGTCATCAGTCTGCCGAGATATACACTGTGGTAACACAGGATGCTACACTTCTGTTTTTCTCTGTATTTCTCTGTATTTTTCTCTGTATTTACATTAATTTACTGTACTGTAGTGTGATCATATAAATGTATTTGGTGAACACATGGATCTGACCAGCACTGGACAGCTCTGGGATACACATGGATCTGACCAGTACCTCTGGACAGCGCCGGGGTGCACATGGATCAGACCAGTACCTCTGGACAGCGCCGGGATACACATGAATCTGACCAGTACCTTTGGACAGAGCTGGGATGCACATGGATCTGACCAGTACCTCTGGACAGCGCCGGCATGTACATGGATCTGACCAGTACCTCTGGACAGCGCTGGGATGCACATGGATCTGACCAGTACCTCTGGACAGCGCTGGGATGCACATGGATCTGACCAGTACCTCCGGACAGCGCCGGGATGCACATGGATCTGACCAGTACCTCTGGACAGCGCTGGGATGCATGTGGATCAGACCAGTACCGCTGGACAGCACCGGGATACAGGATACACGTGGATCTGACCAGTACCTCTGGACAGCGGCGCGATACAGGATACACGTGGATCTAAACTGCACTGCTCAATCCTCGGATCTGCAAACCGCTTCACCCAGGAAAAAAAAGAAAAAATGGAGGAGACAGAAGAAACAAAGATTCTCCCCCTTCCTATTTCTGCAAGGCTGTCAGCTGCAGAGTCTGTCTGGACAAAAGAGTCAGTGTGCAGGGAGAGAGGGGCTCCCCCCCCTCAGTCTCTACAACAGCTGGGGGGGAGAGGGGGCACGGGGGGAACATGGCCACAGACACAACAGCAACTGCTGCCAGAGGGGCAGTGGGGGGGCATTGATTTAGTGCTGGGGAGGCGGGGCAAGGGGGGCAATTAGAGTGGCTGGAGTCTGAGAAGACGGGGGGGAGGGTGTGTGTCGGGGTGCGGGGGTGGTTAACACTTTGATCGATTGTTCTGGGGTTTGCTGAGGGAGCTGTCAGAACGTGGAATAGTAATTACTGCCGGGGGGTGGGGGCTGCGAGCTACATATTGATTGTTTTGGGGAGCGGGGGGCGATGTGGCGGCTGCAGTGTAGGGGCGAAGGTGGGGTGGAGGTCAGTACAGTTAGGGGTGCTGTCGGTGTGCTGTTCTGCAGCACCAGTAGCACACCACTCATGTTCTGTAACACTGGCGTACCTGTGTAACATCACAGCACTGTGTTGTCTGTATTATTGGAAGGACCCGTTTGAAAGGTTACAAATGAGAGGATCCAGTCGGCCTGACCAGCCCATCTGGTAGTTAGTATGTGTTTGATCCAGAGATCTCACCCAGCTGTTCAAGAAGCCATGGCTTCAAACAGCCTGGCCACAGAAACTGGACACTGGCAGACCTGGCTGTCCAGAGAGGACAGGCTCAGTGACCACAGCCTGTTTATAAACACTGGGCACAGACAGACCTGGCTGTTCAGAGAGAACAGTAACCACACTCTGGACATAGAAACTGGACGCAGGCAGACCTGGCTGTCCAGAGAGGGACAGGCTCAGTGACCACAGCCTGGCCATAGAAACTGGACACGGGCAGATTGAGCTGACTAGAGAGGACAGGCTGTGCTCCCGTTGCCAGCAGGGAGAAACGGAGACAGAGGCGCACTTTCTGCTGCACTGTGAGAAAAACTCTGGGATTAGACAAACATTCTTCCCTAAAATAACAAAACTAATCCCAGAATTCCCACAGCTGCCAGATTCAGAGCTGCTCCCAGTCCTACTGGAGGGAGAAAGTCAGTCGAGCTGCAGCCCAGCGTGTCACATCAGTCATGGGTGGGGGCTGTGGTTGTGTGAGGGAGAGAGAACAGGCCCCTGTATGCGAGAAACTCTGGGCTATCCCTGGCTCTCCTGTGTCCACGCCCATCTATATACCGTCTACCACACAGCAGCTCCGGGTCTTTGTCTTTAAATCCCGGCATCCCTGCAGGGATCCTTTTCCCAGATTAATGGGCCATGTCACACAGCAGGAAAGCTCGGCTCTCCCGTTGTTAAATCCAAGATTGCAGGGAGGGAGTTAATCCCTGATCTTCATCCTCAGTCTCTGACGGGCCGTGTCGGAGAGAGGTGGCAGGAGACTTCCTGGAGGGGAACCTGGAGTCCCAGTCTCGCTCTCTCTCGTTTATCGCACAATGATCGCACGAGTGGAGGGTGAGAATCGGGGCGAATGATGTAGGGAATCGGGTTTTTACGACATAGTCTCGCCTCTGCAAGTCTTGAAGCACGTTTTTGGCGGAGCTGCTGGAATAAGCCCCACCCTTTTACAGGTGTGAATTTGACACAATGGACATGCCATGGCTTTCAGGTGGGCTGTGTGGTCACCCAGTTCTGCGTCTGTCCAAGTAACGAGGATCAAACCCTCTTAAAAAGCTCTGTGTCGGAGCTCATCCCCAGCGGACAAGCGCTGAGCACGTGGCCTCTGGAGAGAAGGCCAGATTTGCAAATATGTACAGTATATGATTCTATATATAGATGTGATCTCATCTGTCCGGACTCGGCCGTGTTTGTTTAGTGACCTCAGAGATGCAGAAATCCAGGGATGTTTGTTTAGCATCGCCCTGTGTGTGTGTAATGGGCCGTCGGGATGAATGGAGCCCAGTGTGCCTGGCGAGTGGGCGAGGGGGAGAGTCTGTCTCCTGGAGCCGGGTAAAGAGCTGCCTCGCTTCTGTGTGGATCCTGCCGATCGGAAGGCTGCCTGGCTGGAGCGAGATTCCGAAGCGGTTTAGGTTGGACAGTGTGTGTGTGTGTGAGAGACAGAGACAGGGAGAGGTCTGCGATTCAGAATGAATGGAGCCCAGTGTGTCGTGGTGTGTTTTTAAGTCTGAGAGTGAGTTCACAAGGCCTGCCCTGGGGGCTGGAGACAGAAAACAAAACCAGGCCTGTCAGCAGTGCAGAGCACAGTGTAGAACAGCACAGCGTGGACTGGAACAGCACAGCATAGTCCAGACTGGCATAGCAGGGTCCAAAACAGCACGGCGCTGTCCACAACAGCCCACAAGAGTGCAGTGCTGTGGACATTCCCTCACCAGGAGTGCGGTCACTTTCATTAACAGCAGGGATTGCAGTAACAGCTGCAGGAGTTCAAGTAACAACTGCAGGTGATGCATTAACAGCAGCAGTAGCAGTAACAGCAGTAGAAGTTACAGTAATAGCAGTAGGAGTTGCAGTAACAGGAGTAGAAGATACAGTAATAGCAGTAGGAGTTGCAGTAACAGGAGTAGAAGATACAGTAATAGCAGTAGGAGTTGGAATAACAGCAGCAGTAGCAGCTGTAGAAGTTGCAGTAGCAGCTGTAGGAGTTGCAGTAACAGGAGAAGAAGATACAGTAATAGCAGTAGGAGTTGGAATAACAGCAGCAGTAGCAGCTGTAGGAGTTGCAGTAACATGAGTATAAGAAACAGTAATAGCAGTAGGAGTTGCAGTAACAGCTGTAGGAATCGGACTAACAGCAGCAGCAGTAGCAGCTGTGGGAGATGCAGTAACAGTCACAGTAATAGCTGTCGGAGCTGCAGGAACGACTGTAGGAGTAGAAGTAAAAACAGCAGCAGCAGTAACAGCTGTTATATAGTGATAATGTCCTGGAGACACATGAACTGTTGTAGGTTTATCTTGTGTGTCTTTGTCCATTTATCTCCGTCTGTCTATTTAAAGAAGTGACTTCAGCTGCTGCTGTTCACTTGTTTGGGTTTCTGTGTTATTTCTTTTTTATTTTTAAAACGGCCCCTTCCAGCTGCCAGGAAAAAAAACTACAGTGAACAGACCCACTGGAGGAGACAGTCTGGCTTTCATAACACAAAGAGCAGGAGAGACACAGAGGTGGGGGGAGAGAAGCAGTCTGATCCGCTCCAGGTTTTACAGTGCTGTCAGTCAGACTCCCAGCCCACAGCAGTCTGATCCACTCCAGGTTTTATGGTTCATCAGTCAGATACCCTGTGCAAAGCTATTTGAGCTGCTCCAGGTTCTATAGTGTGCCTGGTTACACTCAGGTTTTGCTGTGTTGTCAGAACAGAACCTGGAATGGATCAGTCTAATGTGTCCCGGGATCCGTGTCTGGCACCTGCTGTCTGCTTGTCTTCTCTCACGGGCTTCGGGAAAGCTTCTGTTCATGCAAATACAGCCTATTTGACTGTGAATCGGGAGAGACACGGCGAGAGAGAGAGGGGAGACAGGAGACATGGGGGAGAGAGAGAGGGGAGACAGGAGACATGGGGGAGAGAGAGAGGAGGAGGAGATGGAAAGAGAGAGAGAGGAGAGAGGACACCTGGGAGAGACAGAGTGGAGACAGGAGACATTGGAGAGAGAGAGAAGGAGATGGACAGAGAGAGGAGGGAGACTTGGGAGATGGACAGAGAGAGGAGGGAGACATGGGAGAGAAAGGGAGGAGGGAGGACACATGGGAGAGACAGAGAGAGGAGGAGGTTGACAGGGAGAGAGAGGAGGCAGGAGACATTGGAGAGACAGGAGATGGACAGAGAGGAGGGAGATATGGGAGACAGAGGAAGAAAGAAAGGCAAGGACTGAGGGGGGGATGAGAAATGCAGACCCAGGCATCACCCCCTGCCTGGCTGTGAGCTCTGTTTGTCTGGGTGGCCTCTGGGTCTTTACCGGTGGTTTTTCACTGGCCTGGCCCTCGCTGCGCCTCTCGGTGTTTCACCCTGCTCTGCCATGGCGATCTTGCCAGGTCAGAACAATCCGGGGCACACGGGACACGCCCCGTCTTGTGCCCGCCAGGGTAAAGATGCATGGGAGTCTGGCCAAGTCCCCTCTGGGCCCCTCCCCCCTGCCCCCATCTGCTTTCATTTGTGTTTCCTGTCTCCTGTGGAGCTGGACAGGAAGTGAAACCTCTGTAACAATGAGAGCGAGCGAGCGGGGGGGCGGGAGGGGCAGGCGGCGGTGAAAGGGCAGCTGAGTTCAAGAGGTACAGAGTGCAAGAGAGAGAGGGAGGGAAGGAGGCTGCAGGGATATCATAGGTACTGTACTGTATTGTGTTCACGTGTGCTGTGCTGCAGTATGTTATGTTGTATTGAACTGCAAAACATTCTACCATCTGCTAATATTCTGTAAGGCTTTTGTGTCAAATACAAATCCTGGCACAGACAACACCTGTGTAATGATGAAGGAGTGTTCATGTGAAGATACAGAGGAGCTGGACTGAGTGTCTGTACAGTGACTCTCCAGCTCTGATGATGATGAAGGAGTGTTCATGTGAAGATACAGAGGAGCTGGACTGAGTGTCTGTACATTGACTCTCCAGCTCTGATGATGATGAAGGAGTGTTCATGTGAAGATACAGAGGAGCTGGACTGAGTGTCTTTACAGTGACTCTCCAGCTCTGATGATGATGAAGGAGTGTTCATGTGAAGATACAGAGGAGCTGGACTGAGTGTCTGTACAGTTACTCTCCAGCTCCGATGATGATGAAGGAGTGTTCATGTGAAGATACAGAGGAGCTGGACTGAGTGTCTGTACAGTGACTCTCCAGCTCTGATGATGATGAAGGAGTGTTCATGTGAAGATACAGAGGAGCTGGACTGAGTGTCTGTACAGTTACTCTCCAGCTCCGATGATGATGAAGGAGTGTTCATGTGAAGATACAGAGGAGCTGGACTGAGTGTCTGTACAGTGACTCTACAGCTCTGATGATGATGAAGGAGTGTTCATGTGAAGATACAGAGGAGCTGGACTGAGTGTCTGTACAGTGACTCTCCAGCTCTGATGATGATGATGTCTTATAGTGCTGCTTTCACAGTGTTCTGCAGGGCTGACGCTGATGCTGAGTGTGAATGTGAATAATGCTCTATGCCAAATCCGGCCTGGGAGTGTGTGGGTGTTTTGAGTGTGATGTCAAGTTGTGGAGAGGAATGCAAATGATCAGGTGTTGGAAGGATTGGAGAACGCTGCAGTGTGCTCCTGGGGCCCCCTGTTGGGCACAGTGGTGTCGGCACCAGGGCTGTGCACCATTCCTGGAGATATGGGCCAGAGGCAGCGCCGGCACCAGGGGAAAAATCTGTAGGAGGGAGTCGATATTTCGGTCGAAACAACCCAAGTGAAATCTCATAACTGTGCCATTGGTTAGTGCTTCATGATAGAAGATAACGATGAGGAATCTGGTATTTAGCAATGAAGTACAGTTTCCCCTTCATATGCCCTCTCGCGATTATTATTGCCTGGAGCGACAAAATACCAACTGGCTTCATTTTTGCAGCTACATCTATGGTAACGAGGTTCTGAATCCTTCAGAAAAAATTGTTGTAAAACCAACAGAAAGCACAGACTTCTATAACTACAGTCCTGGCTATATAACGATTGAAAGTATAAGGATAAACTACTGGAAGGTATCGGTCCACCTGAGCAAGCAAGATCATAATAAGGTCACACCTAGTAACATAGACACTGTGTAATATGTGCTGTTCCTGGACAGATAGCCCCCCTGCACATCAGACAGTCCGGGGGACCCTCTCCTGCCCTGATCTTCTCATTGATCGATGGATTGATTTCAGCTCAGTGTTGATCGCAAGGAGCTCTCACAGGTCACCTGAAATACGAGAGTTTGGCTGATGAAAGAGGTCTTGGGCCCTCCTGGGAACCAGTGCCCAGAGCCTGCAGGCCTCGGGTGTGGGGGAAACATGTAAACTCCACACCACAGGACCTGAAGCCGGAATCAAACCTGGGATCCCAGGAGGTGCTTTAAAGCTGTAGCACTGCTCTTCCTCTAAATCAATGAGCAATTAAGATCTGATCGGTTTAATTGAGGCTTCGAATAATTACCTACCGCCTTCAGCCCTGCTGGACAGATGTGCGGCCTTGAGGTTGAGTGTCCAGCGCAGACGCGTGTGAGTTTGAGTTCCCGCCCCCCGCCTGATCAGAGCTTCTGTGTGTTTGTGTTGCAGCGTGCAATGTCACCATTCACAACCGCTGCCGCGACGCTCTGCCCAACTGCGCCAAGATGAAGCAGAAGGTGAGTCGCTGGTCAGTCGGTCAGTCGGCCCGAGTGGCCCGGGCAGCTCGTGGCCCGATTCCGTGCTGCGCGGCAGATGTGATGACCGTCCCCTGTGTTTTGTTCTGTTGCAGCAACAGAAGCTGGCGCTGGTCCGGAACAGCTCGGCTCTGCAGAACGTCTCTCTGAGAACCAAGTGTGAGTCTCTCCGTCCTTCCTCTCGGCTTCCTCCCCAGTCCTGCTCCTCAGGACCCACAAGCCGTGTGGTTTACAGCTGAAATCTCTCTGATGATAGATTGTTAATGAGGATACAGAGGAGCTGGACTGAGGGTCTTTACAGTGACTCTCCAGCTCTGATGATGATGAAGGAGTGTTCATGTGAAGATACAGAGGAGCTGGACTGAGTGTCTGTACAGTGACTCTCCAGCTCTGATGATGATGAAGGAGTGTTCATGTGAAGATACAGAGGAGCTGGACTGAGTGTCTGTACAGTGACTCTCCAGCTCTGATGATGATGAAGGAGTGTTCATGTGAAGATACAGAGGAGCTGGACTGAGTGTCTGTACAGTGACTCTCCAGCTCTGATGATGATGAAGGAGTGTTCATGTGAAGATACAGAGGAGCTGGACTGAGTGTCTCTACAGTTACTCTACAGCTCTGATGATGAAGGAGTGTTTTGAAGATACAGATGAACTTGGCCTTTCGTTTTGAGTTTAACATCTTTAACGATGCTGAAATTCAAATTAAGGCTTTGCATGGATTTTATTAAGAGACTCGATACTGGTGTTTTACTGCCATCTGCTGTTTGAATTTGCAACTGCAGACTGGGTCCATAGTGTTAATGGCAGGTGGGGCTGCTGATGTAGAACGGCCACTGTGTCTCTCCCAGGGGGGGCTGCCGGTGCAGAATGATCACTGCAGTTGAGGATAAAGTGCGTGTTGTTATTATTGGTATTGTGTAATTCTGTATTACAAGAGACATGAGTGAGCTGGACATGTTCTATATTCTATATAGCCTGTCCTTTATTAAACTGGGCTTGGTGAATGCTGGACTTTCCTACACTGTACTGTGCAACACTGGTCCGTTGTGCATCACACTGGACTGCAGAGCTCTGCAATGGAGAGGTTTCCTGTATGAGTGAGTGTTTGGTGACAAGAGAAGGGCTAAAGCACTTTCCCCAAACGCAGTTAATGGGCTCCTTGTGCCCCTCAGAGCCCTGCGAAACGACTCATGGCGTCTACCCACAGTGAGTCCCGCAGCACCCCGGAAGGGGTCCCGCATCGCTGTGCGATGGCCATGGCGCCCTAACGTGTCCCTCTCCGTCTCCTCCAGCCACCATGGTCCGCGAGCGCCCCAGCTCCGCCATCTACCCCTCCGACAACCTCCGCCAGTCGCTGCTGGGGTCGCGCAGAGGCCGCTCCGGGCTGTCCCTCTCCAAGAGCGTCTCCACCAACAACATCGCGGGGTGAGCGCCGGGGTGGGGAGGGGATCCCTGCGGGGGTGGGAGGGGCTGGCCGCCGTGCTGCGCAACGGCGCCGCCCCTCTGGCCGGGCGGGTGCTGGCAGTGAAAGCTGCGTCAGTGCCGCCTGCAGGGAGCGGAGAGGAGCAGGCGGCCGGACGGTGGAGGGGAAGGGGGGGGCCATCGTGTGTTGTGTTGTGCCTTCGTCCCTCCTGTCCTGGTCCCGGTGTAACACAAGGGGGCGCTGTGGTGAGCCGGGCAGTGCGTGCCGGCGGTGGTGCCGTGTTGGCTAGTGCCTTACTCTGGACTGCATTGATGTCCCTGCGCAGGAATCTGAATGACGACTCCCCCCTGGGCCTGCGGAGGATCCTGTCCCAGTCCACCGACTCCCTCAACTTCCGCAACAGAGCGCTGTCCGTGGAGTCGCTGAACGACGAGGGTGAGGGGGGGGGCCGGCGGGGGTCGGCAGCTCCACGGGGGGGGGGGGCGTCCTGGGCAGTGTGTCCTGATCTCTCTCTCCCCCCCTGCCCCCCTGTAGGAGAGCTGTACTTTGTGCAGATGCTGGACGAGCTGCAGCGCGAGGGGAAGGATTTCGAGGCGGACTCCTGGAGCACTGTGGTCGACACCAACTTCCTGCAGCAGCTCCGCAAGGACGTGATGAAGAGGCAGGATGTGATCTATGGTCAGAGTCTTCCTCCCCTCTGTGTCGTTCACTGTCTCTCCCTCACTGTCCCTCTCTGTCAGAGCTGTCTCTGTATAGTGAGTGCTGAAGAGTGACTCCCTCTCTCTTTCGTCTCCCTCAGAGCTGATCCAGACGGAGCTGCACCATGTCCGGACCCTGCGGATCATGGAAGGGGTTTTCCGGAGGGGGATGCTGGATGAAGTGGGGCTCGAACCCGGGGTCGTCCACGCCATCTTCCCCTGCCTTGACCAGCTGGTGGCGCTGCACTCCTCTTTCCTCACCCAGCTCCTGCAGCGCCGCGCTGAGTCCCTGGCTCATGGCAGCAACCACAACTTCATTATCAACCAGCTGGGGGACATCCTGGTGTCGCAGGTAAAACCCTCCCCGCTACAGAAGAGCAGTTCGGTGTCGCAGTTAAAAACGACCCCCATCCCACTTTTCCCTGGACTGAGGACCTGTGGGTCCTAGCTCAACACAGCGTCAAGTACAGAACTTCCCAGAGAGCAAAATGTCCCAGTTTTACTGTTTGTATCGCTTTCTTATTATTCATCATGTATTTATTAACAACACACACAGACGCACCAGAATTCATACTCTTTCTTTCTCTCTCTTTCTTGCTATCTGTCCATTCTTTCCTCTTCTTTTTCCTCACTTTTTTCTCTTCTTTCTTATCTCTCCTTCTCTCTCTCTCTCTCTCCCTGTGCGTCTCTCCTCTCAGTTCTCGGGCCCCTGTGCGGACGAGATGAGGAAAGCCTATTCGGAGTTCTGCAGCCGGCACCTGAAGGCAGTGAAACTCTATAAGGAGCTGCTAAGCCGAGACAAGAGGTTCCAGATCTTCATCCGGGTGAGCAGGAGGGGCAGTGAATCTGTGATCTACTGTGAGACACCCCCAGACTCCCAGAGTGGGGCTGCACATGCAGGGTGGAATCTGCTTCAGTGGTTAAATTAAGGGAAACCTATAGGAAGTTTGTACTATACTATAGTATACATACTATACAGCTGGGTGGAATGTTGCCAGGACACCAGGGTCCACACCCCACTCTTACTGACAGTGTCCTGGGGTCTGTAGTGACCAGTAGTCAGGACACCAGGGTCCACACCCCACTCTTACTGACAGTGTCCTGGGGTCTGTAGTGACCAGTAGTCAGGACACCAGGGTCAACACCCCACTCTTACTGACAGTGTCCTGGGGTCTGTAGTGACCAGTAGTCAGGACACCAGGGTCCACACCCCACTCTTACTGACAGTGTCCTGGGGTCTGTAGTGACCAGTAGTCAGGACACCAGGGTCAACACCCCACTCTTACTGACAGTGTCCTGGGGTCTGTAGTGACCAGTAGTCAAGACAGTACCTCCTTCACACAGCTTCCACCATACTGGATAATTGGCTTGGCAGTTTTGATCCAGAGGGACAAGAGCCCTCTACAGGTCCACCAACACTAAGTGCAGGAGCCACCTGCTGTTCCCCAGAGGTCTCCCACTCTGGGACTGACCAGCCTTGCTGAGATCTGACCAGGGCTGCTGTCCTTTCTGACTAGCCACTCACCCACAGAGTGAGCCATGGCTCGAGTTTTAGAGAAAAACAAGTTTAGTTTCAAGTTACGTAAAAACAACACAGTTGAGTCACTCAGGGTTACAGGCACAAAGCAAATGGCAATGAAAGCTGATGGGTAAAGCAGTTATTTTACAAACAAAAATGTTTCAAGCTGCATTTGAGCCTGTAAGCATGAGAGAGGGGAGAGCCGTGTCTACAAAGAACTGCAGCTCGTTCACTAAAACGGACAAGGGACCGGTATGAGGCTATTGAGCTGTGTGCCCCTCTCCCGTTGACTGACTCTCCGGGTTCGTGTCTGTGTCTGTCTGCAGAAGGTCAGCCGGGGGTCACTGCTCCGTCGCCATGGCGTCCCGGAGTGCATCCTCTTGGTCACTCAGCGCATCACCAAGTACCCTGTCCTGATCGACCGCATCCTCCAGAACACCAAGGGTGAGGCATACAGCACCCAGCCACAAGACTAGAGTACAGAATACTATGCTACAGTACTGTCCACTGCACTACAGTAAAGTACACAACACTACAGTACTGTCCACTGCACTACAGTACTGTCCACAGCATTACAATATGGTCCACAGCACTAAAGTACATGACACTACAGTCCAATCTATCGCACTACAATGCAGCCCACAGCATTAAAATAAGTCTGCTGCACTACAGTAAAGTACACAGCATTACACTAAAGTCCACTGCACTATAGTCCAACATGTTACAGTACAGTCCAACACATTACAGCAAGTATACAGCAATACAATACAGTCAACTACACAGCAGTAAAGCACACTGCACTACAGTAATGTACACAACATTACAGTATAGTTCACTACACTACACTAAAGGTACACTGCACTACAGTACAATATACAGTACAGTATGCTACACTACAGTAAAGTATACAATATAAACTACTATTATACTCAATTACAGTATACTGCGTTACAGTACTACACACTGCACTATACTGTAGCACACTGTAATACACTACAGTACACTCAATTACAGTATACTGCGTTACAGTACTACACACTGCACTATACTGTAGCACACTGTAATACACTACAGTACACTCAATTACAGTATACTGCGTTACAGTACTACACACTGCACTATACTGTAGCACACTGTAATACACTACAGTACACTCAATTACAGTATACTGCATTACAGTACTACACACTGCACTATACTGTACCACACTGTAATACACTACAGTACACTCAATTACAGTATACTGCATTACAGTACTACACACTGCACTATACTGTACCACACTGTAATACACTACAGTACACTCAATTACAGTATACTGCATTGCAGTACTACACACTGCACTATACTGTAGCACACTGTAATACACTACAGTACACTCAATTACAGTATACTGCGTTACAGTACTACACACTGCACTATACTGTACCACACTGTAATACACTACAGTACACTCAATTACAGTATACTGCATTGCAGTACTACACACTGCACTATACTGTAGCACACTGTAATACACTACAGTACACTCAATTACAGTATACTGCGTTACAGTACTACACACTGCACTATACTGTAGCACACTGTTATACACTACAGTACACTCAATTACAGTATACTGCGTTACAGTACTACACACTGCACTATACTGTACCACACTGTAATACACTACAGTACACTCAATTACAGTATACTGCGTTACAGTACTACGCACTGCACTATACTGTACCACACTGTAATACACTACAGTACACTCAATTACAGTATACTGCATTGCAGTATGTGTGAGTACAGCTGACTGCCTGGAAGATAATTGTTGCTCTGTCCGCGTCTCTGTGTCTCGGCTGATCCCAGGCAACGAGGAGGAGGTGCAGCTGCTGAGCCAGGCTCTGCTGCTGATCCGGGAGCTCCTCAGCTCGGTGGACCAGGAGGTCCTGGAGCTGGAGCGGACCCAGCGGCTGCAGGAGATCCGGGCCAAGCTGGACCCGCGGGCGGAGACGGCGGTGCGGGGGGGCGGGATGTTCAGGGGAGGCGAGCTGCAGCGCCGGCGCCTGCTGCACGAGGGGACCCTGCTGCTGAAGACGGGCTCTCGGTTTAAAGGTGACTGACCGGCTGGGCTGGAGTAGGGTGGGCTGGACTGGACAGTACTGGAGTAGGGTGGACTGGACTGGGGAGACTGACTGGACTAGACAGTACTGGAGCGGGATGGACTGGACTTGAGTAGGCAGGACTGGGACAGGGTGGGCTGGACTTGAGTAGGCAGGACTGGGACGGGGTGGACTGGACTTGAGTAGGCAGGACTGGGACAGGGTGGGCTGGACTTGAGTAGGCAGGACTGGGACAGGGTGGGCTGGACTTGAGTAGGCAGGACTGGGACGGGGTGGGCTTGGCTCTCTGGCTGTTTCTTATTTCTCACTTCCTTCCTTGTTGCTCATCCCTTTTTTATTTCTTCTTTCTCTTCTCTTTCTTTTCTGTCTTGTCTGTATCTCCCTCTGTGCCTCTGTCATGGCTTCTCTCTCCCTCTCTCCGCCTCTCAGTGCTGACAGTGTGTCTTGTGTTCAGATGCCCAGGTCCTGCTGATGACAGACATCCTGGTGTTCCTGCAAGAGAAAGACCAGAAGTTCACTTTCCCCTGCCTGGTCAGTCTGGGACTCCGGCCTTGGAATACTTGACACCCTAGAAACACCTGTCTAAACCGCCACACACCTTTCCCACACGAGTAGCTGTGTTGTCTGAAAGTGACCGCAGTCCTGTGGTGCCCGGCCACCTCTGTGTGATGACCTGTGTCAGATTCCCTGTTTTGTAGCCCAGAGAGTTAGCCGTAAGGGCAGTGCGGGGGAATCGGTTCGGCAGCCTGACGGTCTGTGCGTCTGTGTCGGCAGGACAAGCCCCCCGTGCTGTCACTCCAGAACCTGATCGTGCGCGACATCGCCAACCAGGAGAAGGGCATGTTCCTCATCAGCGACTCCACCCCCCCAGAGATGTACGAGCTGCACGCCGCCTCCCGCGAGGATCGCAACACCTGGATGAAGCTGATTCAGCACACGGTAGTCAGGTACAAACGCCTGCCTGGCTGAGTCAGACACCTGGGATGGGGCGTACAGCTGTACCTTAAACAGAGCAGAGTGAACTGGACTGGACACTACAGGAGCAGCAGACTGGAGTCAGCTACAGACACCTGGGGCAGAGCATATAGCCACACTTGACAGTTTTCTTGGTAGTAAACCCACCTGGTACAGGTCATCACGGGGCGTGTGCTCCTGCACGGCTCAATACTGTCTCTCTTCCTCCCCAGCTGTCCGTCCAGAGACGACTTCCCTCTGATCGAGACGGAGGACAAGGCTCTTCTCCGCAGGCTGAGAGGTCTGTACTCGCCGCCCTCCTCCTCCTCCGTCACTGCGCTGTCTCGCCCCTCGCTGTCCTTTACAGCAGCTCTATCCAGCGTCCCACACTCTCTTGCTGTGTGCTGAGACTTTATCACTCTTTTCTCCCCCCCATCTCTCTCTCTCACTTCTTCCCCATATTCTCCTCTTTTCTCTGGTGCACACTCCCTCCCTTCTAATGGTGAACAGAGACAAACCACAGGACACAAGTAGAAACTGCAGGGAAGAGCACATAAAACGGAGAACAGGAGACACTAACTTACACCACTTACGCTGGTGGGGGTGGGGAACATGCTGCCCAGCCCTGGTGTAGAAACCGATACCCTGGCTTCTTTTCAGAAAGAAATGATAATTGATGGCTTACAGCCGATAGCTTGTCAAGATCCTCCGATCAGCTCTGGCCTGTGACCGGTCTTGTGTTCTTAAACCCTGTGTCCCTCTTCCTCCCAGGAGACATCCAGCAGAAGGACAGGGAGGTGCTGGAGCTGCTCCAGGAGAGAGTCACCCTGTTTGCGGAGGTAGTGGAGGTCATGGCAGGTCAGGGGGTCGTTCTGCCTCCCCACAACTGTCGGAACCTCTTCCGGGCAGACACCCTCGAGGCCCCTCAAGGAGAGAGGCTGATCTCTGAGGCCATCACCGAGGGTATGAGGCTGAAGACCAGACTGACCACATTCACACATACCAACCCTCTGGATGACGAGATTGACCCCTTGAAAACAAGACTGGCTGCTATCCCATCTGACCAAAAGCACACAACCCTGCACCCTGGACACACTGGCACACACACAGCCCTGGACACAACCCTGCACCCTGGACACACTGGCACACACACACAGCCCTGGACACAACCCTGCACCCTGGACACACTGGCACACACACAGCCCTGGACACAACCCTGCACCCTGGACACACTGGCACACACACAGCCCTGGACACAACCCTGCACCCTGGACACACTTGGACACAGCCCTGGACACAACCCTGCACCCTGGACACACTTGGACACAGCCCTGGACACAACCCTGCACCCTGGACACACTGGCACACACACAGCCCTGCACCCTGGACACACTGGCACACACACAGCCCTGCACCCTGGACACATTGGCAAATGACCCACATGCCCACAGAGTGGAATACAGACACTTTGATTGTAAACGTTTTTATTTTTTAATGTCATGTCCCAATCTCTCCTGAACTCTCTCAGTGGAAAAGCTGTGCGAGCTGCTACTGGGCTCGACCTTTGAAGTTCCTCTCCCCTGCAGCACCAACGGAGACCAGAATCACATGGGGGCGCCAGAGAACACCTCCAGTGAGTCCCTGCGGCACCCTGCCTGTCCGTCTCCCCCTGCGGGTGTCCCTCGCTGTCTCTCTTTCCGCGTCCTACTCCTCAACCCCCTCTTGCTCCTCAGTGTGTGTCCCTCTTCTCACTCTCGTTACCCCTCTGCCTCTGTCTCTTCCCACCACCTCTCTCCCTCTCTACGACAGATGGTGACGCAGTGTCAGTCAACGGGACCCTCGATTCCAGCAGCCTCGACCCCGACCAGACGCAGAGGGTAAGAGACAGAGAGCAGCTGTGCTCTGCGTCTGTCTGCTCAGTCACCCCCACCCATACAGGGTGTTGTGGCACAGACGTACTATTTGTGAGAGTCCAGGCAGGGCTGCACAGGGAATTTAACAGTGGAAAAAATAATCTGTTGTCTTTTCTTTAATCTTCCAGGACAGGAATGGCAATCAGCTGCAGGAGAAGTCCCTCAATGAGGTAAGAGGACTGCTTCTCACTAGCCAGGACAGAACCAGTATTACTGAGTGTGGGGTGGTTGCAGTAATGATGATGAATGTGAAGCTCATTGTTAACAGTGGTGGAAACAGAAGTCTGATTGAAGTGTGTGCTTTCCAGGAGGTGTCTCAGAGGCTGCTGAACCTCAGCATGCGGCTCCACGCGCTCCAGGCAAGTCTGCGTCTCTCTTGCGCCGCGCGGAGTCGGAGCCGGCCCGCTGACTTCGTGAGCCCCCTGTGGGAGGCGCTGCAGCAGTGCGCGCGGGGGTCTCAGCGGCTGCGCCTCTCTCTCCCCCTCCAGGCAGTGGTCCTGCGGCAGGACTCCATGCTGGAGCTGGCCCTGCGGGGCAGCCCGGCCTCCGCGCCGGCGCAGCCCGAGAAGGCGGTGGGCCGGGAGAAGCTGAGCCGCTCTCTGTCCCGGGACACGGGCCTGGACGTGAGCACGGGCGCGGGGAGCGGCACCGAGCTCACCCTGCTCCAGCGGCAGCACAGCCTCCTGCAGGAGGAGCTGACCCGGCTCCGGGGCAGCGAGGCCCGGCTGCGGGAGAGCGAGAAGGCCCGGGCCGAGCTGGAGAGGCAGCTGAAGGAGCTGAAGCACAGCAGCATCGCCGCCCTGCTGGAGGCACGGGAGCACTACAGCTCCGAGGCACCTGAGGCCGAGGCCAGCACAGACGTCACGCAGCAGGTACAGCACAGCGCCGCACGGTGTGGGCCAGCGCAGTCCAGTGCACTCCTGCGCAACACAGCCTGACCTTTGACCTCTCGCCTGTCAGAGCCCTGCCCAGCGCCGGGGAAGCAGGCCGGGATCCAGCTCGGACGCGCCGCCAGGACTGGCCGAAGGCCCCGACCAGACCGACCTCTCGGAACACCTGCGGGAGGGTTTGAGGCTGAGCGACCCGGACATGAACTCCGACGATGAAGATGAAGATGAGGACGAGGGAGACGTCTCCCCCAGATCGGAGAGTCCCAGAGGTGAGAGGTCACGTCGCCGAAGGGGAGCGTTTGGGGTGTCACCTCGGTTTTTTCAGACCGGTCTTGATCTCTTAACCTCTCCTGCAAACTAGCACACAGCCCGTGTCAGTGTCTGGGTAAAGTGTGGTTGCCACTAGTTTAAAGTGGGTGCTGCCCCCTCTGGAACCCCCTCGTGACCCAGAGCCAGCAGGTTTTCCAGATAAGTCATTGCGGGAGCTGAACACAAGGGGACAGACGTTCTCCTGGAGACCCAGGGATTTTGGGGACCTCCAGGCTAATGCACGAGTCCCTCAACCTCTCCTCTCGCTCCAGATCTGCAGGACATCCCAGAAGAGATGGAGTGTGGAGCAGAGCCCCGTGACCCCGAGCGGGACAGCGAGGCACACAGCAGCTAACGGACCCGCCCGGACTGGGCCCCACCAGACTGAACACAACTAGACTGAAGGACCACGCCGGGCCGGGCCGCGCCAGGCCCATCCTCTGGCCCCGCTACAGGAAACCCTCCAGGTCTTCAGGCCTCCGCCGTAACGAAGACCTCTTAATTACTTAATTGGATTTAACTGACTCAGGAGAGCCCAGATCAGGCTCTCGTGGAGACCTCAGGCTGCTTCTACGTCTCTTGACAGGTTATTAGGAGCAGCAGAGAATCCAGTCTGCTCAGGCAACTCGTTCACCCAGCTCAGAGCTCAGTGACCTTCTTGAGAGCTGATCTGGCAGGCCGACCAGCATATACTGGGGATCCAGGGGGCAGGACTGGGGCCTGTTAAAGCTACAGGAGATGGGGAGGGGGTGTAAAATTATATATTTAGAACGCTGTGCGCTAAGGAAATCACCCCCTTCCCACACCAAACAATGGCCCCCTTAAAAGCACAGGTGAAGCCTGGCTGTCTCTTTACAGTACCAAAAGGGTTTTTTTGGGGTGGGGGGGAGTTATAACTCTTTTACTTGATGGCGGAGGGTTGGGTGGGGAAGAGAAGGTGCAATGTTCAGAATTACTGGGGAAACTTGTACAACACGCCAAAAAACAACACACGAGTACACAGGCGCCAGAACTGGGCAGCGGTCTGTCTCTCGGAGAGGGGAGGCGGCGGCCGGCAGCAGGGCAGATTCTGCCCCTCTCTGCCCCATGACTGCCCCTGTTAAAGGCCTGGCCGGAAACTGAACCTCTGGTCGAGCACAGCAGTACGGGCTGCCAGGAAGCCTCTGGATCGGGACTGGCCCGGCCCAGCTTGTAGAAAAGAAAGAAATGGCAGTTCTTCCCCCATAGTGCTGAACTGCACAGACCCACAAACTGCACCGCATTCAGGAGCTTTCCTCCTCCGCTGTAATGAAGAGTGAAGAAACTACAGTAGTTTTACTATGATTATTATATATATATGTATAATGTATGTATTTGTATGTATAAAGGACCTGAAGCTGAGATGGAGGGAAGCAGAAAAGAGGTTGACCTGTGATCGTTTTCGGATGAACTTACCGTTTTATTTTATTTGTCATATTTACTAAGACTTGCTTCGTGGATAAAGCGGCAAAATGAAACGTCTTTCTTGCTCTTTTTTTCCCCCACCGTCTAAGTCGGGGTGTTTATCTGGTCGGTTTGCTGGCGATCTGCAGGCCAGCGCAGCCCTGGGGGCTAAAGGGAAGAGTGTGTGTGTGAGGGGTGAGTGTGAGAGATGTGTTTGCAGGAGCGTGTGTGAGGGGTGTCTGTGGGATCAACTACAATAGATCACTATACAGACCCCTGACGCCATTGATCACACACATCTACAATAGATCACTACACAGACCACTGACACCATTGATCACTCTCTTCTACAATAGATCACTACACAATAGATCAATATACAGACCACTGACGCCATTGATCACTCTCTTCTACAATAGATCACTACACAGACCACTGACGATATTGATCACTCTCTTCTACAATAGATCACTATACAGACCCCTGATGCCATTGATCACACTCATCTACAGTAGATCACTACACAGACCACTGACACCATTGATCACACTTATCTACAATAGATCAATATACAGACCACTGACACCATTGATCACACTCATCTACAATAGATCAATATACAGACCACTGTTCCTGCTGACCAGATTCAACTACAATAGATCAATCAGGGCTCGTATGTTGGTGTGGGATTGTGGGTAAGCTGCACACTTTTAGGTATTCCCACAAACCCAACATTTAGAATGCAGGAATTTGCCACACACATTTAATGGCAAGCCACCTGCCAAGCAGAAACAGCCTAAATCAATCCACACACAGTCTCTGTCAGCCTGAGTTTCCCATGTTGCACGGCCTTACTGCATGATTCAGTGAGGTTACACCCTGTGTGGTTGCGTTGCACATCTCGCATTGTCATAAGCGGACGAACAGGGATAGAAAACAGGTTAATGTGGATCGGAATCGGTTATCGTTAGTTCACTGTGAAACCTTCAATATCGAGGTAGTAAACTCAAGCTAAAATGGAACGTTGGCTGCAAAGAAAGTCTACTTCTGAAGACGGCAAGCCCCCACCCCCCAAGAAAAAAAAGCACCTGCCCCTGAAAAATAATGACGCTGATGAGGAGGTTCACAGAAGAAAAAGCGAAAATGAAGCACACAGAGTAAAGTTTCAGGCAGGTTGCCTGAAAATCTATCCCTGGCTCGAAATGAGCTGCTCAGTTTGCAGCATGTTCAGTAGTGTGAGGTTTACTAGCTGGTGCTACAAAACCGTCTGTATTCATCAGTCACTCGAATGTGGTTGCTCGGGACACGGCACTCGAAAGACAGCTAAGAGCGCTTTGGCTGGTGCTATCAAAGCCCCAATATCACGTCAAAGAAGGGGTTAAAGGACTACTTAAAAGCGGTGCACTTTGTTGTAGAAAACGAGCTAGCCGCGAGATTCGTGAACGAAACAGTATGTGTTCCTTTGAAGCGTCTTAAGATTGATGGATCAAACTACGGAAACTCTGAATGACAAAGGTGTGTCAGAAATGCCTCAAGCTATCGCAAGCACACTCTTAGAAGAGTCAGATGCCGCCGTGCTGTGTTTTCCTTGATATGGGATGAGTCCACTGATATACTGTAAGTAACAGTAAGCAGCTCATTATGTAAAGTTCGTACATGAAAACAAGGTGAAAAGGTTTTTCAGAAACTCTGAAATTGCAGATAGAAGGGCAGAGACCATTTTTTAGGACATAAAGCCACTACTGAGCAAAACACAACTGGGAGCACACTTGTGGCAGTACGCACAGAAGGAGCTGCTATTAATGACAGGAAGCCGCCAGGGAGTTGCTGGGAAACTCGGGGAAGAGTTCAATCCAGAATGAGCCAGGGCACACTGTACAGCTCACTGGCTCGCCCTTGGCGCCAGCGATGCAGCCAGACATGTTTCAGAAAGACTTGAGTCGGTTTTTCAGCAACTGTAAGAAGCAACAAGCTTCACGCGTTGCAGAGGAGGCTGGCAACAAGGTAGGACTGTATTTACGATGATGAACTTATGAAGCTCGTGTCGTGTATTAATTATTAAGTCCACTATAATCCCCCCCCCCCCAAGAGGCTGAAATCCCCCATGAGCTTTATGTAAAGGGGGGAATTCCCCCTCGTTTTCAAAAATGAATTTCATGATCTGTCAATACACAGACAGCCGGCCCCGCTCAGCTACAACAGATCACTGTACAGACCGCCGATCCCCACCCAACTACAACAGATCCCAGTACAGACAGCCGGCCCCGCTCGGGACTACAATAGATCACTACACAGACAGCCGGCCCCGCTCGGGACTACAATAGATCACTACACAGACAGCCGGCCCCGCTCGGGACTACAACAGATCACTGTAGAGACCGCCGGCCCCGCTCAGACTACAACAGATCACTGTAGAGACCGCCGGCCCCGCTCAGACTACAACAGATCACTGTAGAGACCGCCGGCCCCGCTCAGACTACAACAGATCACTGTAGAGACCGCCGGCCCCGCTCAGACTACAACAGATCACTGTAGAGACCGCCGGCCCCGCTCAGACTACAACAGATCACTATAAAGACCGCCGATCCCCACCCAACTACAACAGATCACTATACAGACCGCCGATCCCGCTCAAACTACAACAGATCACTATACAGACCGCCGATCCCGCTCAAACTACAACAGATCACTATACAGACCGCCGATCCCGCTCAAACTACAACAGATCACTATACAGACCGCCGATCCCGCTCAAACTACAACAGATCACACTACACAGACCACTGACCCCACCGACCCCGCTCAGCTACAACAGATCACTATACAGACCGGTGACTGCTGCTCACTGTGGATGACACTACAGTCCAGGGGTGTCAAAGTCAGTTCCTTGGGGTCAGGGGGTCCTCAGGCCTTTTTCCACCTGCTGTTTCAGTAACACAGTTGGCCTAATCGATATAATAACCAATTGCGAAACCATAACAGTTCTAATCGGGCTTGAAGGTGTTGCAGAGGCATCTTCACCCCTCACGAAGTGAGTGCTTCGAGGAATCACGTGCAGCAGACTTCACCACAACCCGAAATTTCCTAACGGTCGTCCCTTAACCCCCTTTGATCAGGGATGGTCTCCCACCGAATTCGGGATAAATGATCGATCGACAGCGATGACAATAACATAAGGCTCGAGAGAAACAGGATACCGTACTTTCTGTGGCTGGATACACACAGAGATTCACTATGAATACACGGCAGTATTGAGGTAACAGCACACAGAACAGTCTTACACCGCGGCTACTCCCAGAAAACACACAGACACGAAGACTGCTTCCACCGCCGGTAGCGTCCAACACTTCCAACACGCCCGAAGACAAGGAAGGACTAGGGAGACCTCACCCACTCCGACGTGCTCCAAAAAACCTGTCCTTCGACGTCCATACAGGAAAAACAGAAATTAGTCCCCCCCAAAAAACCGAAGGGTTGACCACAGCAAAGTTGGAAAGTGAATCCGTTAAAAGGCTTCCAAAAGCACGATATCCTTTAAAAAAAAGTCTGACTAAAGCGACCAAAAAAAAGACGTTTTCGCTTCCAACCTGTGAACTATCACCGTTTTAATGGATAATTCTGGCTCAGCCGCCGCGCCGGTCTCGCGCAGGGCATGGCGGGAGGTGGACTTTTAAACGGACCGGCTCCGCACTGCGCGCCTCACCGCGCTGACGTCATTTAAAGTCGCCCGAGCAGGGAGCTGCGCCTGCACACGTGGGCTCCGAAGGAACCAGTAAAGGTTTATTCCACGATGAGAAGAGAAGAAACACAACGTTTCGGCTGTGGCGCCTTCTTCTCGCACACCCGAAGAAAGCTCCACAGCCGAAACGTTGTGTTTCTTTTCTTCTCTTCTCAGCGTGGAATAAGCCTTTACTGGTTCCATTAGGTCATGTGACCAAGGTTACAATGCGTCTAAAAAATACTGAGTTTAATAGTTTACTGAAATACTCATGTTAGAAGAAGAACGAGAAGAGCCCAGCCTCTCCAGAGACAGGGCTCTCCGCACCCTGGCGCGTGGCGTGGAAACTGGCCGTGGTGGGTGTGAGAGAGCGTGTGTCTAATCCGCCCTGCGATGGACTGGTGTCCCCCCCAGGCTGTACCCTGCCTTGCGCCGGGGTCGACTCTGTCCTGGGAGAAGACAGAAAACAAACAGATGGGTGCATGCTCCCCCTGCTGCCACACAGGAGCAAGAGCAGCGTTTTCTTACCTCCTGTATTTTTACAGCTACAGAGTGCAAAGACGAGCCTCAAGGCCAACTGGATAGTAAGCACAGTCCCTCCGAACAACTGCCTGCTGGGGAGAGTGACTCACTGGCGGATAGTGTACTGAGCAACACTGCACTGACACATTCAGGGAAAAAAACCCTTCTGCAAATAATGGGTACAGAGATCAAGTACCTGTTGGCATGACTAAGCTTTCATGTTTTTCTCCATCAAGTGCATTTTTAAGCAACAGATTCTACAGGTACAGAAAAGCACATTTCTTTCTGGCTATCCAACACTGTTCAAACAGGTTCTGGCCGCTGCAGGTGTAAGATATTTTGGAAGTGTAACAGACTTTTGGCCCTGGGGCCACTCTGCAGAAGACACACCCTGGACACTGTTTTCCTAACACGCGGATATGGAACCTGTCCAACCAGCGTACTCTGCCCTGTGATACAGACACTGCTGTCCCTTACTGAGCTAACAGTCTCGGGCAGCTCCAGCACTTTGGTGTGTTAACAGATTCCAACCAGCGGATCCTGTCTGTATTACTGCAGCTGAGGTGAGCTTGTTTCATCTTCTCTTTTAATTAAATGTGTCTTTTTATATTAAAATATGAAGGTTCTCTAAAGGATGTTAATGAATAGTGCTTTTAATAAGCAGTTAGTTAATCACAGAGACACCAATACAGCACAGACATATTTATACAGCACAGAGACACAGATGGAGCACAGAGACGTCTTGATACAGCACACAGACACTGTTATACAGCACAGAGACTTCGTGATACAGCACACATTGTGATACATAAAGTCACTGTGCTAAAGCACAGAGACACT
The DNA here is from genome assembly GCF_040954835.1 of Lepisosteus oculatus. Taxonomy (NCBI): domain Eukaryota; kingdom Metazoa; phylum Chordata; class Actinopteri; order Semionotiformes; family Lepisosteidae; genus Lepisosteus; species Lepisosteus oculatus. The sequence goes on along the minus strand of NC_090722.1, from coordinate 6,160,532 downwards.
GTGATACAGAACACAGAAAGTTTGTTACAGAGACAGATATAGCATAGAGACTGTGAGATACAGTACACAGACACTGATACAGTATAGAGACATTGAGATACATCACACAGAGACAATGATACAGCACAGCAACAGTAAGATACAGTACAGAAACACTGATACAGTACAGCGACAATGAGTTACAGCACAGAGATACTGATACAGTACAGAGACAGTGAGATACAGTACAGAGACAGTGAGATACAGCACGGCAACAGTGAAATTAAGTACAGAGACAGTGAGATACAGCACAGAGACAGTGAGATACAGCACAGAGACAGTGAGATACAGTATAGAGACATTGTGATAAACCTCACAGCGACAGTGAGATACAGTACAGAGACAGAGTAGCCCAGCACAAGACCAGTATGGTGACTGTACTGATTGGCGGGTCTGATTTTCATGTGTCCCTCAACAACAGGGTCAGTCAACAGGGTCACAGCGAAATGGACTTCCTGCTGGACGCTCTGGAGGCCATGCCCCTGCAGGACACTGTAAGGACCTGTGGGGGAAACCCCAGCTCTCCTGCAGGAAACATGCAGATATCCTGTGGGATCAGGCCTAGGTGTTATTCCTTCAGAAATCCCCAGCTAGTAGACGGGTTTTCTGGAGGAGTGCTCCTGAGGTACTCCTTGTGGGCTGGGTTGTTTGAATATGCTATATCAAGCGTTCTGCATTTAGGTGTTCATTCCCCAACACCATAGACATGTTTCAGGACTTTTAACTGGGAAACAGAATCGGCCAAAGTCAAAGCATAAAGTGGCACTGTGTGACCCCCCCCAAAAAAACAAATAGATAAAACGCGGCACCACTAAATCACTAAAACGTGGTGTGGTATCAAACCACGCACAGGCCTTCGGCAGCTCCAGCAGCAAGGGGTTCTGGGGCTTCCCGCTGCATGCTGGTCCAAGCTTCCTGGGGCTAGCTGCAGCACGCCAAGCCCATAAGCCTTACTTCAACATTTCCACACCCTAACGGCACAACAGGGACTCCCCACTGAGGCCACTCTCGACCGGGACAGGTCTGCTAGCACACGATTTGATCGCCTTGGACTTGCAGCGTCGGTACTTTTGACCTGGCACAAAATTCCATGACAAAACCCGCCCCTCGGGGCGAATATTCCACCCTCTCCAAGTGTCCAGAACACTCGGCACAACTGGAAACATGCTCCCCGCCTCCTAAAACTAACCACACGGCCGATCACAAAATGAAAGATCCCTCAGCGCTTGCAGACTCTCCCCCGCCTGGTCTTTCCAGCGCCTGAGCGGACGGACTCCAGGAACAGCTGCAAGTGAGGAAGAGCGGTGGGGACTGTAAAGGCGATTGTTTAATCGCGTGTGATTGTTTCTGCATGCGACAAAAAGTGAAAAGACACAATGTGAGCCAAAACATGAATGAATGAAAGGGATGATTAGTGAAGGCATGCTATCCAGCCCACTCACTACTACCTCCTCTCTTTCTCCGTGCGCTCTAAGGAAATGTCCTGGGGCACCCTGGGCACCATCCGGCCCTTTCCAAATTTCCGACCGGAGAGGGATGCCCGGCAGATCGCTGTCGCCATGGCAAACAAAGGTAACGCTGTCTTCCCTGGTGCTCCGGTGTGGCCCCAGTGATTTGCAGGGGGCCGATCTGGGGCTTCGGCTGTTCCTGATCCTGATCCTGATCCTGAGGTTACCTCTGGATCCAGGAGTCGCTGTCGAGCGGCGGGGCGACTCCAGCCGGGACAGCGGACAGGTGCGCCGCTGGCGCAGAGCTCCCTGTGACAGCTACTGCTAACCCAGCTGTTGTCATTGGCACAGATGTGAGCTCGCTGGTGAGAGTCCTGACCAACCGCACCAATGCCCAGAGACAGCAGATTGCTGAGATGTACCGTGGTGTCACCGGGCAGGTAGGGATCTGCAGGGGAGTCTCTGGTACCGATTTACACTGAATAGAACTGTACCAGGACTCAGTGGTCAGCATATCTGCAGGGCTGTCCAGTGCTGGTCTCGGAGGGGCCAGACAGTGTGTCTGCAGGGCTGTCCGGTCTCAGTCCTGGAGGGGCTGGTCAGTGTGTCTCCAGGGCTGTCCAGTCTCAGTCCTGGAGGGGCTGGTCAGTGTGTCTCCAGGGCTGTCCAGTCCTGGTCCGGAGGGCCTGTCAGTGCTGTCTGGTCCTGGAGGGTCTGGTCAGTATGTCTACCAAGTGTCCTTGTCATGAATGAAATGTTGTTTTTGTGTGATAGGCATGCACCTTTGACCTTTACAGAAAAACATGGGAGGGGGGTGTCAGATTTAAGCAATCCTAGGTGTCATGTCACCTCCATTTCTCCAGGAGCTGGTACCCAACCTGAAGAGGGCGCTGTCTGGGGAGGTGGAGACCGTGCTCCTGGGGCTGATGATGACGCCCGCGGTCTTCGACGCTCACCAGCTCCGGAACGCCATGGAGGTGACTGACCGCCAGCCGGCTGGACGCTGTCCCTGCCCTTGACCCTCCCCCTCGTCCTTCCTCCTAAACCCCGATCCTTGCGTCTGGCTGGGTCTGACTCACCTGCGCCTCTCTGCTGTCGCCCTGGGCGGACTCCGTGACTCTCTCTCTCTCTCTCCGCAGGGACTGGGGACGGACGAGGAGGTCCTGGTCGAGGTCCTGAGCACGAGATCTGCTGCGCAGCTCCAACAGATCGCTGCTGCCTACAGAGATGGTGGGGCTCACTAAAGATGTACCTCACACCGCACCGATATCACTGCTGTTATCCCAAGGGCAGGATTATTGCTGTAATAACACATTAATGTGTGGGGTTCTTATAATCCACACTGCAATGTGAGGAAGGATTATTGCTGTTATAACACATTTATATGTGTGGATATGATCACCCACACTGCAATGCAGGGCAGGATTATTGCTGTTATAACACATTAATGTGTGGGGTTCTTATAACCCACACTGCAATGTGAGGAAGGATTATTGCTGTTATAACACATTTATATGTGTGGATATGATCACCCACACTGCAATGCAGGGCAGGATTATTGCTGTTATAACACATTAATGTGGGGGGTTCTTATAATCCACACTGCAACGTGAGGAAGGATTATTGCTGTTATAACACATTTATATGTGTGGATATTATCACCCACACTGCAATGCAGGGCAGGATTATTGCTATACTCCATATTGGGGTATTGTGCTGGACTACTGCAATCCATACTGTCGTACAGTGTGGGAGTCCTGCTTTTTTAAAATCACACAGTAGTGCAGCCCAGGATTATTGTTCACATACCGTGCACGTGTGCAGCAGGAAGAGCCAGGGTGCTGGGTGCTGGGTGGCGGTCCGAGCCCGCTGCGTCTCACTGTGCGGCGGCTTGTCTGTGCGCAGAGTTCCAGAGGGACCTGGAGAAGGACATCAGGGGCGAGACCAGCCAGGGCTTCAGGGAGCTGCTGCTGGCCCTGCTGCAGGTAGGCACAGCCCCTCCCGTCCGACTGGCGGCGCGATTCCGAATGGGAGCACCTCTGGAAAACCCAGTAGGGATCGCCAGCCCTGGAATGACGGCTCGGAATAAGCAGCGGCATTTACTCCTGCGCTGTGGGATCTTGACAGCTGCCACCTCGACGGCCGGACGCTCTCCCTGCCCCTGTGTCGGGTCGGGGCGCGGGGCCGGGGCACCCAGACTGGAACCGGTAACCCCCCCCCCCCAGCTGACACCCCAGGGCCGCGTCTGCCCCGGTCACCTGACGCGCTCTCCTCTCTCTTCCCCCTCTCCAGAAGGAGGAGGAGAACATGAAGGGGATCATCGACTACCGGCTCATCGAACGGGACGCCAAGGTGAGAGCTCTGGCACCGGCCGCCGGGGGGAGGGGGGGGTGCGCAGCTGTGGACGGGACCCCACGCCCTCCCTCTCCCTTCCCGCAGGCTCTCCTGGAGCGCTCGCGGAAGAAGCCGGACACGGCGGCGTGGATCCGGGTGCTGACGAGACGCGACTCCGATCACCTCGGCCGGGGTAAGGCCGGGTCCGGTCCGGGTCCTCCACGGTGCAAGAACAGGGCAGGGCTTCCCCGGGTCCAGTTCAGCACATAACGGGTTCTAGGAGGTAACCAAGGCCTCAGGGTAGAAGGATAACCCCCGGACCCCGAATTACACCCCCTCTCTCCTCGCTCACCCTCCACAGCCTCCCCCACTTTCCTCCTCCTCCTCCTCCTCCATCCCAGATTCCGACGGTCTTTTCCGCCGTGACGGGAATCCTCTCCTCTCTGTCCCCACCCCAGTGCTGGACAGGTTCCAGGCTCTCAGCGGCCGGCCAGCGGAAGAGGCCGTGCAGTCGGACTTCTCCGGAGACCTGCGTCAGGGGCTCCTGTCCCTGGGTGAGGACTGGCGCCCGCCTCCGCTCCGTCCTGCTCGGCCGAACCCAAGCGCTTCACGGCCCGTCAGCAGCGCGCGCCTGGCATGACCGGCTCGCCGGCGGACTGGCCGAACGATCGGACCTCCTGCGGCACAAACAGGCTGACCTCTGGTCTCTCTTCCCGCAGTGCAATCCATTCGGAGCACTCCCGAGCTCCTGGCAGGCAGTCTGCACAAAGCCATGAAGGTAAGGGCACAACGGCGCCGGCCAGGCCCGGAGAGGGAGGACGGCTCTGGTTCTGTACGTCCTTCTCCATGTCCATGTGACTGAGCGGATGCTGGTTCTGGTTGCGCAGGGTCTGGGTCGGAAAGACGGCGTGCTGATTCGGATCCTGGTGTCACGCAGTGAGGTGGACCTCCTGAGCATCCGGGTGCAGTACTGCAGACAGCAGGGCCGGTCGCTGTACTCCACACTGCAGGTCAGCAGCACGCTCTGCGCCGCCCTGTCTCACTCTCCTGCTTGCCTGTCCTTCTCCCTGCCCCTGTCCCTCATCTCTTTCTCTCCTCCTCTCAGATCCTCATCTTGTCCCTCAGCACTCTCTCCTCCTCTCAGATCCTGCCCCTGTCCCTCATCACTCTCTCCTCCTTTCAGATCCTGCCCTCGTCCCCCATCTCTCTCTCTTCCTCTCAGATCCTGCCCCTGTCCCTCATCACTCTTCTCCTCTCAGATCCTGCCCCTGTCCCTCATCACTCTCCTCCTCTCAGATCCTGCCCCTGTCCCTCATCTCTCTCTCCTCCTCTCAGATCCTCCCCCTGTCCCTCATCTCTCTCTTCCTCTCAGATCCTGCCCTTGTCCCTCATTACTCTCTCCTCCTCTCAGATCCTGCCCTCGTCCCCTATCTCTCTCTCCTCCTCTCAGATCCTGCCCTTGTCCCTCATCTCTCTTCTTCTCAGATCCTGCCCCTGTCCCTCATAACTCCCTCCTCCTCTCTGATCCTGCCCCTGATCTCTCTCCCACCTCCTCTCAGATCCTGCCCCTGCCCCTGATCTCTCTCCCACCTCCTCTCAGATCCTGCCCCTGCCCCTGATCTCTCTCCCACCTCCTCTCAGATCCTGCCCATCACTGATCTCTCTCTCTCCTCCTCTCAAATCCTGACCCTGTCACTGATCTCTCTCTCTCCTCCTCTCAGATCCTGCCCTTTCCCGATCTCAGTACTCAAGTTTGGCCTAACCTCTCCCTGATCCGTGTCCTTTCAGGAGAAGGTGAAGGGGGACTACCAGCAGGCGCTCCTGGCTCTTTGCAGTGCGGAGGACCTGTGAGGAGAGATGGGTGTTGGTCCAGAGACTAGGGCGGGACACCGACACCAGACACAGTGCTGTTTTTCGGACACTAAGCCATGCAGGACTCCCAGATCCAGTGGCATGAAGACAAATGCAGAGACAATGCACAATTCTGAACAGCACAAACCCCTCTTCTAAATTCAATGTACACTATTTCCTCCGAGCCAGGTACAGTGAAATGGGTTCTGATTCAGCCGAGCTCTTGGTTACTGAACTGATTCTTTATCTGAACTAAAATGTCCATTGTGAGATATTAAAATTAAAACCAGCAACAAGATTAACTTAAAGGTAACGAACTCTCTCGACAGGGCTCCTGTTACTAGAAGTTTCACTTAAGGTGCTCATTTCATTCTCTGCGGAGCTTGTGCTGTAATACAAAGTGGGGACTGCGGCTCCTGTGAATTAGGAGAGGGGGCTCCAACACCCCAGAGCGGGGCTGTCCAGTCCTGTTCCTCAGGGGGCCCCTGTGCATCTCTACCGATTTTCCAGTTCCCTTTAAAACAGCACCTGAAGAGTTGGGAATAGCAGTTAAACTGGTCCTGCAGACACACTGCCCAGTCCTTCCAGGAACTGGACTGGACAGCCCTACAGACACACTGCCAAGTCCCTCTAGGACTGGGCAGCCCTGCAGACACACTGACCAGACCCTCCAGGACCAGGACTGGACAGCCCTGCAGACACACTGACCAGGTCTTCACCTCTGCCAGGAGAGCAAGGGCACAGAGCTCCAGACTCACACTCCCCCCGAGCCCTTAACAGCCTAACAGAACTAAATTACCGGGCCGTCTGGACCAGAGCGACACTGTTCTTCAGATATTCAGGTGGTGGACAGCGAGGCTCTCCTGTCCCCCAGTTCCCTCGTCTCAACACATTAATGTCTGGCCCCCAGAACTAGCAAAGGGGCTCCCAGCTCTGGTACTGGGGTGCCAGTCTGCCTGCAGCTTTCCTAGATCTCTTTAAATCAGCAGCACCTAAAGAAAGGGGAGAAGGTGTTAACTGGGTTCGATTGAGCCAGTAACGAGCTGAGTGAGGTCGTTAAGCAAACATGCAGACATACCTGCTGTCCACGTCTGGTACTTTCAAATCACTGAGTTCCCTGGATCAAGGTCCCCCCCCCCACAAAAAGTGCAGGCCACGATCACACAGAACCACCCCCTGCAGCACAAAAACCACCACGTGTGTTTTTTTTAAACGTTTATCGTTTTTATTATTTACATCTTTGTGTAAAAGACTGACAGGGTTAGTGCGCACACCAGGAAAAAAAAAAACACAACGAAAACATACCAAGAGAGGAAAAGTGGAAGAGAGCGACAAGGGACAGGAAGTGACCTGCTGGGACAGAGAGATCAGGGAGGACAGACGTCACACTACAGGGCACAGAATGGGAGATCCAGTCCCGGAGACGTGAGACCTCTGCTGGCCACACAGCAGCTCGGGACTAGCTCTGACAGAGAAGGTTAAATGACAAAGGTTTTAATGAGCGCAAGAGTGAAGCCTGTTCCAGCAGCACAATCCTGACGGCCAATTAGCGTTCTCAAAGTGTAGTGGGGATGAAGCCTTCTGGAGAGCTGGGAATTAATGCTCGGAGTCAAGGGGCCCACTGAACTGGGGGGGGTTCTGCACACAAAGGGTTGGCACCCAGGGACTAAAGGGGGTAAACAGGTCCAATTAAGGCCTAAAGAGAAGTTTCTCACTTCACTGGTCTCAACCTGTAAGCAATGTTAAAAGGGCCAGGTCACACTGTAACCCTACAGTCCAGAGATCACCGGTCCAGTCTGGGTCACACTGTAACCCTACAGTCCAGAGATCACTGGTCCAGTCTGGGTCACACTGTAACCCTACAGTCCAGAGATCACTGGTCCAGTCTGGGCCACACTGTAACCCTACAGTCCAGAGATCACTGGTCCAGTCTGGGCCACACTGTAACCCTACAGTCCAGAGATCACTGGTCCAGTCTGGGTCACACTGTAACCCTACAGTCCAGAGATCACTGGTCCAGTCTGGGCCGGGTCACACTGTAACCCTACAGTCCAGAGATCACTGGTCCAGTCTGGGCCACACTGTAACCCTACAGTCCAGAGATCTCTGGTCCAGTCTGGGTCACACTGTAACCCTACAGTCCAGAGATCACTGGTCCAGTCTGGGCCGGGTCACACTGTAACCCTACAGTCCAGAGATCGCTGGTCCAGTCTGGGTCACACTGTAACCCTACAGTCCAGAGTCCTCCCTGTTCTGTGCCTTGTGTTTGGGGATCCGGAACTACTGAACTATCCGGGACCTTTCTATTCCAGACGATTTCCCACTAGTCTGCTGGGATACCGCCGGCAAGCACCCCTGGCAGCAGAAAAGATGCTTTGCTAGTCAAAAGAAAATAAACGTTCTAAGCCGCTGGTCTACAATTATTATTTTGTTTTTAATTAGGAAAAGAAAACCTAGAGTCACGAAAGCGGTTAACTGGTTATTCTCGAGCAGTTATAAAACAAAAGGGACCCCAGTGATAACTGGGGGACTTGTGTCTTGATCTCCCCAAAATTAAGGGGAGAAACTCGGGGGACCCGTGACATTAAAACGCTCCGCCACCCTTTCGAACCCATGTGACAGGAACCGATCCTGCCATCGCGAACACAAACCGACCCGAGACACGGCTTCGTTTATGCTTTTTTAAAAAAAAAAAACTGCCGCCTGGCTGGTGGCGACTGCCGAGTGGAGGAGGGGTCGGGGGTCACAGCCGGGAGGTTGAGGGTTCGAGTCCCCGAGGCGTCAGCCCCCGAGCGAGAGACTTCACTGGGATCGCTCTAGTAAAAGGCCCAGTGTACGAGTGGGTACAAACGCACACGGCTTTGGATAAAACAGGCCGTCCGATGACACAAGGCCGGCAAGTGGCGGGGATTCGTGGGACAGGGGAAGAAATGAAGAGCCCGCACGCGCCCCCTCCCTCCCTGCGCCTCTCCCCCCTCCTCGACGGCTCAACGAGCAGCAGACGCAGCATGGACACAGGAAGTCTCTCCACACGTGTCACAAACTGCAGGAAGTGACAGGACACACAGGGCTGCTGTCGCTCCCGGGCACCGCAATCCAGCTTTTCCTGGGATCTCAAATTCCCTCCCATCTTCCAGTTTTCTTCCCAGCTAATTCCTTAACGGAGCCCCAAAGATGACCTTTCAGTCCCCCACCCCACCCCCCTCAGATTCAATTTCAAGTAAGGCGCAGGTTGCTCTTTAACGAGAACCCTAACCGAGGAACCTGCAAGTTTCCAATTAAGCAATTAACAGGACAAAGAGTTAACTGGAAGCCCTCATCAGCTCAACGACTGGAGAAGCGGGTCACCACAGCAACCTCTCCACGGCCCTTAAGAACGGTGAGAAATGCTGTCAGTTCGAAAGCAGCAGGGCTGCCTTACAATAATGCAGTTTTCGGAAATACAGTATTCCAGGGGAGCTGGGCACCTTTCTGTCGCAGGAGACACTGGCCCTGTAAACATCTGCTTCAGGAGGGAACAGCAGCCCTGCAGTCCCCAGCGCGGCCACTCGGAACGCATGTGGACACCGCAAAATGAGCTTTTGGAAAAAAACAAATCAAAGAAACGTTTGACCAGCGTCTGAAGAGCTCTGTTCTTCCCAAGCAAACAAACAAACAAAACAAAAAAAATCTGGTACTATCTCAGGTCATAAATTATGCTCTTGTTTTTCTTTACTTCCATAATGTGTTTTTTTTCTTTTAAAAACATCAGACAAATAATAGTGACAATCGTAATAATAATAATAATAATAAAAATTACAGTTAAAAAAAAATCGCACAGTCCGTTCTGAAAGTAGAGACAGTGTTATAAAAGCCCTCGGAGGCCCGGCTCGGCTCGGCACCGACGACCTTCGGGATCAAACACACGATCCTCTTGGATAACCCCCCAGCTCTCCGGGAATCCTACGGCTGCGTGGAGCGGTAGGAGGAGCGGGTTCTCCCGGATCTGTCCGCGCTCGGGAAGAGTCCGGAAAACAGGAAGATGTTGCCTTGCCCCCCCCCAGTGCGAGGAACAGGCGAGCTAGCGGTGTCCAGGAAAAAAAAACCACAAATCCTGCGGCGAGTCTTGGCTCTTCTTCCGGGACAAATCCCGTCTTGGTGGCTTTGAATGTTGTTCCTCTGCCCTTTTCTTACAGCCCTGGGAATTAGCCCCGGCGCTTTCTCCCGGTTTCCCTGCAAATAACACTTAAAACCCAGACGGAACAGGAACCTTGGAGCTCGGGCTGAGAGAAGGCCTCCCGAGGAGGGAAGGGTTGTAGCGCGACACCCCCAGAGAAAGTCACGGTAGTCTTCCCGGAAGGGGGGGTGCTCGCCCACCCCCAAGGACAATCGGCACATTCAACAGGAAAATAAAACGGGCACGACACTGCGGAACAATCCTGTATGCTACTGTACGCTGTATGGCTGACCGTAACAACACTTACTGCGAAAGGCGCTATATAAACAACAAGGAGCGACTGAATCAGAGCGGGAACGTGATTGGAGAAGGACGCGGGAGCCGGCGCCGGTGGGAGTGTGTGGGGGTCCGTGGGTGCGCACTGGGGTCTCGCTGTACGACCGCCAACAGGCGCACGGTGAGGAGCCACAACGCCAAGCGCTCTTCGTGGGGGGGGGTTGCGCGGGGCAGCTGGTGCGGCGCAGCCGGGCTCCGGAAACCGCAGGGCTGGCAACACCCTGTGAGTGAGTGAAGAACTCCGCGCTGGGAGCACTGGTTCCCAGTGCAGCTGTTACCCAGGGCCTCGGGTCCCTGACCTGCTCTGATCCGCCCCGGAGCGGGGCTGCAGGCTCACCTCGAGGGCCCGCTTCGAGCCCGCCGGACCCGAGGGGCCGACCCGCTCCGCCGGAAGACACGCGCGCGAGCGCACCAACACGCACACGCGGGCCGTGCGCGCAAACTGGGTGGGGGGGGGGGAGAAACATACTGATGTCGACAAGGGGCTGAGGAAGAGAGAGCCGAGGAGGTGGCGAAGAGGGCGGAGAGAGAGAGAGAGAAAACGACAACGCACAGAGGAAAGACTTCAAAATACCTGAATCCTTAAAAACTGAAAAAGAAAATCTAGAGCCCCTAATTACTGGTACGAGAAAACCTTTATGGGGGCCGGCACCGCGGGGGCTCTCGGGCGCGCCTTCACTGCGCGAGTCCGCCGCTTCAAGCCTGGGCTGGCGTAGCATCATCGTCATCTTCATCGTCATCATCATCATCATCGGCGTGGTTCCCCTCGCCGCGGTTACGACAGCGGTTTCTCGGGCCCAGGCCCGGCGGCGCCGGTCTTCCTGGCGGCGATGAAGGCCATGCCGTGAGTCCGGAAGTGCGTGCTGAGGTCGGCCGCCCTCTCGAACCGCCGGCCGCACACGCGGCAGGCCAGCCGCTCCTCCCCGTCCTCGCCCTGCGCGGCGCCGGGGAGGAGCGTGGGGGAGCCCGGGGACGAGGCGGAGGAGGGCTGGTCGCCGGACCCGCCCCCGGAGGCCGCGGAGGCGCCGGCGGCCGAGCCGGGCCCCGAGGAGCCGGAGCCGTCGCCGGCGTCCCGGACCCGGTGCGTTATGAAGCGGTGGCGGTTGAGGGAGACGTGCGAGGTGAAGCAGGCGCCGCACTGGGAGCACTGGTGCGAGGAGGCGTCCGTGCGGTGCTGGGGCAGGTGGCGCAGGAAGTCCTCGCGGTCCGGCGTGGCGAAGCCGCACGACACGCAGCGGAAGGGCCCGCGCTCCGGGGAGGCCGGGGGGCCTCGCGGCTTCTTCACCGGGCTGCCGCCCCTGTCCCCCGCGGCCCCCCGCCCGCCTCCTTCCTCCCCTTCCTCCTCCTCCTCCCCGCCGCCGCCGTCGCCCGAGCCGAGCCCCATCTCGGCCTCCGAGGAGCTGTCGGCCGAGCCCCGCCGGGAGGACCCCACGGGAGCGCCCCGCTTCCGGGAGGCCGGCACCCCCCCCTGGTGGAACGAGAGAAGAGAGGAGGTGAAGCTCTGCCCGCGGCCCTCAGGCTCGTCCCTCTCTCTCGATCGGAGCCCGTATTCAACCCTGTAACTGTGTGATCACCCCGTCTCCTTATTATGACTACTACACCGCTCACACCCGACTCCACTGTGTACTTCCTGTTTGAAACCTCATCATAAATAACCAACACACTTCCAGTCGAAAACCTTCCCACTTTCTATCTCAGTAACGGTGTTAACCTGTCAAAAATAAGGTCCAGTTTCACTCGGAAAGAGAGAGGGCACAGGTCTCTTACAACACACTGCAGCCCACCTGTAGCCCTAACATAGCCAGAACCCCTCCTCACACTGCCCTGACACAGAGAGAGGACTGCTGATGGCAGACAGGTGCACAGAGAGGTGGGGAAGGCTGGGCTCACCTCAGGGTCCCCAGGCTGCCTGCCCGCACTCTGATCCCTGGTTCTGATTCCATGGCGGACCCGGATGTGTTTCTCCAGGATCAGCCGACTGCTGAATGTCCTCTTGCCTTCTGTACAGTACCTGCAAGACACATCAGCACAGTGAAGACCAGGCCGGGCAGACTGGACCAGACCGGACACACACAGAGCTCAGCACACCGGACCAGACCAGACCAGACCAGACCAGACCAGACCAGACCAGACCAGACCAGACACACACAGCAGAGCTCGACAACACACTGGACCAGACCAGACACACACAGCAGAGTTTGGCACACCGGACCAGACTGAACACACACACAGAGCTCGGCACACTGGACCAGACCGGACACACACAGAGCTCGGCACACTGGACCAGACCGGACACACACAGAGCTCGGCACTCTGGACCAGACCGGACACACACAGAGCTCGGCACACTGGACCAGACCGAACACACACACAGAGCTCGGCACACTGGACCAGACCGGACACACACACAGAGCTCGGCACACTGGACCAGACCGGACACACACACAGAGCTCGGCACACTGGACCAGACCGGACACACACTGAGCTCGGCACTCTGGACCAGACCGGACACACACAGAGCTCGGCACTCTGGACCAGACCGGACACACACAGAGCTCGGCACACTGGACCAGACCGGACACACACAGAGCTCGGCACTCCGGACCAGACCGGACACACACAGAGCTCGGCACACCGGACCAGACCGGACACACACAGAGCTCGGCACACCGGACCAGACCGGACACACACAGAGCTCGGCACGCCGGACCAGACCGGACACACACAGAGCTCGGCACGCCGGACCAGACCGGACACACACAGAGCTCGGCACTCTGGACCGGACCGGACACACACAGAGCTTGGCACTCTGGACCGGACCGGACACACACAGAGCTCGGCACGCCGGACCAGACCGGACACACACAGAGCTCGGCACGCCGGACCGGACCGGACACACACAGAGCTCGGCACTCTGGACCGGACCGGACACACACAGAGCTCGGCACTCTGGACCAGACCGGACACACACAGAGCTCGGCACTCTGGACCAGACCGGACACACACACAGAGCTCGGCACACTGGACCAGACCGGACACACACAGAGCTCGGCACACCGGACCAGACCGGACACACACAGAGCTCGGCACACCAGACCAGAATGAGCTTGGCCAGCAGAGGGCTCGAGGGCAGTGCACTCACTGGCAGTGGAAGACACGCTTGATCCCTTCGTGGTTGACGCGCACATGGCGCCGCAGGCTGGGGGCGGAGCAGAAGGATCTCTCACACAGGCGGCACGGGAACTTCTTCACAGACTGCGCACAGACACAGAGGAGAGACTCACTGTGAGCAAGTACAGCTCAGGAGGAGGGGGCATGAGGGTTACTCTCCAGCTCAGATGATGATGAAGGAGTGTTCATGTGAAGATACAGAGGAGCTGGACTAAGTGTCTGTACAGTGACTCTCCAGCTCTGATGGTGATGAAGGAGTGTTCATGTGAAGATACAGAGGAGCTGGACTGAGTGTCTGTACAGTTACTCTACAGCTCTGATGATGATGAAGGAGTGTTCATGTGAAGATACAGAGGAGCTGGACTGAGTGTCTCTACAGTTACTCTCCAGCTCTGATGATGATGAAGGAGTGTTCATGTGAAGATACAGAGGAGCTGGACTGAGTGTCTCTACAGTTACTCTCCAGCTCTGATGATGATGAAGGAGTGTTCATGTGAAGATACAGAGGAGCTAGACTGAGTGTCTGTACAGTGACTCTCCAGCTCTGATGATGATGAAGGAGTGTTCATGTGAAGATACAGAGGAGCTGGACTGAGTGTCTGTACAGTGACTCTCCAGCTCTGATGATGAGGAGTCTGACCTTGCCATGCTCCTTCCTCATGTGAGCGATGTACTCGTCCCTCTCTGTGTAGCGCGTCTGGCACTGGCGGCAGCTCCACTCTGAGGGAAGAGGCCGGCGGGGGGGTCGGCTGGCCCGGGCCTCGGGGGAGCTGGGGGGCTCCTCTTCCTCCTCGTCCTCGGCCCCCTCCCCCTCCTCCTCTTCCTCCTCCTCCCTCCCCCTCTCCGTGCCTTCCTCCCCATCCGAGCTGCTCTGACGCGGCTCTGACTTCATGGACCGGCTGGGCTTGGGGGCGGAGGCGGGGGGCGGGGCGAGGCCGGGGGAGGGAGAGGGGGGCTCCTGCTTCACCGACAGTCCACGGTGAACCGTCTGCGAGGGGGGAGAAAGACCAAGCAGCTGTAGCAGCATTCACTCACAGTCATGTGACCACAGCAACAGGCTAGCTCATGCTCCATGTTCATTTATCCTGGGACAGACAGAGAGCTTAAAGGAGCCCAAGTCACACCAAGATCTGTTATATATAGCCCATATGAAACAGTGAATTCTGTCAGTGTGTGTTGCTTTTTGTACCTTGATGTGCTCCATCATGGAACCTTTCTGCGCATAGAGCTTGGTGCAGTCAGGACACTTGAAGACGTGCACCTTCTGCTTGGCCAGATGGGTGTCGAAATGCATGTAAAGCAAGGGCTTCTGGGTGAAGACGGTGTCACACATCACACACTTGAAGATCATCCTAGGGGAGAGAGGCATAGAGCGGGGTTAGAGAAAATAAAAGTATCTATAAACTGTTTATATATGACTTATATAAGCTGCACCTGCAATAACTTCATCGCAATTTTCAAAACAGTTACTGGTTCACGCTAACAGTCAAGAAAGGCAAGTTAAATATCTAGAGCACAGTAGGGAGGAAGGCCAGAAAGTGACTGAGCACATAGAGAGAAAGAATGACAATTAAACCAGATCAATAGTAGTAGAGTAGTAGATACAGATAAACAAATAGACAAACAGCCATGTTAAAAGATACAGAGAGTGTCTCATTAACAGGTACAAGACAACAGAGATACACACAGGGACAGACAAACAGGTACAGATACAGAGATCAGACACAGGGACAGACAAAAAGGTACATAGACATGACCCCACAAACTAATTTCTAGGTACAGACAGAGTTCAGAGACAGGGAAGGACAAAGAAAGTACACAGCACCCAGAGACAGGGACAGAAGAAGGACAGACACACAGACAGGCGAAGGACAGACACAGATCAGAGACAGGGACAGGCGAAGGACAGACACAGATCAGAGACAGGGACAGGCGAAGGACAGACACACAGACAGACGAACAGGTACAGACGGAGGCGGCGACGTACTTGGCCTGCGTGGTGCCGAGAGCCGGGTGCTGGGTGCTGATGTGGGCGTGGGCACTGGGGGCCGATTTGAAGGCCATGGGGCAGGTGGGGCACTTGTGGAAGACCTCGCAGTGCGCTGTCTGGATGTGTGACTTTATGGAGCTCAGACCCCCGAACACCACCTGGCAGCTGGAGCACCTGGGGGGGGGCATCGATCAAACCAATCAAACACAGGTCAAAGGTCACGCCTATCAGGTCAGATCTAACTAACCATCACGCAGTTGACCCAGTTTGTTTGGCTTCTCTAACCGCACATCTTTGAAAGAACCCAGGGAAGGGCAGCTCTAGTCCCATAGCACTGGATAAACACCTAAACATTCTCAGACAAAGGACTATACCAATCATGGAATTAAGATCAAGGAAACCAGGCCCCATGGGCACATGAGCTAACCATGTGAGGTCTCCATGGCCAATAATCTCCTTCATCATCATCTGAGCTGTAGAGTCACTGTAGAGACACTCAGTCCAGCTCCTCTGTATCTTCACATGAACACTCCTTCATCATCATCATCATCATCATCATCAGAGCTGGAGAACATTTCCCTTTACCTCCCCGTGACCCTCCTGACTAGACTGACCTCTATATCCCATGATGCTTCCACTCTCGCTACAGTCACCCGACTGGCCCCATAACTTATTACAGCGGATTCCTCCCTCCACACCACCAGTTCTAGAGTCACTTCTTTTTTTAAGCTGAGTAGCCGGTCAAAAGACACGCTGTCTTCAACAACCCGTGCAGAGGTCAACCTAAAGAAAAGTGATGATGATGATGACGGTCTTATCTGCACCGGGCCAACAAAGAAAGAACCTCCAGGCCCGAGGCCCGGAGATCCGTACTTGTATCCGATCCGCCGGGCGAAGTGGAGGCAGGCCTCCTCCAGGTGGGTCTGGAAGCTGGCGGGCCGGGCGATGCCGCCGCACTCGGGGCACACGTGGGGCGAGCGGTGCTTGTGGATGCGCTGGTGGGCGGCCGCGCTGCAGGGGTTGGGCAGCATCATCGCCGGGGAGCACACCATGCAGCTCTGCGGGTGACAGAGGGGGGGAGGGAGATGCCGCATGAGGGCTCCGGAGGCGTGTGGCGCGCGCGTGTGTGTGTGTGTGACGGGGACACGAGGGGCCAGCGGGACCTACCGTGCTGGAGGCGGCCTTCACCTCCTGGAAGTGGCCCACCAGCTCGGCCTTGCCCCCGAACTGCGCCCTGCACTCGGGGCACTTGAAGTTGTGGTACTGCAGCACCTCCCCCTTCTTGCAGGGCAGGGGCAGCACAGCCTGCGGCCCCTCGGGGACCCTGCGCCCGGGGCCTGGCTGGGGCGCGGGGGCTCCCTCCTTGGCCGGGCTGGGGGCCACGAGGGTCGTGGCCGCGACCGAGCCCCCCCCCGCCCTGCTCCCGGGAGCTGCAGAGGAGGAGGAGAGAGAAGAGGAGGAGATGGAGGGGGACAGCACACCTAGGAGGAAACACAAATACCAGTTTCTTTCTGGGCTGAAACTTCTCCATTTAGATAAAAGGGTAGGCGGGCACAGCGATAACAGCAGACATGCAGCTAGACTGACATACAGGGCGACACCGACACTGATAGGTACAGACAGACACAGAGAGACAGAGAGACAGAGAGACAGAGAGACAGAGAGACAGAGAGACAGAGAGACCAGGTGGATGCTGCACATTGGTGGTGGTGGGGGGGATCCCCATTACCTGTAAAGCGCTTTGAGTGGAGTGTCCAGAAAAGCGCTATATAAGTGTAAGCAATTATTATTATTATTATTATTATTATTATTATTATTATTATTACTTACAGACCGTTAACAGATACAGATAAGGGTCAAAGGGGTCTAAAGAGAACCAGGCGTCTGAAGTGGATAAAGATGGACAGGCAACAGACAGGAAGGTGAAGACTGACCCTCGCAGACAGACTGGGCGAGAACACCCTCCTCCCTCACCTATGGGCACAGTGTCCTGCTGGCCAATCATCTGCTCCACGGTGACGGGCCGCATGACCAGGTGGGAGCACTGCATCACCAGGCCCCGCTCCTTGTGCTCGCGGGCGTGGAGCAGCAGGCTGCACTTGTTGAAGAAGGCCAGCCGCTTGGCGCAGTGGTTGCAGGTGACCTCGATGCGCAGGGAGCGCCGGTCGTAGTGCCGGGCCAGGCTGCGCTCCAGGGCGAAGGCGTCGCCGCACTCCAGGCAGCGGTAGCCGTTGGCGGGGAGGGGCAGGCTCCACTCCGGGGGCGGCGGGGTGGACAGGTCGGGCCGGTAGCTGGGCAGGAGGTTCTTGCTGTTGAGGATCTTGTTGAAGGCCTCTACCAAGCTGGACTGGCTGCGGGAGATGACCGCGCCGCTGCTGTTGACGATGGATGCGGGTTTGGAGGCCATGACCACCTGGGTCCCGTTGACGGTCTTCTGGGTAACCGAACGCACGGTAATCCCACCGCTGACACCAAATTTGGCTGGGGCAGAGGAGGAGGAGGAAGGGGAGGATGAGGCGATGGGGAGCGCGGTGGCTTTGGTTATTGTGATGGCGGCCGCCGCCACGCTGGCCGGCGTCCTGGTTTTCTCCGCGGAAGAGGAAGACTGGGCCGCCGCGGCCATCTTGGTCTGAGCTTTGCTGGCCGCCACCAGCATCGCAGTGCTGGCGTCCTGGAGGGTCGAGACGGGAAACACGGGGCCCTTCGCTCGCTGCTGCAGCTGCTGCTGCTGGTTGGCCGACCTGGCCGAGAGAGCGTCCGTCGTCTTCCTGGACTTGCCGGAGGCCGCCGTCCTGCGGCCGGTCCCGGGCGGCTGCTGACCGGAGGCTTTCCTCTGCGCGGCGCCCGCCTTGGCGGGGTCCGCCCCCCTGCCGCCTGCCGCCGGAGCCACCCGGGTCACGGTGCGGGTGATGACCCCCGTCTCGGTCTTGACGGTTTTGATCCGGACCTTTAGAGGCCGGGAGGCGGCGGCGGCGGCGGCGGTGCCGGGCGGAGGGACCGAAGAGGGGGCTGGCCGCGTCAGGGACCTGCCGGTGGGGCTCAGACCCTCCCCGCCCGGCGGCTCCTTCTCCCGCACGCTCTCTCCTTCTGCCTCTCCATCCTCCACTTCCATCCCCTCCTGCTCCTCTTCCTCCTCCTCCTCCTCCTCTTCTTCTTCTTCACTCCCCATCGCCTTGCGGGGTTTGCTGATCCCGAGACTGCTCTTCCGCGCTCCCGTCTCCTCCGTTAGCATCTCTTCCCCCTCTGTCTCTTCTCCGTCTTCCTCCTCCCTCGTCCGGTCCCCTTCCCTCCCCGCCGCCGGACCGCCCGCAGAGGAAGAGGAGGCGTTTTCCTTCCCGGTGACGGAGGTGGAGTCGGCGTTTGCGGAAGACGCCGCCGAAGCCGTGACGCCAAAGCCGACGTCCGTCGCGCCTGCGGAGCCGGAATTCGGGATTTCTGCATCCGGGCTTTCCGGGGAGTCGCGTTCCTCTATCACGTGCTCGGTGTTTTTATCCCGGGATCCGAGGGCTTCCTCCAGGCCGGCGCGCGGGGAGAGCCAGGGGTGGCCGGCGGGTGGGGAGGAGGGGGAGGAGCCGGGAGGGGAGGGGGGCGCGTCTTTGGGGTAGCCTTCTCCCCCTCCTCCCGAAGGGCCGGGCTCGGGGGAACGGGGCGTGAGGAGGGGGCTTTTGCTTCTGGGGGATCCCGGAGGAGAGCGGGGAAGCGGGGCACGGGGAGAGGCGGCTGGAGAAGGACGGGCTGGGAGCAGGCCGGGGGAATCGGGGCTCTCCTGGATGACAAGGGGGCTCCCCAGATCCGGCTCGGTGTCGGAATCGTCGGAGTCCAAGTGCCGGAACGGGGACGCCCCTCCCTGCGCCGGACCTCTCTGGACCTGGGTCCCGTTGAAGGGCGAGGAAGAGGAGGAGGAGGAGGGAGGCGGGGGGGGCGAGAGGGAGGGGGCCAGATGGGGCGACCCGGCGCCTGCGGGGTTCGGGGGTATGTGCAAGTTAACCGCAGCGAGGTGGGCGGGGGGCGAGGAGGAGTGGGGGGCTGCGACGGGCTTGGGAGGGGGGAAGAAAGCAGAGGACATGTCCACCGCGGCGCCGGGGACGAGTTCAGACCCAGGGTGGGCAGGAAAAGGGGAAGATGAAGAAGAAGGGGGAGACACTCCAGGCGCCTTCGCCTGGTCCTCCAGTCCTTCCGAGAGACTGTCGTGCAGCTGTAACTGCTGCTGCTGCTGCAGGAGAAGCATTTTCCGGGCTTTCCCCATGGGATCAGCGGGACTCTGGGCCATCAGCGGCTTCAGCCGGTTGAAGATGTTCACGCCCTGTTTGCTGCCGACGCCCCCGGAGTTCGCGACAGCGTTCTCGGGGGTCTTGGGGGAACAGGGCGCCCACAGCTCCCCGTTGGAGACCTGGGAGGAGCCGGGGGGCCTGAGGGCCGCGTCAGAAGGCCCCGAACCCGCCCCCACAGCCAGGGCCGCCGCCGCCGCCGCCGCCGCCGCCCCGAACCCATTGTGGATCAGCACCGCCGGTTCCGAAGGCGCCACCATGGCCGGGCCGGCCAGCCCCGGCAGCCGGGGGCCCAGGCGGGACCCTACGACGACCCCGCCGTCTCGGTCGGGCTCGGCCTCCATGTCCCCGAAGGCCTCGGGCCGCACGCGGTTCTTCACGATCACGCTGACCACGGAGGGGTCGGGCTGGGGCGCCGGCAGCTGGACATTCTGGGGGTGTGGCTGCTGCTGCTGCTGATGGTGGTGCTGATGGTGGTGATGTTCTGGGGGGCTTGCGGGCCGGAGAGGGGATACCCCTCCTCCACCGACCACTGCTACGCCTGTAGCCCCCCCCCCTCCTCCTCCTCCTCCACCCCCCTGCTTGACAATGCTCCCATGGTTGCCGTGGTGACCCTCGGACTCATCCGGCGCGGACTGGATGGCTTCTTTGGCGTCGATGTCGGGGATGTCAAAAGCCGCCAAGAGGTCGTCAAAATCTGGGGTCTTCATGTCCCCCATTCCGGGATAGCGGACAGAAACTGCAGAGAGGAGAGGAGACAAGGACCTGTCACAGATATGTCCTCTCACACGTGCCTGCGTGTCCTCTGCAAATGTCATCGCAAGGGAGTCCAGATCACCGGCACCAGGCTCTCAAGAGGGAGCTGCAGGTGAATCAGACCGCCGTGCGCTGGGAGTGCGATGGCTAACGCGCACACCTGGGGCTGGACCGGTCAGCTGTGCGCAGGACACCTGGCCGGCCATGGCACAAAATCAGTTTCAAATTTCCCCTTTTCGACTTCATGCTGCTCTTCTCTCCCCAGACTACACAGATTCTTGAACGACCTTCAGAAAGAGCTACTTACGCCACCGGCCCTTTTAAAACCAGCAGCCCGGAAGATGTGAGTGAGGCCGAATCCACCCTGTGTCTTCTGACGCATCACACAGGGTAGAATCGGCTCCACACCCCCCCCGTCCCGACAGCACCTGCCTGCCGCTGCCACATACCGAGAGACATCGCCGCCCTCCTGATCACGGCAAAGACCAGCTCCCTGTATACCGCTCATTTCGGAGCTGGCACCTCCCAGCACACTTGACACTGGACTGTGAACAGGCGCCGTCCTTCGGATGAGACGTAAAACCGAGCTCCTCACTCTCTGTGGTCATTAAAAATCCCAGGGCGTTTCTCGAAAAGAGTAGGGGTGTAACCCCGGCGTCCTGGCCAAATTCCCCATTGGCCCTGACCAATCATGGCCTCCAAATAATCCCCATCTATGAATTGGCTTCATTACTCTCCTTTCCTCCCTACTGAGAGCTGGTGTGTGGGGAGTGTTCTGGCTGCCATCGCATCATCCAGGTGGGGCTGCACATTGGTGGTGGTGGAGGGGAGTCCCCATTACCTGTAAAGTGCTTTGAGTGGAGTGTCCAGAAAAGCGCTATATAAGTGTAAGCAATTATTATTATTATTATTATTATTATTATTGTTATTACTTGCAGAGGGAGAGATTCTTTCACAGCCCAGCAGAAACGCTACGGCCATCCACTTCCAAACCACTGCAGCCAGCTCGGGGCCACAGGGGAGCTGGGGCCTCTCCTGGGTACAAGGCAGGGTACCACCCTGGACGGGACGCCGGTCCATCACAGGGCAGACACCCTCGCACTAGGACCGCTTTTACCCAGAAGCCAATGAACCCGCCAGCGTGTCTTTGGACTGTGAGAGGAAACCGGAGCGCCCAGGGGGAAACCCACAGGAACACAGGGAGAACACGCAGACTCCACACAGACAGCAGCCCCGATCCGAATCTGAACCGAGGTCCCCTGCGCTGTGGGGCAGCGATGTTAATCACTGCGCCACCGTGCTGCACGGTATCACCACGCATTGCAAAGAAATAAAACTCCGATCCTGATCCCGGAGGGTCTGAGGATATTCAATCCAACTGTAAGGACTTATCCAGCCCCCTGCTTGGTTTAAATTTCACAATTAGGCCCAGCTTTCCGTATGCTGGAACTCTAAATCCTGCAGGTTCTCTTAGCTGCCCCTGGCAAGGAATAGCAGGAACATCCTGACAAAAGGATCTGAAAGTACAATGTCCATTTCACTACCCATTTTAACTGCCCTGTAATTAATTTAGAATAAACTACAAGAAAACAGTCAATTATTTTACTTCAGATCTTTTATCTGTAAATCGTTTAGTCGTTAAATAAAAAGGAATAAAATAACATTTTCACATATGCGCTCTGCTAGCGGCTTATGCATGGATCGTGAGTTAGACTCCGCGATGAGTCGGGAGCGCAGAATTGGACCGGGACTAGTCCACTGGACAACAGTCATAAAGCTCCCCACCAAAGCGAAGGAATTATTTTTCATCCTGTTGAGAAATCAGCACAGTCGAGGGTACAATATGCCTGTACTGGCATATATACATATATATATCCACTCTTGTGAAAAAGACGTGGAAAGGTTTCACGTCTTTTACGAAAAAAAACGTGGAAAATTCAGTCCCGCGGGCTGTGCAGGGAACGGACGGGGGCACATTATTTCGGAACATGAGATCGATCACATTATTCGGCTGAACCCCGCAAACTCTAAAACTCGACGTCATGATCCACCACCTCCGAAGGATCAATAATATCCATCACAGACAGCCGCGCCGAGCCGCTCTCGGAAAAGGTGTTTCGAGGGCAAGCGTGAACCGCTGAGCGCACGTACTTTCCGGATGGGGCGAGTACGGGTTCCTGCGAACACAATCTTAGGGCTTGCACTTGTAAACGCACCCGGATGAAACCGTTTAATTCCGCCGGTTTCGTGCGATATTTCGGGGAGGGAGGGAGTGGAATTCATGCCGTGGCCAAAGTTTTTTTTCTCCTCCTCCTCCGCCGCCGCAGCCATCAGGGACGGATCTGAGAGGGAGTATCTGGAGGAAGAATGCGGGCGTTTTAACAGACGAAAATGAGGTTTCGACTGCACTTCGGTGGGGGAGAGGCAGTCAGTGCGGGGTTAGGAACTGCTATCTACACTTTGGGGTGCGGAAGAGCGCTGCCCGCCCGGGGTTTCGGGGTGAAATATTGTGTTTGTTTACCTGCCTGCGAAATTCCTGTGTCTCCAACCTCCCGTCGCTGCGCCTGAGTTTCCCGTCACCTGATGGGGACAGGTCCTGTCAGATTCACGCTGCCTCTTCTCCGGCACTGGAGAATCCGTATTTCGAGGCTTTGTTTACTTTTAATAAAATAAACTAAAAATGTATTAACCTCTTTCTGTCACATCACACCGCCTGTTTGTGTTTTATTACTGCCCGTGGTTTTTTTTATGTGTACATCAAGCCGACGTTAATTTTTTGCTCTTCCGAGACTCCACTCTGACGCGGACTAAAGCCCGAAGGAGAGCCCGCCCCTGGGTCGATAGAAAATGGGCGTTGATTGGCGGAATAGAAGATCCCTCATAGTATCCCCGCCTTTACTGTTAGTATGCTAACTGCGATTGGTCAACGTGTGTGTCTGTTAAAAGTGTAAGGTCAGGGTAGCTAATACGACATCAGAGGTTACCAAGAGTTTAAAAGTTAAAGGGCGAGGAAATTACGCCATTTTGGTCCTACTGGCGACCCGTGCAGTAACGTGTATCCAGAGCCAAAATGGCGGAAAGACGGCTTTTATTTCTAAAGAAATTACCTTCTGTATTTGCGAGATTGAGGTATAATTGCACTGAAGTCGCTAAGGAAAAAATACATGCTCTGTAACCATACATATACGAGTCGTTTTCTTATATTTTAATTTTAGTATTGCCCGCTTTAAAATGCGTGCCCTATCCCAGCTCGTCCGTCGGCTGACAGCGACGGTCGCTCCGCTGGGGTTGTACGAGTACCACGACTCCGTTTTCAAAAGCCCTTCAAAAACACTTTTCCTTGCGTTTCCTTAGGACCATAAGAAAACTTTAAAAGGAGAGGAAGCCAACCGACCGATTCAGCTCGTTTGAGTTAGTAGCCGTAACCATTCTGAGGATCTTAATCGAACCGTGTTGAAAGAAACAGGGCACTGGCTTCAACGGTATGGCTGTATAGCTTGTTTCACACTCCCACGACACTTTGCGTAAAGATGCAGTTCCAAGAGATTTCCGCTGGGTGTCTCAGCAGGCTTTGCAGTTATACATTTAGTATTTACCATTACTGAAGAACAGAATCAATTTTGCTGCGATCAGTTAAACAGGTAGTGTTGAAGTATTTTAAAGATCATCTGTGATGTAAATGTGGGGACCATATTCGAGAGCTCTCTTGAAGATGTTTACCTTCCATCACTGCTGAACAATTAGCAGGTGTTGCCCCCGATTCGCGACAGGTGACCGAGATCGCTGGTTCCCAAACCCATGAAAATCCCGCGGTTTTCATTCCAGTTGAGCTCTGCCTCTCCGATGCAGATTCCTCACTTAATTATCAGCTCGCTTTGGACTGTAGTTGACATGTTTCTTCAGGCAGCCCGAAAAAACAAATCCCACTTCAAGGGCACATTTCCCACTTTCAGCAAAGTCTCAACCCGCTGGCGGCCTTTTTCTAACTGGAACAGCTCTTCCTGATCGATCAATGAACATTCAGGCCCTCTAGACTGCATCCAGAGCCCAGACTTGAACAAGAGAATGGCGGATCAATTATACCCAACATCATCATCAATACACCATAGGACACAATACATTCCAATACTTTTTTTCCCAATTTTTTTATTGTTGAAAGGCTGCACAATACAGTACTGCATCTGCATTGGGGAGGAGGGGGTAAAAAGAGAGGAATAAAAGAGAGAAAAATTAGGGGGAAGAAAAGAGAGGAGGAGAAAGTGTGAACTGAAGACAGAGAAAGGAATGAAAGGGTTATGGGGGGGAGGGCAGAGACCCCAACGTCCCTCTGGGTTAACCATTAACTTTCCGATACAAAAATGACCAGGCTCTTGAGTATGCAGGTGTCTACATCTGCGTGTGTACCAGCCCCCAGCGCCCGCCAGACCTCTCTCACTCGGACTGTGGCCCCACCCATGGCCCTAGCCGTTTCACTGACATTGGGCAACACTCAGGAAGAGCAAGCAAGATACTGGGTGTGTTCCAGCCCTGCACTGGGCAGAGGGGCGGGCGCTGGGCAGCCCTGTTCTAGTGTAAGTGTGTGTGTGTGTATCCCACTGTGTGTGTGTGCGTGTGTCTCGGTTCCCTTTCCCAGAAGTGTGTGCGTGCGTGCGTGCATGAGTCTGTCTTCCCCTGCGAGTCCATGCAATCGTCCCG
Organism: Lepisosteus oculatus; assembly: GCF_040954835.1. Lineage (NCBI taxonomy): Eukaryota > Metazoa > Chordata > Actinopteri > Semionotiformes > Lepisosteidae > Lepisosteus > Lepisosteus oculatus. The sequence continues at coordinate 6,135,488 of NC_090722.1, read as the reverse complement.
TTATTTCTTCTTGTCTTCCTCCTTGTCCTTCTTGCTCCCCTCGGTTTTGGGGGTGCCCTGCGGGGCCAGGGAGCCCATGGCGTTGCGGATGGCCTCGTTGTTGGGGTCCACCCCGGGCAGGTTCTCCAGCACGCTCTGCAGGAACTCGGGGTCCTGCATGACGTCATAGTCGTCTTCCTCCTGGAGACGGGAGGGGGAGGCGGTGAGATAAGAGGAGGGAAGAGGGAAAGGTTTCTCCCAAAATTGGCAACTGCTTCCCTGCCCCCCACCCCCATAGCGTCTCCCCCTAGAGCCTGCTGAGCTCTGTGACCCCCCAGCTGTTGCTGGTTCGAGCCCTGGATCTTGTCACTGGACGACTGTGATGCGATTCCCCAGGAGCGCCCCCACGTCCAGCAGGCCTCTCCCAGCTCGGAGCGCCACCCCCTAGGCTCCGGGGGCATCAGCCAGGTCTCGGAGGTTGTCAAGAGGTCACGGGGGGAGATCGTATCCAAGGGCAACCGGAGAGCTGGCGGTTTTAGATCGAGGGAGGGTTTCCAACACTGCCTGCCTGCTCACTCTAGTAAAGGTTCACCAACGAGCACATTTCTGCACAGGAGGGAGGGGAGAATGAACGAGCAGGCTCGTCCGTGGGGGACAGGAGGTATGGGGGGAGATGGAGCACGCGGAGAAGGAGAAAGAAAATCTACGTACCTTCGTGGACTCTGTAGTCTCCATGGCGGCTCCGGTGTCCATGTCTATGGGCTCGGCCTGGCCGAACTCTGCCAGCACAAGGAGAGAGAGAGAGAGACTCACTGAGGCGGACTGGCGGCAGAGAGGGGAGCTCGGGCAGGCCAGCGAGGGCGTGTGTGCGCGTAAGCAGTGTTAGGAGGAAGCGAGCACCCCTGTACCTGGCCCTTGCAGTGACATCTGCATGGCGTAGGCGATCTGCTCATCTTCCGTCATGCTGCTGAAATCGGGGAGCCCGGGGGTCCCCGACTCGGGCTGAGACACCGACATCTTCAAGAGAGCCTCCTCTGACTCTGAGGGAGGGGGAGAATAGAGAGGAGGTAAGACCAGATCCTTCATCGAAAATACAGCTCACATATCTCAACCTCTACCCTGCAGCGCCACCCTGCTCCTTCCCAGTCCTCCTACGCATCCCTCGCCTCCTCTCCTCCCTCCCCAGTTCCCATCCTCTCACCGTCTCCGGAGGGAGTGGGGATTCCCGCTTCGGCCGCGGAAGCAGCAGCTGCCCTGCGAGCCTCTTCCTCCTGCCTCTGCCTCTGCTCTTCCATCGACACGCGCAGAGCCTGGAGGAGAGACAGCGAGAGGAGAGGTCACTCCACTGAGCCTGTGGACAGGGGATGAGCGGCCTCACAGGCATCACACACGGCCGCCAAACCCCAGCGATCTCTGGACTGTAGGGTTACAGTGTGACCCAGACTGGACCAGTGATCTCTGGACTGTAGGGTTACAGTCTGACCCGGCCCAGACTGGACCAGTGATCTCTGGGCTGTAGGGTTACAGTGTGACCCAGACTGGACCAGCGATCTCTGGACTGTAGGGTTACAGTCTGACCCAGACTGGACCAGTGATCTCTGGACTGTAGGGTTACAGTCTGACCCAGACTGGACCAGTGATCTCTGGACTGTAGGGTTACAGTGTGACCCGGCCCAGACTGGACCAGTGATCTCTGGACTGTAGGGTTACAGCGTGACCCGGCCCAGACTGGACCAGTGATCTCTGGACTGTAGGGCTACAGCGTGACCCGGCCCAGACTGGACCAGCGATCTCTGGACTGTAGGGCTACAGCGTGACCCGGCACAGACTGGACCAGTGATCTCTGGACTGTAGGGTTACAGTGTGACCAGACTGGACCAGTGATCTCTGGACTGTAGGGTTACAGTGTGACCAGACTGGACCAGTGATCTCTGGACTGTAGGGTTACAGTGTGACCAGACTGGACCAGTGATCTCTGGACTGTAGGGTTACAGTGTGACCCAGACTGGACCAGTGATCTCTGGACTGTAGGGTTACAGTGTGACCCAGACTGGACCAGTGATCTCTGGGTTGTAGGGTTACAGTGTGACCCGGCCCAGACTGGACCAGTGATCTCTGGACTGTAGGGGTACAGTGTGACCAGACTGGACCAGTGATCTCTGGCCTGTAGGGTTACAGTGTGACCCAGACTGGACCAGTGATCTCTGGACTGTAGGGTGACAGTGTGACCCAGTCCAGACTGGAACAGCGATCTCTGGACTGTAGAGTGACAGTGTGACCCAGACTGGACCACTGATCTCTGGACTGTAGGGTGACAGTGTGACCCGGCCCAGACTGGACCAGTGATCTCTGGACTGTAGGGTGACAGTGTGACCCGGCCCAGACTGGACCAGTGATCTCTGGACTGTAGGGTGACAGTGTGACCCGGTCCAGACTGGAACAGCGATCTCTGGACTGTAGGGTGACAGTGTGACCCAGACTGGACCAGCGATCTCTGGACTGTAGGGTTACAGTGTGACCAAGACTGGACCAGCGATCTCTGGACTGTAGGGTGACAGTGTGACCCGGCACGCCTCTTCTCTTGTCTCACCAGGGCGAGCTCAGGGTCGGCGCTGGGGTCCACCCCGAACTCGAAGTCGCTGGCGCCCAGGCCCAGCATGGAGCCGCCCTCCCCGGCCAGGATGGGCGAGCTGAGCAGGGCGTCGGCCAGGCTGGGCCCCGGCGGCACGGTCACCAGGTGCGAGCCCGTGCCCTCCTTCCCGTTCAGGGTGTTGATGAAGGACGTCAGCTTCTCCGTGTTCGTCTCCTGAGCCACAAAGAGGGGGGAGGCGAGGTCAGGTCAAGGCCGATCACCCCGACTGCGTGCTGCCACCGCGGTGCCCTGCTCCCCCACTCACCTCCTCCCCGAAGTTGATGATGTCCACGTTGACCTTCTCCTTCTTCAGCCGCTTGGCCAGCTTGACCAGCTGCGAACACGGACGGACGACAGGGGGGAAGACAGGTTAGTGACCACACACTGCGCATTCTCCATCTCTCTCTCACACAGAGAGCCAGCTGTTCAGCTGCAGAGGGATGGAGGGGCCGAGACAGAGAGACAAAGAATAAAGAAGCAAGAGAGAGATGCCCAGAGGGACAGAGACAAAAGGACAGCTGGACATCCAGAGGGAAGGGATGGAGAGAGAGAGACGAGAAGAAAGAGACAGGGAAAGAGGTAAAGCCAGGGAGACAGATGGACCAGCAGAGGGACAGACTGGGGGACAGAGTGAGGGTCAGACGGACCAGCAGAGGGACAGACTGGGGGGGACAGAGTCAGGGGGACAAACAGACACAGCAGAGGGACAGACTGGGGGACATAGTTAGGGGCACAAACAGAAACGGCAGAGGGACAGACTGGGGGACAGAGGGACAAAGGGAGAGAGACGGGAGAGGACGCTCACGTCCTTCTCGTTGTCCTCCACAGGGCTGCCCACGAACGCGATGATCCTCATCTTGTGGTTCTTGCCCTGTCGGTGCTTGAGCGCCAGCTGCAGAGACACACGGGGACAGACGGCGGTCAGGAGCAGGCCCTGCCCCCTCCCCCTCCCGCCTCCCACAGTGCCCAGGCGGCGCGCCAGGCCGGACTCACGTGTGCCACGCGGATGCCGGTGCAGAAGCTGATCTTGCCCCGGGGCTGGACGGCGTGCAGCTTGGACAGGATCCGGCCCGTGTCGGGGGTCAGGGTGGTCAGCACCTCGCAGTTGCTGCTCACACACAGAGACACAGGGGTCAGGCAGTCGCACTGTCAACCAGGGGCAGGCAGGGAGACACACTGGTAGAGGATGGGCAGACGGGTGGGAGGGACCCCAGACAGACGGCTCTCTAGGTCACTGTGGTACTGTCAGGGTCAGTAGCGAGGAGCCAGGAATAGAAGGAAGGAGACAGGCAGGAGCGAGGGGCAGGGGGCAGGAGCGAGGGGCAGGGGGCAGCGGGGGACAGCGGGCAGGGGGGAGCGCTCACTTGGCCAGCGTGATCAGGCCCACATTGTTCTCCGGGTTGCTGCGGGTCTTGGAGTGGCACACAATGTTGACAGCATCCTGCTGGGCCTGTAGTCGTGTGGGCAGGAAGTCTCCATTGCGCATGTATTCACTGTTATCCACACTGAGAGAGGAGACACACAGGCAGTCAGTATACTTGTACCCAGCGTACAGATCTCCCGTCACACAGGGACAGGAGACACACAGGCAGATACCCACGCAGAGACGGGAGACACACAGGCAGTCAGCGTACAGATACCCACACAGAGACAGGAGACACAAGGGTAGGTTCCCCAGGGGACACACTGAGACAGATTACTTTTAAATTAACCTTCAGACACACTGATCCACGAGTGAGCATTGGTCTGCATTATTTCATGCACCGATACCGAAGGGACACAGTAGTGTCCAGGTCAGAAAGGAAGGGCTCTATATAATCCACTAGACACATCGGGACAAAGCTAAATGTTGTTGTTACACACAAGCGCAGTGCTGTCATGGCAAGAAAGGAGCTAATAAAAGGGGTTTCAAAGGCTGATCCACCGTCTCTCACTTTCACTCCGCCACACCGGAGCTCTGCTGCTGACAAGGCAGCTGACGAGTCCGGGCCCTCGGTACCGACAGCCACGGAACCGGGCCGGCCAACACGACACAGCGCCGACCAACACACACCGGACGGGCACTGCCGAGTTCCCCGCTGTCCCACGGGATTAAGACGGCCCCCGACACCCCTCCGCGTCCCCTCTCCTCCCAGCCCCGTTGCCCCCGGGCCGCGGGGATGCGGTGGCGCCGAGCCGAGGGGACACGGCATCTCACCCGTCAATGACTCAGGAAAACGGAGCCCCATTCCCCCCAGCTCCCGCATTCGCAGAAAACTACCCTATCGCCCTCCACCAGGGCCCCACATTCGGCAGACAACCCCCCTTTCACTCAAACCACCCTGCTTTTTCCCACATTTCCGGCACTGACGGCGTAAATACCGAGGAGTTTACAACTCTTACCAGACCATAGTACTCTCCAGCACCATCTTGGAAAGTTCTCTGTTGCTATCTGACTGACGGGGCTGAACAACGGAAGCTCTGATTGGACAAATGAGGTTGGCTCTTCAGAGGCCCGGATGGAAAGAAAAAAAAATAGGTGCGAGTAACAGGAATTGTGGGACATGTAGTTTTCTTGCTTTTTTGTAGTGCCGGTGTTTTCTCCAATTCAGTATACGCATGTATTTTGTAAACCAGCGCTCACATACAAAATAATTATTATGTAACACATAAAGACTATAGATGCACTGAGCTTTTGTGCGCTTTCTTCCTTGCTCCTCTGTCTTGTGCAAAGATAACTCAAACTTTCATTCACATGGTCATTTTGTAAATTACTGTAATCCCTAAATAACTATTTACATGCGCGGATAAACGCATACACAAACAACAGGCTCTTTTTTATCTATAACGTAATAAGCAAAGGCACAAACATGCGCGTAGGAGCTGCCTGTATCAGGAAGCGTCTTGGAAGGTTTTGTGCAGCGCATGCGCAGTACGGGGCCGGGGGGAGGGCGTACAGAATGCAGCCCATTGTGTGATCTCCTGTCCCAGCCTGAGGAACAGTGAGCCCGTCTCTCAATAATAATAATACAGTGTGAGATCTCCTGTCCCAGCCTGAGGAACAGACAGTGAGCCCGTCTCTCAATAATAATAATACAGTGTGTGATCTCCTGTCCCAGCCTGAGGAACAGACAGTGAGCCTGTCTCTCAATAATAATAATACAGTGTGAGATCTCCTGTCCCAGCCTGAGGAACAGACAGTGAGCCTGTCTCTCAATAATAATACAGTGTGTGATCTCCTGTCCCAGCCTGAGGAACAGACAGTGAGCCTGTCTCTCAATAATAATAATACAGGGTGTGATCTCCTGTCCCAGTCAGATGTGACGGCAGCCAGAGTGCACCAGTACTCTCCCCACACACCAGCTCTCAGTGAGGAGGAGAACAGAGTATTCAAGCCAGTTCAGAGAGGGAGATTATTAGGAGCCCATGATTGGTAATTGCAGGGGGTAGAGTTGGCCAGGACACTGGTCTTTAATAACCACAGAGAGTCGGGACCTCAGTTTGACGTCTCATCCGAAGAACGGCACCTCTTGCAGCAGCAGCCTCAGCCTTCCCAGGAGGTCTCCAGTGAGCTGCAGGGTGAGTTCACTGCTGGCGTTTATAGTATCTGCTTTAGCAACACTTAATCCAGTCATGCCACTAAAGCTCTTCCAAACTGAAGAAGATTTTAAAAGTGCAGAAACAAGTGGATTTTTGCTATTGGCAGGAGTCGGCTTTTCGAGGCTCTTGTATGAATTTGTGAATTCTCAGATGCAGTAGATTCTCTTTCCAGCACCAGAGGGCGGCATCGCTCCAACCCTGGTCGGGGACACCAGCAGCAGCATCTGCAGAGGGAACTGGAACCAGCGACCCCCAGTCAAGACTTCAGATCCCTACCCTGCAACTTGACTCCAGCCCCAGCACAGGAGTACAGTGCTATCCTGAGACCCCCACTTTCTCTGATGCACTGGTCCCACTCACCCCAAAACCCACTGGTTTTCATTTAGCGTATAATTCAGTTACAGTTGAACCCTTAATAGCTCTGGTATCAGGATTAACCTGAACACTCTCACGGCGTTCAGGTCCTCAACACACTGCAGGTCCCTTTAAATCTGCCTGCCCTTCGTCAGGGACCCCAGATCCCCGACCTTCTGAATAGGAAAAACGCTCGTCGGGGTGCCGACCGAGCAGCCCGTTGTGTCAATTAGAAGATCAGATCACTTTATTGATCTTAAGATCATTCGATAAAGATTACTGATCACTTTATTGAAGATACGATCAGATACAATTTCTTGCATTAGGAATTTGTCTTTTCGCAGACCCCAGCTTGCTCTCCATGAGACACACAGACAGGGAGAGAAGCTGGGGGTCAGAGTGCAGGGTCAGCCATTGTACAGCGCCCCTGGAGCAGCTGGGGTGAAGGGCCTTGCTCAGGGGCCCCCCGGTGTGGGATTCTTCTGCCAGCTGCGGGGTTCGAACCTGCAACCTGGGGTCCCCCAGAACGTCTGCGGAGAGGCTGCGCCCCGCAGCGCGGATCAGCTCCGCGGGTCCACGCGGACTCGGCCCCGTGTGTACTGGGACCCTGCAGCAGCAGCTCAACGACCCCAGGAGGGGGCGCTGTGCCCGCAGGGCTTCCAGGCCTCGGTAAAGCAGTGGCACGCGATGAGCTGGGAGAAGTCGTTAAACCGGTCCGATCAAGCCAGTAACGAGCTGACTGAGGTCGTTAAAGAGTCGGGCTGGAACGAAAAACCTGCAGACACACACTGACCTGGCCCTCCTGTGGGTCAGGGGACCCCTGTACCCCAGCTGTGTAGGTGGAAGCTGGGGGACCACCAGTCCTGTGGCCCCATATCTTCGGGCTGGGAGGAAACCCTCACCCACATGGCGAAGGACATGCAAACTCCACACAGAAGACCACTGCCCCAGGCCCGATCCAAACCCAGAATGGAGGCAGCACTGCAAACTGGCATTCCACCCTCCCCCCATTTTTCATGAATCTATATTGGCCCAAAAAAACCAACAGATTCAGGTCACGGCAAAAAAAGCACGTTTTTATTTCAAATCTGAGAACTGAAGAGACCAGATCACTGAAACGCTGTAGAAACAAGCAGAGTATCACAAGCAAAGAAGGCCTTTCTGTGACAGATATATACAGTTACATACAGGTATAATTAAGAGACACAATAGTCTTTTAGAAGATGGTAACCATTATAAAAAACAAAACAAAAAAGTGTACAAACGGTAAAGATCACATTTCCAGTTCTTTGACCAGAACCATAGAGCAATGTAAAAGCAGCAAGAGGTTAATTAATTACAATATTAATTATTAGAACAGGATTTACGGGATGATGCAAAGTCACAAAAGTTAAAAACATCGTCCTTCTGAGCCCTTGAATTGTGTACAACACACCTTCGGGACAGCTGCCAGCTCTGTCAATATTAACAGCATGTAGAGACCGAACTACAACAGCAAACAGCAGATACAGAAAAGCTGAGTTTGTTCAATAAGCTTCAGTTGGTTTAATGGAATGAGCTCGTGGTTCTGACCCGGAGGAAGCAGAATCCGGGCCAGGATTCCGGGATCGCATCATCGCACACGTCGGAGACATGAGGCGTCGGCCCTTCTCCGATACCACCTCCCAAACACAAGGCCGAAGGCTGGGCTGTCAGTAGTGAACCAGGATAGGAGAGGTTTAATTACCCCCAGGAAGGTAGTGAAAGACCTGGTTTCAGATGGGGCCAGGCCAGCCCTGTCGTCTCTGGCAGAACGCGCAGGTTTAAGTCATTAGCTGACCAGCTCAACAGCTTGACGTCTCTGGTTTTAGTCTGCCCTTCACACAAACCTTCAACAGAGCATGAAGAAAACTGCAGAGTCCAGGACAATTAAATTGCCCAATCAATTAAAAGCCCTAAGAGCTAAAGAAGAACAGAAGACAAGGAGATTCAACAATTAGGGGCATTTTAGGCTCCTATTGGACAGCAGTCTGTTCCACTCCAGAATTTAGTGTTCCCAGGGCACGGCAGTCAGATCCACTCCTGGTTTTTCAGTGCTCTCGGTCAGACCCACAATGCACAACAGTTAGATCTACACGGGGTACTAGTGTTTTGAGCCAGATCCACTCCAGGTTTTACAGTGCTTTCAGTCAGGCTCCTGGTACACAAGAGTCAGATCCACTCCAGGTTATACCACCAGCTGCAAGGCTTTGATTGACAGTGGGATGGATCAGACTGCTGCTCAATGGGAGTCCAGCTGTCACGCATGTGTTCATTTGCTTTTCCTGTCAAAACTCAAAGGCCAACAGCCTGTTGCACACCTAATGCAGGCTAGTCTTTCTGGTCCAAGCCCCAGGCCCCTTAGTGTTTGTGCATGCTCGGCCTTGTGCTTGGAGTTGTGCTCTGTACAGAGTCCCTGCGCGCGGCAGGACCCACTCAGGACGAGACGGCTTTTAGAGGAGCAGCAGTGTCCTGTTGGGGATGGGGGGGGGTTGAAGGGGTCAAGCCTTTCGTGTACAAAAAGTATCTGCATAATCATCGTCGCCAAAGCTTCTGTAAACAAAGAGGAAAATCTGTAAGACCAGCTGCCAGTCTGGAGAATCTAAAAAAAAAAACTCATTCTATTCCTGTCGTCTTCGTCCCGAGGGAGATGGACGAGCCCCGAACCCCGAGATCAGCTGGAGCTGCGCCGGGAGACATCCCCCAGAGTCCCGGTTTATCCTCTCTGCGGGTAATTAGTAGTATAAATCTAGCCCAAACCATTCTGGTGCAGCTTTCCATTAGTATCTTAATGAGTCTCGAAGATGAAGGTGATCGTTAGCCCCTGCCTGAAGAGAATACTCTGTAAAGGATGGGGGGACGACGACGCTTGGTCACTGCCCCTGGATTTCACAGCACCCAGGACACACAATTAGTGAACTAGATCAATTAACAAATTCTGAAGTCTTCGCCCCTCTGGCTCTAGAACAGCCCTCCAGCAGGGAGAGAGCGCCACCTACGGGCCTCTCAGGCCCAAGCCGGGCTGAAGGAAAGGGGTACCGGTGCCTGTTCCCCTCAGTGCCATGATCACACCAGTCCCAGCGCCGAGAGAAACCGGATCTCGAGACTAAAACCCACACAACCCCCCAGCCTCCGCCCCGCCGCAGTTCCCAATCCAGGTCCTGGGGCTCCACGCCCGGCTCTCTCTCTACCTCCCGCAGATCCCGGACCGGAGCAGCCGGCCAGCTGGCTGTCCTTCAGCTCCAAGGGCAGAGGGCCGCCCAGGCCACTCAAGCTGTCCGACCCTGCGTGTTCGCGAGACCAGGCGGAGGTGCGTTAGACGTCTGATGATTTTAACTGAGCACGCGGGCGGATCAGAAGCCCGTGTGGGAACCCCCGGAGCAGGACTGGGAACGCGGCGCTCCCCTCTTCTTGCGGGAGCCTGAAGGGTGGGAGACGCGTCCTCGGGAGGGCAGGTGGTCTTCCACAGCTTCGGCCCGGCGACTGCGAGCACCTGACCTGATGACCCGCTGAAGCTCACGGACGCACATCTTCATATACACGCATGTACCCGGCCACAGGAAGAGACCCCCCCCTTCCCCTGCACTGAGGGCACTACATTCATCGACAACAGCGGTAAGAATCTCTCTGAAAGTCCGAATTGCTCCTCGTCTTCCGCCAAGGCACAGAGGGCCGAGCGAGACAGGCCAGAGGGCCTCCTCTCGGCTGTAACCTCCCTTCGCACGATGCTGCCATCCCTTCTCCTGCACCAATGAGAAGAACCTAGGGAAACGGGGGGGCAGTACTGTACATTATCACACACGCACCTCCCCAGCGTCGCGTGTGCGCGCTTTACACACGGGACCCACTCTCCCCAAATCATTCAGCAGACAGACACACTGAGCTCTGAGAGAGCTTTACAGGAGCCCCAGTCGCACTGTGATCTGTGTCAGTGTTACAGGTAGAGACACAGCCCTTATAGAGTCAGGATATTAATCTCCCTGCCAGTCTGGGACAGACAGAGAGCTGTAAAGGAGCCCCAGTCTCACTGTGATCTGTGTCAGTGTTACAGGTAGAGACACAGCCCTTATAGAGTCAGGATATTAATCTCACTGCCAGTCTGGGACAGACAGAGAGCTGTAAAGGAGCCCCAGTCTCACTGTGATCTGTGTCTCTGTTACAGGTAGAGACACAACCCTTATAGAGTCAGGATATTAATCTCACTGCCAGTCTGGGACAGACAGAGAGCTGTAAAGGAGCCCCAGTCTCACTGTGATCTGTGTCAGTGTTACAGGTAGAGACACAGCCCTTATAGAGTCAGGATATTAATCTCACTGCCAGTCTGGGACAGACAGAGAGCTGTAAAGGAGCCCCAGTCTCTCTGTGATCTGTGACAGATTTAATTAAGTTCCTGCCCCTCACACATTCGGGATATTCATACACTGTATTCCATCAAGATTGGAAATCGTGACCTAGATGGGCACAGAGGAGGAAGGCACTCATCACGTCAAAGGAAACAACACCCACCCCCCCCCACCTTCCAAAAACCAGCCAACCCGACTCCTTCCACGGCACCTGTAGTGTAAATAACAGCCTCCTGCCAGAGCGTCTGCATCAGGCCCTGCAGGACCGGTCAACCACAACTCTTCCACCACACTGGGTCGGGCCTCTGCGCTGCGGGACCATTAATGACCCGATCTCCAGCCCTCGGGCCACTGGAGGGTGCAGGAATCGGTTCCATAATTCAGCAGACCGGGAACACCACATGTTGGGACTGCACCACATCCGTGCACACGTGAGTGAGCGTGCGAGCACGTGTCGGAGCGGGCTGCGGGGCACGGAAGGGGACAGTCTGGACTCGGAGACACAGCTGGGCACATGGACAGAGGGACTGGAGGCCGAGGAGTGGGCAGAGAGAAGCAGGCCCAGTCACGCCCCCGCTCCAGAGCGAGGAGGAGGAGGAGGAGGAGGGAGGGCCCAGGCTGAGGAAGGGGGGGGATGGGGGAAGGCTGGCCCTTCGTGTCCGAACGTGATCCATATTCCCCGCCAGCGGGCGGCTCTGGGCTTCGCTTCAGAGAATAAAAACGTGTTTAAAAACAGAGGGTTCCGGCCTGAGCTCTGCTCCTGGCCCAGCAAGCAGAGGCCTGGGTGTGTCTGGAGAGAGTCGCGGGCCAGACAGGGGGGTCGTCCCCCGAGTTCCCGCTGAGATCCGAGGAGAAGAGACCCACAGAGAGTAACCGGACCACTTTACTGACAGTTCCCGGTGTCCGGAAGGGAGAGAGCCGGTGTCCACGCCACTGGGATTCCGGGAGACATTCCTGGAGAGCCCAGGAGCGGGGCAGCGGGACAGATTTCAGGGAGGCAGGCGGGACCCCTGCGGCCCCCCCCCGGGTCGATGCGGAGCAGGCTCTTAAAGAGGCGTTCTGGGTGACGGGTGGGAGCAGCAGATTCCGGATCGGAATTCCCTCTCCCGGCCTCCCCCAGCTGCGCCAGGCTGTCCCATCACCACCCAGCCCGATCACTCCTCGCTCCCTGCCTCACCCCCCGAAAAGCCCACGGCCTTATCTCCTGCCGCCAGCTCCCGTCTCCCCCAGCCTGCTCCTCTTCCTTCAGCTCCTCTTCCAGGAATCTCCGGCCTCCGGGCGCGGCCCCCTGGCTCACTGCTGGGACACACAGAGGGTGAAAGTCGGACCCTCGGCGAGGAGGGAGCCGTGTGCGGGGGGCCTGGCGGGGCCGGAGGACACACTTACGAAACAGATGTTGGTCTCGGGGACGATGTCCCTCAGAGAGATGGCGTCCTCGCTGCCCTGGAGCTGATCCAGCGGCACCTCCTCTTCCAAACTGCCCGGCAGGGACGGACAGGGCGAGACACAGGGAGGAGAGAGGGGGGAGTCAGCTTGACAGGGCCCAGCCAGTCCAGTCTGTCCCTCTCAGCGTGCGTCTCTGTCCCCCAGTCCGTCAGTCCCTCTCGGCGTGCGTCTCTGTCCCCCAGTCCGTCAGGCAGTCTGTCCCTCTCGGCGTGTATCTCTGTCCCCCAGTCAGTCCAGTCTGTCCCTCTCGGCGTGTATCTCTGTCCCCCAGTCAGTCCAGTCTGTCCCTCTCGGCGTGCGTCTCTGTCCCCCAGTCCGTCTGTCCCTCTCAGCGTGTGTCTCCGTCCCCCAGTCAGACCGTCCCTCTCAGCGTGCGTCTCTGTCCCCCAGTCAGACCGTCCCTCTCAGCGTGCGTCTCTGTCCCCCAGTCAGTCAGGCAGTCTGTCCCTCTCAGCGTGTGTCTCTGACCCCCAGTCAGTCAGTCAGTCTGTCCCTCTCAGTGTCTGTCTCTGTCCCCCAGTCAGTCTGTCCCTCTCAGTGTCTCTCCCCAGTGTTACCTGGCCTGAGTGTTGGGTGAGCCACTGTCCTGCTCTGTGCTGGCAGGCTTGTGCACCTCCACACCTACCGACCTGCAGCGAGAGGGAGGCGTCAGAGAGAGAGAGAGAGAGGAGCGAGCGAGGGGGGGGGAGAGAGAGGACGACGAGCTCTTGCCTGCGAAGGGGAGAGTGCTGCCCGGCGCTGCCCAGCGACGAGGTCGACAGGGTCGTTTCCACGGAGTCGCTGATGGCCTCATCCAGGGGAGGGGTCCTCGGGAGGAGGTCAGGGCGGCCCGACTGCATGCCTGGGGAGGAGGAGACAAACACAGCAGATCAGACCCCAGCTGCGACGCAGGCCGGCCAGCGGACCCCCCCCCACCGGCACACTCCTCCACTCTCACCGCTCTCGCCGTCGGCCTCGACGCTGCTGTGGTGGAGGTGCGATTGATAGACCAGCCGGGGCTCTAGGTGGGGGTTCTGGTGCTGGTGGGGGGCCGTGCCCCCCGTGATCGTCCGTCGCATGCCCCCCTGGCCCCCCCCGCGGCTCTTCTTGGAGGGTGAGGGCTTCACTAGGGAGAAGACAAGAGCAGGTGAGACCAGATCTGTACCCCCCCCACACACATCCCTTAATGATGCTCCACAACTCCATACGCACCCCCATACCCACCCACAGACACCCATACCCACCCCCACCCTCCTCCACACACACACACATGGCCACAGACATCCATTCCCACCTCCACACCCCCCCACACATACCCATACCCACACCCAACCTCCTCCACACACACACATACATCCCCACAGACACCCATACTCACCTCCAAACCCCCTCACACACACCCATACCCACCCCCACACCCCAGGCTCTCTTACATGGGATCTTCTTGAAGACTGTGTTGCACATGAACTTCTGGAACCTCTCTGCGTAGAAGCCCGGCCTGTGAACCGACACCGTGTCCTGAGAGAGACAGACCAGGGTTAGGGCCGCACTGGACCAGACAAGACTGGACACCGCAGGGCGGGATCGGGCCCGGAAAAGCGCGGAGTCTCTCACCCCGTCGTGGACGAGCGCCTTCCAGGAGTGCTCCAGCTTCTTGACGAACCTGCGGGACGGGAGACAATGGGGTCAGGCGCGGGGCGGACAGGGGTTCCCAGGCCCCTAGACCCACAGGCCCTCTGACCTTCTGCACCCCAGCTTACCTGTAGGACTGCAGGATGTCGATGATGCCGATGTAGATCAGCAGCCTCTCTCCCTTGGCGTTCCGCGCTGGGATCCCTCCCATCCTGTGTCAACAACACGATGGGCGACAAGTCAGCCAGCAGCAGGAAGTGTATCGATCACGATGCCGGTACTGTTGACCGGTCAGCGCTGATATCCACTCGGCCCGCTGACCGTCTCCACTGTGCCCGATACTTTACTGATATTGACGAGGCTGTGGGACTGCACTGTGCACTGACTTGCATCAGGAGAGCGATTGGGGCTGACAGTGACGAGGCTGTGGGACTGCACCGTGCACTGACTCGCATCAGGAGAGCGATCGGAGCTGATATTGACGAGGCTGTGGGACTGCACTGTGCACTGACTCGCATCAGGAGAGCGATCGGAGCTGACAGTGACGAGGCTGTGGGACTGCACCGTGCACTGACTCGCATCAGGAGAGCGATCGGAGCTGATATTGACGAGGCTGTGGGACTGCACTGTGCACTGACTCGCATCAGGAGAGCGATCGGGGCTGACAGTGATGAGGCTGTGGGACTGCACCGTGCACTGACTCGCATCAGGAGAGTGATTGGAGCTGACAGTGATGAGGCTGTGGGACTGCACCGTGCACTGACTCGCATCAGGAGAGCGATCGGAGCTGACAGTGATGAGGCTGTGGGACTGCACCGTGCACTGACTCGCATCAGGAGAGCGATCGGAGCTGATATTGACGAGGCTGTGGGACTGCACCGTGCACTGACTCGCATCAGGAGAGCGATCGGAGCTGATATTGACGAGGCTGTGGGACTGCACTGTGCACTGACTCGCATCAGGAGAGCGATCGGAGCTGATATTGACGAGGCTGTGGGACTGCACTGTGCACTGACTCGCATCAGGAGAGCGATCGGAGCTGACATTGACGAGGCTGTGGGACTGCACCGTGCACTGACTCGCATCAGGAGAGCGATCGGAGCTGACAGTGACGAGGCTGTGGGACTGCACCGTGCACTGACTCGCATCAGGAGAGCGATCGGGGCTGACAGTGACGAGGCTGTGGGACTGCACTTTGCACTGACTCGCATCAGGAGAGCGATCGGGGCTGACAGTGATGAGGCTGTGGGACTGCACCGTGCACTGACTCGCATCAGGAGAGCGATCGGGGCTGACGGTGATCACGGTGTTGTGCCACAGCCTGCCCTGGTTACTGGCCCCTATCCACCACGATAATGAAAAGTATTCTGCACTCACTGGTCGTCTGTCTCCACCGTGCCCTTACCGCGGGCCTCCCCCTGGATGGACTCCATGGCGGTGGAGTACAAGGCCTTCTGCCCGCCAGGCCGGCGCTGATCGGGGGTCACGGCCCCCTCCGCGCTCCACTCCAGGTTTCGCTCCCGCTGGGCCTGCTCCAGGTTGTGCACTCCCGCCAGCAGACTGTAATCCATGATCTTGAAGCTCTGCAGCAACTGCGGAGAGAGGAGAGCGAGTGGTCACCGCGAGGACACGGGGGGGACAGAGAGCGAGCGAGTGGTCACCGCGAGGACACGGGGGGGACAGAGAGCGAGCGGTCACCGCGAGGACACGGGGGGGACAGAGAGCGAGCGAGCGAGCGGTCACCGCGAGGACACGGGGGGGGACAGAGAGCGAGCGAGTGGTCACTGCAAGGACACGGGGGGGGGGACAGAGAGATCATTGCAAAAGGACAAGGAGCTAGGCTGAGGGACGGGGCCTCACCAGGCAGTCCCTCTGGATGGTCTTGCTCAGGGCGCTGTACATGTCGGGCTCCAGAAAGAGCCCGTCCGGGATGTCCTGGATGAAGTCCAGGTCCTTGAAGGTGGGCAGCCTCTTCTCCCGCTCCTTGGCGGAGGCGCGGCGCTTGTAGGTGGAGCCCTTCAGGTCGTACTTGAGGTGCATGCGCACGGCGCAGGGGAGGAGGTTGTTCATCACCACGATCCGGATGTTCTTCCCTCCAGCCTGGACACAGTACAGCCCGTAGAACTTGGGCAGCAGGGTCCGCTTGTTCTGGTTCAGGTTCTACAAGAAACAAGACATTAACACTGCACTGAGAGAGAGGGGTTCATACAGACACACTGACTGGACACTCCAGTACATTAACACTGCACTGAGAGAGAGGGGTTCATACAGACACACTGACTGGACACTCCAGTACACACTGTATGTGTGTAATACAGACACTGTACTAACAGCAGGAAGCAGGAGAGGGAGACAGAGACATGGACAGAGAAACTAGCGATGAGTCAGCCAGCCTCACCATGAAGTATCCAGGCAGGAGCTTCTGCAAGAACTCGGCCTCCTTGTGCTGGACAGTCTTGATGATGAACTCGTCATCGCTGGAGACGTAGAACAGAGAACCGCTCGCTCCCGAGTTCGAGAGCTCGATCAGGGGCTCGTTGCACAGGGAGTACTGCAATCCAATGAACGGCCATGAGAACAACACCCAAGCAGCGACGGGGTAAGAGGCAGGAGGAGAGGCAGGGGGCCGGTCAGCCAGCGTCCCCCAGACTCACCAGGTAGTCGTCAGGCCGGATGCCGAACAGCTCCCGGAAATAGCGGAAGGCGATGGGGGCGTAGGTCTTGAAGCGGAAGTCACTGTAGTGATGGGCTGGGGTGAGGTTACTGCCCTCGCTGAGGCAGAGAGAGGGGTTAATACACACACACTGACTGGACACTCCAGTACATTAACACTGCACTGAGAGAGAGGGGTTCATACAGACACACTGACTGACGGGACACTCCAGTACATTAACACTGCACTGAGAGAGAGGGGTTCATACAGACACTCTGACTGGACACTCCAGTACATTAACACTGCACTGAGAGAGAGGGGTTCATACAGACACACTGACTGGACACTCCAGTACATTAACACTGCACTGAGAGAGAGGGGTTCATACAGACACACTGACTGGACACTCCAGTACATTAACACTGCACTGAGAGAGAGGGGTTCATACAGACACACTGACTGGACACTCCAGTACATTAACACTGCACTGAGAGAGAGGGGTTAACACAGACACACTGACTGGACACTCCAGGACATCAGCACAGCTCGAGAGGGCCAGACACACCCGGGGAAGAAGATGCTCTCCACCACCACGAAGTCCTGCATCAGCACGTCCCTCTCGGCCTTCTGGCTCAGGCTGCCCACCGTGTGCGTGATGCCCAGCTGGATCGCCCCCTTCAGGGCAGAGGAGGTGGTCTGCAGGGGGCAAGAGGGAAAGAAGGGGCCGTCAGCCAGCGGAGAGGCAGGGCTGCACCCCGAGAACAGACCTCAGTGAGCTCAAGCCGGTCAGGTCCAGCGAGTAGTGGACCATGCAGACCAGCAACCCCAGCAGAGTGAGAGGGCTTGTCCAGCCTGACACTGGGCCCACCACTGTTGTACAGCCCCTACCCCCCAACAAGGGAGGCTGACCTCTGACCTTTTTGTATGTGGTCTCCCCCGTAGGGTCCACCCCCCTGTGTCCGATCTTCTTCAATGTCTGGGAACTGGGCATCCCCGAGGAGCCCGGGACCTGGGAGAGGAAGAGGGATGAGGGATGAGGGTAGGAAGAGAGGTATTCCAAGGGAGAAGAGAGAGAGAGAAAGAGTCACCATGCTGCCAGTATCCACAGAGAGGGGCAACAGGCTGTGATGGAGGCTTTCAGCCCAGCCAATCAGCTTCGGAATTAGTTAACTGACCCCAGGCCAAGTTATCAGCTTCACCAACAAAGAGCAGCTTGTTCCAGACTCCAACAACCCTTCCAGTAAAGAAATGCCTCCTGCGCTTCCCCCTCGTTCCCACTTGAGCAAGAGAGCCCCCCTGTGCAGAATTCCTCAGCGCCTCTTTGAAAACCTGAATCAAGTCCCGTCCTAATCTTCTCAGTCCGAGACTAATGAGATTAATGTCTTTCAGGTTGTAAATGAAGAACAGTCCCTTTAGGGCCTGTGTGGTCTAATGTGTTTATGAAAATACTACAACAGATGCCAAGTGTGGACTCCTGGGAGAGACAGGACACAGCACACTGTATGTCTCACTGCTCCAGGTGAGCACACACAGGTCTGGACAGCTGGGAGAGACAGGACACAGCACACTGTATGTCTCACTGCTCCAGGTGAGCACACACAGGTCTGGACTCCTGGGAGAGACAGCACACTGTATCTCTCACTGCTCCAGGTGAGCACACACAGGTCTGGACAGCTGGGCTGCTATGTCAGGAACTGCGTGTGGCAGGACTGGACCCCGACTCACCTCTGAAGCCGTCATCTTCCGGGAGCCGGTGGACCCTGGAAAGAGGAAGAGAGATGGACGGGATTTAGCAAATCGAACAGAGCTGCACCCACGCAGGGGAGACGTGAGCAGGAAGGGGCGGCTCACAGGCTGGGCCTGTCAGACCAGCTGTTCCAGACCAAACCAGGGCGCCTGGCAACCGTGACCAACCCCACAGCCCCCGTCACCAAGACACTGTGCTCTCTGGGGGGGGGGGGGGGGGGGGGAGGACATCCACTCCAGAGCGCCCGGAGGAAACCCACACGAACCAGATGAGAACGTGCAAACTCCACACAGACAGCACCCCAGGTCAGAAATTCAGCCCAGGGCCCCAGCGCCCCCTGGGATCAGCAAACCTGCTCCCCACACGGTGCCCCCTGGGGTCAGCAAACCCACTCCCCACACAGCGCCCCCTGGGGTCAGCAAACCCACTCCCCACACAGCGCCCCCTGGGGTCAGCAAACCCACATGGCACTCCCCACACAGTGCCCCCTGGGGTCAGCAAACCCACATGGCACTCCCCACACAGTGCCCCCTGGTATCAGCAAACGCACATGGTGCTCCCCACACAGCGCCCCCTGGGGTCAGCAAACCCACATGGCGCAGTGTGCAGGCAGGGTTCCCTCTCTTCCTCTGTGAGTGGACAGCCGTGCACAATCACGCCAAGCTCTCGCCCAGAGGTGAACCCCGAGCACCGCCTCGCGCCCCGCTGCAACCCCAAACATGCCGGGCTGCTGGGGAGCAGACCCTCCTCAGGCCAGGAGGACCGGACCAGGGAGTCCAGCTCCCAGTCTCTCCCCCCGCCAGGCTCAGAACGGCCCTCAGCATGCAAACAGCCTGAGAAATCAACTGCACACAACTGCATAATGAGACTGTTCATACAAACGGAGCTAAACAGCAAACTGACTGCCAGGAACTTATACAGGACCAGGGATCTCTGGACTGTAGTGTTACAGTGTGACCCGGCCCAGACTGGACCAGCAATCTCTGGACCGTAGGGTTACAGTGTAACCCAGACTGGACCAGCGATCTCTGGACTGTAGGGTTACAGTGTGACCCGGCCCAGACTGGACCAGCGATCTCTGGACTGTGGGGTTACAGTATGATGCAGTAAGGCCCTTCAATCTCCAGAGGGAACCTCACAGGGGTGCAAACAGAGACCAGCGAGGTCATCCTGCTCTGGTGCTGGAAGACCGCGCCACAGAAGGGGGCGGAGACAGCATTTTAACAAACCCACGCTCACGCCGAGGCTCAGAACACGAAGACGGGCACGAGAGCACAGAGCCCTCGGCCTGCTCGAGCGACGGACAGGCCAGTGGGTATCTGACAGACTCCTGCACGAGCGTGTTAAAGCGCATTCCCTCGCTCTGCGGCTCTGCTCTACTCCAGCCAGTGCCCGTGCACACTCACACACCCAGCATGCTGCGCTCCTCCATGCCAGTACCTCTCTGAAGGTGCAGCATTCTCCAGAACTGAGTCCTGAGATCTGCAGGAGAAGACACGACTGTTACAGCCCTGTCAGGTCCTCTGACAGACCCCCGTCCTCCCAGATCCAGCCTGCTGACGCCCGATTTACTGTAACTAACTGGCGAGAGCTCCAGCACTCCTCCGGGATATTTTTACCCATCTGTCGGGCCAGACAGACAGACCTCACCAGACAACTCTGTCCGCCAGGTCCCGGTTTAACGGACAGAGCTTACACAGGTCTGCAGAAATAAACATTCCCAGATACAGCTGGGTATAAATAGCCCCGCAGCGCCGCATCAACACTCCAGCAGCACATGAGGGAGGCTCCAGCAAAGGCACGTACTGCCCTGACCGGCAAATCAAACACACACACAGGGGTGCACCCAGACAACACCACCAAACCTGGACTGGATCACCTGCAGCCCAGCGGAGAATTCCACCCCCCACAGAGGCAAGCCCAGACGGGCTGCTAGCTCAGAGCAGCACCCTCACTGCCGTGGGACAGCAGTACTGCACACCCCTCCATCACCCAGGCGCTCCCATCTCCCCCTCTGTCCGCCTGGTTCTGGGTCCCAGTGCAGGATGAGCCCCTGCACCCCAGAGATCACCGCTGGGGTCCCAGTGCAGGACGAGCCCCTGCACCCCAGAGATCACAGCCAGGGTCCCAGTGCAGGACGAGCCCCTGCACCCCAGAGATCACAGCTGGGGTCCCAGTCCAGGAGGAGCCCCTGCACCCCAGAGACCCAGCCGGAGTCCCAGTCCAGGACGAGCCCCTATACACCAGAGACAAGCTGGGGTCCCAATCCAGGATGAGCCCCTGCACCCCAGAGATCACAGCCAGGGTCCCAGTCCAGAATGAGCCCCTACACCCCAGAGACAAGCTGGGGTCCCAGTCCAGGATGAGCCCCTGCACCCCAGAGATCACAGCCAGGGTCCCAGTCCAGAATGAGCCTCTACACCCCAGAGACCCAGCTGAGGTCCCAGTCACCAGGGCAACATGAAGCGACACATGTGAGCTTACAGGGCTCCAGGACACAGGAGCAGAGGAGCCACCCAGCACACTGAACCAGATCAACCAGACACACCGCCTCCCTCTCCGGCTCACTGCGCCGTAGCCTGGAGACCGATACTCCTGGATGACCTCGGGATGTGAGGAAACTAGACCGGCATGCTACTCCCACACCGCAGGCGCTCGTGGGTGATCATCTCCAGTGTGACTTCTGTTCCCAGTCCAAATTTCCCCCTGGCCTTCACCAGTCATGGCCTCCTAATAACCCCCTGGTGGTGGAGGGGATCCCCATTACCTGTACAGTGCTCTGAAGTGGAGTGTCCAGGAAAGAGCTGGGTAAGTATGTTTTTATTAATACTCTGCCTCACAGGCAGGGGCAGCGCCTGCACAAATTCCAGCCACATGACTCGACCGCCTGGTGAAGCCATTAGCCGAGCTGGAGTTTGGAAAACGTTCCTTTTCTTCCACACCCCACCACCTCCAAACCTGAGGAATCTGCTCAGCTCCAGCTGTCCTCACTGACCCCTACCGCCTGCTTCCCAGCCACATGGCCTGAGAACACGAGGGCGGATTCAGACAACAGCCCCTTTGCTAGTTAAGCAGCTAATCCCAGGATCTCACCCCCCCCCAGTTTCTGGAAAGCAGCCGGGGCATCGGCTTCGGCAACATGGCTCTCCAAATGCTTGTTCCATCCTCCCGCCACCCTTGGTGTAAAGCGGTGCCTCCTGTCCTGGCTGGAGGATCTTAACCAGCTGTCTCCGGAGAGAAGCTAGGGTGGCAGCTTCAACAGCATGGTTGAGCAGCCTGTTCCACACTCCCACCACCCTTTGCGCAAAGAAAGCTCAGCGAGCAGGAGCATCCTGGTGTTCTCTCCAAACAGGGCTGAGGTGCCTCCAAACTCAACACGACTTGAGCACAACAGAAGAGCAACATCCAACAGTCGGAGAAGCCTCTTTTATACAGAGTTAAAGTGTCATTCTACACACTGGGAGTTTTCTCATTCAGGAGTCAGTAACAGTCGGGAGGCTATACTCAAAGTGAAGGACCCAGCCCGAGGGCTACTGTGTGAGGTTTCTCAACTTACTGTGTAGCTGGGGGGTGCCTTTTACACAGGGGAGCCTAGTAAACTACAGTAAAACCTGGATTACTGTTACCAACCAGCTATGCATTAGCGACCTGAGTGACAACACTATCAAAACCCGACAGGATCAGACCACTGTAGTGTGGTCATCTGGCTGAAAACCTGGATTGAACCTAACCACTGTGCACTGGGAATCTGACTGAGCACACAGTAAAACCTGGAGTGGATCGCATCACTGTGCACGTCTGACTGAGCACACGGCAAAACCCGGAATGGATCCCACTAGTCCTGTGCGCTGACAGTCTGATGGACAAGACTATAAAAATTCAGACTGGAGTCCGACATCTCTGGTAACACAGTAAAACCCTGTTTTGTGAAACGGGGAAAAAAAATATACTTCAGGTTCGCTAGCCAAAAACCCGTGCACCCCCAACCCTTAAACTAATAAAGGAATACAAAATGTTCCCCTCTCCTCTCTTTAAAACCCAATACTGTAGTGAAACCCTCAAAATGGGGTTGGAGCATCGGCTGCCAAATTATTAGGAGGCTCTTGCGGTCTGTCCGAGTCTTAGTGGAAAATTCCTGCGTCTCTCCGTCTGCGATTCTCTCACGACACAACAGGAGGCTCCTTTAACCCCTCTTCGGTTATATTTCGTCATGTTACTGACCTTAAACGTGTGTTTTAATGGAAGATTTGTTTACAAAGCGGTGTTTGGTAACAGAGGAGGGGGGGACGTTACCGCATCAGCAACGTCGGATTCGGTTTAACTCGTCCGACGCGGTAGCGGACCAACACGAACCTCCTAAAACACAAATTATATCCCAGGCCTCGCAGGTCCCTTTACGGTATACGCATTTCCGCAGGTTTAGATATCCTTCGATTTGTTCATGTTCACTTTACCTGTGGGAGCCGAGGAGCCCGATGTGACGGGAGCCGCCGCCGCCGTCGCCATTTTGCGCCCTCGGGGGTGGGGGGGGCCCGATGCCTCGAGGTTTCCTAGTCACTTGACCCCGCCGAGGCCGCTCCCGGTCCGGCCGCTCCTGACGGTGTCTCCCGCTTCTCTCTGCCGTTTCCCTCCGGTCTCCTCCCTCTCTCTCTCGCTGGACCGGGTAAACAACAAGGCGGGCGCGGGTGTGCGCGTCTGTCTCTCGAAGGAGGGAGGGAGGGAGAAGAAGAAAAAAAAACAAAGGTCCCCAGTAACGCTTCGCTCCTTCGGCTCCGCTTTCTCGGGATAAAAAACAATCCTCTTCCGGAATCCGTAGACAGATTATCAATAGCGACGATTTTCAACTACCCCATCCCCCCCACAGCAGAGCAAGAAAACAAAACACAAAAACACAGTCCCAACTCCCTCCTCCGCGAGTCTCTCGCACCTTCTGGACACGCTGCTGCTCCCACCAACGCGGGGAGCTCTCCCCACGCAAAATAATGATAATGTCGTTGTTGTTTATATTATTATGATTATGGTCCTGCCCCGATCTCCTTCAGATCGGCTCGGTCAGAGCTGTGAAAAGCCGCCAGGAGAGGGTCGATGCCCCGTTTGTGCTCAGCGACACAAAGCAACCAACGCACATGGGCGCCACCGCCGGCGACTGCGGATCAATCACCGGATCGATAACCGATCGGGATCGCTTGTAGCCGAGAGGCGCCGAGCCAGGACTCAGCCCGGCCGCTCTTTATGTATAAACGTCTCGTCTCCCTCCGTTAGAGACCAGCGCCCGTGTCTGCACTCCTTCCCGGAGACAAAACAAAATGCAGGCGGAAGAGAGGGGGGGGAGGGAGATCGATTTTAATACAAAAACTGTTTGCTGCGTTTTTCTTCGAGCTCCTTTTCTTCCCCGAGCATCACAGCTCTTGTGTTTCACCAGGGCATCCTCGTCCACTTCCTTCTCCTCCTCATTATCGCCACCATCATCATCATCACCATCAGCTGTTTCTCCGCGGAGAGGCGAAGGCTCCCACGACGCGAGCCGCTCTGCGCAGGCGCACGGGGCGGGGTGACGTCAGAGGGGCAGAGCGGAACAGGAAAGCAAACACCACGTGCTGTGTGCTGTTCCGTAACCACGGTGCTTGAAATGCGGAGTGGGGGGGGTGTTTTGTGCTGTCTCATCTCTTGCTCTCTATATGTACACCTTTGGCAATACATCCAAAGGTGTACATCCAGGTGGGGCCGCACACTGGTGGGGGTGGAGGGGACCCCATTACCTATAAAGCGCTTTGAGTGGAGTGTCCAGAAAAGCGCTATATAAGTGTAAGAATATTATTATTATTATTATTATTATTATTATTATTATTATATCTGTCAGCTCATAGAAACCACGGTAGGCAGCAGGGTGACACACAGGTTGACATTGCTGCCTGGCCACGCTGGGGTCCTGTCTGTGTGGAGTTTGCATGTTCTCCCTCAGTTCATATGGGTTTCTTACCACAGTCCAAACTCAGCAATGGAAAATTAAATAGCTTCTGGGAAAATGGGCTGGACCTGGAGTGGATCAGACTGCTGTGCACTGGATTACTGACTGACTGTTATGTAAAACCTGGACTGGATCAGACTGCTGTGCACTGGGGTCTTGGTCTGTCACCCTGGCCTGCAGTTCTAAAAATATTTTTCTAAAAGGAAAGCATCCAGTAAAAAGAAAGGAGAACTAGAAAGACCACAACTAAATAAATTACCCTTAGCGAGTTCTTATCTGACAGCTGCTCTCCTGAAGCTGTGTTTCCTGAAGATAGCGGTTGGCTGGGTGGAGATACAGAGGTGCTGTTTCTCACCAGCAGCCCAGCGGAGAATTCCATGCTGGGTCACTGGGATGTGTTTCCACTGACGTCTGTGTGTACAACACGTTCTCAGGACACAGACAAGCCTGTGTGTATAGAGGCTCAGTGCAGTGTGAGGCAGCCTCAGTGTGTGTGTATAGAGGCACAGTGCAGTGTGAGGCAGCCTCAGTGTGTGTATAGAGGCTCATTGCAGTGTGTGTGTATAGAGGCGCAGTGCAGTGTGAGGCAGCCTCAGTGTGTGTTTAGAGGCTCAGTGCAGTGAGAGGCAGCTACAGTGTGTGTATAGAGGCTCAGTGCAGTGTGAGGCAGCTGCAGCGAGTCCCTACATCAATCCCAGCCAGCCTGTGCTGACATGAATCCTTTTACAGTACTGAATAGGATTCCCCCTTTCATCCACAAGGGGGCACTGTGGTGTGATAAACCGTGGTCCCCATCCTGCGCACCCTGGTCTGACACGAGCCCACCCACAGTGCTGGCGAAGAGTGACCAGTGGCGTGCCATTGTTTGACAAGCACAGACCGGACTGGAACTGCCCAAGCATGGAAGCTGGGCGTCATTATCAGTACAACCACCTAGGAAAATCAGTTCTGAACAATAAACACCTGCTGGGTGTCTGCTTGGTTAG
Source organism: Lepisosteus oculatus (assembly GCF_040954835.1). Classification (NCBI taxonomy): domain Eukaryota; kingdom Metazoa; phylum Chordata; class Actinopteri; order Semionotiformes; family Lepisosteidae; genus Lepisosteus; species Lepisosteus oculatus. The sequence continues at coordinate 6,110,172 of NC_090722.1, read as the reverse complement.
ACACCAGTACCTGCCACAGTGAGCACAGGATTCACCTGGAGCAGCTCTGCCACCTTGTGGAGAGAAGTGGAAATACACATTGGGGGGGGGGGGGATTGGCTCTTATTCAATAAGCTTGAAAACGTGATTTAAATACAAGGGTTTTATTGTCTTATCAGTGAGAGTACACGGTGAATATAAGATATTAGTGCAAAATATATATATCTCTGCCATTGATATATACTCTGTGGGGGCAAAAACCTACAGCTATTAATAATTAAATAATACCACAGTATGCAAGTGCACTTTACAGAAAGTGTAAATTTCTGTTAGTGGAATAACCCCAGGATGTATAGGAGAGTGTGCAGGGCAAATCTGTCAGTGGGTATGGTGTACAGGAGAGTGTCACTGTGCACAGATCTGTGTTCTGTCAGTGGGTATGGTGTACAGGAGAGTGTCACTGTGCACAGATCTCTGTTCTGTCAGTGGGTATGGTGTACAGGAGAGTGTCACTGTGCACAGATCTGTGTTCTGTCAGTGGGTATGGTGTACAGGAGAGTGTCACTGTGCACAGATCTCTGTTCTGTCAGTGGGTATGGTGTACAGGAGAGTGTCACTGTGCACAGATCTGTGTTCTGTCAGTGGGTATGGTGTACAGGAGAGTGTCACTGTGCACAGATCTGTGTTCTGTCAGTGGGTATGGTGTACAGGAGAGTGTCACTGTGCACAGATCTGTGTTCTGTCAGTGGGTATGGTGTACAGGAGAGTGTCACTGTGCACAGATCTGTGTTCTGTCAGTGGGTATGGTGTACAGGAGAGTGTCACTGTGCACAGATCTCTGTTCTGTCAGTGGGTATGGTGTACAGGAGAGTGTCACTGTGCACAGATCTGTGTTCTGTCAGTGGATATGGTGTACAGGAGAGTGTCACTGTGCACAGATCTGTGTTCTGTCAGTGGGTATGGTGTACAGGAGAGTGTCACTGTGCACAGATCTCTGTTCTGTCAGTGGGTATGGTGTACAGGAGAGTGTCACTGTGCACAGATCTCTGTTCTGTCAGTGGGTATGGTGTACAGGAGAGTGTCACTGTGCACAGATCTGTGTTCTGTCAGTGGGTATGGTGTACAGGAGAGTGTTAATGTAGACAGAACTGCAATTCATCGTTTGTCTTTGTTTTTTCTGTCCTGGCCTTTGGCCGCCCCCATAGACATAGAATAGAGATAAAGGACTTTTAGAGATGAAAGACCGTGCGAGCAGACGGACGCTGACAGCGCTGTGCTGGACTCCAGCTCTGCTGTTCCGGACCCTCAGTGGGCAGGCAGCCCCTCGGCTTCAGCCCGGCGATGCTGTGTGCGTCTGCTGGCGCAGGAGTCCGCGTGCGGTGATCGGAAAGGCGCGTGACGCAGTGCGGGTGTCATGCATGTCGTTACCCAGAGACCTGATGAATCCAGCAGCACCCCCCCCCTCCCTCCCTCCCCCCACAGCTCAGAAGGCAGGGCACTTCTTGTCGTCCAGGGAGGCAGTTGCTATGGTGACCGCCTCCAGCTTCGTGCCGTAGATGCAGCTCGCCCGTTTCTGGGATGGCATTTTGCAGCAGCTCCGCTTGTCGCTCCAGCTCTCTATCTTCTTTGCGCACAGCAACACGGGCAGCACTCGAACCTGCAACCATAGCACCGCTCTTAGATCTTTCGGTTCATTGCCACAGACGGGTGGATCTCAGCCAGATGCTTCTGGAAAGAAGCCAGGGTATCGGCTTCAAGAGCATGGCTGGACAGCCTGTTCCACACTCCCACCACCCTTCATGCAAAGTAGTCCCTTCTGCTGTTTGGTACAAGGCCACCGGGGCCACTTTGAGGTGGAAAGCTGAGCACTGCCCACCCTCCAGCCCAGCTGATTTGGGCGAAGTGGTGGCTCTGTGGCTCAGGATCTGCGCCTGTGGCTGGAAGGTTCCCCGTTCAAATCCCGTGTCCAATCCTACTCCATTAGGCCCCTGAGCAAGGCCCTTCACCCCAGCTGCTCCAGGGGTGCCGTATCAATGGCTGACCCTGCGCTCTGACCCCCAGCTTCTCTCCCTGTCTGTGTGTCTCATGGAGAGCAAGCTGGGGTCTGCGAAAAGACAAATTCCTGATACAAGAAATTGGATATGGCCAATAAAGTGATCTGATCTTAATTTGATCAATTAAAATGACCACTGACCTCTTTTTGAGCGCAGGCGGTTCTGTCGGCCACTGACTGGGAGCAGCACCGAGTCTTCAGCCTCTCCAGCAGGTGGGGCAACGGGATCCTGTAAAAACACACACAGTTACCACGCCCACAGGCTACAGAGAGCTCGGACTGCACGCGTCCCAGTTCCGGTGCAGGTGCTCCTCCCCAGCTCAGGCCCAGAATACACCAGTACAAGCTGAGCTGGAACAAACACCTTCTGACATACGCTGCTCTCCCTCCCCGTGGATCAGAACTGGGGTCCCCTGCTCTAGCTGATCAGGACGGGGGTCCGCTGCAGGTCTCCTGCTCTAGCTGATCAGGACTGGGGTCCGCCGCAGGTCTCCTGCTCTAGCTGATCAGGACTGGGGTCCGCTGCAGGTCTCCTGCTCTAGCTGATCAGGACGGGGGTCCGCTGCAGGTCTCCTGCTCAGGACTGGGAGCCCCTGTGTGTCTCCTGCTCAGGACTGGGGGACCCCCTGTATGTCTCCTGCTCAGGACTGGGGGACCCTGTGTGTCTCCTGCTCTGTTGGATTAGGACGGGGACCCCTGTATGTCTCCTGCTCAGGACTGGGGGACCCCTGTATGTCTCCTGCTCAGGACTGGGGGCCCCTGTGTGTCTCCTGCTCTGGCCAATCAGGACGGGGGACCCCTGTATGTCTCCTGCTCAGGACTGGGGGACCCCTGTATGTCTCCTGCTCTGGCCGATCAGGACGGGGACCCCTGTATGTCTCCTGCTCAGGACTGGGGGACCCTGTGTGTCTCCTGCTCTGGCCGATCAGGACGGGGGACCCCTGTATGTCTCCTGCTCAGGACTGGGGGCCCCTGTGTGTCTCCTGCTCTGGCCGATCAGGACGGGGGGCTGCGCTCACTTTCTGGACATCAGCTTGTGCTGCCTGCAGATGGCCTCCACGGCGGCGGGGCTGACGGCGGCCAGGTTGAGCTGCGTGATCTCGTGGTCGTAGGCTGGGTAGGGGGCGTCGTCGGCGAAGCAGCGGTGCCGTCTCTGCCCTTTCATCAGGCAGCAGCGGAACGGAGTGTCCTTCACCTGCAGCTCCTGCTCACAGAAGTCGTCCATCGCCTTTCTCCACTGGGGGGGGAGAGAGAGGGGGGATCCACTGGGACTCTACAGCCTTTCACTGGCTGCCAGAGGCCAGAACCCCTACCAGAACGAGGCCCTGCTCAGCCCGGGAGAGCAGCGTGCAGCCCCGGGCTCTGGGCTGGAGGATCCTGGGATACTGTGCGTCAGTGGGCATCTCTCCCCGGCCTCATGGCAGTGCAGCAGCTGTTCGGGTTCCAGTAAAGGATCAGGACCGGACCCGGCACACCCTGCGGGGTGAGCAAACCCCTTTCTTTCCCGAAGGTGACCCCCCTACCCTGCCCGGCTCCTGCAGTACCCCCGAACTGACAACCCTGGGCCGTACCTTCTTGTCGGCGCACTCCACCAGGTCCCTCTTGCCCTTGCAGCAGGGCTTGAGCGCCGCCTCCAGCTGCCGCAGGGCCTCCAGGCGGCGGTCCAGGCGGCCGGGCGCGGCGCCGAGCGGGCACTGGGACCAGGCCGTGAGCCGGAACTTGCGCAGGCGGCAGGCCAGGCCGATGTTGGCGGCGGAGGGGCGGCCGGGGGGGAAGCCGAGGGCGCCTCCCTGGGCCTCCGTGAAGGCCCGGGGCTCCGGGACCGCGGCCGCCAAGGCGGGGAGCGAGCTGGAAGAGGGGGACAGCGCAGATACGAGGGTGAACGGCGCCCCCTGCTGTTTCCACACGCACACGCACACTCTCGCCTTGTCTTTACCTTGAGCAGGCGAGGGGGTCAAAGGTGAAGCCCGGGATTTCGGGGTCGTGCACAGGGGTCCTGTGAGTGACCTCCGGCCCCGCGGGGGGCAGGTAGGTGGGATTGGGGGCGTCTCGTGCAAAACAGTCCCACCGGGCACCCCCTTCCTGGCGGCAGCAGTGGTGGTGTCGGGTCTTGATGGAGAACTCCTCCTCGCAGAACTGAGACAGAGACTCACGCCACTGCAGAGTGAGGGACAGAGTGGACATGGGGAGAGAGGACAGTCGACAATCTGAGACAATGGAGACAGGGAGAGCAGACAATGGGCAGACAGAGAGTGGACAGAGGGAGAAAGAGGACAGTGGACAAAGGGAGAAAGTGGACAGTGGACACTCAGAGAGAGAGTGGACAGAGGGAGAAGGAGGACAGTGGACAGAGGGAAAGGACAGTGGATACTCGTAGACAGAAAGAGAGAGGACAGTGGATATTCAAAGAGAGAGTGGACAGAGGGAGAAAGAGGACAGTGGACAAAGGGAGAAAGTGGACAGTGGACACTCAGAGAGAGAGTGGACAGAGGGAGAAGGAGGACAGTGGACAGAGGGAGAGGACAGTGGATACTCAAAGACAGAGTAGACAGAGAGAGAGGACAGTGGATACTCAAAGAGAGAGTGGACAGAGGGAGAAAGAGGACAGTGGACAGAGGGAGAGGACAGTGGATACTCAAAGAGAGAGTGGACAGAGGGAGAAAGAGGACAGTGGACAGAGGGAGAGGACAGTGGACACTCAGAGGGAGAGTGGACAGAGGGAGAAAGAGGACAGTGGACAGAGGGAGAGGACAGTGGACACTCAGAGGGAGAGTGGACAGAGGGAGAGAGAAGGTGATAATTACAGCCTGTTGTGCGCAGCACAGCTTCACCGCTCTGTCGCCGTGGCAGCAGACTTGGTACCAGGATTCCAGGCGGTTGATGGTGTCGCCGTAGCGACGCAGGTGGCTGAAGCCCGTGTGGGGCAGGGAGTCGGGAGGGTAGCGGGGCCGCTGGTCTCCGTAGCGACAGATGTTGAGGAGGTTGTCGGTGAGGGGCTGTGCCGGGGGGAAGGGGACCTGGGGCTCCCGGGAAGCGCGAGGAGAGAACACGGGGACTGGGGGAGAACCGGACAGGGACAGGAGCAGAGGGAGCAAGTGACAGGAGGTTCAGGGCCTTCCAGAAGGCAGCTGCTGCTTCCCACTGTAATTCTGTCATCAGTAGCGGCAGCAGATCCATACCTGACACTTTCGAAAAGGACGGGACCAGCTCTGACTCCCTCTGCAACAGCACACCGTCTCCACCTGGGCAAAGGAAACACTGCTGGCTCTCACTCAACAGGGAATGTTCTGAGGTCACCTGCCTCCGGCCCCCCCGACGCTGGCTGCAGGAGTGCGCCGAGAGGACATGAACCCCCTCGCCCAGGCCGCTCCCCCACAGCCAGCCAGAGGGGGCGCTGTAGGCAGCCACCTCAGCCAGCCTCCTACCCTGTGATCTGCTGCTGCCCCCCTACACAGGACATACGCACCCCGGAGTCTGACATTCTGCACTTCTGTGAGGTCAAAGGGCACTTCCTTCTGGGTCACATCCGGGTCATAGTCGGAGAGATCTGAGCACAACAGTAAAGGTGTTAGTAATCCAGCACTTGACAGGTCTGCCCCCTGCCCTCAGGTGTGTAATCAGGTGTAGCTCTGCTCTCAGGTGTGTGATGAGGTGTAGCCCTGCTCTCAGGTGTGTAATCTGGTGTAGCTCTGCTCTCATGTGTGTAATCAGGTGTAGCCCTGCTCTCAGGTGTGTAATCAGGTGTAGCCCTGCTCTCAGGTGTGTGATGAAGTGTAGCCCTGCTCTCAGGTGTGTGATCAGGGGTAGCCCTGCTCTCAGGTGTGTGATGAGGTGTAGCTCTGCTCTCAGGTGTGTGATCAGGGGTAGCCCTGCTCTCAGGTGTGTGATGAGGTGTAGCCCTGCTCTCAGGTGTGTAATCAGGTGTAGCCCTGCTCTCAGGTGTGTAATCAGGGGTAGCCCTGCTCTCAGGTGTGTGATGAGGTGTAGCCCTGCTCTCAGGTGTGTAATCAGGGGTAGCCCTGCTTTCAGGTGTGTAATCTGGTGTAGCTCTGCTCTCAGGTGTGTGATCAGGGGTAGCCCTGCTCTCAGGTGTGTAATCTGGGGTAGCCCTGCTCTCAGGTGTGTAATCTGGGGTAGCCCTGCTCTCAGGTGTGTGATGAGGTGTAGCCCTGCTCTCAGGTGTGTAATCAGGGGTAGCCCTGCTCTCAGGTGTTTGATCTGGGGTAGCCCTGCTCTCAGGTGTTTGATCTGGGGTAGCCCTGCTCTCAGGTGTGTAATCTGGGGTAGCCCTGCTCTCAGGTGTGTGATGAGGTGTAGCCCTGCTCTCAGGTGTGTGATCAGGGGTAGCTCTGCTCTCAGGTGTGTAATCAGGGGTAGCTCTGCTCTCAGGTGTGTAATCAGGGGTAGCTCTGCTCTCAGGTGTGTAATCAGGGGTAGCCCTGCTCTCAGGTGTGTGATCTGGGGTAGCCCTGCTCTCAGGTGTGTGATCAGGGGAGCCCTGCTCTCAGGTGTGTGATCAGGGGAGCCCTGCTCTCAGGTGTGTGATCTGGGGTAGCCCTGCTCTCAGGTGTGTGATCTGGGGTAGCCCTGCTCTCAGGTGTGTGATCAGGGGTAGCCCTGCTCTCAGGTGTGTGATGAGGTGTACTGCTGCTGGCGGGTGTATAAACCATTTGAAAAGAAAATATAAAAAGCCAAATATTGGACAACACAATAGTACCTTCCCATTCCCACAAGGTCACCTCCCTCTGGGTAATATCAGGGTCAAACTGAGGCACCCCTAAACACACAGACAGCCTCGTCACTGGACCTTATATCCAACTGACCATGTGCTCTTCAGCCGGTAGAGCACATAGCGTTTAAATGAGAAGAAATTCAGTCATTTGCCAGTCAAGCCCATTTGGTAAAATGGTTATATCAGGAGGTAACTATGCCATTAAAATGGATGGATTAAAATTGACTTATTTTATGTTGCCATGGTTTCCAACAACATGCATATTGTTTTTCTTTCCTGCACTGTACTGTGCTTCTACCCTGATCTCACTGGGCATTCCTGCACTGTACTGTGCTTTTACCCTGATCACACTGGGCTTTACTGCACTGTACTGTGCTTTTACCCTGATCTCACTGAGCTGTACTGCACTGTACTGTGCTTTTACCCTGATCTCACAGGGCTTTACTGCACTGTACTGTGCTTTTACCCTGATCTCACTGGGCTGTACTGCACTGTACTGTGCTTTTACCCTGATCTCACTGGGCTTTACTGCACTGTACTGTGCTTTTACCCTGATCTCACTGGGCTTTCCTGCACTGTACTGTGCTTTTACCCTGATCTCACTGGGCTGTACTGCACTGTACTGTGCTTTTACCCTGATCTCACAGGGCTTTACTGCACTGTACTGTGCTTTTACCCTGATCTCACTGGGCTGTACTGCACTGTACTGTGCTTTTACCCTGATCTCACTGGGCTTTACTGCACTGTACTGTGTTTTTACCCTGATCTCACTGGGCTTTCCTGCACTGTACTGTGTTTTTACCCTGATCTCACTGGGCTTTCCTGCACTGTACTGTGCTTTTACCCTGATCTCACTGGGCTTTCCTGCACTGTACTGTGCTTTTACCCTGATCTCACTGGGCTGTACTGCACTGTACTGTGCTTTTACCCTGATATCACTGGGCTGTACTGCACTGTACTGTGCTCTTACCCTGATCTCACTGGGCTTTACAGGTTATTGACTGTTTTATCCTGACATACTGGAAAAAAGAAGTGTTGTGTCACTGTCCTTCAGTGTACACACAGCTACTATATACCATAGTTTACTACAATGTGTTATAGTGTATAACAGTATATACCACAGTTTACCGTGGTATTATAGTGTACTACAGTATAAACTACAATTTACCAGAGTGTGTTATAGTGCATTATAGTATAAACCACAGTTTACCACTGTTGTACGGTAGTTTATTACAGTATTTACCACACAGTTTACCACAGTATGTTATTGTGCACTAGAGTATAAACAATATTACATAACCATGAATGCATGTGTTCATGAACATGATTGTCAGTGTGGAAACAACATCTGAGAAAACATTCTGACCAAAACAGCAACTTCAGAATGAAATGATTATTTTTTTGAAACCAGATGGCATCTGCTTTTTACGCAAGCACATTGCTGCCATCAAAGAAAACAATCCTGAGTTATCTCATATCTCATGATTGTATATGCATATACAATCTCATGTACTGTATATGCATTTGTACTCTGTGCGAGGGTGTAGTTTTTGTACTATAGTATGTGTTTGTGTGTGCAGTATTTGTACTGTGTGAGGGTGTAGTATTGTTTACTGTGTGTGTGAGTGTAGTATATTTGTACTGCGTGTGAGGGTGCAGTATTGTTTACTGAATGTAGTATATTTGTACTGTGTGTGAGGGTGCAGTTTTGTTTACAGTGTGTGAGAGTATAGTATTGTTTACTGTGTGAGAGAGTGTAGTATATTTGTACTGTGTGTGAGGTGCAGTATTGTTTACTGTGTGTGAGAGTGTAGTATATTTGTACTGTGTGTTAGGGGTGCAGTATTGTTTACTGTGAGTGTGTAGTTTATTTGTACTGTGAGTGAGGGTGCAGTATTGTTTATGTGTGTGAGGGTGTAGTGTATGTGTACTGTGTGCCAGGCTGGAGTGTATTTGTACTGCGTGTGAGGGTGCAGGATTGTTTATGTGTGTGAGGGTGTAGTGTATTTGTACTGCGTGTGAGGGTGCAGGATTGTTTATGTGTGTGAGGGTGTAGTGTATGTGTACTGTGTGTTACCGTGCTCGCCCTCTCTGGAATGCAGTTCGGCAAAGGCGTAATTTGCCCGCAGGCGCGCGCTGGGCGTCCCCGAGTCTCGGGAGCCTCCTGACAGCACGAGACGGGCTCGAGCGGGTTAACCCCGCACGGAGCCGGGCAGGCGGGCAGGAGCGGGGCACTTACCTTGCTGCGACTCTCCGCTGCGAATCAGCGAGGCGAACGCCCAGCAGAGCAGAACAGCAGCAGCCCGCATGGTCAAGCCGAGAGCAGTCTACCGCTCGCTCCTTCTGTCGGTACCGGAGCCGAGCCGAGCCCGAACTCTGTCCGGTTTTCTGTCCCTGGAACCAAAAACACAACAAGAACGTCGTACTTTCTTCCCTCTGCGGAGTGGTGGTGTCCTGTCGCGGGAGGAAAGTGCGCAGTGCTGGCGCGGACGCAGCTGGGAGCGAAGTTCTGCTGCCGCGGCTCGAGCAGGAAAACAAACAGGCGCGCGTGAGCTCGGGCTGCTCGCTCTCCGCCTCTCGCGGCTCACAGGGAGGCAGCGCGCAGGGGAGACTCCTGACACTGAGTCATCGCCGGCGGGGTCCTCCTGCTCCCGTCAGCGACCGTCACTTCTGCCCCGGGGCTCCCTTCCCAGCCACGCTTTTTGACACGCGTGGGCTCCGGAATCCGGACTCCCACGCGGTTGGAGAGAGACTCCAAACTTTTCACGGAACTGCCTGGCAAACTTCGATTATATGATCGAAGTGTATGAAAAGGTTATAACTTATATATATCATTTTTAATGCTAACCCTGTATAGTGAGTCACTTTGGATAAAATATTTAAGAAATTATAGTATTTACACTACAGCCCAGTGAGATCAGGGTAAGAGCACAGTACAGTGCAATAAAGTCCAGTGAGATCAGGGTAAGAGCACAGTACAGTGCAGTAAAGCTCGGTGAGATCAGGGTAAAAACACAGTACAGTGCAGTAAAGCCCAGTGAGATCAGGGTTAGAGCACAGTACTGTGCAGTAAAGCCCAGTGAGATCAGGGTAAAAGCACAGTACAGCGCAGTACAGCCCAGTGAGATCAGAGTAAAAGCACAGTACAGTGCAGTACAGCCCAGTTAGATCAGGGTAAAAACACAGTACAGAGCAGTAAAGCCCAGTGAGATCAGGGTAAGAGCTCAATACAGTGCAGTAAAGCCCAGTGAGATCAGGGTTAGAGCACAGTACTGTGCAGTAAAGCCCAGTGAGATCAGGGTAAAAGCACAGTACAGCGCAGTACAGCCCAGTGAGATCAGGGTAAAAGCACGGTACAGAGCAGTACAGCCCAGTGAGATCAGGGTAAAAGCACAGTACAGTGCAGTACAGCCCAGTTAGATCAGGGTAAAAACACAGTACAGAGCAGTAAAGCCCAGTGAGATCAGGGTAAAAGCACAGTACAGTGCAGTAAAGCCCAGTGAGATCAGGGTAAGAGCTCAATACAGTGCAGTAAGCCCAGTGAGATCAGGGTAAAAGCACAGTACAGTGCAATAAAGTCCAGTGAGATCAGGGTAAAAGCACAGTCCAGTGCAGTGCAGCCCAGTGAGATCAGGGTAAAAGCACAGTACAGTGCAGGGCAGCCCAGTGAGATCAGGGTAAAAGCACAGTACAGAGCAAATCCTGACATTTTGTTTGCCTTTTTACTGTGGCCCCAGTCACCAGATGAGCCTCTTCAAGCTCAGTGATTCCTATTTTGTATCTACATGTGGCGGCTCTCCTGTGTGCGTGTGGCTCTGCTCTGAGTTATGAGTGTGCAATGTCCTCTGCCAGGGGTCTGCCCGATTCTGAATTCTGCAGAAATTCCTCTGCAGCAGCTGTGCTGCGCCAGTATCCAGGTCATCTGTGCGGATCTGGAGGGCCAGTCTTCCTAATGGCAGCACTCTGGGAAAAAGCACGATACTGACATGCCAGCTCAGCCACGGACGTCTGTTCCAGGAAGAACATTGCATGATCTCCCCTGAGACCTTCCAGAAAATATCTCGCAATGCATGAGCATGAAACAATCTCTTCCATCCAGAATCTGTATAATTTATATTTTCCAGGCTACACAGCCAAAGGAGTGTGTGTGATTCTCTGGATGTGTGTCAGAGAGCAAGTATCTCTGTCTCCCTGTGTGTGTGTCTGCATGTCAGTGTCTCTGTCAGTGTGTAAGTGTGCGTTTCCGTGTCAGTGTGTGTCTGTGTGTAAATGTGTTTGTATGTCTGTATGTCTCTGTCAGTGTTTGTGTGCCTGTGTTTTTCTCTGTCAGTGTGTATGCGTTTGTCATCCACACATGCAATACCAGATCTCTGGCTCTTATCTGTGTTGGATGATGTCTAACTTGGCTTTTTTTCCCAATATTACACAGAAAGCTGAACAAATCCCCACCAGAGAGCAAATTCCTGAGAACTGGCCATCAGACGTCAGTGGAAAATAGGCGAGGGAGAGGAGAGAGGAGGGAGAGGCTCAGGGAGAAGAGAGAGGAGGGAGAGGCTCAGGGAGAAGAGAGAGGAGAAAGGAGAGAGGGGAGAGAGAGGAGAGAGGGGAGGGACAGGCTTGACGCAGGTCAGGCCTTCCCTGACCAATTATAATTTAAAAGGAAGCACAGAAAGGGAGAGAGACAGGCAGAGGGAGTGAGACAGCAGTGGGAGAGTGACAGAGGGAGTTAGACAGGCAGGGAGGGAGTGAGACAGCAGTGGGAGAGTGACAGAGGGAGTGAGACAGGCAGGGAGGGAGTGAGACAGCAGTGGGAGAGTGACAGAGGGAGTGAGACAGGCAGAGGAAGAGGGAGACAGAAGGAGAGGAACAGAGGGAAGAGGAAAAAGAGAGAGAGACAGAAATGAAGGAGAGAGAACAACAATTAAATCCAAATTAACGCTAATAACCAGGAACCACCCACTGCTAAACATGAATCACTTGTTTATAAACGAAGTCTGATTCTTTTGTCTACCAGGCACGAGAGCAGCTGTTAGCTCTCAGTGCAGAGCCGCAGTGACACTCTGGACTGTGTTGTGCAGAAGTCAAGACTGACCTACCTCACGCAACAGCTTATAACTGTCTTGACCACAACCGTGATTGTGACATGTGCAGTGCACAGAGCCAGGCAAAGATCCCACGTGTCAGGCACCGGAACATGCTACTCCACATGTGAGGAGCACAGAGACATGCAAAGAACAGAAATGTGATGCAGAGCGACATGCAAATGTCATGGGTAGCACACAGGAAAACGCCATTTCATATGTGAACCACGGCACCACTGCAAAGCTTAATCACTTTTCACATTTTATTGTAACAATTATCATTGACAGTGATTACAAATAATGACAATTCAAGAGTTAAAATAAGGGAATCAAAACAATGGAGACAAACACATTTACAGATCTTGACCCACAGCCAGAAAAACAAGCTACAGTACATCTTCCTGCTCATCTTCCTCATGTAGCTCTACTTTAAAGCTTAAAAGCAAAGGAGCAATTTCTCTCAGCCACACTCCTATCACACACCAGCACACGGGCCGGGGAACTTCCTGCACAGACACAAAGACACACTCTGTCACTTCCACAACTGCACACACAGACACACATACTCTCCCACTCACACAGCTGTACAGGCATACACACACTCACACAATTGGACACACAGACACACACTCACACAATTGGACACACACACGTACTCACACAATTGGACACACTCTCAAACTGAGACAATTAGACACACACTCGCACTCACAGCTGTACACACATACACACACTCACAACTGTGAACACATACACACACTCTCTTTCGACCACACAATTAGACACATGTATACATTCTCACACTCACACAACTGAATGCAGACACACTCACAGTCACACAATTGACACACACAGATACCCTCCAGCACACACATACTCCTTATTTCACCAGATTCCCAAATTCATACATTTTCCTGTTACAGCTGGTTTGCAGCAGAGCCCTGTGACAGATACAAATCACCATTCAAACACATTGTATTGTTTAAATTATAATCAGCACTGTTTCCCCTACAAAAAGTATTTAAAAAAACAATAATTACTCAGATATTTATCTAAAATATACAATAGCTATTCCCCAGACTCATAAAAGAATATATATATATATTTTAAATGCTTTCATCTTAATGTCAAGAATAAAAGAATTTACAGGACAGACAGGTATCAGTGTATGCAGCGGAGGGCGCAGTTCACTCCCTGGCCAGCGGGGGCTCACTGTCAGAGGTGAAGAGCTCTTTGTAAAGAGGGGGGAACAGGGAGTGGACGATGAGGGGGTACAACTGGCGGAAGGAGCGCAGCTTCTCCATGTGGAGAGAGCACAGGGACTTCAGCACCGCCATCTTCTGGTAGAGCTGGGAATGACACCCAGGGACGTGGTCAGCACACTGATATTTTATGGACAGGGCAGGAGTGTCCCAGTATAGCGTCTCTATGCTCCTGCACCCCCAGCACTGCCTCTCTCCTCGCTGTCCTCCCTCCCCCCTCTTCCTCTGTCCTCCTCTCCTTCCCACCTACACCCCTCCATCTCACTTTCCCTCTTCCTGCCTCACACCTCTCTGCTCCTGCTCCTTTCTCCCCCTGTCCCTCTCTCCTCTCTCCTCCAGTCCCCCCTCTCTCTCCTCCCGTCCCCCCCATCCCTCCTCTCTCTCCTCCTGTCCCCCCGACCCCCTCTCGCTCCTCCTCCTCTCCCCCTGTCCCCCTCTCTCTCCTCTCTCGTCTCCTCCCGTTCCCCTCTCTCTCCTCCTCTCCCCCTGTCCCCCTCTCTCTCCTCCTCCTCTCCCCCTGTCCCCCTCTCTCCTCCTCTCCCCTTGTCCCCCTCTCTCTCCTCCTCTTCCCCTGTCCCCCTCTCTCTCCTCCCGTCCCCCTGACCCCTCTCTCTCCTCTCCCCCTGTCCCTCTCTCTCTTTCTCCTCCCTCCCTGTCCCCCTCTCTCCTCTCCCCTTGTCCCCCCCTCTCTCTCCTCCTCTCCCCCTGTCCCCCTCTCTCTCCTCCCGTCCCCCTGACCCCTCTCTCTCCTCTCCCCCTGTCCCCCTCTCTCTCCTCCTCTCCCCCTGTCCCCCTCTCTCTCCTCCCGTCCCTCTGACCCCTCTCTCTCTCTCCTCTCCCCCTGTCCCCCTCTCTCTCCTCCCGTCCCTCTGAACCCTCTCTCTCTCTCCTCTCCCCCTGTCCCCCTCTCTCTCCTCCTCTCCCCTTGTCCCCCTCTCTCTCCTCCCGTCCCTCTGAACCCTCTCTCTCTCTCCTCTCCCCCTGTCCCCCTCTCTCTCCTCCTCTCCCCTTGTCCCCCTCTCTCTCCTCCCGTCCCTCTGAACCCTCTCTCTCTCTCCTCTCCCCTGTCCCCCTCTCTCTCTCTCTCTCCTCCTCTCCCCCTGTCCCCCTCTCTCTCCTCCAGCCCCTGACCCCTCTCACCTTGTTCAGCAGGCCCGGGTGCTGGCTCCTCTGCAGGGTGTGGGTGAAGGCCAGCTCCACTCGCCCGCGCAGCCTCTCCACCTGGGCTGGCTCCTGCAGCCAGGGCCGCTCTGGCAGCGAGAGAGAGAGACAGTGAGGAGAGACGGGGCGAGAGAGGACAGGGTGCGTGTGGTGCTTGTTTCTGTCATGCACACCTGGGTTGATGAGCACCAGAGCGGTGAAGAGCGCCACCTCCTGTTCGCTGAGGTGCAGTACGCACAGGCTGTGGGCGAAATCGAAGATGGCCAGGATCAGGTCACTGCAGCCTGGAGAGAGAGGCAGAGGTGGACAGAGTGAACACTGATGCTCTTGTGTCTGCAGGCCTGGAATTTGAGATTTGTGTCTGAATTTGTGAGTCGGTGTGTCTGTCAGTCAGTGTGTCAGTCTGTGTGTCGGCCAGTCAGTGTGTCAGCATTTCAGACTGTTGCTCAGTCTGTGTATCAGTGTGTGTGTGTGTCAGTGTGTCAGTGTGTGTGTGGGTATCAGTGTGTGTATCAGGGTGTCAGTGTGTCAGTGTGTGTGTGGGTATCAGTGTGTGTGTCAGTGTGTCAGTGTGTGTGTGGGTATCAGTGTGTGTATCAGGGTGTCAGTGTGTCAGTGTGTGTCTGTGTATCAGTGTGTGTATCAGGGTGTCAGTGTGTGTGTGTAAGTTGTGTGTGTGTGTATCAGTGTGTGTGTCAGTGTGTGTGTGGGTATCAGTGTGTGTGTCAGTGTGTGTGTCAGTGTGTGTGTGGGTATCAGTGTGTGTGTCAGTGTGTCAGTGTGTGTGTGGGTATCAGTGTGTGTGTCAGTGTGTCAGTGTGTGTGGGTATCAGTGTGTGTGTCAGTGTGTCAGTGTGTGTGGGTATCAGTGTGTGTATCAGGGTGTCAGTGTGTGTGTGTAAGTTGTGTGTGTGTGTATCAGTGTGTATCTCACCCAGCGACTTGAAGACTTCACTCCCAGCGTACTTCCCTTCGAAGAACACGGTGCTGTTCTCTGGATTAAACACCCGGCTCATCCGGATCAGAACCACCTCCATGGAGCCTGGGCGGCAGAGAGGGAGGGTGAGGGGGGGTGTGGACAGCTCTGTGCAGCACACAGCGGTACCGGTCCAATACGGGACGGGCGGGTCGGTCTGACCGACTCCCTCGCTCACCTGCTTTCAGCAGCACGATCTGGTCGTTCTGGCAGAGGTCCAGGAAGCCATCCACACGCTTGGCGAACTCCACCACGTACTGAATGGCATCAGTCAGCTGGCAAGCACAGCGCTCCCACATCTCCTCCACCAACTGGACAGACAGGGACAGACGGGGACAGACAGGGACAGGGGCACAGACAGGAACAGAGAGAGACAGGGGACAGAGAGGGACAGGGGGACAGACAGGGACAGAGAGGGACAGGGGCACAGAGAGGGACAGGGGGACAGACAGGAACAGAGAGAGACAGGGGACAGAGAGGGACAGGGGGACAGACAGGCACAGAGAGGGGACAAAAAAGGACAGGTGGGCAAAGAGGGACAAGGGAAAGACAGGGACAGGGGCACAGGAGGACAGAGAGGTTAGAGGAACAGAAAGGGAGAAAAGGACATGGGGCTGTTAGTCCCTGTGTGTCTCTCTCGGAGCCCCCAGTGCCCGAGGGACAGTGACCTCCGCGGACGGAGCCGTTACTCAGGACGATCGCGCTCACTGGCCTCACCTTCCTCTGGTAGGCCAGCACCTCCTCCCCGCTGAAGACCTTGTAGCGCAGGGCCTGCAGATCCTCCACACGGTACTGGCAGGTCTCCCTGTGCGAACGCACAATGCTGGCGCACAGCTCATCTGCACAACAGCACACAATGACACGCAATGATGCAATGACACACAACAACAACAAGCATAGAGATGTCAGTCCCAGTCGCAGGTTTCCCTGTGCGAGCGCACAACAGCACACTAGGACACACAGATCCACTCAACAACGTGCACATTAAAGGTCTCACTCTTTTGCAAACAAGAGAAGGCTCTGTCTTTTGTCTGCTCTACTCAAGACGAGACAAGCGAGTCCCTGTTCGCCATGCCTCTCGGGACCCAGGACCGAGCCTGGCCCACCCTCCAGCAAGCCTCGATCTCCTGCATGAGGCTGCAGGAATTTCAACCCGCAGCCACAGTCCACGAACATCAGAGATCGCCTGATCGAGCCTTGGCAGATTGATGAGGCTTCGCTCAATCTGTCGGGTCTGGCTGGGCTGCACTACCGCTCCAAACGGGGAGGGTACAGCCTGCCCTGCAGGCAGAGGGCGCCTCTACTCACTGCGCTAATCCCTGCCTTACCTATCTGCAGCAGTGAGGAAGAGGGGGGCTCCAGCGTGCTGAGGAAGGTGCTGTAGAAGTCCACCGAGCTGACGTAATCCGCAGTCAGTCCCTTGTGCCCCTCTCTCAGCCCCAGGCCGGACTGGTCCGGGGAGGGCTGGCGGCTGTCCGGGGGCACGTACCGTTCCACTGTGGCAGGACAAGACAACAGGCTGTTTGGCCAATCATAACCTCCCACTTAAATTCAGTGAAGACTACAGGCTGTTCGGCCAGTAAGAGCCAATCACAGCCTCCCACTTAAATTCAGTGAAGGCTACAGGCTGTTCGGCCAATCAGAGCTTCCCAACTGAATTGAGAGAAGACAACAGGACCTCCCCAGTTAAATGGCATGAAGACTACAGGGCATTTGGACAATCAAAGTTCCCGAATTAAACTGAATGAAGACAACAGAAAGTCCAGCCAGTCAAGAGTTCTCTAATTACACAGAGTGGCGAATGCAGGCCCTTCAGCCAATCAGAGCTCCCTAATTAGACCGAGTGGAGGTTACAGGCCCTCCCTGGAAGTCCACCCAGCTCCAGGGATCAGGTGTGGGCATGGGCGGACGTGCTGCTCCCCTACCTTTCCCCTCTGTCCTGCTCCGGCCCTCGCCCCGCGCCTGCGAGCCGGACACTGGAGGTGCGGTGTGGCATTTGTAGGCCGGGCCTGTGGAAACGGCAGCTTTAACTTCGCTCTGGGAGCAGGCCAGGCAGGTGAGCCCCTCGGGCGCGTAGGCCGAGCTGTCGCGGTCCCTGTCTCCCTTGAAGGCCACGTAGGCCGAAGCCTGGGACTCGCCTAGCCGGGGCTGCCCCTCGCGGAGCTCCTTGCTGGGGTATGGCATGGCGGGCTCGGCCTCCCCGGGGCTGTGCTGGAGCTTCTGCTGCTGCTGCCTGTGTCGCTCCACCTCGGCGAAGAGGGAGTCCCTCTGCCGCTTAGACATGCGGCCAAACTTCACAGCTGTCACAAGACAGGACAACTCAGAGTTACTTCGGTCAGATCCTGGTGGCTTTCTAATGTTGTGAAGGACTGCTCACCTCCCTTCTTTCTCCCCTCCCTCCTCCCTTTCCGTTCCCTCCTCTCCTCCCCCCCATCCCCCTCCTCTGTCCCCCTCCTCTCCACCTCTGACCCCCTCCTCTCTCCCTCTCTCCCTCTGTCCACCTCTGACCTCCTCCTCTCTCCCTCTCTCCCTCTCTCCACCTCTGACCCCCTCCTCTCTCCCTCTCTCCCTCTCTCCACCTCTGACCCCCTCCTCTCTCCCTCTCTCCACCTCTGACCCCCTCCTCTCCCTCTGTCCCCCTCCTCTCTCCCCCTGACCCCCTCTGTCCCCCTCTCTCTCCCTCTGTCCCCCTCGTCTCTCCCCCTGACCCCCTCTGTCTCCCTCTGTCCCCCTCTCTCTCCCTCTGTCCCCCCCTGACCCCCTCTGTCCCCCTCTCTCTCCCTCTGCCACCCTCCTCTCTCCCTCTGTCCTTCGTCTCTCCCCCTGACCCCCTCTGTCCCCCTCTCTCTCCCTCTGCCACCCTCCTCTCTCCCTCTGTCCTTCGTCTCTCCCCCTGACCCCCTCTGTCCCCCTCGTCTCTCCCCCTGACCCCCTCTGTCCCCCTCTCTCTCCCTCTGCCCCCGGGCCCCGCCCCCCTCACCGTCGCGACTCATGCCCTGTGCCACACACTTCTGCAGCCGGCAGTGCTGGCAGCGGTTCCGGCTGGCCCGGTCGATCAGGCAGTTCTTCTGCCGCGAGCAGGAGTACGTCACGCTGGCCTGCTGGCTGCGCCGGAAGAAGCCCTGGGGGAGACAGGAGAGCGAGGGGTCACGCGCCTGCCTGCTCCAGGGAGACGGGGAGGAGGCTCCTGCACGGCACGATCCTGTCTGGTGCATTTTAGCCACGAGTGGCGGCACCGACCCTGGCTCCACTGCGCCCCCCTGTGGCTGTCAGGGGAGCTCGTCTCCCTCCCCTGAAACCCAGCTTCACGGCGGCGGGACTCCGACGTCACCTCTTCCCGCTGCTCACAGCTCACGGCTCACTACCGCCAGCCCAGCTCACGTGCGCGCGAGCGGCATTCTGGGTAGTGAAGGATTCTGGGACTAGTGAAGTCCCGCTGTCACACTGCTGCCCTGCACTGACTTCCCACGTGGGAAATTAGCTTTGCAATCAGGTACGAGACACAACACAACACAACACACAGCACGGATCCATTAACAAATAACAGCCACACCGCTATGATGAGAAAGAAAATAAATATATATAAAGTAAAACATACAGTGAGCAGGTTAAGAGCTGTGGCAGTGACAGAAGCCTTAGTATCACCGCTCTGGAATCCGGGCAGTCTAACTCAACACCCACGTGGAAGGAGATCAGACTCTCTGTGCAAGGGGCGGTCAGGACAGTCAGCGACTACCCTGGCACTGTCCTGCCAACTCCCCTCGCCGCCAAGGGGTCGGTCGCGCTCCTCAGACTCCGGGCCCTCCTTCTGTTCCCAATCCCAGGCTCTGGGCCCTGGGAGGCCCCCCGTTTCCCCCCAAACTGCGGACGAGCTCCCAGACGAATCCGTCATCGCTTTCGCCCCTCCTGTCTCATCACTCGCTTCCACAGGTGTGTTTCATGCACCGCGAACGCCCGTGTCCCCCAGGGGGTGCTGTGCCAGGAAAGGCGCTCTATAAAGCTGGGGTTACCCACCTTGCAGCCCTCGCAGGTGATGACCCCATAGTGGACCCCCGACGACTTGTCGCCGCAGATCTTGCAGGGAATGACCTCGATCTGGGCTGCTCGCAGGCGGAGAGAGAAGAGGGAGAAGCTTCAGGGGGGGCGGACAGTCCGGGACCGGGAACCGCCAGCTGCCACACCCCCCTGGGATACGACCCCGCCCACCCCCGCGACTCGGGCTCCAGCTGGAGCAGAGGCGCGTCCCTGGCCGACGCCACCCCCAGGCTGCAGGGGGCGCTGTGAGCTGGGAGAGGCCTGCTGCACTCGACCCACAACCCCCCACCTTGTCACCGACGCCACCGTGAGGCGCCAGTCCCCACTTGAGCAGTCACTGTGCGCCAGTGATGTGCCGCCGAGCTCGAACCTGCGACTTCCAGATCCTACAGCCCAAACATGCACTCACAGTGAGCGCCCATACCGGCTGACACACTCGGGGACCCCGGCGGCCCCCTTTACACACCTTGGAAAGCGTCTGAAGAAACAGTCAAATCTGAAGCCCTGCAGTTACAAGTGTGGCCACCGGAGGGAGATGCTGTCCAGCATCTAGCAAGATTTTCAATAATGAGTAGATGAGCTAGATCAGAGAGGCAGATCAGACTCCTGGTGTGCCAGTGTGTGTTAAGTGTCTCAGTGTACCTGTGTGCGCAGTGTCAGGGTACCTGTGCATGTGTGTATGTGTGTGTGACACTCCAGTAAACAAACGTGCCACACGCACACTCACTCACACACACAGCCCAGACCACAGGCCACTGCTGTCCTCATTCACACACTGATCGAACCCGACTCTCTCAGAGCTACAGGAAGGAGCTGGGGGGAGAGATTGACAGCTCAGCCCCAGTCCGGCGTCTGAGATGAAAAGGCAACTGCTTGTTCTTCAAGGAGGAGAGTGTCCAACGCTCAGCGCAGAGAACAGCGGTCATCTCCGAGAGAGAGCCACTCAGTGCAGAGGACAGTGGTCATCTCCGAGAGAGAGCCACTCAGTGCAGAGGACAGTGGTCATCTCCGAGAGAGAGCCACTCAGTGCAGAGGACAGTGGTCATCTCCGAGAGAGAGCCACTCAGTGCAGAGGACAATGGTCATCTCTGAGAGGGAGCCACTCAGTGCAGAGGACAGTGGTCATCTCCGAGAGAGAGCCACTCAGTGCAGAGGACAGTGGTCATCTCCGAGAGAGAGCCACTCAGTGCAGAGGACAGTGGTCATCTCCGAGAGAGAGCCACTCAGTGCAGAGGACAATGGTCATCTCTGAGAGGGAGCTACTCAGTGCAGAGGACAGTGGTCATCTCCGAGAGGGAGCTACTCAGTGCAGAGGACAGTGGTCATCTCCGAGAGGGAGCTACTCAGTGCAGAGGACAGTGGTCATCTCCGAGAGAGAGCCACTCAGTGCAGAGGACAATGGTCATCTCCGAGAGGGAGCTACTCAGTGCAGAGGACAGTGGTCATCTCCGAGAGAGAGCCACTCAGTGCAGAGGACAGTGGTCATCTCCGAGAGAGAGCCACTCAGTGCAGAGGACAGTGGTCATCTCCGAGAGAGAGCCACTCAGTGCAGAGGACAATGGTCATCTCTGAGAGGGAGCTACTCAGTGCAGAGGACAGTGGTCATCTCTGAGAGGGAGCTACTCAGTGCAGAGGACAATGGTCATCTCCGAAAGAGAACCACTCAGTGCAGAGGACAGTGGTCATCTCCAAGAGAGAGCCACTCAGTGCAGAGGACAGTGGTCATCTCCAAGAGAGAGCCACTCAGTGCAGAGGACAGTGGTCATCTCCGAGAGAGAGCCACTCAGCGCAGAGAACAGTGGTCATCTCTGAGAGAGAGCCACTCAGTGCAGAGGACAGTGGTCATCTCTGAGAGGGAGCTACTCAGTGCAGAGGACAGTGGTCATCTCTGAGAGAGAGCTACTCAGTGCAGAGGACAGTGGTCATCTCCGAAAGAGAACCACTCAGTGCAGAGGACAGTGGTCATCTCTGTTCCTCTCCGAGGGAGAGCCACAGGTGGAAATTAAGACATGCTTCGAGAACTGAGAACAGGGAGGCATGTCTTTACACAAAGGCTGGTGGGAGTCTGGAACAAACTTCCTAAACACTGCTGGCGGACGGTCCCCGAGGTCTTCCATGAGACCGCTGGACGAGGTCCTCGGATCGCCAGGTCATCCAGGCATACGGATCCTGGCGGAGCCACAGTCCAGCGACCACACCGGCCCTTCACGGGGACGGCCTCCGCGGCCAGACTGACCGGCCCCTCGTCCACCCCCACACTTGCCCTGACCTCCTGGAAGACAGCCGGGGGGGCAAGGGACCCCCGGGCGCCGCTGGTACTGGCTGCTGGATTCCCGCCGGTGGCCGTTTGGAATCTGGAATCGTTCGTGTGGCGTTTTGTGGTGTGTGTTCCCCAGAGGTCGGAACAACGTTAGAGAGACAGAGAGAGTCATTCGAGAACGTCGCGCGGTCAAGAACAAAGCTGGGGGACGGGGGACGGGGGGGGGTCATGTCGTTAACCACGGCCTCGTCTGAAGTGGTTTCCCAGGACTCTCTCGATCTGAGTATCCCTCTTTCAAGCAGCTCTCTCGATCGGCTCGCTCCCTCTCCTTCTCGCTCACACGGGAGAGCTGCCAGTAATTCTGTCTTTCATCTGCTGCCGGTCTGCCAGGAATACCCCCCCCCCCTCTTCGAATGTCACCCCCCCACCCAGCCGGCAGCCTGGCGGCCAGACGCACAGAGCTCACAGCGCGCACTCGCGTCTGGGGTCAGAGTCTGTGTGTCAGTGTCAGCGTGTCGGTGTGTGTGATCCACAGTGTGTGTCAGTGTGTGTGATCCACAGTGTGTGTCAGTGTGTGTGATCCACTGTGTGTGATCCACAGTGTGTGTCAGCGTGTGTGATCCACTGTGTGTGTCAGCGTGTCAGTGTGTGTGATCCACTGTGTGTGTCAGTGTGTGTGATCCACAGTGTGTGTCAGCGTGTGTGATCCACTGTGTGTGTCAGCGTGTCAGTGTGTGTAATCCACTGTGTGTGTCAGCGTGTCAGTGTGTGTGATCCACAGTGTGTGTCAGTGTGTGTGATCCACTGTGTGTGTCAGTGTGTGTGATCCACTGTGTGTGTCAGCGTGTGTGATCTACTTTGTGTCAGCATCAGTGTGTGATCGACTGTCAGCGTGTGATCTACTTTGTGTCAGCGTGTGTGATCGACTGTGTGTCAGCATGTGATTGATTGTGTGTGTCAGTGTGTGTAATCGACTGTGTGTGTGTGTGATCGATTGTGTCAGTGTGTGTGATTGACTTTGTGTGTCAGTGTGTGCGCTCACCTGTGTGTGTCAGTGTGTGTAACCAACTGTATGTGTCAGTGTTAGTGTGTACGCTCACCTGTGTATGTCAGTGTGACAATGTGTGATTCAGTGTGTCTGATAACTCGTGTGACAGGTGGTGTGTGTCTATATGTAGGTCAGTGTGTGTTCTCACCTGTGTGTGTGTCAGTGTCTCAGTCAGGGCCTCACAGTCATATTGAACAAAACAAACTGTCTGGCAGCTTGAGAAACTTTTTGCCCCAGTGCAGTGCAGTGGGTTAGCGACAGCAAGTCTCTTATCAAATGATGAACTGATCTTCAGTCCTGGGACCAATTAAGCAATTAAGTTCCAATTAAGCAATTAAGTATTTAAGGATGGCTTTTCTTCCCCGTGTTCTCAGGTACACAGTAATAGTTTAATTAGCTCTGTGACTGTAACACTGCCAGCCAGGCTGAGAGGTGATCAGCTGTAAAAGACCTTTAGAAAAATCAATTTTGCATTTGCATTTGAGAATCGGGTTGGTTGATTGATGACTCAGCCTGAACAAAAGCCAGAAGAGACCAGGACCTCCAGGAGAGGGCTGAGACCCCTGTCTTCAAGTCACGTGGAAAGGGGCTGGGATTCCCGGATCGGACTTGGGAAGGCTGCTTGGAATTGGACACGGCTGAGCTGCAGTTTGGAGTGGCTGAGGAGGACCAGCTCCTGATCGTACTGAAATGAAGACAAACCTCCAGCCTGGCAGCAGGAAGCGAGAGTGCGCTGGGCAGGCTGGTTTCCTGACACCCTGCGGGTGTGAAGTCAGAGAAAGTGTTGCTGCCACCCTACCAGAGGGCACAGGCAGAGGCAGGAGGGGGAGGGGGTGGAACACACGGACTTAGAAACCACACTTGAGCTGAACACAGAGAACCATGGACCTCCTAATACACACGAGACACACTGGTGCACCCTCTCAGACACACTGACACACTTTCGACTCTTAGACACACTGAGACACACTCTCAGACACACCGGGACACACTGTCAGACACTCTCAGATACACTGAGACACACTGTCAGACACACTGAGACACACTGTCAGACACACTGAGACACACTCTCAGACACTCCAGGACACACTGTCAGACACTCTCAGATACACTGAGACACACTGTCAGACACACTGATGCACACTGTCAGACACACTGAGACACACTGTCAGACACTGATGCACACTCTCAGACACACTGAGACACACTCTCAGACACACTGAGACACACTCTCAGACACTCCAGGACACACTGTCAGACACTCTCAGATACACTGAGACACACTGATGCACACTGTCAGACACACTGATGCACACTGTCAGACACACTGAGACATACTCTCAGACACACTGATGCACACTGTCAGACACACTGAGACATACTCTCAGACACACTTTCAGACACACCGATGCACTCTGTCAGACACTCTGACACACACTGAGACACACTCTCAGACACACTGACACACACTGTCAGACACTCTCAGACACACTGGGACACACTCTGAGACCCCCAGTGTGGGGGTTACCGGGAGCCCAAGAGAGAGCAGGAGGTGGGATCTGTTCAGGAGGGGTGTGGGGGGGGGCAGGTCGAGAGAGAGATGCCTGTGCGTGTTTCTGTGAACGCGTTTGATCTCCAAGCCCTCGCGCTGCTGAGAGCAAGTTTCCTCTCCCAGTGGTTGGAAACCAGATTTACTGACAGAACAAAAGGCACTTCCTGCACGCAGCACGTAGGCTAGGCTCTCAGCTTCGGATCTCTCTGTTTTTTTTTAAAATGTTTTTCTTAAATCAGCATTAAAACGCACCGCATGCGTCTGGAAACTCCTCTGCCAGGCCGAAATTAACGTGGGCTATTTTTAGAAAAAAATTAATGAACACTTCAATCGCTCCTTTCATCTTATCTCTGAGCAAACTGAAAAAGAAACTCAGTCTAACTCATTCAGATCTTCAAACTTCAAAACACCCCCAGCCACTGAATCAATCAGAATATTTACAATTTCACACTACCACTCCTTCATCATCATCAGAGCTGGAGAGTAACTGTACAGACAGTCAGTCCAGCTCCTCTGTATCTTCACATGAACACTCCTTCATCATCATCAGAGCTGGAGAGTCACTGTACAGACACTCAGTCCAGCTCCTCTGTAACTTCACATTAAGAGTATTATCATACAGTATGTCAAGGTTATTTAGTATTTTTAAGATAGTACTGGCAGTCACAGTAAAAAGCACAGTTCAGTACAGCCCAGTGAGATCAGGGTAAGAGCACAGTACAGTGCAGTACAGCCCAGTGAGATCAGGGTAATAGCACAGTACAGTGCAGTAAAGACCAGTGAGATCTGTGTAAAAGCACAGTACAGTGCAGTAAAGCCCAGTGAGATCAGGGTAAAAGCACAGTACAGTGCAATAAAGCCCACGGTAAAACCCCACCAAGATGGGGTAAAGTCTGATACCTGCTAGCAGAGTAAATGCACATGGTGTAATCAGGGTAAAACCATGATCAAATCCTATGAGGGCTGGCTCTGGGGGGACAGCGAGCGAGCACTCGTGTGTGCGTGAGCGTCTCGGTGTGTCGACTCCAGGCTCTGCTCTGTCACCCTGTGGGTTAACACCCTGGCCCCAACAGTGCAACCACAAACCCCAGTGAGAGTGAGTCAGGCGCGCCGAGGCAGCAGCGCCAGCGAAGACACCGGCGGGGGGCTCGGCCCGGGCGACCTCCTCCCCGCGCCCGGCGTCCACTCCACTTCCCGCCAGACCCGCGCCCCCTTAAACCGACTGCCTTTCACTGGGCGGATTAAGGCTCAGTAATTACCGCTCGATTAACAGCGGAGACGTTACGCGCTTGCTTAAGCACTCACTTTGCTGCGGGGCTCCGCTGTCCCTGTGCGATTTCATGGTGGGGACGTAGAAGGCCTGTTTTTTTTAAAAAAAAGGAAAAACAACCTTCCAATACTGGACTGTTTAACATGAGCTGCAAGGAAACTGAAGAGGCCACAAGAATTAACTCCATTCGGGGCGCAACGAAGTCATCAAGAGCACTGTCATCGCAGAGAGCAGGGCTGGGAAGCCCTTGTTTAATTGCCTTCACATCTAATTAACCAGCACGCTTAATTGAATTACTCTGCACAGCAGGAGCCAGATCTGGGGCCTTCTTTAACTGGCCCTACAGAAGAGCAAGTGCCGTCAATGGGACTTGATAAAAGGGGGGCGGTAGGGGCCAGCAGGGGCCAGCAGGGGCCAGTAGCACAGCCGTGGGGAAGGAAGCGTGCCCGCACTGGAGTCGTGGTGTGTGATCCCGCCCGTATCGTCTCGGCGATAAGCGCGCAGCAACAGCGGCTGCCCTGATTAGACCGAAACCCCTCTGGGGTGAGGAAGAGCTTTCGAAGCTTCTCAATCACAACAATCAGTGACAAGATACTGACACAGATATTCTGTCTCGCTCTTTCTATGACTTCGGCTCCACCCTCTCTCTCTGCCTCCTCTCTTTCACAAGCGTACAGACACTCAGTCCAGCTCCTCTGTATCTTCACACAAACACTCCTTCATCATCATCAGAGCTGGAGAGTCACTGTACAGACACTCAGTCCAGCTCCTCTGTATCTTCACATGAACACTCCTTCATCATCATCAGAGCTGGAGAGTCACTGTACAGACACTCAGTCCAGCTCCTCTGTATCTTCACATGAACACTCCTTCATCATCATCAGAGCTGTAGAGTCACTGTAGAGACACTCAGTCCAGCTCCTCTGTATCTTCACATGAACACTCCTTCATCATCATCAGAGCTGTAGAGTCACTGTACAGCACTCAGTCAAGCTCCTCTGTATCTTCCCATTCACACTCCTTCATCATCATCAGAGCTGTAGAGTCACTGTACAGCACTCAGTCCAGCTCCTCTGTATCTTCCCATTCACACTCCTTCATCATCATCAGCGCTGGAGAGTAACTTTATCTCTGTCTTATCAACAACTTGACTAACAATCCTCTCATCACCGCCATCTGTAGACATCTGTCA